>NW_027361932.1:17460000-18060000 GCF_039654945.1 Dendrobates tinctorius | reverse complement strand
GGGTTAGGATTAGGGTTAAGTATGGTTTTGTTAAGGGTTAGGGTCAGGGTTAGGGTTAGGGTCAGGGTTAGGGTCAGGATTAGGGTTAAGTATGGTTTGGTTAAGGGTTAGGGTCAGGGTTAGGGTTAGGGTTAAGTATGGTTTTGTTAAGGGTCAGGGTTAGGGTTAGGGTCAGGGTTAGGGTCAGGGTTAGGGTTAGTTAGGGTTTAGGGTTTGGGTTAGGGTTAAGTATGATTTGGTTAAGGGTTAGGGTCAGGGTTAGGGTTAGGGTTAGGGTCAGGGTTAGGGTTAGTAAAGTCATGGTTTGGGTAGTGTGAGGGGCCACCTAAAAATGTTGGAAAAAAACGCAAACGCGGTAAAAACGCGCTAAAAACGCATACAAACGCATAAAAACGCTGCGTTTTTTTCATGCATGCTCATAAAAATGCTTGAAAAAAACGCAGCAGTTGTATGCTTATGTATGCGTTTTTTCAATGCGTTTTTTTGCGGGAAAAACGCGCTGCAAAAAAAAGCAAGTGTGAAACTAGCCTAAGTAATTTGGAATAGATTTTTATATCAATATTGATGAATGAGATTGATGGAAATTATTACAATGAGTGTAGTCCTCGCCTTCTTTCAGAATAGTTGTGATACGGGCCAACAATAATTGTAATGGGAACTTATCTCCCCGAGTTATAGAGTTGTAGGAGTGCATTAAAGAACACATGGTCCCAGTTTTAAGTAATTTATAAAATCTTGAGGAAAAACCACCTGGGCCTGGGCTTGTGCCTACCTGTAAGTCTTTAATCATCTCTCAAAATCTTATTTAGCTCAAAGTCGCTTTCCAGGACTTTTGCCTGGTCTGCCTCTGGAGGAGTAGGGGCGAAGCTGTCTAAGTAGATCGCAATGTCCTTAGTTCTGTCTGTCTATCTCCCCACTAAGCTATAATATAAGTGAAGATGTGTCCTTCTGTCTAAACTAAGCCTTGATGCCTGCGTAGTTTGGCGCTGGACTCAGCTCAAGCGCATACCGCACTACGGCATCATTTTATTGAGGAGTGCTTTTAATAAAATGGAACCATAGTGCGGTTCCATCTACAGGAAAATAGAAAAGAAAAAAAGAAATAATTTTTCCTCATGATAGGATTTATTTATACCATCAATCACATTGGTTGATGTGCTGAATATCCTGAATTTTTTGAATATACATTCTGATTAGAAAGATAGTTACTGTTACAGAATTGACCATTCAGTTTGGTACTATGAATTATGGCATCATCGATTTTTCTGGAATATTTTTTCATCTTTGATATTTTCCCTACTGTTTATATTGGTTACCTGATTGTTGTAATCCATGAAATTGCATTACCCTTTTGATATATTTAAAGGTATATATATCTCTTGCTGATTGTCTGCATTTCCACCATTTTTAGGATACATTGTTCACATGCTGCAGTTTTTTAGGTGCAGTTTCCATGTCATTAGTGCATTTTTATTTTTTTTTATTTTTAGTATTTGCATTGATTTTTGTATTACATGTGATTCTGAGCATGGACACTGCGGCAAGGTACTGGCGCTCTATTATCACTTTATTTTTCCAGGTTGATAGCATAAGTTTATGTTATGGAGCACTGATATCATTCTTGGGTGCTGGGCTATGTGAGGAGAAATAGATAAAAACCACCCTCCCCCCTCCCTGCCTGGCTTACAGAGCAGCAGCTTTGTTACATGTGGGGCACCTCCTGGTTCCTGGTCTCTGGCTTTTGAACTGCTAGTGTCTTGTTCACAATCTCTCAGGAATACAATGCTATCTACTGCGCAGGCGTCATGACTCATTCTGGACTCAGGTTATCTTCATCACACAGCTGACACCGCACTCAGGTGTCAGCGTGCGCTGTAGTGATTACAATTGTAATTGTACTATAAAGGGGACTTGCTATGATTCCTGGCTACTTCCCCTGACGAAGCTGCAGGTTAGCAGCGACACGCGTTGGGTTCTGTGGGCAGTGTGAGTATGCTTAGGTAATTTTCATGTGATCCAGCAATTGCCTTCCCTCATCTATGGGCTTGCATGGTAATCATTTGGATTGTTTACATACCTACAAGTGACTATTAGGCTGTGTGCACACGTAGCGATTTTTAAGCGTTTTTGCCGCGATTTTCGGCACAAAAACGCTTAAAAATCGTGTACAGAACGCCCCCCCATGCATTCCTATGGTATTCCGCACATGCTGTGCTTTTTTCCGCGGTGGAATCGTATCGCGGAAAAAATCGCAGCATGCTCATTCTTTTGTGCGGAATCGCAAAGAATTGCCGCGATTCCGCACCCATAGGAATGCATGAGAATCGCTTACTTCCCGCATCTGGCTATGCCCACCATGCGGGAAGTGAAGCGTCTCATGTGCAGTTGGTACCCATGGTGTGGAAGAGAGGAGACTGTCCTCCAGGCCCTGGGTACCATACCCCTGTAAAAAAAAGAATAAAAAATCGGGGTATATTTACCTTCCGGTGTCCCGCGCTGCATTCCCGGCCTAGCGTTCCCAGTAATGCCTTGCGGCAAGGTCCTGTAATGACGTAGTCTCGCGTGACTCTAGCGGTCTCGCGAGATCGCTATAGCAAAGCGAGACTATGTCATCACAGGTCTCGCAAGGCATTACTGGGAACGCTGAGGCCCGGGAATGCAGCGCGGGACGCCGGAAAGTAAATATACACCGATTTTTTATTTTTTTTTTTAGCATTTTAACATTCTATCTTTTACTATTGAGGCCGCATAGGCGGCCTCAATAGTAAAAACCTGGTCACACTTGTCAAACACTATGTTTGACGAGTGTGATCAACCTGTCAATCACTTTCCAAGCGATGCTTCAAATCGCTTGGAAAGTGCTTGAATAACGCACGCGAAAATCGCAGCAAAATCGCGATCATAATCGCGGTAAAACCGCGCGATTTCTGGGAAGGAGTCCGGTTTTTAGTGAGCGTTTTAAAACGCTACGTGGGCCCACAGCCTTAAGGCCCTTTTACATTTAGCGATGCACCAGCAATCCAACCAGCGATCCGACCCGGTCAGGATCGCTGGTGCATCGCTAAATGATCGCTAGTGAGCTTTCATACAGAAAGACCTCACAGCGATGCAGCAGCGACGCAGCGCACGATACTTACCATTCACACACAGCGATCCTGCGTCCTCCCGCCCGCCTCCACGCGTCGCTGGACGTCACAGCAGGAAGCCCAGCAGGAAGCAGACGACGAGAAATGGAGCCGGACATTCTCGCGCGATCAGCGATGGACAGCGGGGGAGCCGGTCGCTGGTAAGTATCACACATAGCGATATCACTAGCAATATCGCTATAACGTCACAAAACCAGTGACGTTTTAGCGATATTGCTAGCGATATTGCTTAGTGTAAAACCCCCATTAGACTGATCGGACTTTATTGCTGCAAATTGTCCATATGTTTATACTAAACAATTTATGCATATTATATGGTGATAGAGGGCATTGTTGTGAATGCATTTTTTTGAAACACTAATTTATATAAACATTTCTTCCTTTGTATACTGCATGTGTTCTCCACCTGCCCACTTTTGTTTCATTTGTGGTTTTTAATTGTTTTTATTGTACACTTGGATCTCTCTGGCTGTTGTATGTCAATAAAAGCCTTTTTTCACATGGACATTCTGCTGTTGCATGCATGTTATCCTGTGTCTCTTTTCTCCCTTTTTTTCATTTGATCTACTTGGCACAGTGTTGCACCCAGTTATCATATTCATGTCATATTTTCCGTGGTGCCCACCTATCTACATATATATCAACCATAGTGCGGACGCCGCCGATGCCAGACCCTATGTCAGCCGGATGTGCGACCTCGGATGCATATGCAGCTGAAGTTCATTGCAGTGCACGAACATGCAGAGTGCGTGCGCCGCAATTCGAGCTGCCGGCCTATCAGAGGCCAGCAGCTGACGTCAGCCTGGGCACATGGCAGTAACGTCATGCACCCCAGTCGCTTGGACGCTAAGACAGCTGCTGGCTTGCAGGGAAGCGGGGGAAAGATGAGTAGGAGGGTTTTTTTTTTTTTCTATGCATCAATCAATAGCAGCATAGGCGGGATGGGGGAGCATACAGTATATCAAGAAGAGGGGCAAATACTAGGAAGGGCGGGCAGCATATATCAGGATGGGGGAAACATATACCAGGATGGGGGAGCATATCCCTGGGAGGGGAAGCATATACCAGGATGGGGGGACAAATACCATGATGGGATGACAAATACCGGGATGGATGGACATACTAGGATGGAGGAACATGTACAAGGATGGTGAAGCACATTCATTTATATCTGCAGTCTGTTACCCCTGCTCCTGTCTGTGCATGCACTTTGTTGCCCCCACCTGTTCTCTGTACAAGTTGTTTTTCTAAACTACAACCTCAGTATTCAGGTTAAATTGCTGTGTTGGCACTTTGCGATAAATAAGTGGGTTTTGGATTGCAGTTTGGGATCATGGTCTCTAAAAGGTTCGCCATCACTGTTGCAGTACATTACTTCAATAAAAAGGCGCTGGACTCAGCACGTGCACATACATCGATTTCCGGTGACAATTTATTGAAGACACTGTATAGGCGAATTCGCAGACACAGGGTCTTCAAAAAATGGGATAAAATTAAAAATGTACTAACAAAAAATTCCTCTAGAATATCTGACGGGGAGTGAAGATTCATAATGTATGTGGTAGATAACCTAGGACGAAGAGCTTTTGAAAGCTATTTGCCACACTTGTTGCCATACTCAAAATAACCTTTATGTATTTTGTCCCAAATGCATAAAGATTTGCGATCTAATATTTGTCTCTGCACATCAGATATATCCGCCTCGATAACATACCATCTTTTTATAGACAATCATCTTGTTACTGTTTTGCTCCTAAAAATCTAAATTTTAATTTTTATTACTTTGTTAGTATCTTGTAAATCTACCTTTGGCTTTTAACACTGCCTGGATCCTTCTGGGCATGCTCTCATCAGATTAAAGCATGTATTGGTCAAAATCTGATCCCAGATCGTTTGTTAAGATGGTGCATACTGGTCAACTCACTTGGGTATACATACATCTTTTTCTTCAATTCTACCCACAAGTGTTTGATTGGGTTGAGGTCTAGGGACTGTGGGGGCCAATCCAGCACCTCTACTTCTTGATTACTGAACCATTTTTTTTTTGCCAATCTCGACGTATGCTTCGGGCTGTTTTCCTGCTGGAACACTATATGGTCCTTTTCATACTCCTTGTACTCAAGTATACAGAGTAATTAATCTTGTAGGATACTCACAAATTAGTTAGCACTGAGACCACCATCGATCCTGGTCAAGTATACAATGCCTTTGGCTGTGAAACAACCCCATATGATGAGGATTCCCTCCACCAAACTTCAGTTCCTTTAATTTCTCAATTCAAGAGCCCCTTTTTCTCTTGTTTCTTCCAGACCCATTTGCACCAATCAGAGCCTAATCAATTGATTTTCATCTAATTGCTCCAAATCACCCGTTCCCAATCTTCTAATGTCCACTCTTCGTACATTTTTGTAAACTCGACCCCACGCTTCTTATGACGATATTGAACTTGAGGCTTCATGTTTTTTTCAGGCCACCAATTCCTGACTTGCGTAACGCGTGTCGCGCGATGCTTGAATGGATGGCTGATTACGAAGCATACAAGTCACCTCCACTGCTGTGTCTGTCGTGCCAGAAGGGATAGACTTTGTGATAACTTGTTATCGCCGATATTTTTCATGGATGTACACCACTTGGCTTTTGAATGGCTGGACAAACTTCCTCATTTCTTTATCTATCGTTTCATTGGATGACACAGGTAATCATGGGTGTATGTTGCTTCGCTAGGAGGCTGACACTAGGCAAAAAAAAGAAAATAGCTCCTGCCCAGCAGTACTTACCCACCGACAGGCACAAAGTACCTCAGTTTAAGCTTAGTGTCTGTAGGAGGCAGACCTGGATCTGATCCCAGATCTGCATTTTTCCTTTTTAGGCATCTTGTGTGTTTTTATTAATCTTTTCTATTTGTCTTTCAGGTTGTTCTTCCTTAGGGTAACAGGGTATAATTTCTCACCATTTTACCATACTTATGCGACTGAGAGAGCAGTGTGGTGTCACCCACATAGCCCACTCTCAGGCCCGCAGGCAGGACTTAATCACCTGTCACCTTTACGGGTGCTTCAGGGTGATTCCCGGTGACGTGTCTTAGTCTTTTTCCTCCAAACTCCTCTCCTCGGAAAGGGCTGGGAGGAAGACCACCCCCTTCTTGTAAGGGGTTGATGCCGTCTTCTGCACCATCTGGAGACGGTGCGGGAAGGAGGATCACTGATTCCAGCGACCCTTTCCCATCCGAGGGCTCTTGATGTGATCCTCATCGCTGCAAAGACAAGGACCCACCGGAACATCCGGAGAAGGCAGGTATGTCTCCTTCCTCCGCAGTGGCAGGCGTCATCCCGGGCTACACTGTCCCGTCATCGTAAGGGGACAGGGCGGCGTTACTGGTAGGGATCACCCGGCAGCCGCAGCCATTTTTTCATGCCAGGGCTCAGTGTTATGAGCTCATTTTCTGCTCCACCAGCTGGGAGTTCTCCTTCCGTTCTCCCTCTGGTAGTGAGAGGAGGTAGTGAGGTTAGTTTAATTGGTAATGGTCTACCACCTGACGAGGAGGATAGTGATTGGATCTCTGGAGTATCAGACTGGATATAAGACAGCCAACGCCCTATCCTGTTGCTGGTGATTCAGTCTGTTTCTCAGGTCTTGGACTTCAGCTCTGCTCCAGTCATCTCAAGTTAAGTTTGTTTTTTTGCTAATGTTCACACTTGCTCTTGTTGGTCAACTCAGTTTTTGTGTGGTCAGCCAGCCCGGCTGGGCTGTGCTGAATTTCCACTCTTATTTATCTGTATTTGCCAATTTGTCTTTTTGTCCTTTATTAGATTGGCCTCTTTTTGCTCTTTCTTAGAATATTCCAGAGTGCTGATATAGTGGGAGAAGTCTAGTGACTTCAGGGTTAATTTTGTTATCAGAAGAGTTGGACATTATTTTTGGTAGGGTTTTTTGGCAGATTGCAGACAGTATCTTTCCTTTCCTGTCCTTTCAAGTTAGTTTGGCCCCATCATTTGCTCAGTCTATTTTTCTGCCTTTGATTGTGTTTTCATCTTGCTTCACCGTCAATACATGTGGGGGGGCTGTCTTTCCTTTGGGGTCTGCTCTGGGGAGTTTGTTTTCCTCTTTTCTTACTTTAGGCTTATTTAGCTCTCCGGTTGTGACGAGGCGTCCAGGACCACCGTAGGCACACTCCACGACTGCTTCTAGTTGTGTGTTAAGATCAGGGCTCTGCAGTCTGCATAGTTACCAACCTCTCTGGTTTTCTGAGACTTAGCGTGTTGCTTTTTTTCCTCCTCGGTGACCCATTCATAACAGCTCAGCACTTGTGCTAACTCCACCTCCCTTTGCGGGCCGCACCCCTTCCTTCTCTTCCTTTAGCCAGTCACCGTCGCGCGTTTAAATTGCGCTCTTTTTGTCCAAAAGGAGGCGTCTTCTCCTCTTTCAATTCTGTCCATGCCCCCCGCAGCGTGCGCTTTTTCTGCGCTTTTTTTTGCCGCTCCTGTCACGGAGCTTCCCCTTCCAGGCTGTTCACGCCCCCGGCGTGTCAGCCAATCAGGGGGGACCTTCGTTTTTGCTGGCCGGCAGATTGTCCCGGATGGTCACGCCTCCGGTGTGTCAGCCAATAGGACGCTTACTTTCTCTTTTGCTGGCAGGCAGATTACAGCGGTGTGGTGACACAGCCGAGGCTGCATCAAACTCATATTGTTTATCCTGCGCTCTCCGCAGACCTGCAGGACACTTTGCACAAAGGGGGACACAGCTTCCACAGTTCTTTCTGCTGGTCATCACTGGCAACGTGTAGGCTCTATTCCTTTTTGTCTTGGCTCCTCCACAGCAGTAACCCCAAGGCTCAAATTATGCCCAACCCTAGACAGGCTTCTTCTTACCGCTCTAAGCCCACTGTGATTCATTTTGCCTGTGCCCTTTGCAAAATAAAGTGGTCTTCAGGCCAGTCCTCCCCTTTCTGCCTGTCCTGCAGCCCCTCCTCCATGTCTGCCCCACAGGAGTCCTCCAACGCCCGGGATGAGAGAACTCTCTTCCCTCCGGAGTGGGCTGTTGCCATGTCACAATCGGTCTCCGACAAAAGTTTCACCGTCCCTGGTCCAGGTCTTGAAACGACTTCCGCATTTGTCTACTGCCACCAGTACTCCGAACACCTCTCACGGTGATTCGCACGCACCTGACCGCAACCTTCACAGGGACAAATCGGGCACAAGAAAAAGGAAACGAGTTCTTTCTGGTTCTTCTTCCAGTTCTCCGGGTTCCTCTGCATGCTCCTGGATGCATTCCTGGAGGTGGCTTTTGTGTCAGATGTGGATTCCCAGTCTAGGTTGGAGTCTAATACAGACCAGACATCAAAGACTCAGGATATGGTCAATAGCCTTATCCTGGAAATTACCCAAACTCTGAACCTAAAAGGAGGAGGAGGCACCTGCTCAGGAGAACTCAGTCTCCTTCAAACAGGTAAAATGTCCCTCCTGGAATTTCCCTAATCACAGGGAATTTGAAGCGATTATGTCCAGACACTGGTAACACACTGAGAAGCACTTCCCAGGAAGGAAGCAAATTGACATTCTCTATCCCTTTAGTCCAGACTTCATGGTGCATCCCTTAAGGATTCTACGGATAGACAGATAGCCAAAGATTCTAAGTCAGCTTCTGAAGCAGCTAGCGCCACCCTCTGTCTTTTTTTTGCCTCCACCTGGGTGGCAAAGTCCATGTCTGCCTGGGCAAGAATGCTTCGCCAGGGTATCTTAGCGACAGCTCCTCCGGATGAGATGGCAGATTTGGCAGACCAGATTGCCCATGCCGGCAAATATCTTTTGACCGCTTCCTTGGATGCGGCGGGTTGTTATGCCAGGGCTGCCAGCAATATTGTTGCTATACGTCGCATTCTTTGGTTAAAAGCGTGGAATGCAGATCCGCTGTCAAAGTAGTCCCTCACTGGCCTTGCCTTCCAAGGTTCTAGACTTTTTTGGGGCCAAACTAGATCAAATAATTTCAGATGCTACCGGCGGAAAAAGCACCTTGCTTTCCTAGTCCAAGTCTACACATCTTTTTAATAAGAGGAGGTCACTTCATTTTCGTTCCTTTCGGCCCTTCTCTGCTTCAAGAACTTCTGCCCAGCAGGACCGCTTTTCCTTCCAGGGGACAGAGAGAAGCCACAGTGTGACAAGTCCCCCCACCCGGGAATCTCTCCAGGGTGGGAGGCCGGGTTCCCCTCCTCCGAGAAGTGTGGATATCGGTGGTCGATGATGCCTGGGGCAGAGACATAGTCATTCTGGTTACAAAATCCGACTTTTCTTCCCCCCCAGGAAGATGTTTCTTTCTGTCTCGTCCGTCAAAACATCCGTGTCACGCGTCTTCCTTCCAAAAGAGAAGTTTTCATCCCTCTGCCAGGGGGTCCGCACTAAGAGGCCAGTTTCTCTCCCCCTGCGGTCATGCATGACAGTTCTGGGGAAGATGAATGACACCGTGGAAGCCTTGCCTTTTGCCCAGTTCCATTCCCGTTCTCTTCAACTGGCCCTCTGTCGGTTTAGGACTAGAGGACGGTCTCCATGGACCGGCCCGTGCTTCTGCCTCTCAAAGTGAGGCAGTCCCTGATCTGGTGGACGCTATCAGCATCAGTCCTACGAGCAGTCCTTCAAGAGACGTCCTTCCTTCCTCTCCGGTGGGGGTCATCACCACTGACGCCGGTCTCCTTGGTTGGAAAGCGGTTTTTTTCTTCGTCACACAGCTCAGGGTCACTGGAACGCCCTATAGTCGCTCACCTGGAGGTCAGGGCAATTTTTTCTGCCCTTCGCCGATGGCAGTTCCTACTCGCAGGCCAGCCGATCTGCATACAGTCGGACAATGCCACGGCCATGGGTTACATAAACCTTCAAGGCGGGGCTCGTAGCAAACAAGAATTCTGCGGTTGACGGAATGTCATGTTCCAGCCATATCAGCCATGCATATTCCGTGGGTAGAAAATAGAGCAGCTGCCGTTTTCAACCAGATATGCCAGGAATGGGGCAGACCGTTACGGAAGTGTTATACCCAAAAACCCACTGGTCTGCATACTGGGATATGTGAAGGAAATTGAAATAGTTATTAGTGCAAAGCTTGCTATAGCCAGACTACTATATGTAGCAAGGAAGCTGATTGCGAGGAACTGGATCAGGAAAGAACCACCTTCTGGGAGAGAGTTTGTGAAACAGGTGTCTTGTATCATCCGGCTGGAGGAAAGGACATATGCTAAAAGAGGCAATTCTAAAACCTATGAGAGGTTGTGGAATCCCTGGCTACAATACGGTACAGTTAACTGATGGGAGTGTGCTATATTTTACAATGCTGGTGTTGTGGATAGACCATTAATACCCGGACATAGGAACATTTCTGTTTTGTATGGTTTGACTGACAATATGGGTAAAAAGGATGACTAATGGTAAATTACGGTGTAAGAGAAATCTTATGGAGAAAAGAGTTATATAAGCTGTCTAGGGGGGGTGGGAGGGGGGAGAACAGGGATGTTCAATTTGTAAATCTATTGTTTGTGGAAGATTTACTGTATATTCTGTATTTTGAATTCTGATTAATAAAAATCTATTTGATAAAAAAAAAAAGGAATGGGGCAGACCGGACTTCGACCTGATGGCATCTAGCATGAACCAAAAGGTTCCTCAGTACGTAGCCAGGTCCCGGGATCCGCTAGCCATCGATTGCGATGCTCTAGTAATCCCGTGGTCTCAATTCCAACTGCCTTATCCTTTTCCGTCTTTCCCCTTGATTCCGAGAGTCGTGAAAAAAGATAAAGGCAGAAGGGATTCCAGCAATCCTGTTAGCTCCGGACTGGCCGAGATGAGCCCAGTTCGTTGAGCTGGTAAACATGCTCATGGACGTTTCCTGGAGGTTTCCAGAAAGTCCAGACCTTCTCTCGCAAGACCTCCTCTTCCACCAGAGTTCACTGTCTCTGAGGTTAACAGTCTCTGAGACTAACGGCATGCCGTTGACTTCGCAGTCCTGAGGGAGGCTGTTTTTTTCCCATCAGGTCATTCAGACCATGATTAGGGCAGTATATCCAATATCCCCGAGTACCTACCACAGATACTTGAAGGCCTTCTTCCGGTGAAGCAACAACAACAATTTGGTCCCTATGTCTTTTTCTCGATCTCAAGAAAAGACTTTTCTTCAAGGAGTCGCCCACCTGGCACCTTCTTATTGTCCTCCGATAGATCCATAGGACCTTAACCTTGTCCCTGGAGCACTCCAGCACACTTCTTTTGAGCCCATTCAAGACATTCCATTTTCTCTCCTGTCAAAGAAGATTGCCCTCTTAGTGGCTGGAAATTACATCCATCAGAAGAATTTCTGAGTTAGCGCCATTATCCTGCTGTTCTCCATTCCTGATTTTACATCAGGACAAGGTAGCTCTCAGACCTGTTCCTTCCTTCTTACCTTTCAAAGACTGTCATCTCTGAAGGTTGTCGTTAAGGGCTCCCTGCTTCCAAATCCACTATTTCCCATTGCATTCGTTCTGCAATATTGGAGGCATTCCGCGTTCAGGACAAACAGCCTCCTCTGGGGGTGAAGGTTCACTCCAATTGTGCAGTGGGAGATTCCTGGGCAGTTCATCAACAGGCCTCGTCTTTACGATTTGGTCATCCTTGCACAGCTTCGTGAGGTGTTTCAGGGTTCATACCCATGCCTCGTCTGATGCAGGCCTGGGAAGGACGGTGCAGCAGGCGGCAGGGTTACGCACCGGCCGGCCCAAGTCTGCTTCTTTGCCTTTTTTTCCTGGTTCCCACCCTAGGGACTGCTTTGGGACGCCCCATGGTTACCTGTGTCCCCCAAAGAAGCGATAAAGAAAGAGGGATTTTTGGTACTCACCGTAAAATCTCTTTCTTGGAGCCTTCATTGGGGGACACAGCACCCTCCCCTAACTGTTGGCTCTATTGGGCCTATGTACCTTTGTTGTTGGGTTGGTAAATATGTTGAGTTTTGGTTGCTTCTCGTACTGCTTTAACACCAACTGAGGTTCTTTGTGCCTGTCGGTGGGTGTATACTGCTGGGGAGGAGCTATTAGCGACAGCAGCATGCACCCATAGTTACCTACAGTGCCTACAAGTAGTATTCAACCCCCTGCAGATTTAGCAGGTTTACACATTCGGAATTAACTTGGCATTGTGACATTTGGACTGTAGATCAGCCTGTAAGTGTGAAATGCACTGCAGCAAAAAAGAATGTTATTTCTTTGTTTAATTTTTTTTTTTAAATTGTGAAAAGTTTATTCAGAGGGTCATTTATTATTCAACCCCCACCAGAATTCTGTTTGGTTCCCCTTAAGTATTAAGAAGTATTTCAGGCACAAAGAACAATGAGCTTCACATGTTTGGATTAATTATCTCTTTTTCCAGCCTTTTCTGACTATTTAAGACCCTCCCCAAACTTGTGAACAGCACTCATACATGGTCAACATGGGAAAGACAAAGGAGCATTCCAAGGCCATCAGAGACAAGATCGTGGAGGGTCACAAGGCTGGCAAGGGGTACAAAACCCTTTCGAAGGAGTTGGGCCTACCTGTCTCCACTGTTGGGAGCATCATCCGGAAGTGGAAGGCTTATGGAACTACTGTTAGCCTTCCACAGCCTGGACAGCCTTTGAAAGTTTCCTCCCGTGCCGAGGCCAGGCTTGTCCGAAGAGTCAAGGCTAACCCAAGGACAACAAGGAAGGAGCTCCGGGAAGATCTCATGGCAGTGGGGACATTGGTTTCAGTCAATACCATAAGTAACGTACTCCACCGCAATGGTCTCCGTTCCAGACGAGCCCGTAAGGTACCTTTACTTTCAAAGCGTCATGTCAAGGCTCGTCTACAGTTTGCTCATGATCACTTGGAGGACTCTGAGACAGACTGGTTCAAGGTTCTCTGGTCTGATGAGACCAAGATCGAGATCTTTGGTGCCAACCACACACGTGACGTTTGGAGACTGGATGGCACTGCATACGACCCCAAGAATACCATCCCTACAGTCAAGCATGGTGGTGGCAGCATCATGCTGTGGGGCCGTTTCTCAGCCAAGGGGCCTGGCCATCTGGTCCGCATCCATGGGAAGATGGATAGCACGGCCTACCTGGAGATTTTGGCCAAGAACCTCCGCTCCTCCATCAAGGATCTTAAGATGGGTCGTCATTTCATCTTTCAACAAGACAACGACCCAAAGCACACAGCCAAGAAAACCAAGGCCTGGTTCAAGAGGCAAAAAATCAAGGTGTTGGAGTGGCCTAGTCAGTCTCCTGACCTTAACCCAATTGAAAACTTGTGGAAGGAGCTCAAGATTAAAGTCCACATGAGACACCCAAAGAACCTAGATAACTTGGAGAAGATCTGCATGGAGGAGTGGGCCAAGATAACTCCAGAGACCTGTGCCGGCCTGATCAGGTCTTATAAAAGACGATTATTAGCTGTAATTGCAAACAAGGGTTATTCCACAAAATATTAAACCTAGGGGTTGAATAATAATTGACCCACACTTGTATGTTTAAAATTTATTAAAATTTAACTGAGCAACATAACTTTTTGGTTTGTAAGATTTATGCATCTGTTAATAAATCCTGCTCTTGTGTGAAGTTTGAAGGCTCTAACTTATTTGCATCTTATCAAACCTGCTAAATCTGCAGGGGGTTGAATACTACTTGTAGGCACTGTATGTCCCCCAATGAAGGCTCCAAGAAAGAGATTTACCAGTGAGTACCAAAAATCCTTCTTTTTATTCTTCCAACTGTTATGGCACTCACATGACGCAGTTTGAGCTGGATGATATGGTTTCTCTTTTTTTGGGAAATCTTTTTCATGGCTGCTCCCCGATTCAAACTATTGACCATTCACTTCTGAATCAATGTAATAACACACTGAGCTGTTCGGAAATGTGAGAACAGGTCGCAATTTGTAGTATACAGAAAGAAAAGTGGGATTTTTGGTACTTACCATAAAATCTCTTTCTTGGAGCCTTCATTGGGGGACACAGGTTACCATGGGTGTATGCTGCTGTTGCTAGGAGGCTGACAATATGCAAATAAGAAAAAGTTAGCTCCTCCCCAGCAGTATACAACTACCGACAGGCCCAAATTACCTCAGTTGGTGCAAAAGTAGTATAAGGAGCTACTACAAGAACTCAACCTATGTACCAACCAAAACAACGGCACATTGGCCAACATGGTACAACATTTAGGGAGGGTGCTGTGTCCCCCAACAAAGGCTCCAAGAAAGAGATTTTACGGTAAGTACCAAAAATCCCACTTTCTTTCTCGCTTCATTGGGGGACACAGGTTACCATGGGACGTCCAAAAGCAGTCCCAAGGGTGGGAAATAAATGCTGAGAGAAGGTTACTTAGGTCGGCCGGTGAGAGACCACCGCCTGCAGTATCTTCCTACCTAAGCCTGCATCAGCAGAGCCGTGAGTATCTACCTTGTAAAATCTCACGAAGGTATGGAGGGAAGTCCAGGTAGCAGCTTTGCAGACTTGCAAGGCCAAAGCCTGGTGACGAACGGCCCAGGAAGCTCCCACAGCCCGGGTAGAGTGAGCCCTCACCCCCGGAGGAGGCTGTTTGTTCTGGATGCGGTATGCCTCCAGAACCGCTGAATGAAGCCAACGAGCAATGGTGGATTTGGAGGCTGGAAATCCTTTCCGACGACCATCAGAGACGACAAACAGGGAATCGGACTGACGGAAGGGAGCAGTCCTAGCAAGGTAGATTCGAGTAGCCCTGACCAAGTCCAAACTGTGAAGGGATCTCTCCAAGGGATGAGCTGGATAGGGACACAGAGAGGGGAGGACGATGTCCTCATTGATGTGAAAGGCGGAGACTACCTTTGGCATAAAGGCAGGAACCGGTCTGAGGACTACCTTGTCATGGTGAAAAACTAGGAAAGGGGAACGGCAGGGCAATGCTGCCAAATCTGAGACCCTCCTAATCGAGGTGATGGCGACAAGGAAGGCGAACTTCCACGAGAGGAGGGAAAAAGAAATATCCTGAATCGGCTCAAAAGGCGCACGTTGGAGGGCGCCCAAAACAAGATTCAGATCCCATGGGTCGACCGGAGACTGGTAAGGAGGCGCTATGTGAGCGACGCCCTGAAGAAAAGTCTTAACCTGGGGTAGAGAAGCCATTTTCCTTTGAAAGAGGATAGCCAGAGCGGACACCTGACCCTTTAAGGTACTGAGGGAAAGGCTGGAGTCGAGACCCGTCTGCAGAAAACCCAGAACGAAGGGGAGAGAAAAGGTCATAGGAAACAAACTGTTGACCTCACACCACCGAAAGAAGGCTTTCCAACATCTGTGATAGATGCGTGATGACGCTGGCTTATTTGCCTTAATCATGGCCTGGATGACCTTGTGGGAAAAACCTGCGTCCCTCAGTTCCGCGGCCTCAGCGGCCATGCCATTATATTCAGAGACCGAGAATTCGGGTGGAAGACGGGCCCTTGCGATAGAAGGTCTGGACGGTCTGGTAGCCTCTAGGTAACGTCGGAGAGCATGTTCACTAGCTCCGCATACCAGGCCCTCTGTGGCCAGTCCAGAGCTACTAACAGAATGGGGACCCCTTCTGCCTTTATCTTTTTTACGATTCTTGGGATCAGGGGAAAGGGGTGGGAACAGATAAGGCAAGCGAAACTGGGACCATGGGATCACAAGAGTGTCGCAACTGACGACCATCGGATCCCGAGACCTGGCTACGTACCGGGGAACCTTGTGGTTTGTTCGAGACGCCATGAGGTCGACATCCGGAACGCCCCACCTCAGACAAATTTGGTGGAAGACGGCAGGGTTGAGTGACCACTCGCCTGACACGAGCCCTTGACGGCTCAGGAAATCTGCTTCCCAGTTGTCCACTCCTGGAATCTGGACGGCTGATATGGCGGGGACATGGCTTTCCGCCCAACGCAGAATCTTCGCCACCTCCAGCATGATCTGCTTGCTGCAAGTTCCGCCTTGGTGATTTATGTATGCCACAACCGTGGCATTGTCCGACTGGATGCGGACCAGCTTCCCCGCGAGGGTGGACTGCCAACGGATGAGGGCAAGAAAGATTGCCCTGATCTCCAAGAGATAGATTGGAAGGAGAGCTTCCTGAGCATCCAAGCGGCCCTGCGCTGTCAGATGGAGAAAAACCGCTCCCCAACCCAGGAGACTGGCATCGGTGGTGATGACCTGCCATCGAATGGGAAGGATCTCCCGCGTAGGACCGAGTTGGGAAGCGTCCACCAAGTTAGGGATTGCCTCACGTTGAGAGGCAGAAGCACTGGACGGTCCAGGGAGATCATTGTCTTGTCCCAAGCAGACAGGAGGGCCATCTGGAGAAGGCGGGAGTGAAACTGGGCATACGGCACTGCTTCCATGGAGGCAATAATGTTCCCCAGGACTCTCATTCAGAGCCGAAGGGGAAGAGGGACCAGGCGCTTTAAGAGTTCTGATCCCCTGTCGGAGGGACGAAAGTTTCTTCTTTGGAAGGAAGACTCGACCTTGCTTGTATCGAATTCCATGCCCAGGAATACGAGACGCTGAGTTGGGATCAGGGTAGATTTCTCTTTGTTGATTATCCAGCTGAGATGACAGAGCATGTCCAGAGTGATCTGGAGGCTGTGATCGCAGTCCCGGCGAGATGAACCCTTGACCAGGAGATCGTCGAGATAAGGGATTATAAGAATCCCCTTTGAACGAAGAATGGCCATGACCGCCGCCATGATCTTCGTGAAGACCCTGAGGGCAGACGCCACACCGAATGGGACAGTTGTGAACTGATAATGGCACTCCTGTATGGCAAACCTGAGGAACCTCTGATGCTGCACACAAACAGGAACATGCAAATAAGCGTCCTGAAAGTCCACAGAGCAAAGATATTCTTCCAGCTCCATGGAGGCGATCATCGACTCCATTCAAAAGTGGCGGACCCGAAGGTGACGATTCAACTGTTTGAGGTCCAAGATCGGGCAAAGAGAACCGTCCTTTTTTGGGACTACGAACAGGTTTGAGTAAAACCCGGAAAACCATTCGTACCAAGGAACGGGTACAATGACTCCTGAGTTTAGGAGGGAAGAGACAGCCTGGGAAAGCCCTGGGGCATGAGAGGGCTGTTTTGGTGGAAGAGAGAGGAAGAAACGTCTTTTTGGGACGAAGAAAATTCTATTTTGTAGCCTGATGTGACAATCTCCCGGACCCAGGCGTCATCGACCGCCGCCAACCAAGTTTCTTTGAAAAGAAGAAGCCTGCCTCCCACCCTGGAAAGATTCCCAGGTGGGGGGTGACCTGTCATTTAGAGGAAAATCTGTGGCCGCGAGAACTGGAGGACTTAGAGGGGCGGCTTCTAGACCTCCAGCGAGGGGCAGGTTTGAAGGAAGGTTTCCGTCTTTCTCCCTGTGCGGAAGAATGGTCCTGCTGAGAGGATCCGCCGGAGGAAGAGAAGGGCCGAAAAAGCTGGGGGCCCTTTCAGTTGAAAAGGCATCTTGGCCTGGATTGGGGCAGAGAAGTACTCGTAGCATCCGAGATGATCTGGTCTAGCTTAGCCCCAAACAGCCTGGCGCCCTGGAAAGGTAGGCCAGGGAGAGATTTTTTGGAGGCTGGATCTGCGTTCCATGCCTTCAACCAAATGATGCGGCGAATAGCAATAATGTTGCTGTTTGCTCTTGCTGAGCAAGCAGCATGCAGGGAGGCATTCAACAAGTATTTACCCGCATGGGCAATTTGGTCTGCTAAATCTGCTAGCTCTTGTGTGGGAGCTGCCGCCACTATGCCTCGATGAAGTATCTTGGCCCAGGTGGATATTGCTTTCGCCACCCCTGAGGAGGCAAAGTTTGGACAAAAAGAAGCGCCTGACGCCTCAAAGGCTGATTTGGCTAGAGACTCGATCTGTCTGTCCGTAGCGTCCTTGAGGGACGCCGCATCAGGAATGGACAGGACTTTGTGAGATGCTAAGCGTGACACCGGCGGGTCCACCTTAGGAGATTCTGACCATTTGCTGACAAGGTCAGGACTAAAGGGGTAAAGGATGTCCAGACGTTTCCTTCCCGGGAAGCGCTTCCCGGGATGCTCCCAGTGTCTAGAGGTAGTGACCTCAAACTCGTGATTGGGAAAAAGCTTGGAAGGACGTTTTACCCATTTGAGTGAAACGGATTGATCTTGAGCAGTAGCATTTTCCTCCTTTATTTTGAGTGTTTGAACAATAGCCGAAATAAGGCTGTCTACCATGTCCTGCGTTCTAGAGGTGTGATCTGCATAAGAGTCAGACTCTGACAGAAAGGCTATGTCTGACCCGATGTCCGCCTCCGAGGAGGGGGGAACGGGCAGAAAGGGGCATCCGTGGTGCTGTTGAATCTGAGGAGGAGCTAGACAGAGTCTGCTTCCTAGACCTTTCTCCTGATCTGTCCCTGTGGAGGTCGTGGTCAGGTGCGTGCGAATCACGATGGGAGGTGTTCGGAGCGCTGGTGGCGTTAGAAAGATGAGGCATACGTTCCAGGACCTGTACCAGGGATTGTGATATTTTTGTGAGGTCTGATACGGACTGAGACATGGCAACGGACAGACCTGATACCGACTGGGACATGGCAAGATCCCACTCCGGAGGTGGGGGAGTGCTCTCATCCACGGCGTTAGAGGTGTCCTGAGGGGCAGACATGGTGAAGGACTGCAGGACGGGCAGAAAGGACACGGCTGGCCTGAAGCCCACTTTCTCTTACAGTGGGCACAAGCGTAGTGAACTACCGTAGGGATATAGCCAGAGGCCCCTGCAGGGTTGGACATAGGTAGAGCGTATGTGAATACTGCTGAGGGGGGCTAACCGATGGCCAGAGGAGAGGAAAGCAGAGCCTACCAGACACCCAGCGATGCAGCAGCAGTAGCGCAGGTAGCTGTGTCCCCCGCCGGAACTCTGAACAGGAGGCCGGTATTGAGTCCCTCGGGAGAGAGAAGACTCTGCAGGAGCACAAGATGGAGGTTGTGCGCTCAGAGCCACGAGACACGCTGAACGGAGGGCGGGGTAACCAACTTAGGGACCCCCTGTAATTGGCCAGCCAGGCCGAGCGCGCTGAAAAAGAAGGGGGCGTGCCCGGCCGAAGGAACTGAAAGCAGCGTCCCAATAGGCTGGCACGCCTGTGGGGGCGTGACCAGCCTGTTATGAGCATAATGTCAGTGTCGGGACAGGCAGGGGGCGTGTCCAGCGCTGTAAACTGAAAGAAATAACAAATAGTAACTTGGCACTCAACTTGAATGATCCTTTTTGAAAGAAAATTTTATTATGTGCAGTCTCAGAAATGTTTCGGCCCACAACAGGCCTTCATCGGTCTGCCGACTGATGTCACAGTGTGGTGACTAAATGCAAGTCCAAAATTTCGTATATATTGATTCCTGCTATCAAGGTTGGTGCAGGTGTGCACTGTGCACTCACTTGATACTGTTTGCGTATGGGCTGGTAAACTAGCCAGACTCAATATAAATTGATTTTGGTGCGGTATCTATCTCCTTGGATTCAAATTAGGATGATGACGATCGATGACGTTCTTATTACATGGGAGAGCTCCCATGATACCTTATCCAATTTGCAAATTGAACTAAACCAAAATGTCTATGGCCTTTTCTTTACCCCCACAATCAGTTCCACCATCATCAATTTTTTTCTAGACGTAACTGTAGAGGTGGATTCCAATAGCTTTCTATCCCTAACAAGCTGCCACCCTCCAGCATGGCTATTGAACATCCCTAAAACTAAATTTACTTGTACCCACAGGAACTGTATGGATTTAATTGACTATACTGAGGAAGCAAAATTCCTAAAGGAACAATTCACCAGTAAAGGTTATAATGCAAATTCATTAGAAGCCACAATAAAGGAAGTTCAAACAAGGACAAACTTGATCAATACTAAGAGAGTATTACCAACATTATATAATAATAATCTAATTGCCTATTAATACACCTATACTTTCACACAACCTATTCAAAATGAAAAAATTGAAAATAAATATCTAAAGTATATATATAAAAAAAACAGAAAAATGTGGTGCTAGGGCATTTTTACCAGATTTCTCATGGGAGCTTAAATGTACATTATATATAAATAATTTTTGAGTCGCTTGGGCTTATGTTAAAAGTATTGTATACTCACAACAAGCAAATTAGTAAGGCTTCCAGATCATAATCTGGTTAGTGAAATATATGCCCTATAATTTTATAAGTTTAGAAATTTTCTTTATATGCAAGTCTAGGGTTGAGCGGACCTGTGGAAGTTTGGGTTCTGGTACCTGACTGAACTTTAGTTCAAAGTTCGGTTAGGTTACCAGAACTGTACTCGAACCTTAACCCAAACCCCATTGAAATCAATTGGGACCCGTAAAGAAAACATCCCTACTGGTGGGGTTTCAAGCTATAAATCTTCTCCTGTGGCTCATATAATGCCTCATATGGCTCATACCCTGACAAAGTGGAACAGAGATTCCCCAAAAAGCATAAGTTTCTAGACCCCACAGGATCCCGTAGGAAGCACATGTGGCATGCTACAGCCGCTTCTGCCCTCACGGTTATCAGGGACACTACTGGCCAGGGACCCTTACTTCACTCGTTACTCTGAAGACTTCAGCATCTCACTTTACCGAGCACTGCAGACTGACAGCAGGAGACTGTGCGCATCGGAGCGCGCACAGGAGATCAGCAACCCACACCCTCCATCATAATTTTACGGACCTAAACAAGGGACCAGCCTAACAAGCTGTATGTTTGACTGCACAAATTATATATAAATCATTGCTTACTATGAAATTATTCGGCATTAACACTACACCACATGTAGTAGCTCTATTCATTTGGAGTGGACTTCCATTCCTACTGAGGAATGCTACATCTATTAAACCGTTGCATATTAACCCTTTTTCTGCATGTATAATTTGTCAGCATAGAAAGTATTTTTTTTTTTTTTTACAAATCTTATCTATTTTACACAAAGAATTATCATAGATAACACTTTCTCTTGTGTGGGTTTCCTTTCTAACATAAGTCTATATATTCATATAATTTATATATGCGTCTCTACTTCGTCTGCCACCTTACATCTATTAGCGCGACAGCATCACTTATTTATACATTAACAGGTTCTTACTTGCGGGCCATCACACACAACCCATTGATCTGTCAGCAACTTCTAGAAGTTTCTATCAATTTGGGGGCCAGTGTATTTGCATATTTTATATTTTATATGACATGTATCTTGAACATGTTTTGGCAAAAAGCTAAATGCCAAAACATGTGTCTCTGTCCAAATATTTGTAGAAAATGATTGCAGCTACACGCTTTGCTATACACATGTGCACTTCCTTTGTGTGCATTAGAACGACAAAAAAAAAAAGAGAATAAGAGGGCAAATTGAATATAATTTCACACAAAACTTCAAAAATGGCCCAGCCAAAATTGTTGGCATCCTCAACTTAATATTCGGCTGCATGCCCTTTGGAATAAATAACTACAATCAATCGCTCCATGTAAGCATCAACAAGCTTCATACACCTTTCAACTGTAATTCTGGACCACTCATCTTTTGCAAAGTGCTCCACGTCTCTCATATCTGAAGGCGCCTTCTCCCAATAGCAATTTTAAGATCTCTCCACAGGTGTTCACTGGGATTTAGATCCTGACCCATTGCTGGTCACTTCAGAACTCTCCAGAGCTTTGTTTCCATCTATTTTTAGGTGCTTCTTGAAGTATGTTTGGGGTCATTCTCCTGTAGGAAGATTCATGACCTAGGACGCAAACTCTGCTTTCTGACACTGGGCACTACATTGCAACCCAAAATCCTTATGTAATCTTCAGATATAATGAAGCCTTGCACACAGTCAAGACCCACAGTGACAGAGCAAAACAACCTCAAAACATCTTTGAACCTCCACCATATTTGACTGTGGGTACAGTGTTCTTTTCTTTGTAGGCCTAATTTCGTTTTCAGTAAACAGTAGAATATTAGAGCTTTTTGGTAAAGCATTTCTTGGTCTCATTTGTCCACAAAACGCATTCACAGAAGGATTTTGGCTCACATACATTTTGGCAATCTGCAATCTAGCATTTTTTAGGCTATGTGTCCACAGTAAGGTCTTTAAATGCTCAGAAAACGGGTCTCCTTCCCAGAAAACGCACGTTTTTGCCGCGATGTTTGCACGTTTTTTGCGCAAAAACTGCGCGTTTTTGATGCGTTTTTTTCCGCGCGTCTTTTGGACTATAGGATATAGCCAAAAACGCGGACCTAAGCGGAAATTAATGAACATGCTGCGTTTCCTTAGCGGTAAAAAACGCATCCATTGGCACAAAAAGGCCAAAATACATTAAAATGAATGGAATGCTTCTTTTAAGCGTTTTTGATGCGGTTTGACCCTGAAAAACGCACCAAAAACGCTTAAAAAAACGCAACGTGGGCACACAGCCTTAATGTCTCTGTGTCAGCAGTGAGGTCTTTCTGAGTCTCCTGCAATAGCGATTTATTTAAATGTTGACGGATAGTTCGTGCTGAGCATGTAGGACAGATTAAATTTCTTTGGAACTTGATAGATGCTGATTATTCACCATGCGTACTATTTTACGTTGCAACCTTTCGTCAATTTTTCCGACTGCTCATCCATGCTCAGGTGGAATATCTACAGTGCCATAGGTTGTAAACTTATTGATTATGTTGGGTAAAGTGGACAAAGAAACATCAAGAGCTCAGTAGATGGACTTGAGAACCAAAATTATTGAAAAATATTAATCTCAAGATTACAAGTCCTCAAAGAGTTCTATTCTCTTCTTTCAGTTCTCCCTGCTTAAAGGTGGATCACATTTCCGTTTTTGACGTCCGTCAAACTCCGCTGTTTTGCAAAAAAAACGGATCCGCCATTTTTTTTTGGCAGATAGGTTTTTTCCCAGATAATTTTAGCGGATCCGTCCAAAAAAACGGATCCGGTAGCATCCGTTTGTGGCAAAACGGAAACGGATCCGTTTTTTCACTTTGGCGGACGCCAAAAAAACGGAAATGTGAAACAAGCCTTAGTGTGGCACACAGAAATACAATGCAAAGATTGAGTGAACATCTCCCATTTTTATCTGGTTTCATGTATGATTTTCATATTGCCCGCACCTGTTAGGCTGGCATCACATTAGCCTTTGGGTGCGCAGCGTTTGATCCGCATAGATCCGCCTGCGCCATGCGTACATATACTGTATTTAACATGGTGTATGCGGGACATGTGTTTGCATGCTTTTGCGTACATATGCGTCGTTTTGCGGTGTGCGGCGGTGTCAAGCAAACACAACATGTTGCATTTTTTGAGGTGTCAAAAATCCGTCAAATATGCGGATGAGTGCGTAAAAAAAAAAACCTGCATTACTGTCTATGGGAACACATTGGTACATAAGGACATGCGTAAGCATGCGTTCGATATGCATGCGTTCTTCAAAATGTAAATAGAAATCCCATGAGACACGCCCATTTTTGTCTGGTGTCATATCTAACGCATGCGCATAAACACAAACGCATGCAAAAACGCATTTTTTTTCCGTCATGCATAAGATGGTGCGCATAAAAAACGCTGCGTAAACATGCATTTAACAAGCGGTTTTGCATGCATTTGTGCATGTGGATGATACCCTGCGGACTCAAACGCTAATGTGAACCTAGCCTTACTTGTCATATGTGAGACTGAACGAGCCAACAATTCTGACCGGTCCATTTTTGGGGGTTTTGTGTGAAATTATGTTTAATTGGCTGCCAACACTTTCAGCCATGACTGCACACTTACATCAACACACTGTTACATGAACATATATTTAGATATATTATTACTATAGAAATAAAAACTTAAAAAATGAAACAAAAATATCAAACTATTTTACGTTGCAGACTGACCTGTTTGGACATTTGCAGATATCATGCATGTAGAATTTAATGGCCTTGGACTGTTCTTTATTTTTAAAATGGTAGTCAGCGAGAAGATAAAATAATTCATTCAGGACTTCGGGGGAATCTTCTGCTCCTTCTGGGAGTTGTGGCGCCTGAAATGAGGAGTTTAACATTTAAATAACGCAACTGAAATCATGGTATAATTCCTTTGCCAAAAGCTTTGCAAATAATCAGCACTTTGCTAACAGTAAGGTCCAGTAGTCTATGAAAAATAGCATGAATTTAAACAAGGTTTCTGGTTTTTGTGGAAATTAAGTTTATCTACTAAATAGTGAAAGAAGATGGAATATTTACTAAATATACCTTTTGTTTTCATGCCACATCATTTTCAAGATCTCTGCGTGCTGTCAGTGAAAAACTATTCAAAAGCTTTAAAAATAAATAAAAATCTTTTAACCCCTTCATGACCAAGCCTATTTTGACCTTAATGACCAGGCCATTTTTTGCAATTCTGATCAGTGTCCCTTTATGAGGTAATAACTCAGGAACGCTTCAACGGATCCTAGCGATTCTGAGAATGTTTTTTCGTGACATATTGGGCTTCACGTTAGTGGTAAATTTAGGTAGATAATTTTTTCGCTTATTTGTGAAAAAATCAGAAATTTGTCGAAAATTTCGCAATTTTCAAATTTTGAATTTTTATGCTGTTAAACCAGAGAGTTATGTGACACAAAATAGTTAGTAAATAACATTTCCCACATGTCTACTTTACATCAGCACAATTTTGGTAACAAAATATTTTTTGTTAGGAAGTTATAAGGGTTAAAAGTTGACCAGCGATTTTTCATTTTTACAACAAAATTTACAAAACCATTTTTTTTAGGGACCACATCACATTTGAAGTCACTTTGAGGGGTCTATATGGCAGAAAGTACCTAAAAGTGACACCATTATAAAAACTGCACCCCTCAAGCTACTCAAAACTACATTCAAAAAGATTATTAACCCTTCAGGTGTTTCACAGGAATTAAAGCAAAGTGGAAAGAAAAAATGGACATTTTAATTTTTCCAACAAAAATTTTCTTTTAGCATCAATTTTTTCATTTTCACATGGGCAACAGGATAAAACGGATCCTAAAATTTGTTGGTCAATTTCTCCTGAGTACACGATACCTCATATGTGGTCATAAACCACTGTTTGGGCGCAGGAAGGGCTCAGAAGGGAAAGAGCGTCATTTGACTTTTTGAATGGAAAATATGCTGGAATATTTAGCGGTTGCCATGTCACGTTTGGAGAGTCCCTGTGTGCCTAAACATTGGAACTCCCCCACAAGTGACCCCATTTTGGAAACTAGACCACCCAAGGAACTTATCTAGATGCATAATGATCACTTTGAACCCCCAGGTGCTTCACAAACTGATCTGTAAAAAGAAAAAAAAAAAAAAAAAAAAAAAGGACTTTTTTTTTTCTTTCACAAAAATTTTCTTTTAGCCTCAGTTTTTTCATTTTCACATGGGCAACAGGATAAAATGGATCCTAAAATTTGTTGAGCAATTTCTCCTGAGTACACCGATACCTCATATGTGGTCATAAACCACTGCTTGGGCGCACGGCAGGGTCCGGAAGGGAAGGAGCACCATTTGACTTTTTGAATGGAA
Organism: Dendrobates tinctorius; assembly: GCF_039654945.1. NCBI lineage: Eukaryota > Metazoa > Chordata > Amphibia > Anura > Dendrobatidae > Dendrobates > Dendrobates tinctorius. The sequence goes on along the minus strand of NW_027361932.1, from coordinate 18,034,330 downwards.
AATTAGCTCCAATCGTTATCAGACACCATGTCGCGTTTGGAGAGCCCCTGTGCACCTAAACATTGGAGCTCCCCCACAAGTAACCCCATTTTGGAAACTAGACCCCTTATGGAACTTATCTAGATGTGTAGTGAGCACTTTGAACCCCTAAGTGCTTCACAAAAGTTTATAACAGAGCAGTGAAAATAAAAAATAATTTTTTTTCCTCAAAAATGATTTTTTAGCACGCTATTTTTAATTTTCACAAGGCTAACAGGAGAAATTGGACCACAAAAGTTGTTGTCCAGTTTGTCCTGAGTACGCTGGTACCCCATATGTTGGGGAGAATCACTGTTTGGGCGCATGGCAGGGCTCAGAAGGGAAGGAGCGCCATTTGATTTTTTGAAATGCAAATTACTTCTAATCGTTAGCGGACACCATGTCGTGTTTGGAGAGCCCCTGTGTGCCTAAACATTGGAGCTCCCCCACAAATGATCCCATTTTGGAAACTAGACCCCCTAAGGAATCTATCTAGATGCATAGTGAGCATGTTGAACCCCCAAGTGCTTCACAAAAGTTTATAACGCAGAGCCGTGAAAATAAAAAATATTTTTTTTTCCTCAAAAATTTTTTAGTGCGCAATTTTTTATTTTCACAAGGGTAGCAGGATAATTTGGACCCCAAAAGTTGTTGTCCAGTTTGTCGTGAGTACGCTGGTACCCCATATGTTGGGGAGAATCACTGTTTGGGCGCATGGCAGGGCTCAGAAGGGAAGGAGCGCCATTTGATTTTTTGAAATGCAAATTACTTCTAATCGTTAGCGGACACCATGTCGTGTTTGGAGAGCCCCTGTGTGCCTAAACATTGGAGCTCCCCCACAAATGATCCCATTTTGGAAACTAGACCCCCTAAGGAATCTATCTAGATGCATAGTGAGCATGTTGAACCCCCAAGTGCTTCACAAAAGTTTATAACGCAGAGCCGTGAAAATAAAAAATATTTTTTTTTCCTCAAAAATTTTTTAGTGCGCAATTTTTTATTTTCACAAGGGTAGCAGGATAATTTGGACCCCAAAAGTTGTTGTCCAGTTTGTCGTGAGTACGCTGGTACCCCATATGTGGGTGAGGACCACAGTTTGGGTACACGTTGGGGCTCGGAAGGAAAGTAGTGACATTATGAAATGATGACTTTGATGGAATGGTCTGCGGGCATCATGTTTCACTTGCAGAGCCCCTGATGTACCTAAACTGTGGAACCCCCCCACAAGTGACCCCATTTTGGAAACTAGACCCCCGAAGGAACTTATCTAGATGTGTGGTGAGCACCTTGAACCCCCAAGTGCTTCACAGAAGTTTATAACGCAGAGCCGTGAAAATAAAAAATATTTTTTTCCTCAAAAAAATGATTTTTAGCCAGCAATTTTTTTTTTCACAAGGGTAGCAGGATAAATTGGACCCTAAAAGTTGTCGTCCAGTTTGTCCTGAGTACGCTGGTACCCCATATGTGGGGGGGACCACTGTTTGGGTACACGTCGGGGCTCGGATTGGAAGTAGTGACGTTTTGAAATGCAGACTTTGATGTAATGGTCTGCGGTCGTCGTTACGTTTGCAGAGCCCCTGATGTGCCTAAACAATAGAAACCCCCCACAAGTGACCCCATTTTGGAAACTAGACCCCCCAAGGAACTTATCTAGATGCCTGGTGAGCACTTTGAACCCCCAATTGCGTCACAGAAGTTTATAATGCAGAGACGTGAAAATAATAAAAAAAAAAATTTCCACAAAAATAATTTTTTAGCCCCCAATTTTTTATTTTCCCAAGGGTAACAGGAGAAATTAGACCCCCAAAGTTGGTGTGCAATTTTTCCTGAGTGCGCTGATACCCCATATGTTGGGGTAAACCACTGTTTGGGCACACGTAGGGGCTTGGAAGGGAGGTAGCACCGTTTGACTTTTTGAACGCAAAATTGGCTGGAATCAATGGTGGCACCATGTCGGGTTTGGAGACCCCCGTGATGTGCCTAAACAGTGGAAACCCCTCAATTCTAACTTCAACCCTAACCCCAACACATCCCTAACCCTAATCCCAACCCTAACCATAACCCTAACCCCAACACACCCCTAACCCTAATCCCAAACCTAACCATAACCCTAACCACAAGCCTAACCCTAATTCCAACCCTAACTCTAATTCTAACCCTAATTCTAACCCTAATTCCAATCCTAACCCTAATTCCAACCCTAACCCTAATGGAAAAAAATAAAAATAATTTCTTTATTTTATTGTTTGTTCCTGCCTATGGGGGTGATAAAGGGGGGGTTTATTTGCTTTTCATTCTATTTTGATCACTGTGAGAGTTTATCACAGTGATCAAAATGAATGAATGGAAATTGCAGCCGGCGCATATGGCGGCGCCCATGGTCCGGGACCGTGGGACACCGGGAGCCATGGCGGCACTCGGTGAGTACCAGGGGTGGGAGGGGGGGCGATCGGAAGGCGGGGGAGCGGAGGGAAGGCGGGGGGGGGGGCAGATGATGACAGCGGCGGCACATCGCCGCTGTTATTCAGTGACGGGGGACAGATCGCCCCCATTAACCGTGGGGGGGGGGGTCGGATCGGTGTCACCAGCCATGTCCGATGCTACAGCAGCGTCGGACATGGCTGGATTGTAATATTTCATCAATTTTCATTGATGAAATATAACTATCGCTCTGATTGGCTGTTTCACTTTTAACAGCCAATCAGAGCGATCGTAGCCGCGTGGGGGCGAAGCCACGCCCACCCGTGATGAAGTACAAAGCCCCCTGTATCTGCGGGTCGGGTGACCTTTCAGTGACCTAGGTCACCTGACCTGCAGGGGGGCTTTAAAGTCATGACACCACATAGGCGTCACTGGTCATAATGGCACCAGTTTTCATGACGCCTATGTGGAGTCATTGGTCGTGAAGTGGTTAATTTAATAGCCTACTCGGGAAGTATTGGTGCATTAGCAAAAAACTCAGTAAGTACATTACAGATGTACTGTGTTCGTGTTGCAGAGAGGTTGATTCAAACTGATCACTTGGTATTTGAGCAGCAATCTGATCAGCGCATTGCTGAAAGACTTTTCTAACAAAAATAAACTGTCCAATGTGAACACCACTGCAAAACCTCTCCTGGTCATATTAATTAACACAGTTATGGGATGAAACTGAATGGGAGGAGACACACATTAGATGTTAGAAAAAAGTTTTTGACAGTGAGGGTGATCAATGAGTGGAACAGGCTGCCACGAGAGGTGGTGAGTTCTCCTTCAATGGAAGTCTTCAAACAGAGGCTGGACAGACATCTGTCTGAGATGATTTAGTGAATCATGCTTTGAGCAGGGGGTTGGACCAGATGACCCATGAGGTCCCTTCCAACTCTATCATTCTATGATTCTAGTTGCATGACTTACCACAAGAGAACTCCCATCACCTGTGTCACATCGGAAGTGGTGTTCAGGCCTTGGATAAAAAGGGCCTGATTCATTATTGCATTTGCGTTTAGTTTTTGATGTATTACATTTGCACCTAATTCTTCTTTTATTATGTGCCTATTTTTCATGTGTTCTCCCGTTTGTTTTTTTCATTTTGTGTTCGTCATAATGGGTGGGGTTTATCTTTTCCAGATGCTTTCAGCTAGGCAGAATCACCAATTTTGACAAAAGAGTTGAAAAATTTGTCACAAATGTACTTCAGACCCCTATTGGAGTCATTTTGTGCATGCCAGAAACTTTGGTGCAATATTTGCACCATTTCGTAAAAAGTGTACAAATGGGTCAAAGACAAAACTAAACAGAATTTGTTTTGTTTTGCATCAACACCACAAAAAGGGGAATAGAAAAAGCTCAAATAATAGAGTATAGTGTGCGCATAAAATTAAATATTCTATTGAAAAGCAAAATATATGAAGTTCCAAATACAACCAGCATAAGGATATGTGCCCACATTAGCGTTTTTAAACACTCACTAAACTGATCCCCTTCCCAGAAAACGCGTTTTATTTCCGCGCGTTTCTTGTGCGTTTTCTGGGAACATTGGAAAAGGCTAAAAACGCTCAGCAATGCGGAAATTAATGAGCATGCTGCATTTTTAGCCGCTAAGCGATTCCTGAGCTTTTAAAAACGCATGCATTGGCACAAAAAGCCAAAAATGCATGCAATTTAATGTGAAGCTTCTTTTAAGCGTTTCTGCAGCGTCTGATCCGGCACAAACGCTGTGGAAATGCTTACAAAAACGCAACGTGGACACACAGCCTTAATGATCACAGCAAGGTGCTACAGAAGTTGCAAGTTGCAACCAACCCAGCATATTCAAGGCAACATAATAACATTTATTGCAAGTCAGATAAAAGGTATCTAAGTAGAATATTTTAAGTAGAATGTACTAAGTACATAGTACTATATAAATTACCTAGTTGCACAAGAATAAAACATGTATAAATCGCTGAAGTGCTTATGTATGTTATTACCGGTGTGCGCGAATTTCCTGCTGCCCCAACGTGTCTTCTGACGAATGGTGGCGAAACAAGAGTTGGGGCGGAAACAATACTCATAAACCAGCAATAAAACATGTAAGCACTTCAGAAATTTGTGGTTTTTTTTTTTTTTTTTTAAAAGATTGCCATGGTGTGCAGAGTATAGAGTTTTCAGGTGTCTTTGCCTGATTCATCTTTTGTGACTTTCCAAAGTCACAAATTTTGTTGAAAACATATTCCAGTCCCCCCTTTGAGTGATTTTAAGTACTCCTGAAACTTAGGGACAATTTTGTGCTAAAACATGCTAAAAAGAGAACCGGTCTTATGCCCCAAATTCAGGTCAAATCAAACTTCTGAATCAAATTTTTTCATTGATCCAAAAACTACTGCCAGCAGCCTTGTTGGTGGGTGGAGACTTCAACATCCCTTTCTCAGAACAATCTGATAGATTCTCTATAAGTGGTAGACCCCCATCACAAAATCTGATCAATTTGGCGAGAGACTTTAGAAAATTAATTAGGTCAAACTCCTTGTTTGACTTGTGGAGAATTGATAATCCTAACTTTTCCTTTCTTTTTCCTTTTACTCTCCTCATCGTACCCATTCTAGAATAGATTATTTTTTTGCGAACATTCCAATCCTTAGGATGATGGTGAAGGTAGAGTTGGGTCACATCACCGGGTCTGATCATGCCCCGATGGTCTTAGATCTTAAAACCACTCAACTGATTTTCAGGGTGTGTCACTGGCGGTTGAGTGAGTTTCTAATAAAGGATCCAACAATTCGGGAGACTTTATTGAACCATCTTTCTGACTTCTTCCATTTGAATAAGGGCTCGGTTTTCTCCCCCTTCGGTTCTTTGGGAGGCCCAAAAGGCTGTCATGAGGGGGTACTGTATTAAGGAGGGTTCTAGATTAAAAAGAAAAGTTAGAGCGGAATTTGATAAATTAACTTCTCAATTATCAAGTGAGGAACGTAAGTTTGCAGTCTCGCCTTCAGTGAGGACGTTAAATAAGATTGTGGTGCTTAGAAACAAATTGAAAGACCTGGCATCACGTAGGGTTGAAAAACTCCTTCTTTATACTAAACAAAAGTACTACGAAAAAGGAAACAACGCTCATACAATTTTGGCCAGATTGTTGAAAGAAAGAGCCTTGAATTCCCTTGCCCAGGCTTTGAGAGGAACTGATGGCACAATCCATTATGATCCTACTGAAATCTCAGACATGTTCTACAATTTTTACAGCAAATTAGATAACTTACAAGACACTATCGTTTTAAATACGTCCGACAGAATAGAGGCACTGCGCCAATTTCTGTCAAGCTTGAATCTTCCAATTCTCCCCTCTGAGGCCTTGTTGTCTCTTAACCATAGTGTGAAACGGGAGGAGGTTCTGGACATTTTAAGGGACCTCCCCTTGGGTAAATCTCCAGGCCCAGATGGGCTGACATATCTGTACTACAAAACCTTTGCAGAGGAGCTCTCTCTGCATATGTTCAATCTCTTTAATTCCTTTCTTGAGGGTTTCTCCATGCCGGATACTCTGGCACATTCCTATCTGGTACTTATCCTAAAATTGGGGAGGGATCCCCTGGATTGTTCAAACTATCGCATCCAATAGTGTTGTTAAATTCTGATTTCAAAATATTCACCAGCTTACTGGCTAATAGATTGAACTGTTAGCTTCCCCAGCTTATTAACAAGGACCAGGTAGGTTTCGTCCCTAACTGGCAGGGCGGGGACAATACTAGAAGGGTGATAGATCTGATTTATGTTGCTAATAAAAATAAACTACAGTCTCTTATACTAAGCTTAGATGCAGGAAAGGCATTTGATCGCTTTAATTGGTCCATTTTATTCGAAACTCTGAATTCAGGCTTTCGGCTTTTCAGGCCCCCTTGTCAGCTATTGGAGTATTATATAGTTTCCCTTCTGCCTCAATCAGGCTCCCTTTTTGCACTTCTCCTTCATTTAAAGTATCAAATGGGACCTGTCAGCTGCCCTCTAACGCCCTTTTAAACGTTTTATGCATAGAGCCGCTAGCGGTGATGATTCGGCAGAATCTGAACATATCAGGCATAGAGGTGCACGATAAGATGTTTAAGATTTCCTTGTTTGCGGATGATGTCCTTTTGACCCTGACCAATCTACATATTATGCTGCCTAACCTGATGAAGGATCTTAAAAAATATGGGGAATTATCGGGGTATAAGCTAAACACTTCAAAACTAGAGGCCGACTAAATATATCTCCAGATGTACAGGACCACCTAAAATTAAATTTTACATTTATATGGAAAGCTGAGATTATTAAATATTTAGGGGTTAATACATCCTCCTCTTACGGTAATCTGTATATTTCCAATTTTCTGCCTCTTCTGAACGAATTAAATATTTTGCTGGACAAATGGAAGCCTCTCTCGCTTTCATTAATTGGCAGGATTTCCTCTCTTAAGATGTCCCTCCTTCCCAGACTCCTCTTATTTTGAGACCTTGCCGGTAAAGGTTCCCATGAGTGATCTTAAGTCTCTCCAGGCAGCTATGATGAGGTTTATTTGGAAGGATGGATGTCATTGGATCTCTAAAGGTGTCCTCATCACTCCTAAATCACAAGGAGGCCGCTCACCTTGGTAAAATCCCTTCATGGGCTTCATTTTGGGTATACAATAAGTGGACATAAATAGAGAAATAATGGTTGGTGCCAGTCCATCCAAACTCACTACTATGGCTAAAGAGGACCATTGTAACCCCAGAGCCTCTACTAGGCCCCATCTGTTTCACGAGAGAGATCTGGCTCTCCTGTATGAGAAAGATTGGTCTGGCCTCTCCTAATTCAACTATGGTTTCATATATATCTCAACCCCTGCTGCCAAGCAGTTTTGATCATACGATGGCCCACCCTTGGTCCTCTGTGGGCTTGTTTAGATTTGCTGATGTAGTAGACGGGAACACGCTGGAGCTTCTTTCATTTGATAACGTCAAATCTAAATTCTCTATTACTAATAAAGAATTTTATCAATACCTGCAGATTAAGCATTTTGCCTTTTCCCTTTCTGGCTCGTTGGGAGTCTCCCTGCCGATGGACTTTGAGAGGATTTGCAGAAGAGGGTAACCGACCAAAGGTTTAATCTTAGAAATTTATAAAATTCTGAGTTCTCCCCAAGATGGTCATCAACCAAAACACTCTTACATGTACAAATGGGAAACTATTCTGGGAAAGGAACTCTAGCCCCAAAACTGGCATATCATCTGGGAAAAGGCAGCTAAGTCTTCTACCTGTACCCTTTACAAGGAAAATCAGTATAAGATACTTATGTTCTGGTATCACACTCCTGACCTCCTTCACAGACTGAACTCTTCAGTAACGTATGTGTGTTGTCATTGCGGCTCTGATGTGGGCACACTGTATCAAATCTTCTGATCATTTCCGGGGATTGGGAATTTTTGGAGGGAGGTGGGTTCGTTGATCTCCAAGGTTCTCTTTACTGATGTGCATCTGGACCCGTCCATATATCTGCTAAATCTTACTCCTAAAGGGATGGGGAAAGGGTCAGCTATACTGCTATTACACATTCTAATTGCGGCTACATGTTTGATCGCCCTCAACTGGAGACAGGTCTCCCAAGTGTCACACCTTGATTTGCTTTAAAGAGTTAACAACATCCGAAGGATGGAATATATGATGGCCATTCTGAACACGAGTGTGGAGAATTTTGACTCGGTATGGGCTCCATGGGATTACTTTTGGGCACAGAGAAATGACTAATTCTGTACTGGAATGCTGGATCCTCCCTTCTCCTGACACTTGCTCTCTTCTCCCCTTCCCCTCCTCTCCTTATGGTGTGTGTCCTGTCTTATTGTGTTTAAATTTGGGTTATATGTTTGATAAATTGTTTATGTTTTATATTGTAGTGTGGTTGGTGAGTCACTGACAGTCTTCTTATTCTGTCTGCTTTGTACTGTAAAAGCTTGACCTGATTCTCCTTTAGATTTGTCAAAATTGTTAAAACTTTAATACAGGAAAGATGTATATCTTTGTACCGTGTCAGCCAGTACATAGAAGAATATTCAGAATTGAGAGTCCTCAGTGGTTGATACCATCTTTTCAGTTAGCCATTAAAAGGTAACAAATTGCAAGCTTTCGAGATTACTCAGGTCTCTTCATCAGGCATTGACTAATACAAAATCTGAAGAATCACATATTTATGCACAACACAGAACAGAAAAAATGCAATAGATAAGACAAGTGACGTGAAGCAAAACTGTCATTATGGGAGCGGGATAAACATAAATATTGGACCAGTTCATAGATAAGGAGTGAGAGTTTTATTGTCCTCTGATTGGGGTCTGGTAATTACATTACTCTCACTCCTTATCTATGAACTGGTCCAATATTTATGTTTATCCCTCTCCCATAATGATAGTTCTGCTTCATGTCACTCGTCTCATCTATTGCATTTTTTCTGTGCTGTGTTGTGCATAAATATATAATTCTTCAGATTTTGTATTAGTCTATGCCTGATGAAGAGACCTGAGTAGTCTTGCAATTTGTTACATATTTTCAGTTAGCCATTAAAAGGTATCAACCACTGAGCACTCTCAATTCTGAATATTTTTCTAAAACTTTAATAAAAATTTACAGGTTTTTTTTTTTTTTTTAAACGGAACCGGTCACTGTTTCATGTTGCTCAAATCAGGGGCAATATGATTCAGAGCCTGGCTGCAATAATTAATGTCTTTCACTGAAAAGCTTCAATGTTTTAGAGAAAACAGTTTGAGAATCCAGATGGGGTTCATAGGGAGGGACGTGACTTCTCCATCGCTGACCTTCAGTTTTTCCATCCTCACGTTAATGGACATGTATCTCCCTATGTGAACACATGGGGAGACCTGTCAATCACCTGAAGCTTTGCCTGGAGAAGTTGGCCAGAAACAGCACAAAAATTTTCTTCTCTCTTCCAATAGTCAGCCGCCAGCTCTTCAAACTATGCACTCTCTGAGATATCAGTGCGTTTCAGTAAAAGACATACCTGGCTGCAATCATGCAGCAAAGCTCTAATATATGTGGCTCCTGGTTTGGACAGCACAATTCGACTGTCAGGTTCCCTTTAAAGACAACGATAAACAGCATTTTTTATTATTTTGCACAAAATTCATTGCAAATCATGAATTGGACCCAATGTTTACATTCATAGACAGCAAGCAGAGATAACGAAAATGGTGAAAATTTCTAACAAAAAAAAAGGTATACTAGGAACTTATGACTCCAATAAAAGGTAACAGAATATCCTCGTGATTCTGCGAGTGCAGAAAATGTGCCTGTTCAGACATCAGGGATGTAAGGTTGTAGCTGAAAGCAGGACTCCCATTGTAATGGTTGGGATTACAGTCTGTAATGGATTGCAGTCTATCAGCAGTGACCAGTCTTTTAGGTAAGGAGGGCATTACTTACAAGCTCTTTAGTATAGAGCTTGTAATCACTGCTCTGAAGCTGGCCAAGTAATCGCAGTGCATTGTTAGCTCCTGATCCAGCCAGCTTCAGTGACACTGTGCTCCTGTGATGCTGCAGAGATAAAGCTGCCAAGCACACAATTCAGACCAGTAGCACAAACACTTAAATCGTAAAGAGCCAAACACTGTACCTTGTTACTTGTGCCTTCAATGTAGGCTGCTACACTCTCAATGCCTAGCTTGGGTTTATCTGAGCGAGGTGTTATGGTGGCCATTTTTCTCAGAAGATTAGCCAGGTCTGCGGAGACTGTGCTGGTCTTATAGCTGTCAAATTCAGGAAGAGACTTTGGCTTGAAATAGTCAAACAAAACAAGTGCATCTTCCCAGAGCAACTCCACCTGCAGAGGAAGGCACATTACTGAGACATGTTCATATCTACACGTTTAAATCTATACATGATTTAATAGTTGTTCTGATAAACGCCCCAAGTTCTAATCCTGCTACTTGCTTCGGCATATAAATCTGCATGAATTCTTACAGTTCTGTCACACATACTAATTTGTATATTAATTAATAGTGTAAAAATAATAATCATCATAATGATAATAATAATAATAAAAAGATATACCGTAACTTTCCTCCAGAGTGCTGCCCCTATTCTTGCCGTCCTCCTCACTTTGTCTTATGGAGGAGGACATCATGGGAGCACTACAGTCACCTATCTCTCTCTTCTAGCTCAGATCACTGCTGCAATTAATCAGTGGTTGATGACCTCCACCACAAGAAAGCTAAGCAAGGAGGCTAATGGGGTCATGGCCAGCACTGACAGAATGACGTACAGTGGGGCAAAAAAGTATTTAGTCAGTCAGCAATAGTGCAAGTTCCACCACTTAAAAAGATGAGAGGCGTCTGTAATTTACATCATAGGTAGACCTCAACTTTGGGAGACAAACTGAGAAAAAAAAAAAAAATCGAGAAAATCACATTGTCTGGTTTTTTTTTTTCATTTTATTTGCATATTATGGTGGAAAATAAGTATTTGGTCAGAAACAAAATTTCATCTCAATACTTTGTGATATATCCTTTGTTGGCAATAACAGAGGTCAAACGTTTTCTGTAAGTCTTCACAAGGTTGCCACACACTGTTGTTGGTATGTTGGCCCATTCCTCCATGCAGATCTCCTCTAGAGCAGTGATGTTTTTGGCTTTTCGCTTGGCAACACGGACTTTCAACTCCCTCCAAATGTTTTCTATAGGGTTGAGATCTGGAGACTGGCTAGGCCACTCCAGGACCTTGAAATGCTTCTTACGAAGCCACTCCTTCGTTGCCCTGGCGGTGTGCTTTGGATCATTGTCATGTTGAAAGACCCAGCCACGTTTCATCTGCAATGCCCTTCCTGATGGAAGGAGGTTTGCACTCAAAATCTCACGATACATGGCCCCATTCATTCTTTCATGTACCCGGATCAGTCGTCCTGGCCCCTTTGCAGAGAAACAGCCCCAAAGCATGATGTTTCCACCACCATGCTTTACAGTAGAAATGGTGTTTGATGGATGCAACTCAGTATTCTTTTTCCTCCAAACACGACAAGTTGTGTTTCTACCAAACCGTTCCAGTTTGGTTTCATCAGACCATAGGACATTCTCCCAAAACTCCTCTGGATCATCCAAATGCTCTCTAGCAAACTTCAGACGGGCCCGGACATGTACAGGCTTAAGCAGTGGGACACGTCTGGCACTGCAGGATCTGAGTCCATGGTGGCGTAGTGTGTTACTTATGGTAGGCCTTGTTACATTGGTCCCAGCTCTCTGCAGTTCATTCACTAGGTCCCCCCCGCGTGGTTCTGGGATTTTTGCTCACCGTTCTTGTGATCATTCTGACCCCACGGGGTGGGATTTTGCGTGGAGCACCAGATCGAGGGAGATTATCAGTGGTCTTGTATGTCTTCCATTTTCTAATTATTGCTCCCACAGTTGATTTCTTCACTCCAAGCTGGTTGGCTATTGCAGATTCAGTCTTCCCAGCCTGGTGCAGGGCTACAATTTTGTTTCTGGTGTCCTTTGACAGCTCTTTGGTCTTCACCATAGTGGAGTTTGGAGTCAGACTGTTTGAGGGTGTACACAGGTGTCTTTTTATACTGATAACAAGTTTAAACAGGTGCCATTACTACAGGTAATGAGTGGAGGAAAGAGGAGACTCTTAAAGAAAAAGTTACAGGTCTGTGAGAGCCAGAAATCTTAATTGCTTGTTTCTGACCAAATACTTATTTTCCACCATAATATGCAAATAAAATGAAAAAAAAACAGACAATGTGATTTTCTGGATTTTTTTTTCTCAGTTTGTCTCCCATAGTTGAGGTATACCTATGATGTAAATTACAGACGCCTCTCATCTTTTTAAGTGGTGGAACTTGCACTATTGCTGACTGACTAAATACTTTTTTGCCCCACTGTAAGTCTGGTAGTTATGAGGCTTTTCTTACATTTTTTATTACCACCCTGTGTCAGTTTCAACATCAAAATTATTGGTGGAGAACTCTTTTAAAACTAAATATGATAATTGCACAGACAGAAGATACCCTAAAAGTTTCATTTTTTGCTGAAGAGCTCCCATTAAGTTTTTAAATACCGTATATACTTGAGTATAAGCCAACCAGAGTATAATCCAAGGCACCTAATTTTGCTACGGAAAACTGGGTAAGCTTATTGACTCGAGTATGCATTGTCCACCTCATTCCCGTCCTGTCTTGGTATGCCTGGCTCCCCCCGTCCTGTCCTGGTATGCGTGGCTCCCCCCGTAGCTGTCCTGGTATGCGTGGCTCTCCCCTCCCGTCCTTGTATATATGCTTCCTATTACAAAAAAAAAAACCAAACATACTACTCACCATCCAACGTACCCTTGCAGCACCTAGTTCCGGCTTCCAGCAGCTCTTCCTGTGATGAGCGTTCACGTGGCACCGCTCATTAAGGTAATGAATATGCGCTCCACGCCTATGAATGAGCGGTGCCACGTGATCGCTCACCACAGGAAGTGCTGCTGGAAGCCGGCACCAAGATGCTGCGAGGGCGCCAGGACCAACGAGATGCAGGGCACGCTGGAGGGTGAGTAGGAAGTCTTCTGGAAGCCAGCGGTTGCAGCTGTCACTGTGCGCGCTATAAGAGAAATGAATATTCATTTCTTTTTAACAGCAGCACAGATTGTAGCCACAGCTGCCGACTCCTGCCTCTGTCACCTGCTGCTCCGCAGTGCCCACTCCCCCGCCAGCCCTCTAGGACAATTTACTCGTGTATAAGCTGAGGGGTGCGTTTTCAGCACAAAAAAATGCACGAGTATATATGGTATGTATTATTATATTGTGAGTGTGTTGATATACTCAACTACCTCTGCTCTCTTCAGTATCCAAATCTGTTCTCCTCTTGTGAGTGAAAATACAGCTTTGCCCACTATCCAGATCACACTGCGCTCTGCGTGACCCGGAAGTGAACTTTTAAAATGTAATCCTATGGAGCGTCAGAACGAGGCCCATAGGCTTTCATTGTTAAAGAGACTCAAGAATAGATCACAGAGTGACCAGAAGAGATGGCAGAGCGGTGACGTCACTGAGTAGAGGAGCAGAACGGCGGAGAGAGCAGCGGTAGGTGAGTATATTAGTATACTCACAGTACATTACATGCACATACTGTATACTCAGATTTAATTAATAAAAAACTTAATTGGCGCGCTTCTTCAACAACAAAAAGCAATCAAATAAGAAATCAGAAGATAATTTGTGTCTGTTAATCCATCAGCACAATATAATGGGGAAGACTCATAAATTCAATGATGACTACAGTTTTCTGGTGTAATTGCATTGAACAGAATGGTCTTCATGATGGACGGATACTGGTATGTTACAATGCAATAACATACAGGATCGCATTGTAATGATGAGAAATTCTAATTCTCTGTGCCTTTCCTGCATTTTTGTGCATTGCTATAATGTACTCGGACAAGGCTGATTGAACACTAAAAAGTATTATACCACTTATTGTTAAATGCTTGTAGTTACCGGCTGTACAGAATGCTCCTCTAAGTACCGAGCCTTGCTCTTCTTGCTGGGGTATCCATACAGACAGTAGAAGCACTGCTCTAGGGCAGTCTCAAACTCCTCCTTAAAAGGATGGTTGTCTTCCTTTGTGGACAATGCCAGTTCTTTTAATAGAATACGTAGCTGTATACACATGAGAAATACAGAGTGAGGGTGACACAGGACAATGGAAGAAACTAATGTCAGAAATTGTCAGGAAAAGAAGAAAGTAACAGTACAGTAAAGTGAAAACAGCAATATCTTTAAAGCCCCCGTCTCACATAGCGAGATCGCTGTTGCGTCACGGATTTTGTGGCGCAACAGTGATCTCGCCTGCGATCTCGCTACATGTGACACAAAGCGGCGATCGGGCCCTTGCTGCGTTGTCGCTGATCGTGCTTGAATGTCCTGGGCCATTTTTTGATTGATGGTGTCCCGCTGGCCAGCATGCATTGCTGTGTTTGACAGGATCAACGACGAACGACCTCAATACTACAGGTCTGAGAGACAGGGTCCCAACGACCGTCTTATCATTCTGTATCGTTGCTGCGTCGCTGGTGTGATCTGAGAGTTTGACATCTCAATAATTAGAATAAATAAATTTAACCTTTATTGAAAATTATCTAAAAACAGGACAACCACACAGAAAAACCAACAACTAACCGTGTCACCTATTGTGGCCCTACACTGGGGCCCTGATAATGACTTCCTAACCAGCGGAGGTTGGCACCCTAAAGATTAACGCCCCCGATCCACGATGGCTGACCCTGATGCTCCTAAATAACCCTGGACTGGTGCAGCATACAGTCACTCATTTGACCAGGAAAGGAGTGTAAAGGTGTCGCCAGTATAGGTAGGTTAAATAGGCAACAACAGAAAAAGTGCAAAACAAGTGCTGTAAACACAAGACATAAAGTGACATGTGCAGACAAATGAGTACCTGACTATACTGTTCCCTGTGACTGGACACCTTCCTATCAGCGGAGGTTGGCACCCTACTGGTCAGCGGAATGGCGCCCCCGATCCACGACTGCTATCCCTTCAGTCCCTGATGTGACTAATCTTGAATCAAATAAGGGTAGCAGAGTAATAGATTAACAGAAGGTACATTTTAACCCAGTGGTCCATTTGTGACCCATATGGAAAAAAGTTTATAAATCATATTGATAACAGTAAAAGGTACTCAAAATTGGTAGTTGATGAAGTAGAACCTCAACGCGTTTCTCCTAATCGGACCATCAGGAGGTAGATAGTCAGATGCTGTGTGAGAAATGACCAAACTCCCCCATATATATAGACTCAACAGTCACAAAAACAGCCAATGAATGATCACCCCTCCTCCATATTACAGAGGTCCCATTGACAAGATGTAGCCAAGTGGGGCTGAAACATAGGCTAAGACATACAAATGGCCGTGCCCTCATGCTCTATAATCTGAAAGAGGGCTTTGTGAAATAGGTAGATCAGCCTGTAATAGGGAGATACAACTGTCAATTACACTCACGTCCAATGGGTTAATGAACTGCTGGGCGGTGTTGGCCAGCGTGCGTTCCACATGGGGCGCAAATTAGCTTACAGCTGTTGTGTAACACTGCTATGATGCAAATATATAAAGTGCTCTCAGTGAGAGAAACAAAATAGGAATCTTGTGGGTATGATACCTTTTAATGGCTAACAAATAATAGTGAATGTTGTTACAAAGCAAGCTTTCGGGACTGCTTATGTCCCTTCATCAGGCTGATATGACAAAATTTTTGAAGAAACTTTATTTATATACAGTTTAAAGCACAACATTTCAATAAACAAACAATGAGCTTGAAGAGAGAATCCTTAATTAGGTAAGGTGAGAGCACTTTATATATTTTTTTCTACTGGCTAACACGGTACCAAACCACTTTTTTCATTTTGCTATGAGGCAGTGACGCTAGGTGCGCTTCCTGTTGCACAAGTGAGGGTGCAGGTCAGAGATGCACTGCGCATGTCAGAAGCGTTTCTATAAATCAAAGGCAGGCTATCGCTGTTGCCGCGCATGCCCAGAGCGTCTCCAGGACAACAGGAAGCGGCGCACGCACCAACGATTACTGATGAAAAAGGGGCGCAAGCTCAGATGACCCAGTCTATTGCGCCTGTCCGAGATATCCCTGCAAACATTAATGCGCATGCCCAGAGCGTCTCCAGGATAATGGGACGCGGAGCCAATCGCTGATTGGGCAGGCACAATAGATAAGTGGTCATCTGGGCATGCGTCCTTATCCATTATCCTTATCCTGTTTGACATCTCACCATCGATCACGTAGCGACGCACCAGCAATCCCTACTAGGTCATATCGTTGTTGGGATCGCTGGTGCGTCGCCAAGTGTGACAGTACCTTAAGTCTTTCCCTTCTGTTACTTTACTACAATCCATACTTGCTTGTCCATAACATCAGCTCCTTATCTTTTTTAAATACACCAATATAAATAAATTGGACCTTGAGAATTCAGACACAATAGAAATTGTCCTAAATGTCCTCACTACAATTTTTTTTCAAGCAAATTTGGAGAGCTCTAAGAACCACCTAAAGAAGGCACTCAGGAAATAATTTAAAAAATGACCATATTCATATATATGTAAAAAAAAGACTTGCTGTTCATATGTTCATGATTTTTAACATATTTTAACCCCTTCACTCCCGGAGCTTTTTTCGTTTTTGTTTTTTTGCTCCCCTTCTTTCCAGAGCCATAACTTTTTTACTTTTCCGTCAATATGGCCATGTGAGGGCTTATTTTTTGTGGGACGAGTTGTACTTTTAAACGACACCATTGCTTTTACCATGTCGTGTACTTGTAAACAGGAAAAAAAATTCCAAGTGCGGCGAAATTGCAAAAAAAAGTGCGATCCCACACTTGTTTTTTGCTTGGCTTTTTTGCTAGGTTCACTAGATGCTTATTCTAACCTTCCATTAAGATTCTCCAGGTCATTGCGAGTTCATAGACACCTAACATATCTATCTTCTCTTTTATCTAAGTGGTGAAAAAAAATTCCAAAGTTTGTTAAAATAAGAAAAATTGCGCAATTTTCTGAGACACATTGCGTCTCCATTTTTCGTGATCTGGGGTCGGGTAAGGGCTTATTTTTTGCGTGCCAAGCTGATGTTTTCAATGATACCACTTTTGTGCAAATACGTTCTTTTGATCGCCCGTTATTGCATCTTAATGCAATGTCGCGGCGACAAAAAAAACCCGTAATTCTGGCATTTTGAATTTTTTTCTCTCGCTACGCCGTTTAGCGATCGGGTTCATGCTTTTATTTTATTGATAGATCGGGCGATTCTGAGCGCGGCGATACCTAAATATGTGTATGTGGGCCGGAGCCCACCTCAAAGCGGGGATCCTTACTGATGTCGTACTATTCAGTCATCGCTACGGAAGGGGTTAAGCTCTTCAAAATTGCAAAAATGCTAAACGCCTAAAATAAGGCGGACCACTCTACAGGTGATTACTGCTTGGAAGACGCTCCAAACTTACAATGTGTAACGGAGTGGGTGTTGGAGCCACTATGCTGTGATCCGAGGAGAGCCTGGAGGAGCGTGACTAGATGCCTCACCAAGTCTCAGTAGCAAGGCGGCTGGCGATACCGAGATCCGAGGAGGGAAGAGGGAGGCAAGACCAGATGCAACACCACGACTGACCTCGGGTGGATGGCAGCTGACCCCCAAGGGACAGGAGGCAAGAACGGCCAGGAATGGTAGACTTGGCAAATACTGGCTGGCACGGCTGGTGTAGTGACTAGCACGGCAGGCACAACGGCAGGCAGGTACTGGTGGGCACGACTGGTATACAGGCAGGCAGGCACGGCTGATAGATAGGCAGGCAGATGGGTACGGCTGATGTACTGAACCGGTATACTAGGATACGAGTACTGGGACCTGAGAACTAGGAAGCGTGTTTAGAAACAGACTAACAACGTGCACAGGTGCCTCCCATCAGGTGGAGGTGCCTTAGATAATAGGTGTCTCCCAGCCATTGGCTAGGGACACTTTAGAACAGCGTGTAATGTCCTTTAAGAGGGTGAGTCCACACATGCACGCCCTGAACACAGTGGCAGCAGCAGGAGAAGCAGAAGGGAGTCTGAGACACTGTCGGGGAAGGGTGCAGCGAACAGGGACGCCGGTGCTACACAATGGAAAGGTTGAAAAGACAACTGAGCATCTTTTGGAGTATTTTTACATAAACAAAAAATACTTAACTGCTTTTACTGCAAGTCGCCCCAAAAGATGCAACAACCAAAAAAAATACTCAAGAGATGACACGACCCCCCCCCCCCAAACAAAGTAAAAAACTTAATAAAATGCAAAAAAACAAACAAACCATAAACCAAACTGTTTCAGGAAAAGCCAGAAAAACGTGCAAGACAACGTTTCAGGATTAGAAAAGCTAGCAAATCCTAAAATTGTTTTCTCTTGAGCTCAAAGTGGCCAATTTGTGCAAGTTCACCAGTCACCTTTCTTTGCTAGGACCCTAATTAGGCATAGCATAGCATATCATATCATGCAGGCACATCTCTGCAGAAGTATACGGAGAATCATGCTGGTAGGAATTGATGAACAGCTTCCTAGGTAAATATACTCTGCACTGATTATAATTTGCTTACTTCACATTTCTTTGTGTTAGATCCCCCTGGTATATTGAGTTACTACTCACCAGTGATGTTTGGGTTTTTCCATTAACACTTCATTACTCATTTTTGACACCCCTTCACATTATACTGTGCATCATTATATTTACCCCACGTTGTGACATCATGCGTAGCTGTGGTGCTTGCTTTTTCTGACCGGTTCTCTGTCTTTACCATGCAAATAAATTTTTAAATATTATCCTGCTCCTTCGCAA
Source organism: Dendrobates tinctorius (assembly GCF_039654945.1). NCBI lineage: Eukaryota > Metazoa > Chordata > Amphibia > Anura > Dendrobatidae > Dendrobates > Dendrobates tinctorius. The sequence continues at coordinate 18,015,465 of NW_027361932.1, read as the reverse complement.
TGTTTTATTGTATACCTAATAAATATTAAAGTTTTTACTGTGATTGGTTATTGTGTATGTTTTCTTATATGCTCTTCAAATCCTAAAATTGTTTTCTCTTGAGCTCAAAGTGGCCAATTTGTGCAAATTCACCAGTCACCTTTCTTTGCTAGGACCCTAATTAGGCATAGCATATCACTCTGCAGTCAAAGGTGGATACGTTTACATGCAGGTACATCGCTGCAGAAGTATACAGAGAATCAGGCTGGTAGGAATTGATGAACCCCAATATTCAAATAGTGAGCGTCCTAAAGATGGCATTTATCTAGATAATGGTAGGTGCACAACTTGAAGTGTGGCAGAAATCTCCAACTGTATGCTATTTTACCACAATATCCTGCACTTTTCAAATTCACTGGTAATGGCTGTGTATTTTTTCAGGCAAAAGGCAGCTTTAATTGCAGAACTGCAATTGCAAAAGCATGCTGGGAATATCAGTTCCCTGTGGAGATAGAAGTGATGACAGAAATTTGGAAATGATTAATTTTTTATGTATTAGTGTCACGCTGTGATTTGTACGTAAAGAGGAAACAGGGCTTTGCACTGTCCCTAGGGCTAGAACCCTGACTGCCCCTGCTCACAAAGGTACCTCTAAAGGTGAGGAGGTTTGGGCCTCCAGCCTTACTGTTCTCCTGTTATATCCTAAGCTGTCCCCTCCCCCTCAAGGCCTGGAACACAAATGCTAAGGTATAAACCAGGGCTGTGAAGTCGGAGTCGGTATAAAATGGACCGACTCCTAAAATATATAATAAATTGGGTACAGTAGTTCAATGCATTTTGTGAGGAATATTTTTTTCATAAGAATTTGGAAAAGTTATGAAATGTTCTATAAATGTCTGTTCTATTCCTGATCAAAGGTGTAGACTTTTAGCTGAGATGAATCTGTGCTGCAGTTTATGTTCATGATAAGTAGTGAAGCTCCTCCTCTACAGATAAGGGGAAAAAATAACAGACACACAGTGAAGGAAAGCCTGCATTAATCACAGAACTTCTGGAGTCAACAGGAAAGAAGGATTAAAGGCCCCGTCACACATAGCAATCTCGCTAGCGAGATCGCTGCTGAGTCACAACTTTTGTGACACAAAAGCGATCTCACCAGTGAGATCGCTGTGTGTGACAGCGATCAGCGACCGGCCCCCCTGCCGGTATCGCTGATCGCTGCAAGAAACCTCTGGACATTTATTTCGTCGCTGATCTCCCGCTGGCCAGCACGCATCGCTGCGTGTGACAGGCGGGAGACCAACGATCAGCTGTAAAATAATTAAAAAAAATAAAAAATATTGTTATTCTCATCTTCCGACGTCCCGCGCATTTCTTCCCATCTCTCTCCACGCTCCCGGTTCCAGTAAGCCTTTGCAAGAATGACCGCAAGGCTTTGCGATCCCGCGAGAACGGACGTCATTGCGGTCATTCTCGCAAAGGATTACTGGGACCGGAGCGTGGAGAGAGGCGGGAATGCTGCGCGGGACGTCGTAAGGTGAGAATAACAATATTTTTTATTTTAATTCTATTTTTTACATGGATCCATGGCATCAGCGCTAACGAACACAGCGATGCCGCGCGCTCGGCGTCGCTGTGCTAATCGCTGGTGAAGCTGTCTGTTTGACAGCTCACCAGCGATCACATAGCGACTTACCAGCGATCCTGACACGTTGATATCGTTGTCGGGATCGCTGGTAAGTTGCTATGTGTGACTCCAGCTTAAGGTAAGTACTTCTTAAAGCATATCTAAACTTTCAATAAACTGTGCATAAATCAAAAGTCCAATATATGTTGTCTCAGTATGCTTGATGTTTTAGTTTGTTTTTCCTCTTAGCTCACGTTTGGAGAAATTAGCTGTTCTGATGACTTATATACACTATACACAGAATATAAGAGGAAAAACTGCTTTCTAACATCTCAAATTCAGAAATACAGCAACAGGATCGATGAGGACATACAGTATATATTTTGGTGAGAGTGTGTGTGTGTTCTGGAATATGATTCAGCACAAACATGCTCCCTCCCTTCTCTCCTCTTCATAGACTGTGAAGAAATATGATGTGAAGAATTTAGTGAGCTGTACCCTGAGACAAGCTTGACATTGAAAGTTAAAAGTATAGCTAGCTAACAATATATTTGAAAAACTTTATACTGATCATCTGACCTATTGATTTATGCAAAGATTGTTTTATTTCTATCCTAAATTATACAGTGCATGATTACCTATTCTTGCAAGAATTACAACATACCTTATTTTTTTAAAGGACAAAATTATTTTCAGGGCTAATTTACATAATTACAAAATGTCTAAGTAGCATGTTATGAAGTCAGCTGTATTTGAGCATTTCACATTGATTCAAGATAAAAAAAAAAATGATAAAAAAAACATTGTGTGTGTCAGTGTATAAGTGACCCAAGATAAAAACAAATGCTGTGATCTCAAAATCAGTGCATACTCAGGCAGTGGTAAAAATGCTCCTTCAAGAGATTCCAATCTAAACGACATTTACAACACTGCCACCCAGAAGTTTACAAAGCTGTGAAAAAGATCACAGCAGCACCAAGAAACCAGAGGCCAGTACTTCCCACCAGGCAAAGGAGGAGGAAGGAGCGAATCAAACATCATTTACAAGATATTTTGTAAGTGACAAAGTTACTGTAACAATGACAGCAGATGTGTTTAACCCCTTAACCCACAAGGGTGGTTTGCACGTTCATGACCGGGCCAATTTTTACAATTCTGACCACTGTCCCTTTATGAGGTAATAACTCTGGAACGCTTCCATGGATCCTGGTGATTCTGAAATTGTTTTCTCGTGACATATTGTACTTCATGTTAGTGGTAAAATTTCATTCATATAACTTGCGTTTATTTGTGAAAAAAAACGGAAATTTGGCGAAAATTTTAAAAATGTCTCAATTTTCCAACTTTGAATTTTTATGCCCTTAAATCACAGAGATACGGCACACAAAAAACTTAATAAGTAACATTTCCCACATGTTTACTTTACATCAGCACAATTTTGGAACCCAAATTTTTTTTTCTTAGGAAGTTATAAGGGTTAAAAGTTGACCAGTGATTTCTCATTTTTGCAACACCATTTTATTATTACAGACCACATCGAGGGGTCTATATGGTAGAAAAGACCCAAAAGTGACACCATTCTAAAAACTGCACCCCTTAAGGTGCTCAAAACCACATTCAAGAAGTTTATTAATCATTCAGGTGCTTCACAGGAATTTTTTGAATATTTAAAAAAAAAAATGAACATTTAACTATTTTTCACAAAAAAAAATACTTCAGGTTCAATTTTTTTTTATTTTACCAAGGGTAACAGGAGAAGTTGGACTGCAAAAGTTATTGTGCAGTTTGTCCTGAGTACGCTGATACCTGATATTTGGGGGGAACCACTATTTCGGCGCATGGCAGAGCTCAGAAGGGTAGGAGTTCCGTTTGACTTTTTCAATGCAAAATTGGCTAGAATTCAGATCGGACGCCATGTCACGTTTGGAGAGCCCCTGATGTACCTAAACAGTGGAAACCCCCCACAAGTGACCCCATTTTGGAAACTAGACCCCCCCCCCAAGGAACTTATCTAGATATGTGGTGAGAACTTTGAACCAACAAGGGCTTCACAGAAGTTTATAATGTACAGCGGTACAATTAAAAAAATCATTTTTTCCACAAAAATGATCTTTTCACCCCCAATTTTTATTTTCCCAAGGGTAACAGGACCCTAAAAGTTATTGTGCGATTTGTCCTGAGTACGCTGATACCCCACATGTGGGGGTAAACCACTATTTGGGCGCATGGCAGAGCTCGGAAGGGAAGCAGCGCCATTTGACGTTTTTGGCTGGAATTGAGATCGGACACCACGTTGTGTTTGGAAAGCCCCTGATGTACCAAAACAGTGAAAACCCCCACAAATTACACCATTTTGGAAACTAGACCCCCCCAAGGAACTTATCTAGATGTGTGGTGAGCACTTTGAACCCCCCAGTTCTTCACAGAAGTTTATAACGCCTGGGCGTGAAAATAAAAAAATCGTATTTTTTCCACAAACATGATCTTTTAGTCCCGAACTTTTTTTATTTTCCCAAGGGTACCAGGAGAAATTGGACCCCAAAAGTTGTTGTCCAATTTGTCCTGAGTACGCCGATACCCCATATGTGGAGAAAACTACTGTATGGGCACACGTCAGTACTCGGAAGGGAAGTAGTGACGTTTTGGAATTTAGACTTTGATGGAATGGTCTGCGGGGGTCATGTGCATTTGGAGAGCCCCTGATGTACCTAAACTATTGAAACTCCCCACAAGTGACCCCATTTTGGAAACTAGACCCCCCCACGGAACTTATCTAGATGTGTGGTGAGCACTTTGAACCCCCAAGTTCTTCACAGAAATTTATAACGCCCGGGCGTGAAAATAAAAAAAACATTTTTTCCCACAAAAATGATATTTTTGCCCCCAATTTTTTAGTTTCCTAGTTTCCTAAGGGTAACAGGAGAAATTGGACCCCAAAAGTTGTTTTGCAATTTGTCCTGAGTACGCTGATACCCCATATGTGGGCGTAAAACACTGTTTGGGCGCATGGTAGAGCTTGGAAGGGAAGGAGCACCATTTGACGCCATGTTGCATTTGGAGAGCACCTGATGTGCCCAAACAGAGGAAACCCCCCAATTCTAACTCCAACCCTAACCCCAAAACACCCCTAACCCTAATATCAACCCAAGCCCTAACCCTAGCCCTAATGGGAAAATGGAAATAAATACATTTTTTTTATTTTATTATTTTTCCCTAACTAAGGGGGTGATAACGAGGGGTTTGATTTACTATTTATGGCGGTTTTTATGTTTGGCAGCTGTCACACGCTAAAAGACGCTTTTTATTGTAAAAATAGTTTTTGCATCACCACATATTGAGCTATAATTTTTCCATATTTTGACCCACTGAGTCATGTGATGTCTTATTTTTTGCGGGACAAGTTGACGCTTTTATTGGTATCATGTTTGGGCACGTGACATCTTTTGATCGCTTTTTATTCTGATTTTTGGGACGCAGAATGAACAAAAACCAGCGTTTCATGAATTTCTTTTGGGGGGTGCGTTTACACCGTTCTGCGTGTGGTAAAATTGATAAAGCGGTTTTCTTCTTTGGGTCAGTACGGTTACAGCGATACCTCATTTATGTTATTTTTTTATGTTTTGGCGCTTTTATGCAATGAAAACAATTTTATATAAAAATAATTATTTTTGCATCGCTTTATTCTGCAAGCTATAACTTTTTTATTTTTTCACTGATGACGCTGTATGGCAGCTCTTTTTTTGCGGGATAAGATGACGTTTTCAGCGGTACCATGCATATTTATATGCGTCTTTTTGATCGTGCGTTATTGCACTTTTTGTTTGGCGGTATGATAATAAATCATTATTTTTTGCTTTGTTTTTTATTTTTATTTTTTAAGGGGTTCGCTAAAGGGGTTAACTAATGGGACAGTTTTATAGGGCGGGTCGTTACGGACGCGACGATACCAAATATGTGTACTTTTATTGTTTGTTTTTTTTATTTCCAAAAAATTAATTTATTAGGGGAATATTTTTATTATTTTTTGTAATTTATTTAGCGATTTTTTTAAAATTATTTTTACACTTTTTTTTTTAACTTTATTACATTGTCCCAGGTGGGACATCACTGTCCTGTGACAGATCGTATACCGCGATCGTGTATGACCGCGGTGTGCAAGGGGTTAACGTGTCGGGGGTGGTCAGTGACCGCCCCTGACACATTGTGCCGGGTGTCAGCTGTGATAATTAGCTGACACCCGGCCGCGATCAGCGGCGCTCACCACTTGGGCGCCGCTGATCGCTGTGACGTACTATCCCGTCCCTGGGAATTAAGTCCCAGGGCACATGGACGGGATAGTATGTCACATGACAGAAAGGGGTTAAAAGACAGTTCATCAAGCTTGTTGTGAAGGACGGTGTACCATTATCATTATTTGCATGACCAGCTTTTACAGCTCTTAATGGAGAAATGGCCCGCAAACTTGGTGTTTCTCTGAAAAGAGAAAGTATTAGAAAATTTGTGATTGAAGAAGCCCTTAAACTAAAGGAAGATCTTAAAAAGACTCTCAAGAGACGTTTTGTGCTTCTTAAAATGGATGCCTGCACACGTCACAGAGTGAACTCTTTTGCTATCAATGTTCGATATGTTGTGACAACAAAAAAATTGTTACTAAGACGCTGGCAGTAAAAGATACTAAAGCTCATCACAGCAGCCAGTTTCTCCAGACCTTAGTGGAAAAAGTTCTGCAAAATTATGAACTCAAAAAAGAACAGGATCTTGCTATTGTACCTGATAATGCTTCAAACATGATAAGTTCACTTAAACTGATAAATGTGAATAATGAAGGTGAACAGCAGCTTAGAAGAACATTTCACATTCAGTATGTTGGAGATGGTGTATGTGTATCCATAATGGAGACACAAACAGCTATTACTACAGAAGCACAGCAAAATGATTCTTTACAATTAGATGATCTTGTTGAAGCTGCGTCACACCTCTTTCCTATTCATCGCATGCGCTGTGTTGTGCACACGCTGCAGCTGGCAATTAGAGATAGTCTGCAAGAGGGACATCCTGGAACTCTCATTAGCAAAGTGAAGAAATTGGTTATTGCTGCCAGTACCCCTAAAATTGATTACATCTTGAAGAGACGTGCTATACCTTCTTTAAATGTGCTTCTTGGAGTTAAGCAATAATGTTGAGGCTTTTGCTGATTAACATCAGTCTCAGTCACCTACACCAACATTTAGGGAAGTGGGCAGAGCTTAGACCGCATGGAGGTGGCTGGTGGATTTACCATAATTTATGCCACAAACTTTGTCTCTATATATATAAAAATGAGTGTGTGTGTGTGTGTGTGGGTGTATCAGTCACACCCACTCCACATAGCCTCACTCAATCACTAAGCATCTTTCATTTCACCAGAGCTCTTTAAAAGCTGAGCTGTGATTGGTTGCTATGAGCAACAGTTTTCCCACTCCACAACACCTCAGCAGACACTGACTGGATGGGAGAAATATGGCATCCCCGGGAACATAAGCTCCCAGCTATTGTCTGCCCCTCAGAAAGGAGCAGAGAGCACATGACAGAAATCAATCACCCCCTGCCAGGTTCTATTGTTACCAGCGTAGAAAATCGCATCATCAGCGGCCGCACACAGCCGCACTGCCAGGTTACATAACAGCACATCTCCAGGAACTCCCTGCTCAGCGCCACCCAGCTAGGGTCTATGGGATAGAGGATATGTATGATGGATATATGGGCACTGGACTATGGGATGGAGGATGTGTGATGGGTATATGGGCACTGGATTATGGGATGGAGGATATGTATGATGGGTATATGGGCACTGGACAATGGGATGGAGGATGTGTGATGGGTATATGGGCACTGGACTATGGGATGGAGTATATGTGATGGGTATATGAGCACGGGACTATGGGATGGAGAAAGTGTGATGAGTTTATGGGCACTGGACTATGGGATGAAGGATATGTATGATGGGTATATGGCACAGGACTATGGGATGGAGATGTGTATGATGGGTATATGAACAAGGGACTATGGGATAGAGGATGTTTGGTATATGGGCACTGGACTATGGGATGGAGGATATGTATGATGGATATATGGGCACTGGACTATGGGATGGAGGATAATCATTATAATTTGTTATAACTAACCACAGCTAGTTACTATGCCCGGGCAACGCCGGGTTCTTCAGCTAGTTAATTATAATCCTAATGTACGCCAGGCCCGAATTGGCACACAATTCTATTGATGCCTGAAAAATGTGCCAAATTCATTAAGAGGCGCAGGCGTATTAATCATTTAACCAACTTAGCAATTTACTGCAATAAATGTTGCACCCTTTTAAAGAGAAGTACTTTTGTAAAGGATTGTGCCCCCTGGCAATACAGCTGCCATCTGCTCTGTCCCTCATCCATCTTCAGGTAGCAAAGCACATGCAATGTTAACTGTCACGATCCATTTTTGGATCTGTGGCAGATCTGGCTTCCCAGATTAAAACTTTTTTCCTTTCAGGCCATCAGGGGTTAATGTCATTTTTTTCCCCGCTGGCCTGCTGGTGTATTGCATTGCTGCTGAGTCAGCTGATGTGGGTCATGACCACTCCCACCATCCTTCAAGAGGTCACCTGATGCATCAGCTGACTGTCGATACTACAGAGCTTCCTGGGTGCAGTCATGCTTCAGCTTTAAACGTGGTATCTGGTGTCTTTATTCTGCTGTGTGGTGCTTTGCAACAGAAAGCTAAGTGTTGCATTTTTTGTTATGTTGTCCCTTTTGGTGTTTGTCTTTCCATCCTTTCTTGCTGTATTAGTGCAGCGGTGGGACCAGTGCTCTCACCTGCCAGTTCCCTACTTAGGGATAAGAGCAGGTCAAGTGAGGAATTAGGTATCCTGCTCGGCGACTGGGTGAAAGAACCTGTATAGGGACGATAGTGAGATCAGGGCACATCCTCAGGTGAGTGCAGGAAGTGTCTATTCCCCCGTTCCCTATCGACAGGGCCCACCGTTGTTATAGTTTCCCTGTTGTGTTGTCCATTGACCGACCATTCGTGGGGTGGAGTCACACCACTTCAGTCACATCGTGACATTAACATTACTTTTGTGACCCAAAAATTTTTTGAGACCGACACTAATTTTGGATTTCACAAAGTCTGCTATTTCAGTGTTTATAGCTCTTATAGTCAGATGTTTCTATTGTTACTGAAGTACAATTATGTGCACGTTGCAGATTTATTGCGGATCCGCAGCGGTTTTTCTGCTGCGGATCCGCAAATAATCCGCAAGTGTGTATCAAAACAATGTTAACCTACAGTCATATGTAAAAGTTTGGGCACCCCTATTAATGTTAACCTTTTTTTCTTTATAACAATTTTGTTTTTTGCAAAAGCTATTTTAGTTTCATATATCTAATAACTGATGGACTCAGTTATATTTCTGGATTCAAATGAGGTTTATTGTACTAACAGAAAATGTGCAATCTGCATTTAAACAAAATTTGACCGGTGCAAAAGTATGGGCACCCTTATCATTTTCTTGATTTGAACACTCCTAACTACTTTTTACAGACTTCCTGAAGCACTAAATTGGTTTTGTAACCTCATTGAGCTTTGAACTTCATAGCCAGGTGTATCAAATCATGAGTAAAGGTATTTAAGGTGGCCACTTGCAAGTAGTTCTCCTATTTGATTCTCCTATGAAGAGTGGCATCATGGGCTCCTCAAAACAACTCTCAATTGATCTGAAAACAAAGATTATTCAACATAGCTTTTCAGGGGAAGGATACAAAAAGTTGTCTCAGAGATTTAACCTGTCAGTTTCCACTGTGAGGAACATAGTAAGGAAATGGAAGAACACAGGTACAGTTCTAGTTAAGCGCAGAAGTGGCAGGCCAAGAAAAATATCAGAAAGGCAGAGAAGAAGAATGGTGAGAACAGTCAAGCACAATCCACAGACCACCTCCAAAGACCTGCAGCATCATCTTGCTGCAGATGGTGTCACTGTGCATCGGTCAACAATACAGCACTTTGCAAAAGGAGAAGCTGTATGGGAGAGTGATGCGAAAGAAGCCGTTTCTGCAAGCACGCCACAAACAGAGTCGCCTGAGGTATGCAAAAGCACATTTGGACAAGCCAGTTACATTTTGGAAGAAGGTCCTGTGGACTGATGAAACAAAGATTGAGTTGTTTGGTCATACAAAAAGGCGTTATGCATGCAGGCTAAAAAACACAGCATTCCAAGAAAAACACTTGCTACCCACAGTAAAATTTGGTGGAGGTTCCATCCTGCTTTGGGGCTGTGTGGCCAATGCCGGCACCGGGAATCTTGTTAAAGTTGAGGGTCGCATGGATTCAACTCAGTATCAGCAGATTCTTGACAATAATGTGCAAGAATCAGTGACGAAGTTGAAGTTACGCAGGGGATGGATATTTCAGCAAGACAATGATCCAAAACACCGCTCCAAACCTACTCAGGAATTCATGCAGAAGAACAATTACAATGTTCTGGAATGGCCATCCCAGTCCCCAGACCTGAATATCATTGAACATCTGTGGGATGATTTGAAGCGGGCTGTCCATGTTTGGCGACCATCAAACTTAACTGAACTGAAATTGTTTTGTAAACAGGAATGGTCACAAATACCTTCATCCAGGATCCAGGAACTCATTAATAGCTACAGGAAGCGACTAGAAGCTGTTATTTTTGCAAAAGGAGGATCTACGAAATATTAATGTCACTTTTATGTTGAGGTGCCCATACTTTTGCACCGGTCAAATTTTGTTAAAATGCAGATTGCACATTTTCTGTTAGTACAATAAACCTCATTTGAATCCAGAAATATAACTGAGTCCATCAGTTATTAGACATATGAAACTGAAAAAGCTGTTGCAAAAACCAAAATTGTTATTAAGAAAAAAGGTTAACATTAATAGGGGTGCCCAAACTTTAACATATGACTGTATGTAAAAAAATTGCTGTGCACATGCTGCAGAAAAAACGCACGGAATCACAGCGGTTTTTTTCCACAGCATGTCAATTCTTGCATTGCATGGAGTCAGGCACATCCGCAGCAAAACCACAGATGTAAAAAAGATCTGCGGTTTTGCTGCGGATGAAACACTGCAGATCGGAAGGAGGGAAGTGTGTGGGCTGAGTGTGGGCGATGACTGTGTGCGTAAATAGTGTGTGCTGGGTTATGTGTGTGTGCACGTGTATAGTGTGTGCCGGGGTACGCGGGGGTTGCCGGGGGTCTGCCGGGCTGTGTGTGTTTGTATGCAGGCATCGTCCGATGAGACAACAAGTCCCATCCGGCTATGCCTGCTACAGTGACAGTGAGTGACACATTAGCCAATGATGGGACAGTAGTAGTCCCATCATCTGGCTAATGTGTTGAATGTAAAAAAGAAAAAAAAAAAAGAAACATACAACATATAACAAAGAGTACATACTCACCATATATACCTAATTCCCCGAAGCCCTCGATCTCCTGTAACCAAAATAAAAATAATACACCAACCTATACTTACCTTTCTGCCGTAGTCCAGTTAATAACGAGTGTCGCACGACGATCTCCCATGTAGAAACCTGACATCGGGTGATGTCAGTGCTCTACAGTGGCTCCCACGATGAACTGACAGGCGGAGATATTCCTCCGCTGTATTACCCTCCGCCACCGGGAAAGAGGTCCCGTAACCCTAACCCTTAGGCTATGTGCCCACGTATGCAGAAAATTTCTGCATGAAAACCGGACTCCTTCCCAGAAAACGCGTTTTTTTTCCCGCGCATCCCCAGACACACAGAAAATAGCTAAAACGCAGACTTTTCCGCAAAATTAATGAGCATGCTGCGTTTTTTACCGCAAAGCGCTTCTTTCGCGGATAAAAACGCATCAATATGCACAAAAAGTGCAAAATGCATGAAAATGAATGGGATTCTTCTTTTAAGCAATTTTTAAGTGTTTTTGCCGGTAAAAACGCTTAAAAAACGCTTACGTGGGCACACAGCCTAATTCTCACGCACAATTGTCTCCTGTCAGTGTGTCACTGGAGGCCCTGTAGAGAGGTCACATCTCCTGATGTGACTTCTCTATAGGGGAGAACGTCGTGGGACACTCGTTATTTAAATGGATTACGTCGGACAATAAAATGTGAATACTTTGTAGTGTTTTATTTCATTAAAATACTTTTTTCTGACAGTGTGTTTATTTAACCCTTAACAACTATAGGATTAGTAATGGATAGGGGTCTTTAATTGTAAATGTTTTTATTTGTGAGGTCTTTTTGTCTGCTAAATAAAATTTGTCTTTTTTCCCATTATTCGGGTGTGCGCTTTATATGCATGGATCCTTTCCTGTTTTTTTCAGTAAAGGCTATGCAGACAACTGCGGGCTGATATTCATAGCCTGGGAAAATCCATGGGTATTACCCGCTTCCCAGGCTATAAACACCAGCCCCCAGTCGCCAGTCTTCCCACTCTGAACTTGAAAATTGTGCGGGAGCCCACACAATTTTTTTCCATTTTTTTTTTTTTTAAATTAAACAGATACTGCATTTAAGGCCGGGGTCACACTTGCAAGTAACTCGCACAAGTCTCGCACCTCAATACCCGGCACTGCCACCAGCACTCAGGACTGGTGTGTGCGGCTGCATGTATAGACAGATATCTATAGGTAGATATATCTATAGCTAGATAGAAGGAATGAGATAGATAGATGGAATGAGATAGATCGATAGATGGAATGAGATAGATCGATAGATGGAATGAGATAGATCGATAGATAGATAGATAGATAGATAGATAGATGATAGATAGATGGAATGAGACAGGCAGATAGATCTATAGACAGATCTATAGATATTATCTATAGATCTATCTATATATCTATCCCATATCTACCTATCCCATATCTAGATATCTATCCATCCATCCATTCATCTATCTGTCTGTCTATCCCAGGATTGATCTATCTATCTATCTGTAATGGAGTGTGGGTTGGACAAATGTTAAAGAGGAAGTTGGACCAGAAATGACATCACAAATCTTTTTTTTGTTTGTTAAATAACATCTTTATTTAGCTTACAAAAACGCATACAATCCGCAGGAAAAGCCGCATGAAAAACACATCAAAAACTTGCGGATTGTCACCTGCGTTTTCTGCCAAGAGGTGCAGATTCTCTGCAGGCAAATCTGCAACGTGTGCACATACCCTTATAAGCATTTCATCAGTTTTTAATCATTTATTGACAAATACTTCAAGTTTATAAAAAGACTCACTATTTAGTGTTGGCTCTTATTTTTCTAAAACTTGTGCAATTCACCCTGGCAGCTGGATATCAGCTTTTGGGCCCAATTTTGACTGATAGCAAGTAATTCTTGGTCAACCAATGTTTGGTGAATCACAATTTTTGTGTTTTTGTTTGTCCATTCACTTTTTGGCAACTGAACAATGGTTCTTAATGGGATTGAGACCTAGAGAGTTTTGTGACGATGGACACAATAGTTCAATGGTTTTCTTAACCGAGCCACTTAGTTGTCACTTTTGCCTTGTGACATGGTGCTCCATCATGCTGGAAAAGCAGATGCTTTTGGAGGATGTTTAGATACCATTCTTATTCAAGGCAATATTGAATGCACCCACCCACCCACGAATGGTCTCAGGATGCTTTACTGTTGGTATGACATAGAACTCATGGTAGTGTTCACCATTTCTTCTTTAAACAATTATTCTTCCCAAAGTCCCAAACAATCTGAAGGGGGCTTCATCAGAGAAAATAATTTTACCCTGGACCCTAGTCCTCTGCAGTCCAATCCACATACTTTCTACAGAATGTCAGTCTGTCCTTCATAATTTTCTTGAAGAACAGTGGCTTATTTGCTTCCCTTGTTTACCCAGGCCAGCCTCCAAAAGCCTTTGCCTCAATGTGCAGAAGTTGCACTGATACCGGTTTACTGCCATGCCTGAGCAAGCTCTGCTGAATTTTCCTGGGCGTCCAAAAATCATCTTCACAGAAATGGAACTTTTTCCTTTGAAGCTTGATGATTCGATAAATAAAGTTGATTTAGGGGCAATAGTACAAGCAGCAATGCCCTTACCTGTAAAGCCTTTTTTATGCAAAGCAATAATGACTGCACATTTCTTTGGAGCTAACCATGGATACCTTTTAACTTCTCCTGACATCCACCATATATGTACAGCGTAAGATAGGACACGGTTTAGGGAGCAGGCTGAGTTTGCCCCATACCCGGTAGATAATGACTTCAAGTCACAGTAAGGATATACCTCTAACAGTTGTGGGTGGAGCTCTGCTTTGGCTGTGACTGGTAACCTTTTAAATACCGTTGTTAATCTCGGACAACGGGATTAACAGTGCATTGGCATGGGGCCGAGTTATTCTGCCTGGTATCTGTTGAAGACTCTTGTATCCATCATCACGGAACTACGATAAATCCCAGCCTTTAGATGGGCTCCAAATGAGACAGCGATTAGGAACATCATCAATGTCTGATCGGTGGTCGTGGAACACCCAACATCCACGTCTATCAGCTGTTCCGATGCCAGCTGCATAGGAAATCTCCATTAACTGTACAGTGGCAGCACCGGGGAATTGTATATCCATCCCCTATTTGGAATAATAGGTGGAGTATATGCAGCAACATATTGTTGATGGCACTGCGCAACTCCACAACTATTTACATCCGCCACCATAGACTGGAAATAGCTGATCGAATGTGGAACCCCCACCAATCTGACATCGATTACCTACTGTAAGGAAAAGCCATCAATGTTAACATCCAAGAGAACCCCTTTCAGTATTGCTGTATATAGTATAGGCAATCAGATTTCCATAGGTTCAAGTCCCATATACAGTTAGGTCCATATATATTTGGACAGAGACAACATTTTTCTAATTTTGGTTCTAGACATTACCGCAATGAATTTTAAACAAAACAATTCAGATGCAGTTGAAGTTCAGACTTTCAGCTTTCATTTGAGGGTATCCACATTAAAATTGGATGAAGGGTTTAGGAGTTTCAGCTCCTTAACATGTGCCACCCTGTTTTTAAAGGGACCAAAAGTAATTGGACAGATTAAATAATTGTAAATAAAATGTTCATTTCTAGTACTTGATTGAAAACCCTTTGTTGGCAATGACTGCCTGAAGTCGTGAACTCATGGACATCACCAGATGCCATGTTTCCTCCTTTTTGATGATCTGCCAGGCCTTCACTGCGGTGGTTTTCAGTTGCTGTTTGTTTGTGGGCCTTTCTGTCTGAAGTTTAGCCTTTAACAAGTGAAATGCATGCTCAATTGGGTTGAGATCAGGTGACTGACTTGGCCATTCAAGAATATTCCACTTCTTTGCTTTAATAAACTCCTGGGTTGCTTTGGCTTTATGTTTTGGGTCATTGTCCATCTGTAGTATGAAACGACGAACAATCAGTTTGGCTGCATTTGGCTGGATCTGAGCACACAGTATGGCTCTGAATACCTCAGAATTTATTCGGCTGCTTCTGTCCTGTGTCACATCATCAATAAACACTAGTGACCCAGTGCCACTGGCAGCCATGCATGCCCAAGCCATCACACTGCCTCCACCGTGTTTTACAGATGATGTGGTATGCTTTGGATCATGAGCTGTACCATGCCGTCGCCATACTTTTCTCTTTTCATCATTCTGGTAGAGGTTGATCTTGGTTTCATCTGTCCAAAAAAATGTTCTTCCAGAACTGTGCTGGCTTTTTTAGATGTTTTTTTAGCAAAGTCCAGTCTAGCCTTTTGATTCTTGATGCTTATGAGTGTCTTGCACTGTGCAGTGAACCCTCTGTATTTACTTTCATGCAGTCTTCTCTTTATGGTAGATTTGGATATTGATACGCCTACCTCCTGGAGAGTGTTGTTCACTTGGTTGGCTGTTGTGAAGGGGTTTCTCTTCACCATGGAGACTATTCTGCGATCATCCACCACTGTTGTCTTCCGTGGGCGCCCAGGTCTTTTTGCATTGATGAGTTCACCAGTGCTTTCTTTCATTCTCAGGATGTACCAAACTGTAGATTTTGCCACTCCTAATGTAGCAATTTCTCGGATGTGTTTTTTCTGTTTTTGCAGCTTAAGGATGGCTTGTTTCACCTGCATGGAGAGCTCCTTTGACCGCTTGTTTCCTTCACAGCAAAACCTTGCAAATGCAAGCACCACACCTCAAAATCAACTCCAGGCCTTTTATCTGCTTAATTGAGAATAACATAATGAAGGAATTGCCCACACCTGTCCATGAAATAGCCTTGGAGTCAATTGTCCAATTACTTTTGGTCCCTTTTAAAACAGGGTGGCACATGTTAAGGAGCTGAAACCCCTAAACCATTCATCCAATTTTAATGTGGATACCCTCAAATGAAAGCTGAAAGTCTGAACTTCAACTGCATCTGAATTGTTTTGTTTAAAATTCATTGTGGTAATGTCTAGAACCAAAATTAGAAAAATGTTGTCTCTGTCCAAATATATATGGACCTAACTGTATATGGGGACTAGCAAAATCTCTAAAATGTAAAAAAAAAAAAAAAAAATTAATCACACCCCTATTTTCCACCAAATATAAAGTTGTTAAAAGTACACAAGTGGTATTGTCATATCCATAAAAGTCATATCTAACAAAAAAATAATAATTAAAATAAAATTGAAAAAAACAAAACAAAAATCAATAAAAGAAATTTAAAATGCCCAAATTGAGACCTCCCAGCGCTCCATCGACGGAAAAATGAAGACGTTTCGAGTCTCGGAAAATGGTGACAAAATCAGAATTTTATTTTTTCCAACCTTCAAATTAAACCCCTTAGTGAAAGAGCCAATTTGGTACTTAATGACCAGGCCAATTTTTACAATTCTGACCACTGTCACTTTACGAGGTTATAGCTCTGGAACGCTTCAATGGATCTCACTGATTCTGTTTTTTGTGACATATTGTACTTCATGTTAGTGATAAAATTTCTTTGAAATGACTTGCATTTATTTATGAAAAGAACAAAAACGGAAATTTGGCAAAAATTTTGAAAATTTTGCAATTTTCAAACTTTTAATTTTTAATTCTAACGCCAACACACCCCTAACCCTAATCCCAATCATAACCCTAACCACAAACCTAACCCTATCACAACCCTAACCGTAATCCCAACCATAACCCTAATGGAAATATGGAAATAAATAGATTTTTTTATTTTATTATTTTTACCTAACTAGGGGGGTGTGATAAAGGGGGTGGTTGATTTACTATTTTTTTTTATTTTGATCACTGTCATAGGGTCTATCACAGTGATCAAAATGAACCAATAGGAAAAAATTTCCTATTGTTGCTGGGTGCCGGTCGGCAGATCTCGGCGGGTGCTCTGTGTACGCGCCCGCCTTTTCTTCCCGGAAGAAGATGCCGGCGGCCAGGGTACAGGACCTGGGGATGCAGGAGGGTCCAGGGGCACAGGAGGTACCGGGAGACCCCATTTCTCTCTCCTCTGACGTGCAATCACATCGGACAGAGAAATAAAATGGGAAATCTGACTTTTTTTTGTGGTCGCCGTTATTCCGCTAATAACGGCGATCGCAACACTGGGGTCGGTAAAACATGACACGAATAATGTTCACTGGGGTCTCAGCTACCCCCGGTAGCTGAGACCCCAGAGAAATTCCGACTCTGGGGGGCGCTATACACTTATGCCTCAGCGCCGCTATTTAACAGAGCTGAGAAATAACGATCCTTAACTGCTGCAGTTAGAATCAGCAGATCAATGAAATGGTGTCAGCAGGTCAGTTTCTGGCAGGGTTGAAAGTCAATGGAAATGGGATTTTTTTTTTTTTGAGTACGTTGATTTTCATGGCAACGAATGACTGAAATTTTTTTGCAATTCATTTGATCACTTGTCATAACAATCTAGAGTCAATGCAAATTGCCACTATAAAAACTGAAGCAGCAAATTTTTAGAAAGCCAAAATTTGTGTCAGTCTCAAAATTTTTGGCCACAACTGTGAATCCCTCTGCCTCAGGCCGTTTCTTAGGGCTCATTTAAATGTTAGTTTTTTTTGTGTATGAGTGCTATGAGTCTTTTAAACAGATTTTTATGTTCACGTTAGTCACAGATTAAAATCGGCAATGCAAGTCTATATGTCCATGAAAAAGAAAAAAAAAAAAGGAGATCTTTGTGTACTCACCGTAAAATCTCTTTCTCTTAGCCTTTAATTGGGGGACACAGAACCGTGGGTGTTATGCTGCTGTCCACTAGGAGGCGACACTATGCATAATCTGAAAAAGATTAACTTTGGCTCCTCCTCTGCAGTATACACCCCTGGACGGCGTCAGCCTTCTCCAGTTTTGTGCCAAAGCATAAGGAGGAACGTAACCAAATAACATAACCATGCCTGTAAGAAGGCTACTATGTACGAGCTCAAAGAACAATATGAGAACACAACAGTAAACAACGGCCCGTAAGCGCAACAGGGTGGGAGCTGTGTCCCCCAATTAAAGGCTAAGAGAAAGAGATTTTACGGTGAGTACACAAAAATCTCCTTTACTCTGTCGCCTAATTGGGGGACACAGAACCGTGGGACGTCCCAAAGCAGTCCCTGGGTGGGAAGCAGTGGACGAATATTGTGTTGACAGTTTCCTAGACTTGGGGTACTGCCGCCTGCAGAACCAGTCTACCCAGGCTCGCATCCGCTGAGGACTGGGTATGAACACTGCAGTGTTTCGTAAATGTGTGTAGGCTAGTCCAAGTGGCCGCCTTACACACTTGTTGTGCCGAACCCTGATGCCGAATGGCCGTGTAGAGTGTGCCGTGATACCGGCCGGAAGAGGGGAACTGTTAAGTCGGTAGGCCTCATGTATGGTGGACTTGATCCACCTGGCAAGGGTAGCCTTGGAAGCCGGCAACCCCTTGCGACTACCTTCCGGAAGAATGAAGAGGGAATCAGATTTCCGGAAAGGTGCAGTCCTGGACACGTAAATCCGCAATGCTCTGACGAGGTCAAGCGTATGCAGAGCCTTCTCCACTCTATGAACCGGAACCGGACAAAGGGAAGGCAGTGAAATCTCCTCATTAAGGTGAAAGTTGGACACAACCTTCGGAAGGAAGGATGGTACCGTGCGGAGAACCACCTTGTCCTGGTGAAAGGCTAGGAAAGGCCGTCTGCAGGAAAGTGCTGACAATTCCGACACTCTGCATAACGAGGTGATCGCCACTAGAAAAACCACTTTCTGGGACAGAATGGAGAGTGGAACTGCTCTAAGAGGTTCGAAGGGTGGAGCTTGCAGTGCTGTCAGGACCAGATTGAGGTCCCAAGTATCCAGCGGACGTTTGTAGGGAGGAACCAATCGGGAAACTCCCTGGATGAAAGTCCTTACTTGCGGTTTAATAGCAATGCGCTTTTGAAAAAGGACAGAGCGCCGACACCTGACTCTTAAGCGAACTTAAGGATAGCTTGGCATCTAGGCCCGATTGAAGAAAACCTAGTACCTTCGGGAGGGAATAAGGGAGTGGGACTTGTCCATGAGATTCGCACCAAGAAAAGAAAGCTCTCCAGGTACGATAATAGAGCTTGGCGGAGGCAGGCTTGCTTGCCCTGATCATAGTTGCAATGACTGCCGGTGAAAAACCTGCCTGGGTTAGAATCCAGGTTTCAAGGGCCATGCCGTCAAATTGAGAGCCCCTGAATTCTGGTGGAAGAACGGACCTTGAGACAGAAGGTCGTGACGGTCGGGTAGACGCCAGGGGGCATCTGCTGTAAGTTGGACGATGTCGGCGTACCATGTACGTCTGGGCCAGTCTGGCGCGATGAGGATGGTCGGAACTCCCTCTTGCTTGATCTTCCTCACGACCCTGGCGATTAGGGGGAGGGGTGGAAAAATGTACAGGAGTCGGAACTGGGACCAGTCCTGGACCAGGGCATCCGCTCCGAGCGACCGCGGGTCGTGTGTCCAGGCCATGAAATTGGGGACCTTGGTATTGAGATGGGATGCCATTAGGTCCACCTCCGGGGTTCCCCAGCGTTGACAGATCTGGTAAAAAATCTCGGGATGGAGAGACCACTCCCCCGAGTCCATTCCTTGCCTGCTGAGGAAGTCGGCTTCCCAGTTTTCTAAACCCGGAATGTGTACCGCAGAAAGTACCGACCTCGTGTCTTCCGCCCAGCGGAGGATATGAGCCACTTCTCTCATCTCCTGGGCGCTGCGGGTCCCGCCTTGGTGGTTCACGTATGCCACGGCCGTGGCATTGTCCGACTGTATCCGTATGTGCGAAGCTGCAAGCAAGTGATGAAAGGCTCTCAGTGCCAAGAGGATGGCCCTGATTTCCAGAACATTGATGGGCAATGTCACTTCCCTCGGCGACCACTTGCCCTGTGCCCTGTGATGTAGGTGCACCGCCCCCCAGCCTGTCAGGCTTGCATCGGTAGTCAGGATCTTCCATTGTCCTGAGAGGAATGGCTTCCCTCGTGTAAGCGAGGTTGGTTTGAGCCACCAATGCAGGGACCTCCTGGTTGATGACGTCAACCTGAACTCCGTCGAGGGAGAAGGGGTTCCTGTCCCAAGATCTGAGTATGGCTAGTTGAAGGACCCTGAGGTGAAACTGGGCAAATGGCACTGCCTCTATTGCTGCTGCCATCCGGCCGAGGACTCTCATGGCAAACCGGAGAGATCGAGGACTGCGAAGGAGTGTGCGAACTCCCAAACGGATGGCCAGTGTCTTGTCCTTGGGAAGGAGCACCAGGCCCCTGGCGGTGTCGAATACCATTCCCAGGAATGTTAGAGTCCGAGTTGGGATAGTCGACGATTTCTGTAGGTTGACTAGCCATCCCAGGCGACTCAGAGTGTCTAGTGTGATTGAGACACTGACCTCGCAGTCTTTGAAAGTGGGAGACTTGATGAGGAGGTCGTCCAGGTACGGGACGACTAGGATGCCTCTTGAGTGCAGGACGTCCATGGTGGCCGCCATGACTTTGGTGAATGTTCTTGGAGCCGTGGCGAGTCCGAACGGAAGGGCGACAAACTGGTTTTGGTTGACCACGAACCTGAGAAACCTTTGGTGGGCGGGAGCAATTGGTATGTGGAGATACGCATCCTGTATGTCTATGGAGGCGAGGTATTCTCCCTGGTCCATGGATACAATGATGGACCGGAGGGACTCCATGCGGAAATGACGGACCCGTACGTAATTGTTGAGCTGTTTTAGGTCGGACGCCGCCTCCTTTCTTGGGGACTACGAACAAATTTGAGTAGAATCCTCGGAATCTCTCGTTCGCGGGAACCGGCACCACAACTCCTGATTGAAGGAGAGAGGAAACCGCTTGGTGGAAAGCACAAGCCTTTTCTGGTGGTGTTGGAGGAATAGAAAGGAAGAACCGGTTCGGTGGAACGGAAGTGAACTCTATCTTGTATCCGGAAGACACTATTTCCCTGACCCACCTGTCTTCTGTAATAGGCAGCCAGAGTTGCTGAAAGAGTAAAAGTCGGCCGCCTACTGGTGGGGTGTCTTCCGGAGGTCGCGAGTCATGAAGAAGCGAAGTTCTGAGGTTTTCCTCCCTTGGGTTTCGCTTGGCCTGCTTTCGACTGCCAAGCCCTGTCCGGTCGCTGCTGCGTCCGTGGGTTGTCCCTGCGTGGAGAACGGTTACGGTTTTGCACTGGGCGCGAAACGGACCAGCCCGAGGAATTCCGAAAGGATCGGAATCGCGTCTGGTTTCTTCGTTTAAACGTGCGTTTCGGTTTTAGTTGAGGGAGAGAGGTACTCTTACCCCCAGTGGCATTGGCTATCATGGTGTCCAACTTTTCGCCGAAAAGTCTTCCAGTAAAATACGGAAGTCGCGTGAGGGACTTCTTTGAGGCCGCATCCGCTTTCCATTCTCGCAGCCAGAGGATGCGTCGGATCGTGATGGCGTTTGATGCTATTCCCGCTACACCTCTGGCGGAACCCAGGACTGCATGAATCATGTAGTCTGCTACCACTGCTATCTGGACCGCTTGGTCCGAGAGCTCAGGATTTGAAGCCTGAAGACCCTCCTGTAGTTTTTTGGCCCAAGCCAGGATGGCCTTGGCTGCCCAAACTGAAGCAAACGCAGGGCCCAGAGAGGCGCCTGCCGCTTCGAAAATAGAACGAGCCATGCGTTCTACTTGCCGGTCTGCTGCGTCCCTGAGGGTTGAGCTATCCGGCAGAGAGAGTAAAGTCTGCGCTGCTAACCTAGAAACCGGAGGGTCCACTTCAGGTGGATCTGTCCATTGTTTGGTGTCTTTCTGTGGGAAGGGGTACTTCGCTTCCAAATATTTGCGATTAGCGAATTTTTTCTCAGGCTGCGCAAACTGTTTGGTAAGTATTTTCTCAAACTCATGGTGATTAGGGAAGACCTTAGGTGGTTTCTGAACACTTTCGAAGAAAATCCTATGTTCTGGGACTTCCGGGGCCAACTCTGGAATTTTTAGCACCCGATGGATGGCAGAGATTATGTCCTCAACTAGCGCTGTATTGCTAGGGGGAGAAGGTACCATGGACCTCTCCGTCTCGTTATCTGAGTCGAAGTCACAGATGCCCTCCGAATCCTGTGCCTCGCTAAGGTGATCCCTGGAGGGCGACCTGGGGCGGGGGTCTTCTGTGATGGGGGATCTCTGTGGTAAATTGCACTGTCTGTCTGTGACAGGAGACTGCCTAGGAGACCTGGAATGACGCTGTCTCTCCCTGGAGGGGGACGACCTTGTGCTATAGGATGACTCAGGTGATCGAGACCTGTGGGTCCGCTTACGTCTGTGAGAGTCGGAAGCAGCATGTTCCTGAGACAAGCTGTCCGTTTGCTGTGTAACGTCCATAGCCGGAGCCCGACTCTGCAGAGCTTGCAGCAATGTGGCAGTTAGGTTGTCTATGGACTGTGTCATAGACTGTGACATCTGAGTTGCCCATTCCGGCGTGGCCTGTGACACTGAAGCGTCAGTAGGGACTCCCTGGGGTTCTGACCCAGAGTTCTGGATGCAGTCCCGGCAGTGCGGATACGTGCTGCCACTAGGGAGCGTGGCTTTGCAGGCTGTGCAGAATGCATAGAAACATTCCTGCCTGGTTCTCTTCCTTGAGCCCGGCATAGTGCACAGAGGCTGGCTATAAGGGATCGTACAGGGGTGGCTACGCAGAGGGAACCCACAGAGAGCCTTATAGGAAGTATAGATTCACAGCTGAGTATGAGAACCCAGCTGTGAGCTTACCCCACCGGTGTTCCCCTAGGTCCAGCGCCGACAGATCCCAGTTCTGTGCCCCCCGGAGACCGCTGTGATGCTCCTCTCCTGGATCTCATCCAGAAAAAATGGCCACCGGGACTCTGAGGAGAGGGAGGAGGGGGCGGAGAGCTGAAAAGGGCGCGCTGGGCTGTGTAAAAGCGCGCCCTTTCTGCCTCAATCCGCCCCTTCTAGGCCGAAGCCGCGGTCTAAATTAGAGGCCTGATGCCCAGGAGGGCTCCAGAGCGGCGCGGTAGTCCGGGGGGGGGGGGGCGGATTTGTACCAGACCCCCCCAGAATGGTCGACTGGATAGCGGTGGGGGTAGCAGGGGTAGCGGTTTCTGTATGGGGGGCCCCTGAAGCGCTATGGAGCCGCTGCTGTTGCAGAGACAGGGACGCAGAAAAGCCCGGTCTCTGCTGTGCCATCCAGTCCGCACCCTCCCCCGGCCCCAACAGGATCCCTCAGCCGGCCTGGGGTCCCTGGAAGCTGCGGAATGCTGCCTGATCTCCGACCCTACCTGAGGCGTCTCAACCTAATGCCCCCTGCGGGGGGATTAGGGAGGGTGCGTCGGTCACCGTCAGGGGGTCTTCATCCTCGCCTCAACCTCAACCCAGACCCCTTAAAGGGGTTGGGGAAGGAGGGGGGTCTCGACCTCGAACCAGGACCCGAGGGACTGGGGAGGGAGCGACATGGGGAATAGCCACCTCGACCTCAACCGGGTACCCCTAATAGGGGACCGAGGAGGGAGCCATGCCGGGAGTCTCGCTGGAGACCCACTTTTCTTCATCTGTATTTCCGGACGAAAAAGGGGAAAAAAACGGAAGAAAAAAGGTGTGCCTCCTTGCAACACTAAGCAAAAACTGGAGAAGGCTGACGCCGTCCAGGGGTGTATACTGCAGAGGAGGAGCCAAAGTTAATCTTTTTCAGATTATGCATAGTGTCGCCTCCTAGTGGACAGCAGCATAACACCCACGGTTCTGTGTCCCCCAATTAGGCGACAGAGTAAATTGGATAGCACTTAGATTCCCTCCGAATGTGGTAATTTTTGCGGACTGATAGATAGAAAAAAGGGTTCTCCAACTTTTCCTAAAATAAAAAAATTGCTGAAAATTGGACACAACTTGGAGGAAGCTGCTGAAAATCTCTCACACTTGGTCCATTTTTCTCATATGTCAAAAAACCGATGTGTGAATTTAATTTACCCTAATTTTGGAAAAAGCTGTATATGTGCAGAGAGCGTCTGAAACCATCACATTCAGACAGTCCATTGAGTGACACAGGGCTGTACTCTTCAGGTCATCCCTACTAGCATGAGTTTCCTCATGTTAGTGCGACGTTCCCTATATACAGGAGGGATCTCATGGTACTGAGCCGTGGCTGTGACCATCCTCCGAGACATTAATTTGTGTCAGATTCTGCCATAATGCCAAGAATAGCTTAATACTCCGCCGTGGCTGGCAGAGAAAATGATAATCAAAGACAAGAGAGGTTATCTGTATGCTGGCGAAGGATGGAGGATCAGGAGAGGTTTTCAGCAATAGTAGGTGTTTCAGTGCCAGAAATGAGGCCTGATTACCTGTGCAGTATGTTCCACGCCCCTGGTACCACAAGGTCCTAGAGCTCACATGGCAGATCTGCGGAACAGTTTCCCAACCTCCTGCCCCGTCAGCATACTGAGAGAGCCCAATCAAGCCCAAGTATCTGAGTGCTAGCCACTGACCTTCCCCAGAAATATGTCAGTCAGAAACCTCTAAAGTGTCTCAACCATTAACACAGCTAGAATTTATCACAGTCACACCTCAAAACATTATTTATACCAACAAGTCCTCAAAACTGTGCGGTGTGCACAGATCCCACATAGCAATGTGTCATACAAAGATCTTCCCCATCACAGTGAGTCACATACAGATTCCCCATAACATTCGCACAGCATCCCCATATTACATCAACAGATTCCCCCATATCAGTGCGTCATCCACAGATTCCCCCATATCAGTGCCATCCATAGACCTCCCCATAACAATGCACCATCTACAGGCTCCACCTATAACATTGCATCATATACAGAACCCACCATACCTGTGTGTATAATAAATTATATATATATGTATATATATATATTATATTCCTATGTGAACACAGCAGTGGGGACGGGGGCTTTGTGACGACAGCGATGCAGCAGTTGCTGTTACATGTGACTCTGCCAAACCCACAATCTCTCCTGTTCAGTATGATGAGAATGTGGTGGAAGCAAACAAGAAATCTTATAAGAAAGTACTTTTTATTCAAATCATAGACTCTTAAACACTGTTGTGAACATTAACACCTGCTGTGAAGTTTTTAGCAACAAAGTGAGTTGTGGCATAACCCCTTTAAGGAGGTTGTTTACGCAGTGTCTTGGGAATCAATACGTAAAGGAACCCTTTTACACGTTTTTGCCTGTGGATAGTGAATGAATATTAATACAATTAAAGCATCTAATATTTCTAGGCAATGACTGAAAGCATTAAATGCACATCAAATATTATCATGGAAGTTCCCCGCTGCCAACACTCACATAGAATTTGAGAAGGGCTCCGTCTGAGTTACAACACCATGACCTCCTGCCCAAATACTCATGGGCGGTGTTCAGGATCATGAGAGATGATGGAAGCAGTGGTGTGCTTGAATTCTCTAAAATGAAAAGCACAGAATATTTTAGGCTACTAGTGAACCCAAAACTATTAGATTTGGGGAAATTGCTTCTGGTTCTAAATAGTTCATAACCATGACAAATGTATAAGTCAGACTATCACATTCAGGTAAGACAATGTTACACCACAAGCTGCCTACGAATGCTTTAGTTAGGGCAACACCCTTGTAAGGATGGAAACATAGATGAAGTTTTCTGAGCCAAAGGGGTTTCAGTAGAGGGAAGTAGTATAAAAGGCTCCCCTATACATGTGTAAAGGGGTTATCTTATGAACAAAGTTACTTTTTATTAATAGATCTTGGAATAAAAACAAGTTTCACAATTGGATGTGTTAAAATAAAATGTTCCTGTGCTGAGAAAATCTTATACATGTGCCCCTGCTGTGTACTGTGCAAGGGCCGTGTCTGACTGTACAGGGACATGGTCTGATCATACCGCAGCTTCTGAGCAGGCGAGGAAAAATAAGTGATTTTTTTTTTCAGCTGTATTATTGTATAATTCGAGAAGTACCTTCCTTAAAGTCTGTATGTTGGCACATGGAGTGTAAGGTCTCTTCTTCATGCTTGATAACCCGATGCAGAATTATCCATGGCAATACAGAGGACAATGAGGGCTCCTTGGTCTCTTCCTGGACTGCCATGCTGAAGTCTATCAGCTGAAAAAAAAAAAGTTGCTCATTTAAAGGGGTATTCCAATCTCTAATATCCTATCCCAATATGTACTAGGTGTAATTAAATAATAATACCTCCAATTAGAAATGTAGTATAGTTCTTCTGATTCGCTATGTCACTTACCCCTTGTGCAGGGCATTGCAGTAGCTTAGGTATCCATGGTTACGACCACTAACAGCTAACTGTCAATATATGAGTGGTCATAACCATGGATGCCTACTAGTGCAATGCTCTGAACATGGGGAAAGCGACATAGCGAATCAGAAGACTATGCTACATTCTAATTGGAGGAATTTGTTAATATTATTGTTACTACATCTACTACATATTGGGATAGGATCTTGGAGATGGAAATACCCCTTTAATGGATAATCAAGGAAAACATTTTCTTAAATCATTGTGTTAAATGGATACAGCAAAGGGGTAGTCAGCTGACGATCTTCACTTTCAGTAATTGCCTAAAAAAATTGACATCCATTTTCTGACGGCCTCTTCTCCAGTACGTTAGGGATTCTAAGCAGCAGTCGGTACTCTTGTATTAGATACCGCTAACTGCAGTAACCAAATGTCCTGCCCTACTGCAAAACACTGACTCATTACCAGAGCAAGAAAAAAACCCCATTTTCTATCACTAGATTTAAAAACTGCATTTTGCATTTACTTGTGTTATCTTTGTCTAATATTTAAATTTCTATGGTGATCTGAAACATTTACGTGTGACAAACATGCAAAAGAATAGGAAATCAAGAAGGGGCAAACACTTTTTCACACAACTGTATATATGACATCTCGTCTGAGATGTTTTTTTCTAAGCTAAACAAGCCCAACTTTTCCAACCTCTCATCATAGTAGAAGGCTTCCATCCAATGTAATGATCTAGTTGACTGCCTTTGAACTGACTGCCCTAACTTCCCAATATCCTTCTAAAAATATGGAGACTAAACCTGAATTTCATATTCTAGATGTGGCCTCAAAAGCAATTTATAGAGGGGATCACAGGATTTTATCATCCTAAAATCTTGTTTGCATTTGCGACTGCTGCTTAACATTGAGTACTGCTGCTCAGCTTCCTTGTAACCAGAATATCCAAGTCCTTCTCCTGTTCTGTAATCCCTAGTTTATTTCCATTTAATGTATATGCAGTAATACTATTACGCTGGCTTAGTTTACTCTACATGCATTAGCAAGAAACTTCATTTGCCATACAGACATCCAGGGCCGGTTTTAGACAAAGTGGGGCCCTGGGCAAAAGTTTAGTGGGGCCCCAAATTCTCACATATTGCACCATCACACAGAAACATTTCTGTTCCATTTACATGCGTTGAGTTCAGGCCGTTAAACAAGTGATCAACAATATTGAAGTTGTAAGACGCTTGTTTCTCGGCCTCTTTACGCTAGCTGAGGAAGAATTATGGGGACAGATAGTCCTTGATACAGTATAATGCAGGTCCCATATAGTATAGTATAATGCACTCCCCATGGTTCTTAATAAAGAATAATGCAGCCCCTCTCATAGAATATAAGACAGTCTCACACATACAGTATAATGTAGCCCCCTCATAGAGCATAATGCAGCCCCTCAAAGTATAATACAGCCCCACACACAGTATAATTCAGCCCCCCACAAACACACACAATATAGTGCAAGCCCCCATACACAGTATAATGTAGCCCCTCCACACACACAGTATAATGCAGCCCCCCCACAGTATAATGTAGCCCCCACACACAATAATGCAGCCCCTCCACACACGCTCAGTATAAT
The DNA here is from genome assembly GCF_039654945.1 of Dendrobates tinctorius. Lineage (NCBI taxonomy): Eukaryota > Metazoa > Chordata > Amphibia > Anura > Dendrobatidae > Dendrobates > Dendrobates tinctorius. Next base: position 17,987,499 of record NW_027361932.1, on the reverse strand, counting down.
GCAGCCCCCCACTCACATCATAATGCAGCCCCCACAAACACAGTATAGTGCAACCCCCGCACACATTATAGTGCAGCCCCCACAGTTTAGTGCAGCACATGACGCCCTCTTCTTCATCACGGCTTCCAACTGTATCAGCATCTATGATGCCGATAAGTTGAATGTGCGATGGGGGGAAATCGGCCCAGGCCTCTCTTATTCAAGGGCCCCATAGCGGCCACTGGCTGGGGGCCTCTGGAGAAGAGGGGGCCCTAGGGAGCTGCCTGGTCTGCCTTCCCCTAATGACGGCCCTGTAGACATCCTATCCAGATCTTTTGGTAACACTGTACTGTCAAGCCAAGTTTTTATTATCCTACATAGTTTTGGGTCATCAGAAAAGACAGACATTTTGCTCTCAATCACATCCACCACAAGGTCATAAACAAGTGCGGGCAAATTGTGGGTAAAGCAGGCACCAACTTATTGATGTGCTTGGACACATATTGGTGAGATATGGCAATTTTTTTCTTATGCATTGTAACATCAGTGTTTTCTTGGTGAAGGTTACCTGTATGAGGTTACTGCAGAGACGTACGAGTTGTGCTGTGACTGTGGATTCCTGCAAAATACAGCTGTCAGATGACAGCGAAAGGTCTATCCCTGCAAGTAACTGTGTTGCCGTGGCAACCCATTCTTCTTTGGATGCGCCGGACGTGGAGTTCATCATTTGCTGGATTGCTTCATTCAGAGCAACCTCTGAACACTGGAAGCACTGTCTAAAATCTGATAGCTTCAGTAGGGAATCCTGTGCGTGAATAATACGACATGTTACACTCGACAGACGGCTTGTACTTTACATAATCAAGTCGGTGATTTTCAAAATGGGAACAAAAAGATTTATTTCTCCACAATTTAATTAGATAATTACAGCTCTATTCACAAAGATAATTGTGACTTATTGGAACTTTCAATCACAGTCAGTCAGATCTAGGGATGGATTGGAAATGGGTAAGTTAAAGTATAAACTGTACATCTCCCAAAATGTTGCACCCTATAGGTGTCACCTGAGGTTACATTCACACAGATACTTGAGGGTTAACACCCAAGAGAAGCAGGTGGATGAAGTTATCCCTTTATCCATTGATTCTTGACAATGAATCAGTTAACGGGAATCTGTCGCCAGGTTTTTGCTACCTCATCTGTGAGCAGCATAATATAGGGAAAGAGACCCTGATTCCAAAAATCTATCACTTAGTTTACTGAATGCAACAGTTGTGATTCAATCAGCGAATTCTCTGTAGATGTAGGGGCAGCGCTCAGAAAGTTAAAGGGGTTGTCCGGGCTTTTCACATAATCTCAGTGCATATCTGGGCTGCAGAATGCTGACAATAAGTAATTTACCTTCTGTGGCCAGTTTGCAAGGTTTCCAAGATATCAGCTCTTGCTTGTAAGAAAAACGTCCAGGGGGGGGTGTGTTCTGGCATTGAAATGACAACTGGTCGTTTCCTCCTACTCTACTAAAAACCTGCCCTCTATAGCAACAACCCCACCCTCCATAGCAACAGGCCCTCCCTGACCACATGAAGAAGCCCTCCTCACACAGTAACAAATCCTCCCCCTCTAGCAGCCTCAGTGCAGAGAGCAGAACCACCCAGCTGCTTCTCCCTCAGACACACGCTGAACAGTGTTCTATGGAAAGTGAAACTATTGAGGAGGAAACGACCAGTTCTCATTTCAATGCCAGAACACACCCCCCCTGGAGGTTTTTCTTACAAGCAAGAGATGATATCTAGCAAACGCTGCAAACTGGCCACAGGAGGTAAATTACTTATTGTCAGCATTTTGCTGCCCAGATATGCACTGAGATTACGTGTAAAGCCCGGACAACCCCTTTAACCCCGCCCACGCTACAACTTTCTATGTACATTGTATATTGACAGTATGCTGCAAATCAGTGATCGGGGTGTGGCTGGACCAGAAGGCATGAGGGCGGCTAGTCCGACAGTGAAAAAGATAGTTTCTGTCCTGCTGACAAAGCACTTATTGTATTGAAACAACAACACAAAGCCTAATAAGTGACACATTGCTGAAACCAGTTTCTCAACTCCAAATTCATGCTGCCCTCAGATTACATAACAAAAACCTGCTGAAAGACTCCCTTTAAAAACAGGCGAAACAATGAAGTACAAAGTATGTCTTACATGTTTCATCCATTTTATTTGGATCCCCATAGACGTTAATGGATAAGTTTGATCTGCTAAACAGATGAGAATAGGCCATGCTATGAGTCTCACAGACCAGAGATATGGATTGGTTTTTAAAACTGAGGTGTATGGGTCAGTAAAACTCTATGGGTCAGTGTGCTGACCAAGAAAAAAAAAAGGATGTGCTAGGATATGTTACACGGATGTGTTAATGCAGCCTAAAGTAATGTTCTTGCCCCATGAATTATGCTTCGCTAGTCAGATCTGTGATAGGACGGCAAGTAAATCTGGAGGATATTTTCACTGTTATGTGTGTAGAATATCAATTATTATTTAATACTAATATGCATATGCAAGACCTCACCATATAATTATAAAGTGAATTATAAGTACATCAATCAACAGCGGTGAATACTTTACATATACATCCATGCTGCGTATCACCTGCATAAGTAGTAGCTGAGCAGGTCTCTCTGGAGGAGATGTCATGAGATCAAGGTGCTTATTTCTGTGATAACCACTCATACACAATGTGGGGCACACCAGACGAACCACTGATGAATAATCCCCGATGTCATGCAGCCTCTGAATCTCCTCCAGTGACTGGCATCTCTCCAAGGACTTCAGACTGTTTTCAATCTAGAAAAGAATAAAGCCAGAATACTATAATGACTCATCCAAAAGATTAACCTCTAGCTGCTTACAAAGGTCTGCTCCACATGCAAGGTTTAGACGAGGAGATAATGTATAAGCGAAGGTGCATATGATCGCCATAAACAACCTCACCACGGTAAAAGTCAAGTATTTACCGTACATATTAATGACGATTGTGTAAAAATCTGTTCAGATACAATCTGATGACATACAATTGTATAATCGATCAAATTGTTTTCTATTAACTCTATTCAGACAAGTAACCTAACAGAAGAATTCATAGTGTGAGCGTGGAAAGTTATGCAAAAATGCTAATGTCTGTGCTTATGACATCTTTTAACCATTCCTGGCCCATGCCCTTAGTTTTTGATTGGTGAATCCCATTCCAAATTTTTCAATAAATTTCTCATCTAAAGCTGGCTTCACAAGTTTGCATCCATCTTTATACTTTTTTTAACTTAATTGCATGTAATTGGGGTTAAAAACCATCTTTTTAAATGGGTTTAATTAAAAATGTTGCACTATTTGGTTTTTCAGGTTTTTCCTAGCACGTTCAGCCTTGTCGTGGCAAAGGTGGTTGCATAAGTACTGATTTGTTTAAGATTTCTCTTTAGTTTACTCACTTAGAATTTTCCTACTTGATAAACTATTAGCATTTCTATTTTTGAAAGGATTCTAACTTTGCATCGTTTTTTCAATACCTGCAAAAAACTTTTGCAGAGTCCTGTGAGTTCGTAGGGAAAGATTTAGTATAACATGATTTCTATTCTTTTCAATTCGTGCTTATTCTTGGCTCGAGTGCACTGGGCGTCGGTGGTTTTATCAATTATTGACCGTCTTCCCCGTATGATTCTTCATACAGAGATTGCGGTCAATCAGTGGGTAAGACAGCCCCAGTGGACTCCAGAACCCACATTTAATAATTAAAACGATTGATATTCAAACTATTTTGAATCTTTCCCTACAAACCTATACCAATCTGCTCAGCTTCTCCTGCTCTATAACATGCTGTTTGCAGCTCAGACTGCATGATCTATGTGACAGAATCAGTTTAACAAATAAAAAAAAAGATAACTGGTCACCTTCCTTACAACATGTTTGCCAACTCTCCTGGAACATACTGGCGGACCTCAGAAAAAGAAGGTGGGTGGGAGAAATCTCCCATACTCCAGAAATAAATGCCAAATATCCCAGGGGCAAGAAAAGTCTTCAGCCAGGAAGCCATAGCTGTAGGAGCATACTATAATGAGGATGAATAACTGGTGAACAATCCTAATACCAATTTCGGCTTTAGGATAAATTAACCGATCGGGAGACTCCTCTTGGATTTCTATTTCTTGGATTGGGTTTCTGGCTGTGCTGCAAAGACTATTTGGAAGAAGCAGAAAGCAGAATCTCTATGACAAACTGATTCAGAAACTCACCTCCTCTACAGACACAGTAGAATCCAGCTGCAGGTTGGGAAGTTTGATAACAATGACGTCTTCATTTTCGTTCTCTTTGCATGCTTTAGCCTCTTGGCTTTGGAGCAAATCAGTGCACATATCAAAGTTTTCTAATGCTTGTTCCATGTCCCCCTACATTGAGACCGACGTACAACAGGTAAATGACTACTGTTTATTAAATACTTTTTCGCTGGATAAAGTACATTAATATAGCAATTAATAGCCATTGGATTCAGAATAAGATCCTTTTTCCAGCAAGTTTATGCTACAGTATATGTAAAAGAACACACTGTATTACAATTAAATATATATATTATTATATTCCATATGACATGCTCTGATCATGCTTTGACCTAGTTATATGCCAGAAAGGTCTGTTTAACAATCACTTGACAGCTAAGGCTATGTGCACACGTAGTTTTTTGGGTGTGCAGATTTTGGAGAGAAAACCGCAGGGCTAAAGTCCTGCGGTTTATCTGCGGTTTTACACCTCATAATGGATGAGGTGTAAAACTGCAGCGTTTCTGCACCAAACAACTAACATGCTGCGGATTGTAAACCGCAGCAAAACCGCGCGGAAAAATCCGCAGCATGTGCACTGCGTTTTTTTTTTTCCATTGAAAATAAAGGTACTGTACAACGCAGCAGAATCTGCTGCGTTTCTGCAGAGCCAAAACCGCTGCGGAAACACAGAAGATTTCACTACGTGTGCACATACCCTAAAGAGTCAGACTCCAGTAACTGTAAACATACTACCCAAGCCCATTTTCCTTACACAAGGAATGGGCAACACGCCACAAAATAGATAAACATACTGATCCTGTAGTAAATACACTGCATAAAGATCAAGAAGTGTTTAAAAATTGCAATTTAAAATATTCAATTTCAACAAATGTTACAAATTGCAAAGATATTGACTGTAAAATTAAAAGGTGCCTAAAACCACAGAAAACACACAATAAGGAGGTCAGCTGAAGCAGTATACATCAATACACAAGCAAATACAGTGCCTTGAGAAAGCATTCGGCCCCCTGGAACTTTTCAACGTTTTCCCACATATCATGCTTCAATCATAAAGATACCAAATGTAAATTTTTGGTGAAGAATCAACAACACATGGGACACAATTGTGAAGTTGAATGAAATTTTATTGGTTATTTTAAATTTTTGTGGAAATTCAAAAACTGAAAAGTGGGGCGTGCAATATTATTCGGCCCCTTTACTTTCAGTGCAGCAAACTCACTCCAGAAGGTCACTGTGGTCTCTGAATGATCCAATGTTGTTCTAAATGACTAATGATGATAAATATAATCCACCTGTGTGTAATCAAGTCTCCGTATAAATGCACCTGCTCTGTGATAGTCTCAGGTTTCTGTTTGATGCACAGAGAGCATTATGAAGGCCAAGGAACACAACAGGCAGGTTTGTGATACTGTTGTGGAGAAGTTTAAAGCCAGATTTGGATACAAAATAATTTCAAAAACTTTAAACATCCCAAGGAGCACTGTGCAAGCGATCATATTGAAATGGAAGGAGTATCATACCACTGCAAATCTACCAAGACCCGGCCGCCCCTCTAAACTTTCATCTCAAACAAGGAGAAGACTGATCAGAGATGCAGCCAAGAGGTCCACGATCACTCTGGATGAACTGCAGAGATCTACAGCTGAGGTGGGACAGTCTGTCCATAGGACAACAATCAGTCGTACACTGCACAAATCTGGCCTTTATGGAAGAGTGGCAAGAAGAAAGCCATTTCTCAAAGATATCCATAAAAAGTGTTGTTTAAACTTTGCAACAAGCCACCTGAGAGACACACCAAACATGTGGAAGAAGGTGCTCTGGTCAGATGAAACCAAAATCGAACTTTTGACAACAATGCCAAACGATATGTTTGGTGTAAAGGCAACACAGTTCATCACCCTGAACACACCATCCCCACTGTCAAACATGGTGGTGGCAGCATCATGGTTTGGGGTTGCTTTTCTTCAACAGGGACAGGGAAGATGGTTAAAATTGATGGGAAGATGGATGGAGCCAAATACAGGACCATTCTTGAAGAAAACCTGTTGGAGTCCGCGAAAGACCTGAGACTGGGACGGAGATTTGTCTTCCAACAAGACAATGATCCCACACATAAAGCAAAATCTACAATGGAATGGTTCACAAATAAACGTATCCAGGTGTTAGAATGGCCAAGTCAAAGTCCAGACCTGAATCCAATCGAGAATCTGTGGAAAGAGCTGAAAACTGCTGTTCACAAACAATCTCCATCAAACCTCACTGCGCGAGCTGTTTGCCAAGGAAGAATGGGCAAGAATTTCAGTCTCTTGATGTACAACACATACCCCAGCTGTAATCGCAGCAAAAGGTGGCGCAACAAAGTATTAAGTTAAAGGGGCCGTATAATACTGCACGCTCAACTTTTCAGTTTTTGACTTTCCACAAAAATTTTAAATAACCAATAAATTTTATTCAACTTCACAATTGGGTCCCACTTGTTGATTCTTCACCAAAAAATTACATTTGGTATATTTATGTTTGAAGCATGATATGTGGGAAAAGGTTGAAAAGTTCCAGGGGGCTGAATACTTTCGCAAGGCACTGTATATATATATATATATGCATGACGCCATATGTCCTGTCCATCAATTCAGACAGGGTCAAAAATTAAAGGGGTTATCTGGGCTTTTCACATAATCTCTGTACATATCTGGGGTGCAGAATTATGACAATAAGGCTGGTTTCACATTCGCGCTTTTTAAGCGCACGCACGGCCGGGGGTAGCTCCGCCCCCGAGCCGGCTCTCTGCCCGGCGTGCCCGCCCCTTCCTTGTAGCGCCGCCTCCTAGCGCACAGCGGCGCCTGCGATCGGCGCACCCTATCTTTAGCATAGGGTGCGCAGATCGTGCGCAGGCCGTGCGCTAGTTGCGCTTTGACCTGCGCTGCGCACTTTTGACGGTGCGCCGTGCGCGCCAAAATCAAACTTTTCGGATTTTGGCGCGCACGGCGCACCGTCAAAAGTGCGCAGCGCAGGTCAAAGCGCAACTAGCGCACGGCCTGCGCATGATCTGCGCACCCTATGCTAAAGATAGGGTGCGCCGATCGCAGGCGCCGCTGTGCGCTAGGAGGCGGCGCTACAAGGAAGGGGCGGGCACGCCGGGCAGAGAGCCGGCTCGGGGGCGGAGCTACCCCCGGCCGTGCGTGCGCTTAAAAAGCGCGAATGTGAAACCAGCCTAAGTAATTTACTTTCTGTCACTAGTTTGCACAGTCCAACAGAACAGAACGTCCAAGTGGGGGGGTGTTATGGCATTGAAATGAGAACTAGTCGTAACCTCCTACTCTACTCCAAACATGCCCTCTATAGCAAAAACCACACCCACCATAGCTACAGGCCCTCCCCATCCACATGAAGCCCTCATCACACAGTAACAAAACCTCCCCCTCTAGCAGCCTCACTGCAGAGAGCAGACCACCCAGCTGCTCCTCCCCCAGACACACGCTGAACAGCGTTCTATGGAAAGTGAAACTAGTAAGGAGGAGGGAAAATTGTCCTGTATTCTGGGACAGGCTGCTCCCATCAGTATTTGTGTCATTAGAGACACAGTGCTCACACATACACTGCACCAAATCTACTGCTGTGTGAAGACATTAGTGACACAGAGCTGTCTCATTCACACAGCAGAGGCTTTGTCACACAACAGATTACATCAGTGACTGCCATCCCCTGTGCAGATTAGAAGCTGCAGACCCCCATCACTGGTCATCACACAGTCTGTTCTCACTGCTGCCAGCAGCCTGGGACAGTGAGGGAAGGAATTACTGATAATGAGTTATATATTGTAATCATGGAGTGGCCCAGAATACAGGACGATTTTCCCTCCTCACTAGGTTCACTTTCCATAGATCACTGTTCAGCGTGTGTCTGGGGGAGGAGCAGCTGCTCTCTGCACTGAGGCTGCTAGAGGAGGAGGATTTGTTACTGTGTGATGATGGCTTCTTCATGTGGACGGGGAGGGCCTGTAGCTATGGAGGGTGGGGTTGTTGCTATAGAGGGCATGTTTGGAGTAGAGTAGGAGGTTACGACTAGTTCTCATTTCAATAACATAACACCCCCCCGGACGTTCTGTTCAGAATATCTAGAAAACCGTCCAAACTAGTGACAGAAAGTAAATTACTTATTGTCATAATTCTGCAGCCCAGATATGTACTGAGATTATGTGAAAAGCCCGGCCAACCCCTTTAAACTGATGTACAGTTGTAATACACAGACTATTCTAAGCACCCAGGGACATAATCAGCAAGATATATTGCACAGGGAAAATTAATCATAACCCCACAATGGCCAACACTACCATGTAAATAGACAGGGAAACTTATGCATGAACAAGGTATATACCTATGGCCAAATGGACGGCATGGTAGCGTGCAATGTTAACCCCTTTGAAAACCAGCCTGTTTTCACCTTCCTGACAAGGCCAATTTTTACAATTCTGACCACTGTCACTTTATGAGGAACGCTTCAACGGATCCCGGTGATTCTGAGATTGTTTTCTAGTGACATATTGTACTTTATGACAGTGGTAAAATTTCTTCGATATGACTTGCATTTATTTGTGAAAAAAAAAAACGGAAATTTGGCGAAAATTTCGCAATTTTCAAACTTTTAATTTTTATGCCCTTAAATCAGAGAGTCATATCGCACAAAATAGTTAATAAATAACATTTCCCACATGTCTACTTTACAACAGCACAATTTTGGAACCAAATTTTTTTCTTGGTTTAGAAGTTTTAAGGGTTAAAATTGGCCAGCGATTTTTCATTTTTTTTCAACAACTTTAAGGCTATGTGCCCACGCTAGCGTTTTTAAACGCTCAGGAAAAGGATCCCCTTCCCAGAAATCGCGCGTCTTTTTCCGCGCGTTTTTTGCGCGATTTTTTGACGCGATTTTGACACGCGATTTCTGGGATCATTGGGGATGGCTAAAAACGCTGAACAATGCGGGAATTAATGAGCATGCTGTGTTTTTAGCCGCTAAGCTATTCCTGAGCGGTTAAAAACGCATGCATTGGCACAAAAAGCCAAAAACGCATGCTAATTAATTTGATGCATCTTTTAAGCGTTTCTGCAGCGTCTGATCCGGCTCAAACTCTGCGGAAACACTTAACAAAACGCATCGTGGGCACACAGCCTTACAAAACCTTTTTTTTTTTTTTTAGGGACCACCTCACATTTGAAGTCACTTTGAGGGGTCTGTATGAAAGAAAATACCCAAAAGTGACACCACTCTAAAAACTGCACCCCTCAAGCTGATCAAAACCACATTCAAGAAGTTTATTAACCCTTCAGGTGCTTCACAGTAGCTGAAGAAACGTGGAAGGAAAAAATGAACATTTAACTTTTTAGTCACAAAAATGATCTTTTAGAAATGATTTTTTTATTTTCTCAAGGGTAAAAAGAGAAAATGGTCTGCTAAAGTTGTTGAGCAATTTCTCCTGAGTATGCCAATACCCTATATGTGGGGAGAAAACCACTGTTTGGGCGCACGGCAGGGCTCAGAAGGGAAGGAGCACCTTTTGACTTTTTGTAAGCAAAACTGGCTGGAATTGAGAGCGGACGCGATGTCGCGTTTGAAGAGCACCTGATGTGTGTAAACCCCCCACAAGTGACACCATTTTGGAAACTAGACCCTTCAAGGAACTTATGTAGCTGTGTGGTGAGCACTTTGAACCCCCAGGTGCGTCACAGAAGTTTAGAACGTAGAACCGTGAAAATGTAAAAAACAAACAAACATTTTTTCCCCAAAAATGATCTTTCAGCAACAATTTTTTTTATTTTCACAAGTGTAAAAGGAGAAAATGGACCACTAAAGTTGTTGTGCAATCTCTCCTGAGTACGCTGATGCCCCATATGTGGGGGAAAAAAAAAAAAAATCACAGTTCGGGAGCACGACAGGGCTCGGAATGGAAGGAGTGACGTTTTGGATTGCAGACTTTGATAGAATGGTCTGTGGGCGTCATGTTGCATTTGCAAAGCCCCTGATGTGCCTAATCAGTGGAAACCCCCCACAAGTGACCACATTTTGGAAACTACACCCCTGAAGGAATTTATCTAGAGGCATGGTTATATAGTATTGATTATAATGCTTTTGGTTTTACTGGTGTATGAATTTATAATGTGGTGTTATGTGTAAGATGTGCAGGGTACATCAGATTATAAAAGTGTGTTGTGTCATAAGGGCATAAACTAATTTTATTAATTTGTGGATGTGTGGTACACTTTGAAACAATCCTTAATGCAAAGGACAGGTTTCTCAGGGTAGGTTTCACAATGGTAAGTTGTGTCCTTTCTGATTCCCATCTTGGAGCATACTCTGCACCGTTTTTGTGATCTGCCTGTCCCCTCTGTTTGGGGAACCTGTCCTGGGAAATGTTGACCTGGGACAATACGGGCACTATCAGATTCAGACGTACTGCAACTCTCACCTTCCTGAGTGCCAAACATTAGAGCTTTGAAGACCTCCTCCTGAAACTTAAAGATTGGACCCCGTATTGCCTGCAGATCAGAACAGCACAAAAGCACTGTACAGTGCCATCTGTACAATATGAACGGCCAATTTTTTGTACCATACTTTGGCTTTTCGCATGGCGCTGTATGGTTGGAGGACCTGATCTGAGAGATCTACACCCTCCATGTACCGATTGTAGTCCAAGACACAATCTGGCTTTGGGACTGGTGTTGTGGTCCCACGAACAGTGACAGGGGAGATGTTGTCACGATGTACAGTAGTCAAGATAAGGACATCCCTTTTGTCCTTATACTTGACCACCAGCATGTTGTCGCTGCATTAGGTTCTGCTTTCGCCTTTTCTCAGCGTTTGCCCAATTAGCGGCTTAGGGTGGCCTCGATGATTTTTTTGCACGGTGCCACATGCAGCTGTACCTCTGGCAGAGTGAGTCTTGAAGAGCTGGATGCTGGTGTAGAAGTTATCAATGTAGAGGTGATAACCCTTATCCAGCAGTGGGTGCAGCAATTCCCACACAATTTTCTTACTCACCCCCAGGACAGGGGGGTTAATCTGGGGGTTCTTCCCCTCATAGACCCTAAATCTATGGGTGTACCCTGAGGTACTCTCGCACAGTTTGTACAGTTTTATTCCGTACCTGGCCTTCTTACAGGGCAGGTATTGTCAGAATTTTAGCCTCCCTTTGAAATGAACCAGAGATTCATCAATAGCGATGTCCCTCTGGGGTGTGTACGCCTCAGCAAATTTTCTGCTGAAGTGATCAACCACCGGCCAAATTTTATATAGACGTTTAAAGTTTGGATCGTCTCGAAAAGGACACTGCGTATTATCACTATAATGCAAAAATGTATGGATCACTTCAAATCGTTACCTTGCCATGGCCATGTGGAATACTGGTGTACTGTAGATAATATCAATACTCCAGTATTGTTGAAGCTCTGGTTTTCGGATTATGCCCATATGCAGCACAACTCCCCAATAGGTCATCATCTCTGCTGCAGTTACAGGAGTCCATCTGGCGTATGATGACGTGGGATTTTGGGTGAAAAATTGATGGGCATACAGGTTTGTCTGGACCACCATAAGATTTATTATTTCCTTGCTAAAAAAAATTTGAAGAAGTCAACTTCAGTGAGGCCAGTGGTACCAAACTGGATTCCTGAGCTGCTGAAATCCGGAACGACAGAGGGTGCAATTCGTATGGGATTGATTGCTGCAGGAGTTGCCTGGGTCCTAGGGCGCCTTACTGAGGGTCCTTCCTCACTAGATGAGGAAGAGGAGGAATGTGGTCTCTTCCTCACTGGCTGAATCCGTGTTGGACGCAAGGATGCCTCCTCTGGTGATTAGCGTCTTCTTGACAAATGGGCCATTTTAATTTTTTTCCCCAAACCTCAGGGATGTGCGTGTAAGTAGTGCTTTACACGTGTAATGTTTTGGGCTTGTGTATAGGGTACTATTTATTATAAAGAAAAAAAAAAGAGAGAAAAAAGTAGAGATAAAATGTAGAAAAGAAAAAAAATGAAAAGAAAAATCAGATGTAAAAAAATAAAGTTACTATAAAAAAAAATTAGAAGTTCACTAGACTAATATAAATTTACCCGACGCAAAATAATGTTTTTTTTCTGCAAAAGAAAAACAAAAGCCACCAACAATGTGACATACGCTCCCCTAATGCACTAGAAATTACCCGGCGATAGCAGTTATTTTTTATGCAAAAAAAAAACGCTACCTCCCTACCTAGAAAACTACCCTATACGTTTATTTTTTTCTCTAAAACAAAATTGGACGTCACCAAACACTGACGCCGGCTATACTAACACGCTACCTATGAAACTACAGGGTGGGCAATTTATATGGATACACCTAAATAAAATGGGAATGGTTGGTGATATCAACTTCCTGTTTGTGCCACATTAGTATATGGGAGGGGGGAAACTTTTCAAGATGGATGGTGACCGTGGCGACCATATTGAAGTTGGCCATTTTGGATTCAACTTTATTTTTTCCATTGGGAAGAGGGTCATGTGACACAGCAAACTTATTGAGAATTTTATAAGAAAAACAATGGTGTGCTTGGTTTTAACCCCTTCATGACCCAGCCTATTTTGACCTTAATAAACAGAAGCAGCGGAGACACCATCACGTGTTTCTCAACGCAAGCAATGACCAGCCAGGTCTTTGTCCGGGATTTTCCTACTCCACACTGATGAGGGGCAATACCCCGAAACAGCTGTATGTGGATGGATACCATGTTTTGGCATAGGTGATTTCCTTCATTGGAGACTGCCCTTCTTGTGGTTGTTCCTTCCCGGACAAAGACCTGGCTGGTCATTGCTTGCGTTGAGAAACACGTGATGGTGTCTCCGCAGCTTCTGTTTTGCATGTTTTGCATATTTCCCATAAGGGATGGGGGCAGTGCTCTAGAATCACTGCGTTGAGAAACACGTGATGGTGTCTCCGCAGTGTCGGATGTTGATCTCCATGAGTTCATTCATCCTCCTCTTCATAGTCTTTTTACTAGGCATTGCTCCTACCAGCCAGTTTCCTACTCCACACTGATGAGGGGCAATACCCCAAAACAGCTGTATGTGGATGGATACCATGTTTTGGCATAGGTGGTTTCCTTCATTGGAGACTGCCCTTCCCGTGGTTGTTCCTTCCCGGACAAAGACCTGGCTGGTCATTGCTTGCGTTGAGAAACACGTGATGGTGTCTCCGCAGCTTCTGTTTTGCATGTTTTGCATATTTCCCATAAGGGATGGGGGCAGTGCTCTAGAATCACTGCGTTGAGAAACACGTGATGGTGTCTCCGCAGTGTCGGATGTTGATCTCCATGAGTTCATTCATCCTCCTCTTCATATTTTGACCTTAATGACCAGGCCATTTTTTGCAATTCTGACCAGTGTCCCTTTATGAGGTAATAACTCGGGAACACTTCAACGGATCCTAGCGATTCTGAGAATGTTTTTTCGTGACATATTGGGCTTCATGTTAGTGGTAAATTTAGGTCGATAATTTTTGCGTTTATTTGTGAAAAAAATCAGAAATTTGGTAAAAATTTAGAAAAATTTGCAATTTTCACATTTTGAATTTTTATTCTGTTAAACCAGAGAGTTATGTGACACAAAGTGGTTACTAAGTAACATTTCCCACATGTCTACTTTACATCAGCACAATTTTGGAAACAATTTTTTTTTTGTTAGGAAGTTATAAGGGTTAAAAGTTGACCAGCGATTTCTCATTTTTACAACAAAATTTACAAAACCATTTTTTTTTATGCACCACCTCACATTTGAAGTCGCTTTGAGGGGTCTATTTGGCAGAAAATACCCAAAAGTGACACCATTCTAAAAACTGCACCCCTCAAGCTACTCAAAACTACATTCTAGAAGATTATTAACTCTTCAGATGTTTCGCAGGAACTAAAGCAACGTGGAAAGAAAAAATGGACATTTTAATTTTTACAACAAAAATTTTCTTTTAACATCAATTTTTTCATTTTCACATGGGCAACAGGATAAAATGGATCCTAAAATTTGTTGGGCAATTTCTCCTGAGTACACCGATACCTCATATGTGGTCATAAACCACTGTTTGGGCGCACGGCAGGGATCAGAAGGGAAGGAGCGCCTTTTGACTTTTGAATGGAAAACATGCTGGAATATTTAGCGGACACCATGTCGCGTTTGGAGAGCCCCTGTGTGCCTAAACATTGAAGCTCCCCAACAAGTGACCCCATTTTGGAAACTAGACCCCCCAAGGAACTTATCTACATGCATAGTGATCACTTTGAACCCCCAGGTGCTTCACAAATTGATCGGTAAAAAAAAAAAGTACTTTTTTTTCACAAAAATTTTCTTTTAGCCTCAGTTTTTTCATTTTCACATGGTAAACAGGATAAAATGGATCCTAAAATTTGTTGGGCAATTTCTCCTGAATACATCGATACCTCATATGTCGTCATAAACCACTGTTTGGGCGCACGACAGGGTCTGTAAGTTAAGGAGCGCTATTTGACTTCTTGAATGGAAAATTAGCTCCAATCGTTATCGGACACCATGTCGCGTTTGGAGAGCCCCTGTGTGCCTAAACAGTGAAAACCCCCGCAAGTGACCTCATTTTGGAAACTAGACCCCTTATGGATCTTACCTAGATGTGTAGTGAGCACTTTGAACCTCCAGGTGCTTCACAGAAGTTTATAACGCAGAGCAGTGAAAATAAAAAATCATTTTTTTTCCCTCAAAAATGATTTTTTTAGCACGCTATTTTTTATTTTCGCAAGGGTAACAGGAGAAATTTGACCACAAAATTTGTTGTGCAATGTGTCCTGAGTACACCGATACCCCATATGTGGGGGGGAACCACTGTTTGGGCGCACGGCAGGGCTCAGAAGGGAAGGAGCGCCATTTGACTTTTTGAAAATAAAATTACCTCTAATTGTTAGCGGACACCATGTCGTGTTTGGAGAGCCCGTGTGCCTAAACATTGGAGCTCCCCCACAAATAACCCCATTTTGGAAACTAGACCCCCTAAGGAACTTTTCTAGATGCATAGTGAGCACTTTGAAACCCCAAGTGCGTCACAAAAGTTTATAACGCAGTGCCGTGAAAATAAAAAATATTTTTTTTAACTCAAAAAATTATTTTTTAGTGCACAATTTTTTATTTTCACAAGGGTACCAGGAGAAACTGGACCCCAAAAGTTGTTGTCCAGTTTGTCCTGAGTACGCTGATACCCCATATGTGGGTGGGGACCACTGTTTGGGCACACGTCGGGGCTCGGAAGGGAAGTAGTGGCATTATAAAATGCTGACTTTGATGGAATGGTCTGCGGGTGTCATGTTACATTTGAAGAGCCCCTGGTGTGCCTAAACTGTGGAACCCCCCATAAGTGACCCCATTTTGGAAATTAGACCCCCCAAGGAACTTATCTAGATGTGTGGTGAGCACTTTGAACCCCCAAGTGCTTCACAGAAGTTTATAACGCAAAGCTGTGAAAATAAAAAATCATTTTTTTCCCTCAAAAAATGATTTTTTAGCTCACAAATTTTTATTTTCCCAAGGGTAACAGGAGAAATTGGACCCCAAAAGTTGTTGTCCAGTTTGTCCTGAGCACGCTGATACCCCATTTGTGGGGAGGAACCATTGTTTGGGCGCACGTAAGGGCTGAGAATGGAAGTAGTGACATTTTGAAATGCAGACTTTGATGGAAAGGTCTGCGGTTGTCGTTACGTTTGCAGAGCCCCGATGTGCCTAAACAGTAGAAACCCCCACAAGTGACCCCATTTTGGAAACTAGACCTTCCAAGGAACTTATCTAGATGTCTGGTGAGCACTTGGAACCCCAAGTGCTTCACAGACATTTATAACGCAGAGATGTGAAAATAAAAAAATCATTTCTTTTCCAAAAAAATAATTTTTTAGCCCCAATTTTTTATTTTCCCAAGGGTAACAGGAGAAATTAGACCACCAAAGTTGTTGTGCAATTTTTCCTGAGTACGCTGATACCCCATATGTTGGGGTAAACCACTGTTTGGGCACACGTCGGGGCTTGGAAAGGAGGGAGCACCGTTTGACTTTTTGAACGCAAAATTGGCTGGTATCAACGGTTGCACCATGTCGCGTTTAGAGACCCCCTGATGTGCCTAAACAGTGGAAACCCCTCAATTCTAACTCCAACCCTAACCACAACACATCCCTAACAACAACTCTAACCCCAACACATCCCTAACCTTAATCCCAACCCTAACCCCAACACACCCCTAACCCTGTCCGTAACCCTAATTCCAACCCTAACCCTAATTCCAACTCTAACCCTAGTTCTAACCCCAATTCCAACCCTAATTCCACTCTAACCTTAATTCCATCCCTAACCCTAATTCCATCCCTAACCCTAATTCCAACCCTAACCCTAATTCCAACCCTAACCCTAATTCCAACCCTAACCCTAATTCCAACCCTAACCCTAATTCCAACCCTAACCCTAACCCTCTTTCCAACCCTAACCCTAATGGAAAAATAAAAATAAAAATAATTTCTTTATTTTATTAGTTGATCCTGCCTATGGGGGTGATAAACGGGGGGTTTATTTACTTTTCATTCTATTTTGATCACTGTGAGAGTTTATCACAGTGATCAAACTAGAATGAAGGGAAATTGCAGCCGGCGGGCGGACTGCGCATGCGCCCGCCATCTTGAAGATGGCGGCGCCCATGGTCAGGGACCGCAGGACACCGGGAGGCGGAGAGGGACAACGGAGGTACCGGGGGGAGGGTCGGAAGGTGGGGGGAGCACAGAGAAGGGGGAGGGGAGCCGATTATGACGGCGGCGGCACATTGCCGCCGTCAGTCGGTATCGGGGGCCGATCGGCCCCGTGAGCCGGGGGGGTCGGATCACGGTCTCCAGCCATGTTCGATGCTACTGCAGCATCGGCCATGGCTGGATTGTAATATTATCAATTTTCATTGATGAAATATTACTATCGCTCTGATTGGCTGTTTCACTTTTAACAGCCAATCAGAGCGATCATCGTAGCCACGTGGGGGTGAAGCCACTCCCCCTGTGGTGAAGAACAAAGCCCCCTGTATCTGCGGGTCGGGGGATCTTTCAGTGACCTAGGTCACCCGACCCACAGGGGGGCTTTAAAGTCATGACGCCACATAGGCGTCATGGGTCGTTCTGGCACGACTTTTCATGACGCCTACGTGGCGTCAAAGGTCGTGAAGGGGTTAACATAACATTATTTTTTTCATAAGTTATTTACAAGTTTATGACCACTTATAAAATGTGTTCACAGTGCTGCCCATTGTGTTGGATTGTCAGTGCAACCCTCTTCTCCCACTCTTGACACACTGATAGCAACCAAGGACCCTATGATCTAATATATAAAGCTCAATGTGTGTATGTATGTATGTATGTATGTATGTATGTATGTATGTATGTATGTATGTATGTCCGGGATTGGCACCCGCACCGTCGCAGCTACAGCCACAAAATTTGGCAGAGTCACACGTCTGGACCCCGAGAGCGTCATAGGCTATGTTGTGAGGCGAAATTTTAACTCTGCGCGTTCCAATTCACCAATTTTGCCCCCATCTACATAATGGGGAAAAGTGTGTATCAAGCCCCGCCCCTCATTATGATGTCATAATGGTTGCCATGGCGACGCTGATTCATCATAAGTTGCAAGCCCCGCCGCTCATTATGATGTCATAATGGTTGACTATGGGATGGAGGATGTGTGATGGGTATATGGGCACTGGACTATGGGATGGAGGATATGTATGACGGGTATATGGGCACGGGACTATGGGATGGTGAATATGTATGATGTGTATATGGGCATGGGACTATGGGATGGAGGATATGTATGATGGGTATATGGGCATGGGACTATGGGATGGAGGATGTGTGATAGTATATGGGCACAGGACTATGGGATGGAGGATATGTATTATGGGTATATGGGCACTCGACTATGGGATGGAGGATATGTATGATGGGTATATGGGCACGGGCCTATGGGATGGTGGATATGTATGATGGGTATATGGGCACAGGACTATGGGATGGAGGATATGTATTATGGGTATATGGGCACGGGACTATGGAATGGAGGATAATTATAATTTGTTATAACTAACCACAGTTAGTTACTATGCCCGGGCAGCGCCAGGCTCTTCAGCTAGTTGCTAAATAAAAATACAATCTTTTGTAAGTTGTGAACAACATTCAAAGAGGGCAGATAGTGTTAAGCCGCATTTATAGAACCGATTATGAGAAAAATGTAAAACAATTACTGTTGATAAAATTTCAAGGAATTTTTCAAATATACATCATTAGCAAATCAGATGATTGCACTACAGCGACACAAGCTTTACTTTACTAGAGTGAACACAAAATTTGGTGAGATTCTCTTTTCTAGAAAATACTAGCTGTGATGTGAGGGAACATTGTGGAGCGCTGGAGTCTTAGATCGTGCATGAATTGGCCTGCTTTGCTATTGTGCTGACTTGCTGTTCCATAGAATATAATGGGAGGATTAATTCACCTATTTTTGTCAAAAATTCAGCAAAAGTAAATCAGTCAAACACTGTGTTTACCTCAAATTGAATGTTATGTTTTGGCCGAGCAATAAAATGCTCCTGTGTATAATGCAGTAAAACAAGAATTCAGCCGACTTTAAAAATAATCTTTCACCATGGTTTTGCCATTTATAGGAGCTGAAAGCCTAATAACTGGGATGTGCCTCTTAAATGGCTGTGGGTTGTAGTTTCACTACAATCAGTGTTTCATCAGCAGGAGATTATCACTAGAGGACTAAAGCCCCCGTTACACACTGCGATATCGCTAGCAATATCGCTGTATAGTCACCGATTTTGTGGCGTTACAGCAATATTACTAGCGATATCGCTGCATGTGATACTTACCTCCGACCGGCTCCCCTGCTGGTAATCGCTGATCGCGCGAGAAGCTCCTGGACCATTCCTCGTCGTCCACTTTCTGCTGTGAAGACGAGCGACGCGTGGAGCTGGGCGGGAGGACGCAGGATCGCCGCGTCTGACAGGTAAGTAGCGATCCCCATCCCCTGCGATGTCGCTGGTGAGATCTGCTCTGCCTGAGTGGCAGCTCACTAGCGACCACCTAGCGATTCACCAGCGATCCTGACCGCGTCATATCGCTGGTCGGGATCGCTGGTGAGTCGCTAGGTGTAACGGTACCCTTAGTCTCATATGCAGACAGTCAGGCTAAACTGTGTAAGCTCACCCTCACCATTGACTGGCGGCTTGCTGGCAATTCACAGTGTACACAGGAAGCTGCCTGTCAAGGGTGTGGGTGGGGTTAAATATAGCTCAGAAGTCTTAGCTCTGCTACATCAGACACAACAGGGATTCAAAACAGCACTGAACAGTCCAGTTAGGTGATACATCCCTGGAATCAGATTCAATAGCAAAAGCCTGGTGACAGATTCCCATTAAAGAGTTACTCAGATTGTCTCACTACAAACTGTACACAGGTAGACAGCCATGTAAACTAAAGAGAAGCTATGGCAGGAACTGTTCCTAGCCCTCTCCTCTTCCAGTTGTACCGCCCAGCTCAGAAGTCTCACAGTTTTCAAACAGAGACAGTGAAGACCCCTGAATTATGAATTACAGTGCTGTGCAAATTAATTGGGACAAAGCATTTTTTAAGTAAAATCGTAAGTTGGTTACCAGTCAGTGATTCAAACCAGTTTTAACTGCTTTGAACAGGCACTCACACCTGTTCAAAGCAGTTAAAACTGGTTTGAATCACTGACTGGTAACCAACTTACGATTTTTCTTATAAAAAAACTTTGTCCCGTTTAATTTGCACAGCACTGTATATAGAGATATATATATATATATATATATATATATATATATATATATATATATATATATATACATACATACACACACACACATACATTTTATATATATATATACACACACATATACATACACACATATACATACATACATACATATTGTGTTCCCCTTTAATAGTTGATGAAATTTTCCAGGTTGTCCCACGAATAAAGCATATTCTAATCAATAGATGTTGTAAAAAAAAAAATAAGTTTGACAACAGGACATATTAAAAGGAGATTTTTGTGTACTCACCGTAAAATCTCTTTCTCTTAGCCTTTAATTGGGGGACACAGAACCGTGTGTTATGCTGCTGTCCACTAGGAGGTGACACTATGCAGATTAACTTTGGCTCCTCCTCTGCAGTATACACCCCTGGACGGCGTCAGCCTTCTCCAGTTTTGTGCAAAAGCATTAGGAGGAATATACCAGAAACATAACCATGCCTGTAAAAAAAGGCTACTATAAACAGGCTCAAACAACAATATGAGAACCCAACCGTAACAACGGCCCGCAAGGGCTACAGGGTGGGAGCTGTGTCCCCCAATTAAAGGCTAAGAGAAAGAGATTTTACGGTGAGTACACAAAAATCTCCTTTACTCTGTCGCCTTATTGGGGGACACAGAACCGTGGGACGTCCTAAAGCAGTCCCTGGGTGGGAAGCAGTGGACGAATATTGTGCTGACAGTCCCCTAGACTTGGGGTACTGCCGCCTGCAGGACCCGTCTACCCAGACTCGCATCCGCTGAGGACTGGGTATGCACTCTGTAGTGTTTTGTAAATGTGTGCAGGCTAGTCCAAGTGGCTGCCTTACACACTTGATGTGCTGAGGCTTGATGCCGAATGGCCCAAGAGGCCCCTACCGCCCGCGTAGAGTGTGCCGTGATACCGGCCGGAAGGGGAGAATTGTTGAGGCGGTAAGCCTCTTGAATGGTGGACTTGATCCACCTAGCAAGGGTGGCTTTGGAAGCCGGTAGGCCCTTGCGAACGCCTTCTGGAAGAAGGAAAAGTGAATCAGACTTCCGGAAGGGAGCAGTCCTAGACACGTAAATACGCAATGCCCTGACAAGGTCAAGCGTATGCAGAGCCTTCTCTACCCTATGAACGGGAGCCGGGCAAAGAGACGGTAGTGATATTTCCTCATTGAGGTGGAAGCTGGACACGACCTTCGGAAGGAAGGATGGTACTGTACGGAGAACCACCTTGTCCTGATGAAAAACCAGGAAGGGTTGTCTGCAGGAAAGAGCTGAAAGTTCAGACACCCTGCGTAGCGAGGTGATTGCCACCAGGAAAACCACTTTCTGTGATAGAAAGCGGAGTGAGACCACCCTAAGGGGTTCAAAAGGAGGTGACTGTAGTGCTGTCAAGACCAGGTTGAGGTCCCACGTCTCCAACGGACGTTTGTAGGGGGGAACCAATCGGGAAACCCCTTGGAGAAAAGTCTTCACTTGCGGCTTGTTAGCAATACGCCTCTGAAAGAGCACTGAAAGCGCTGACACCTGGCTCTTCAGCGAGCCCAGGGATAGACCGGCGTCCAGGCCTGACTGAAGGAACCCGAGGACCTTTGGAAGAGAATAGGGAAGAGGAATCTGCCCACGAGAGTCGCACCATGTGAAGAAAAACTTCCAGGTACGATAGTAAATCCTGTCTGAAGTTGGCTTTCGAGCCCTGATCATGGTTTTAACAACGTCCGGTGAAAAACCTGCTTGGGTCAAAACCCAGGTCTCAATGGCCACGCCGTCAAATTGAGAGCCCCTGAGTTCTGGTGGAAGAACGGGCCTTGTGACAGGAGGTCGGGACGTGTGGGGAGACGCCAGGGAGCGTCTGCTGTGAGTTGCACGACGTCGGCGTACCATGTACGCCTGGGCCAGTCTGGAGCGATCAGAATGGTGCGAACACCCTCTTGTTTGATCTTCCTCAGGACTCTGGAGATCAGGGGGAGGGGTGGAAAAATGTACAGAAGCTGGAACTGGGTCCAGTCCTGAACCAGGGCATCTGCTCCGAGCGATCGCGAATCGCGCGTCCTGGCCATGAAATTGGGAACCTTGGCATTGAGATGGGATGCCATCAGATCCACGTCCGGGGTCCCCCAACGATGACAGATCTGACCGAAGACTTCGGGATGGAGAGACCATTCCCCCGAGTCCATTCCTTGTCGGCTGAGATAGTCGGCTTCCCAGTTGTCCACACCCGGAATGTGGACCGCGGAGAGTACCGACCTTGCATCCTCCGCCCATTGTAGGGATACGCGTTACTTCGGTCATCGCCTGGATGCTGCGGGTGCCGCCTTGATGGTTCACGTATGCCACTGCCGTGGCATTGTCCGACTGTACTCTGATATGAGAGTCTGCCAGCAAGTGATGGAAGGCTTTCAACGCCAGGAAGATGGCCAGAATTTCCAGGATGTTGATGGGCATGGTCGATTCCCTTGGTGACCACCTGCCTTGCGCTCTGTGATGTAGGTGCACCGCTCCCCAACCCATAAGGCTTGCGTCGGTGGTCAAAACCTTCCATTGACTGGAGAGAAAGGATTTTCCCCTTGCAAGCGAGGTTGGCTTGAGCCACCAGTGCAGGGACCTCCTGGTGTTTGCTGATAACCGGAACTCCCTGTCGAGGGAGAACGGATTCCTGTCCCAGGACTTGAGGATGGCCAGTTGAAGGGGTCTGAGGTGAAACTGGGCAAATGGTACCGCCTCCATTGCTGCTGCCATCCTGCCAAGTACTCTCATGGCATACCGGAGATCTGGGGGACTTGCGGAGGAGTGTGTGAACTCCCAGACGGAGAGCCAGTGCCTTGTCCCTGGGGAGGATCACCAGACCCTTGGAGGTGTCGAATAGCATCCCCAGGAAGGTCAGAGACTGACTCGGGGTAGTCGAGGACTTCCGTAAATTGACTAACCATCCCAGGCGCGTCAGAGTGTCAATCGTGATCGAGACGTTGACCTCGCAGTCCATGAGGGTGGGGGCCTTGATGAGAAGGTCGTCCAGGTATGGAACGACTACTATGCCTCTGGAGTGCAGAACATCCATGGTAGCTGCCATGACCTTTGTAAATGTTCTGGGGGCCGTGGCCAGACCGAACGGGAGTGCCACAATCTGGTAATGGTCTTGGTTGATTGCGAATCTGAGAAACCTCTGATGGGCGGGAGCAATCGGTATATGCAGGTATGCGTCCTGTATGTCTATGGAGGCAAGATATTCTCCTTTTTCCATAGACGCAACGATTGACTGGAGGGATTCCATGCAGAAGTGACGAACTCGAACGTACTTGTTGAGTTGCTTGAGGTCTAGTATAGGTCGGACGCTGCCTCCCTTCTTGGGCACCACGAACAGGATGGAGTAGAACCCTCGGAAGCGCTCTTCTGCTGGGACTGGCACTATGACTCCTGCTCGCAGGAGGGAAGAAACCGCTTGACGGAAGGCCTGAGCTTTGAGCGGGGATTTTGGAGGGACAGAGGGAAAAAACCTGTGCGGTGGGCTGGTAGTAAACTTGATTTTGTATCCTGAAGACACTATTTCCTTGACCCACTTGTCTTCTGTAATAGGCAGCCAGACCTGCTGAAAGAGTAGCAGTCGTCCGCCTACAAGTGGGGTGTCTTCCAGAGGGCATGAGTCAGGACGAGGGAAAAGTCTGAGGTTTTCCTCCTTTAGGTTTTGCCTGGCTTGCCTTTGATTGCCAGTTCCTGTCCGGCCTCTGTGCCGCACGTGTGTTGTCCCTGCGGGGGGAACGATTACGGTTTTGTGCTGGGCGTGAGACGGACCAGCCCGAAGAATTCCGAAAGGATCGGAAACGAGATTGATTACGCCTTTTAAACGTGCGTTTTGGTCTTAGTTGAGGGAGGGAAGTACTTTTGCCCCCGGAAGCATTGGATATCATTGTATCCAGCTTTTCACCAAAAAGACGGCCACTGAAGTACGGGAGATTTGTTAGGGACTTTTTTGAGGCCGCATCCGCTTTCCATTCTCTTAGCCAGAGAATACGCCGGATTGTAATGGCGTTTGATGCTATTCCCGCTATTCCTCTTGCAGAGTCCAACGCTGCAAGGACCATGTAATCTGCCACCACTACAATTTGCACCGCCTGGTCCGCCAGCTGAGGATTTGAAGCTTGAAGGCCCTTTTGCAATAGAGCAGCCCAAGCCATGATGGCCTTGGCTGCCCAAACTGAAGCAAATGCGGGAGCCAAAGAGGCACCTGCCGCTTCAAAGATTGAACGAGCCATGCGTTCGACTTGTCTGTCTGCCGTGTCCTTGAGGGTTGAACTGTCCAGCAGCGAGAGAAGCGTTTGTGCTGCCAGCCTAGAGACTGGAGGGTCCACTTCAGGCGGATCTGTCCAATCCTTGGTGTCTTTCTGTGGAAAGGGGTATTTTGCTTCCAAATACTTGCGATTGGCGAATTTTTTCTCAGGCTGCGAAAAATGCTTAGAAAGGATTTTTTGAAATTCCGGGTGATTAGGGAAGACCTTCGATGGTTTCTGAACACTTTCAAAGGAAATCTTGTGTTCTGGTGCTTCCGGGGTTGGATCTGAAATGTCTAGCACCCGAAGGATGGAAGAGACGATATCCTCAACTATCGCAGTATTGCTAGGGGGGGACAAGGGAGCAAAGCGTTCTCTGTTTCGTTATCTGAATTGGAGTCACATATGCCCTCTGAGTCCTGCGCATCGCTAAGGAGCTCCCTAGCGGGTGAACTAGAGCGGAGGTTTCCCGTGGTCTGGGATCGTTGTGGAGATCCGCATTGTCCTTCTCTATCAGGGGACGGCCTCGGTGACCTGAGGCCACTGTGTCTTTCCCTGGAGGGGGAAGACCTATTGCTATGTGAGGACGCAGCTGAACGCGACCTGTGGGTCCGCTTACGCCTCGAACTGTCGGAAGCGCCCTGATCATGAGACCGGACGTCCCTTTGCTGGGTAACGTTCATAGCCGAGACATGACCCTGCAGAGCCTGCAGTAATGTGGAGGTCAGGTTATCTATAGACTGTGTCATAGACTGCAACATCTGAGTCGCCCATTCCGGTGCAGTAGCGGTCGCAGAAGCGTTGGTAGGGACTTCTTGGGGTTCTGATCCTGTTTTTTGGGTACAGTCCCGGCAGTGCGGGTACGTGCTGCCGCTGGGGAGAGTGGCCTTGCAGGCTGTGCAGACTGCATAAAAGCAGTCTTGCCTGGTTCTTTTCCTTGAGCCCGACATAGTACCTAGGCTGATTAGTGGAGGCCCTACAGGGGTATCTACGCAGAAGTACCTAGGCTGATTAGTGGAGGCCCTACAGGGGTATCTACGCAGAGGAAAGGAGGAGAGCGCTATATGGTATAGCAATTCACAGCTGAGTACCAAGGACCCAGCTGTGATCTTACCCCACCGGTGCTCCCCCTTAGGTCCGGCGCTGATAAGTCCCACGTCCTGTGCCCCCCGGAGACTGCTGTGCTGCGTTCTTCCAGGTGCAGCAAGATGGCCACCGGATTCTGAGGTGGAGAGGGAAGGGGGCGGAGAGCTGGAAAAGGGCACGCTGGGCCATGTAAAAGCGCGCCCCTCCTGCCTCAATCCGCCCCTTCTATGACACTGCAGTGTCATTTTCGTCATCCGGGGGGCGGGCCGGGGGGAGGGAATGGGGCGGTGACTTCGGCTAGGCCGAAGCCGCGGCCTAAATTTGAGGTCTCCTGCCCAGCAGGGCTCCAGGACGGCGCGGTCGTCCGCGGGGGGGTCGGATTTAAACCAGACCCCCCCAGAATGCAAGGAGGGCTGGCGGTGGGGCCATATATGTGACTGGGGCCCTGTGGAGGGTCCCTTGTGGCGCCAGTGCTGCAGAGACCGGGGCGCAGGGAGCCCAGTCTCTGATAAGTGCCGTGCCTCTCTGCACCTCCCCCCGGTCCCAAAAGGAGCCCACAGGTGGACTGGGGTCCCTGGTGCCTGGTACAGGCCCTACCTGCGGTGTCTCAACCTAATACCCCCAGAGGGGGATTAGGGAGGGTGCTGCTGTCACCGTCAGGGGGATTCATCGTCGCCTCGACCTCGACCCAGAGCCGGACGGAACTGAGGAAGGAGGGGGGTCTCGACCTCGAACCAGTACCCGAGGGACTGGTGAGGGAGCGACATGGGGAATAGCCACCTCGACCTCAACCGGGTACCCCTAATAGGGGACCGAGGAGGGAGCCATGCCGGGAGTCTCGCTGGAGACCCTCTTTTCTTCATCTGTAGTCCTTCGGAAAAAAATCCAGGAAAAAGACGGAGTGTAAAAAAAAAATTTAGGTGTGCCTCCTGCGACACTAAGCAAAAACTGGAGAAGGCTGACGCCGTCCAGGGGTGTATACTGCAGAGGAGGAGCCAAAGTTAATCTTTTTCAGATTATGTATAGTGTCACCTCCTAGTGGACAGCAGCATAACACACGGTTCTGTGTCCCCCAATAAGGCGACAGAGTAATAAAATGTTCCTGTGCTGAGATAATCTTATACATGTGCTCCTGCTGTGTACTGTGTAATGGCTGTGTCTGACCATGCAGGAACATGGTCTGATCATACTAGGTCTCCTAGGCGGGGAGGACACAAAAGAGTATACAGACATTACAACACGTGATCGTAGCTGCTGCTTTCTGTGAGGTGAAGTATTTAACTGCCTGTTTTATCACATATTTCTGCTGTGTATTCAACCCTCTGACATATACTGTGTTTTTCGGACTATAAGATGCACTTTTTTTCCTCCAAATTTGGGAGGAAGAAAAGGGGGATGCATCTTATACTCTGAATGTAGCATACCGAGAGGCAGTGGGGGTGGTGGAGCGGGGAAACAGATGCAGGGTTGCCGTTGCAGGAAGCCGGTGGTGGCAGGAGTGAGGCAATTCTGCAGGTCCAGGCAGAGGGGTAGTCCAGGCAGTGTGAAGCAGGAGACACTGATCTCCAGGCAGTGGGCTTCAGGAAAATGTCAAAAGGCTCCCACATCACACCACCGGGACACCGCCAGCAGCATAAACCAATTTCTGCCACGACGACCCTGCCTCCTGTAACCCTGCTCCACCGCCTTCCCCCCCAACCCGCCGGTAAGATATATTTGGACTATAGGAAGGATCCCCATCTTCACATAAAAAGGTCAATTTTCACAAGTCATAACTGCAAAAGTCCCTTGCAGGGGAAGGGGGAGCAGCTGGGTCAGGAGTTGAAGAGTGGAATGATAAATGCAGGGACTAGAGACTTCCTGTTTCTACATGGTGTAGAGAAAAGAGAAGCATTAGCTGGGTAGAACGGCAAAATAAGCAATTTTAAGTACACAAGGACTGTGGAGTTGGTAAGCCAAACATTCGACTGACTCCCCGGCACTGCCTCACTACTGAGCGTGTACATAAAGTGTAGCACAGATTCATCTCCACTAAAAAGCCGAGATCCTTAGAGCAGGAACCGAACAGACATTTATAGGACATTTCATAATTTTCCCAAATTCTTATGAAAAAATTAACGGCACATTCTGCATTGTACTATTGAATCCAATGTATTCAATGTCCATTTTATATCGACGCCACCAAAATGGACACCAACCCTGACTTCACAACCCCGAAGTACACATTGCTATATAATATGATAATTGCAATATATTAAAAAGATAAAAATTTGATGGGAGTCTTTCAGTTTTTTTACCCTAGTGTTAACTATAGTGATTATTTTTTACTTTAGTTTGTAACTTGTTATGCTAAGGACATTCTTGTGCCACTTGTGCCCAACGAAGCCAAGTGTTGGGGAACACTGCCCTACAGTATGCACAATTTTATGTTACTTCACAGTGAATGAATAGCTCACATGGAATTGTATATGAGGAATATGAGGATGGTCATGCTTATAGCTGCCAATCAAATTAAAGGCCTCTTAGGAAAATTATGGGATTCTTTAGGCCAGGGTTCCCCAACTTCAGTCATCAAGGCCCACCAACAGATCATGTTTTCAGGATTTCCTTAGTATTGCTCAGGTGATAATTTCTTCACCTGCGCAATTCAAAGGAAATCCTGAAAACATGATCTGTTGGTGGGCCCTGAGGACTGGAGTTGGAGAACCCTGTTTTAGGCAATTTTGTTATTTTCTCCTCATTTATTTTCCAACATATCCCTCCGCTACACACATGAACACACTATACTAGAAAACTCACCTGCAGAGCCAGAAACCTCGCTTTCAGCCAATACACTCTTACTACATAATTCAGCCACCCATCTGGAAACAGATCACGCTGAGAAGCTGCAAATCCCATCATCATTTGATCTTCCAAAAAGTGACCGCCAGGAAAGTCTGATCCTAAGTCCTCATCAGGGATACCGGTAGAACACTTGCGTGAAGACACTACAGATACAAGGCAAAAACTCTAAAATATAAAAGACTCTAGATGCAGATTCAATGGAACAAAAACTAAAAAATAGGGCCAAAAAAAACACTACCTGTACCAGTCTTCACCTTGGCCAAAAGCCACCGATCTAGCTGAAGCTCCATGCAAGTCAGGCTCATTACCATCATGTCCTAGTGAAAACACAAGAATTGCCGAGAGGAAGCATTGCAGAAATCAGATGCCAATACCACACAGTTTCGATGGTTCTGCCTCATTCTAAGTGTCTATCTAGTTAGTCTGCTATGGTAAAGGGTGCCGGACACCTGGATACCACTGTTTTACTAGCCAGCTGATGGATTATCATTTTAGAATAAAGGTACCTAGTTTTAATTAATTTGTTGACTAGATTTAGGTATATTCATTTCTATATGCATCCATAATCCGTTACTAAGGTGCAAGTAGTAAAGTAACGCAAGTCTCAGAAAAACCCAAAATTAGCCATTCAGCCACGAGTAGAATTTTACATGATACCGGTGCCATGTTAAGTATGTTTACTAGTGGTTATAGGAGAATAATCCTGGGTCATCAATCATAGAAAAAATAACACATGGAGAATAAAGCTCACTGGGCGTTAAAACTTACTCGAATGTGTTGGTTTTTACAGTCCCTAAGCAGAGGGTTAGGAAGACCACTGCTGTGTTTTCTCCAGCTAGTATATAGGTTGAGAACGACTTCTCCGAGAGCAGGAGGCCACTTCACCAAAAACTTCTGAGCAATCTGTTTGAGATACCTCATCATAAGCTCCAAGATGCCACCATTTTCTAGATTGTCCAAAATGAATTGGTGCACATCGTGCTTCTCTAGAATGACAACATAATAACAAAATACATGAGAACACAGAGGAACTAGTAGAGAGCATGTTTGAAGCTTTAGGAAATATACTTGATATAAGCTGATATTAGAAAAATACATTTTCTTTACTGGGTTTGTGGGTTGTCGAGTCCAGATATTTCTGGGTTCCTGCCACCTCTTGTCAAATATCAATCATTGTCTGTTTTATTGATCTGAGATTGAGTAATGATTATTTGACATACAAAAAGTAAAATTTTTTAAGCAGGTGTGGAAAAAATGCTGCAAAGAAAGAAAGCCTTCAAAAATAGGAATGCTACTAGTTTACTTTTATCAATTAGCAAAATGCAAAGTGAATAAACAAAAGACAAATCCAAATCAAAGCAACATTTTAGATGACCCCACTTTGCCTTAAAATAGCATCAAGTCTTCTAAAATACTAAAAAAAATTTAAATGGCCAACTGACAAGATGGCAAGAAAGCCAAAGAATAACACAAAATCTGAAGTCACATATTTATACACACCAGACATAGGAATAATGCAGTAAATGAGACAAGTGACCCGGAACTATCAGTATGGAAAGGGGAGAAACAGTTGTGGCAGGTTATATTGGTGCAGGTCACAGATAAGGAATGTGAAAGATTTATTGTCTGTTGATGGAGGTCTGGTTGGGGGCTGTAAGGTCTCCACATCTGTTGAGCACACTCCTTAATCGATGTAAAAAGACTCAGTTCTTCTTGGTTCACTTCCATAAAGTCAGAAATTTTGATGGGCTATTGTCAGTTGTATGAATAATTACACCAGATGCAATAATGATCATTATTTTCATATGTAGGTTGAGTCATTAACCCCTCCATTCAGTTTTTGAATTTCTGTTTTTTGCTCCCCTTCTTCCCAGAGCCTTAACTTTTTTTATTTTTTCCTCAAATGGCGGTGTGAGGGCTTTTTTTTCTGCAGGACAACTTGTACGTTTGAAGGACACCATTGGTTTTAACATATTGTGTACTGGAGAACGGGAAAAAAATTCAAGCGTTGCTGAATTGCAAAAAAAAAAAAAAGTGCAATTCCACTTTTTTTTTTTTTTTTTATTATGTTCACTAAATGCTAAAATTGAGCTTCCATTATAGACATTACGAGTTCACAGACACCAAACATGTCTAGGTTCTTTTTTAAGTGGTGAAAAGAAATTCCAAAATTTGTTTAAAAAAAAAAAAAGACCTGTAGCATCTCCATTTTTCTCGATCTTGGGCTGGGTAAGGGCTTAATATTTGTGCACCAAGCTGACGTTTTTATTGATACCATTTTGGTTTAAATACAATCTTTTGATCAACAGTTATTGCAATGTAATGGAGACAAAAAAAAAAAAAAAAAAAGTGATTCTGATGTTTATTTCTTCTCGTTTCTTCATTTAGCGATCAGGTTATTTTTTTTTTTATTTTGCTAGATTGGGCAATTCTGAACGTAGCGACAACAAATATATGGACATTTTTATTTTATGGTGTTATTTTGAATGAGGCGAAATGGGGACGATTTGAACTTTTATATTTTTTAAAGCTTTTTTTTTTTTTTTTTTTACTTTTTGCATACGTCAATAGTCTCCACATGGGAGATTAGAAGATGCAATACTTCGATCGCCTCTGCTACACACAGGCGACAATCAGATCGCCTGTGTGTAGCAGAAATGGTTGTCATGCTGGCCCATTGGTGACCCGCAATCATGTGACGGGATCACCGAATGGTGGGATTAGCGGCACACTTCCGGTAAATGCAAGTTAAATGCCGCTGTCAGAGACTGGCAGTGGCATTTAACTAGTTAACAGCCGCGGGTGGAACACGATTCCACTCGGGGCTGTTGCGGGCACATGCTAGCTGTATAGATCAGCTGTCATGTGCCCGGAAAGGTGTAGACTCCGGTGCTGAGGGGGAGTCCGACAAGGGCGTACTATTACACCCAACATCGGAAAGGGGTTAAAGAAGCACTCCCATTAAAATGTTTATCATCTTACTATATCGCAGTCATCATATTACATAGCACGGTGTACTTACAATTTCTCATTTTGCCCTTCTATCAAATTTTTTTCTTTTGTTTTCCACTAGGTTTATGACGACACGTGATTAAAAACTCACTAGGTGAATCCTTCTAAGCTCTATGCAGAAACAGGAGGTCAATTTTCTCTGCAGAAGTCATGAGTTACTGCAAAAGTCTAAGGCAGAGTGGAGGAGGGAGCACGTGGGTCAGAAGCTGAACAGGGAATGATAAATGCAGGGACAAGAGTCTTCCTGTTTCTGCATAGAGCAGAGAAAAGAGAACACTTAGCTGGGTAGAAAGGTGAAGAGAGCAATTGTAAGAACACAGTGCCATATAATATGATGATTGCCATATACTAAGAAGATAAAAACTTTGATGGGAGTTCTCTGAAGAGGTGGTACGATACATAAAGTCTACGTTACAAATATCTGTTTGTACACTAAAACCACTTTTCTGTAATTGGCTTTATTATAAAATACCCTACTCTTCTATCTATACAGCATACGGTATTTTTACTTCACTTCCTGTAACGTTTTGTTTGACAGGATTCTCAAATTGTCACAAGAGGATGGCCTTACAGTAATTTTCCTGCATCATCTCTCACCCTGCTTGGAACAGGATGTCAACAGGGGTGGCGCTATGCTCAACATAGTTTTTTCTGATAGAAGCTGTGGGAGAAATGACAGAGGGGCTGGCATACTGCTTTTGTTTCTGATGGCTGCAGCATTTTACTGTGAAAGGAGACGTCATCAGGGAGCAGTGATAGAAGAACTGTGAGTGATGCCAGCGCCGCCCCCTGATGACGATTCGTTTGAGGGCAATGACAGAATTTGTGGGGTTGAGCTAGTGCCAAGCGCCCTGCTTCTATCACCACCTCCTGAGACCCAGATGTTTCACATCTGGCTCTTACAAAACGCAACTGAACGGTTGGAGAGCGGTACAATAATTGTCTGCAGTCAACAGTGAATCATAGTGAAGGTTCCCTGCAGGCATGTTTCAGACTGGAGTAAGATTTGTGGTGAGGCACACACAGAGAAGCATGACACTTTTCAGGCGCTCCTGATTCATTAAGAGGCATGTACATGACTCCAGGAGCATCTAACTTCTACATGCCTACATGCCCACCTGTGTGAAAAAAATAGGTCTTGATGAATCTGGGTCATTTAAAACGGTCTTCAGCGTAAAGAAGTAGTTCTGGAAGTGATGATATTGTCCCCACAAAGCCCTGATCTCAAAATCATCAAGTCTGCTTGGGATTACATGAAGAGACACAAGGATTTACACAAGCCTACAGCTACAGAAGATCTGAAGTTACTTTTCCAATTTGTTTGGAACAACCTCACTGCCGAGTTCATTCAAAAACTGTGTGCAAGTGTACCTAAAAAAAATCATGCAGTTTTGAAGGCAAAGGGTAGATACACCAAAAGTTCACTTCATTTAGATTTTTAATTTCTTAATTCACTTTATTTTTGTCAATTATCTTCTATTTTTTAAAGCATGTGCAGCATTTTTTTTGCACACCTGCCTAAAGCTTTTGCAAAGTGCTGTATTTTGCACTGACAAATTGCATATCCCGCGCATACTCGACTATAAGCCGACCCGAGTATAAGCCGACCCCCTCCCTAATTTTGCCACAAAAAACTGGGAAAACTTATTGACTCGAGCATAAGCCTAGGGTGGAAAATGCAGCAGCTACTGGTAAATTTCAAAAATAAAAATACCAATAAAAGTAAAATTAATTGAGACGTCAGTAGGCTAAATGCTTTTGAATATCCATATTGAATCAGGAGCCACATACAGTGGGGAAAAAAAGTATTTAGTCAGTCAGCAATAGTGTAAGTTCCACCACTTAAAAAGATGAGAGGCGTCTGTAATTTACATCATAGGTAGACCTCAACTATGGGAGACAAACTGAGAAAAAAAAATCCAGAAAATCACATTGTCTGGGTTTTTTTCATTTTATTTGCATATTATGGTGGAAAATAAGTATTTGGTCAGAAACAAGCAATCAAGATTTCTGGCTCTCAGAGACCTGTAACTTCTTCTTTAAGAGTCTCCTCTTTCCTCCACTCATTACCTGTAGTAATGGCACCTGTTTAAACTTGTTATCAGTATAAAAAGACACCTGTGCACACCCTCAAACAGTCTGACTCCAAACTCCACTATGGTGAAGACCAAAGAGCTGTCAAAGGACACCAGAAACAAAATTGTAGCCCTGCACCAGGCTGGGAAGACTGAATCTGCAATAGCCAACCAGCTTGGAGTGAAGAAATCAACTGTGGGAGCAATAATTAGAAAATGGAAGACATACAAGACCACTGATAATCTCCCTCGATCTGGTGCTCCACGCAAAATCCCACCCCGTGGGGTCAGAACGATCACAAGAACGGTGAGCAAAAATCCCAGAACCACGCGGGGGGGGGACCTAGTGAATGAACTGCAGAGAGCTGGGACCAAGGCCTACCATAAGTAACACACTACGCCACCATGGACTCAGATCCTGCAGTGCCAGACGTGTCCCACTGCTTAAGCCTGTACATGTCCGGGCCCGTCTTAAGTTTGCTAGAGAGCATTTGGATGATCCAGAGGAGTTTTGGGAGAATGTCCTATGGTCTGATGAAACCAAACTGGAACTGTTTGGTAGAAACACAACTTGTCGTGTTTGGAGGAAAAAGAATACTGAGTTGCATCCATCAAACACCATACCTACTGTAAAGCATGGTGGTGGAAACATCATGCTTTGGGGCTGTTTCTCTGCAAAGGTGCCAGGACGACTGATCCGGGTACATGAAAGAATGAATGGGGCCATGTATCGTGAGATTTTGAGTGCAAACCTCCTTCCATCAGCAAGGGCATTGAAGATGAAACGTGGCTGGGTCTTTCAACACGACAATGATCCAAAGCACACCGCCAGGGCAAGGAAGGAGTGGCTTCGTAAGAAGCATTTCAAGGTCCTGGAGTGGCCTAGCCAGTCTCCAGATCTCAACCCTATAGAAAACTTTTGGAGGGAGTTGAAAGTCCGTGTTGCCAAGCGAAAAGCCAAAAACATCACTGCTCTAGAGGAGATCTGCATGGAAGAATGGGCCAACATACCAACAACAGTGTGTGGCAACCTTGTGAAGACTTACAGAAAACGTTTGACCTCTGTCATTGCCAACAAAGGATATATCACAAAGTATTGAGATGAAATTTTGTTTCTGACCAAATACTTATTTTCCACCATAATATGCAAATAAAATGAAAAAAAACAGACAATGTGATTTTCTGGATTTTTTTTTCTCAGTTTGTCTCCCATAGTTGAGGTCTACCTATGATGTAAATTACAGACGCCTCTCATCTTTTTAAGTGGTGGAACTTGCACTATTGCTGACTGACTAAATACTTTTTTTCCCCACTGTATAATGCTCCATACAGTTCACGATGGCCCCATAAGATGCTCCATACAAAATACACCCCATATTCAGTTAGGTCCATATATATTTGGACAGAGACAACATTTTTCTAATTTTGGTTCTAGACATTACCACAATGAATTTTAAACAAAACAATTCAGATGCAGTTGAAGTTCAGACTTTCAGCTTTCATTTGAGGGTATCCACATTAAAATTGAATGAAGGGATTTGGAGTTTCAGCTCCTTAACATGTGCCACCCTGTTTCTAAAGGGACCAAAAGTAATTGGACAATTGACTCCAAGGCAATTTCATGGACAGGTGTGGGCAATCCCTTCGTTATGTTATTCTCAATTAAGCAGATAAAAGGCCTGGAGTTGATTTGAGGTGTGGTGCTTGCATTTGGAAGGTTTTGCTGTGAAGGAAACAAGCGGTCAAAGGAGCTCTCCATGCAGGTGAAACAAGCCATCCTTAAGCTGCAAAAACAGAAAAAAATTATCCGAGAAATTGCTACAACATTAGGAGTGGCAAAATCTACAGTTTGGTACATCCTGATAAAGAAAGAAAGCACTGGTGAACTCATCAATGCAAAAAGACCTGGGCGCCCACGGAAGACAACAGTGGTGGATGATCGCAGAATAATCTCCATGGTGAAGAGAAACCCCTTCACAACAGCCAACCAGGTGAACAACACTCTCCAGGAGGTAGGCGTATCAATATCCAAATCTACCATAAAGAGAAGACTGCATGAAAGTAAATACAGAGGGTTCACTGCACGGTGCAAGCCACTCATAAGCATCAAGAATCAAAAGGCTAGACTGGCCTTTGCTAAAAAACATCTAAAAAAGCCAGCACAGTTCTGGAAGAACATTCTTTGGACAGATGAAACCAATATCAACCTCTACCAGAATGATGGAAAGAGTAAAGTATGGCGAAGGCGTGGTACAGCTCATGATCCAAAGCATACCACATCAACTGTAAAACACGGCGGAGGCAGTGTGATGGCTTGGGCATTCATGGCTGCCAGTGGCACTGAGTCACTAGTGTTTATTGATTATGTGACACAGGACAGAAGCAGCCGAATGAATTCTGAGGTATTCAGAGCCATACTGTGTGCTCAGATCCAGCCAAATGCAGCCAAACTGATTGGTCGTCGTTTCATACTACAGATGGACAATGACCCAAAACATAAAGCCAAAGCAACCCAGGAGTTTATTAAAGCAAAGAAGTGGAATATTCTTGAATGGCCAAGTCAGTCACATGATCTCAACCCAATTGAGCATGCATTTCACTTGTTAAAGACTAAACTTCAGACACAAAGGCCAACAAACAAACAGCAACTGAAAACAACCGCAGTGAAGGCCTGGCAGAGCATCAAAAAGGAGGAAACACAGCGTCTGGTGATATCCATGAGTTCAAGACTTCAGGCAGTCATTGCCAACAAAGAATTTTCAACCAAGTACTAGAAATGAACATTTTATTTACAATTATTTAATCTGTTCAATTACTTTTGGTCCCTTTAAAAACAGGGTGGCATATGTTAAGGAGCTGAAACTCCTAAACCCTTCATCCAATTTTAATGTGGATACCCTCAAATGAAAGCTGAAAGTCTGAACTTCAACTGCATCTGAATTGTTTTGTTTAAAATTCATTGTGGTAATGTCTAGAATCAAAATGAGAAAAATGTTGTCTCTGTCCAAATATATATGGATCTAACTGTAATGCTGTACAAAGGTTAATAATGGCCCCATAAGATGCTCCATTGAATAATATGCCCCATATGCTGCTCCATAAAGGTTATGGCCCCATAAGATACTCCATAGTTTATGCCGCATAAGATGCTCCATAGGTTATGCCCCATATGCTGCTCCATAGATTATGCCCCATATGCAGCGCCATAAAATGCTCCAATGATTATGCCCCATATGCTGCTCCATAAGATGCTCCATCGATTATGCCCCATACGCTGCTCCATATATTATGACCCATAAGATGCTCCATAGATTATGCCCCATATGCTGCTCCATAGATTATGCCCCATATGCTGCCCCATAAGATGCTCCATAAATTATGCCCAATATGCTGCTGCGAATAAAAAAAAAAAGATATACTCACCTCTCGTCACTGGGGGCCAGGTCCCGGGCCCTGAGCAGGCGGGGACACCGGCGTGCTATGGGGGCCAGGTGCCGGTGTCTCCGCTGGCTCAGGGCCCCGACACCTGTGATATTCACCCGTCCCCGTTCCAGCGCAACGCGCCGCTCTGTCTTCCGGGTCCCTCTGTCAGTGGCTGTTCAGGCAGAGGGTGCAGCGCGCACTAACTATGTCACCGCGCCCTCTGACCTGAACGTCACAGACAAAGGACGCGGAGGACAGAGCGGCGCGCGGCGGTAGAACGGGGACAGGTGAATATCGCATATACTTACCCCCTCCTGGCGCGGTCTCCGGCAGCTCTTCCTTCCTTCAGGGGTCACGTGGTACCGCTCATTAAAGTCATGAATATGCGCATACTCATGACTTTAATGAGCGGTACCACGTGACCGCTGAACACAGGCGCCGGAGACCTTGGGAGAAGCAGGGGGGCTACAGAGACGCGCCAGGAGGGGGTAAGTGTGATCTGACACCACCGCTCCCCCTCCCCCGCCGACTTCCTGGTGTATATGACTCGAGCACTTTCAGCCTTAAAATATGGACTGAAACTCTCGGCTTATACTCGAGTATATACGGTAGATTGTTATAATGTTTCAGTGTATCTACTACACAGCTGACAGCAGCACAAGGTATTCTAGGGTATGTGCAGACGAACCGGAACTGGCAGCGCTTTGAGTGCATGTTGCTGCATCCAATGCGCTGCAGTCTATTGAACGCAGGTGAATCTGCATGTGTTCAATAGATTCATATGCAACCAATAAATTCTATGGGTGAAGTTTCCATTGCAGAGACTACTGTCTCCGCAAGAGAAATTGACATGCTGCAGTCTGGAGACGCGCCGCATTTCCGTCTCCGTGGGTGATCTGTGGGTGTTTTGGGACGCATAGTGTACATGAGATTTCTTAAAATCCCATCCACTATGCTGTAACATCTGGACACTGCAGGTTGGAGGTTTTGTCCAACCCGCAGTGTTTCCTAATCGTCTGCACCTACCCTTAGGCTTGCAACCTCTGAGATTCAAACAGCAAACAAATATCTTGAAATTAGAGAGGAATTAATAGAGAAAGCATATTAGAAGGCTGTGCTACATTAATTTATCATGTGATTAAAAGCATTTCATTTTGTTGATATCTACCAACAATATCAATATTTTATGTTAAATAAAGATAAGAATCAAACAATGAACATATAATTACAGATACTTTTCATGAAATTATAAGCAAACTAATTAATTCTCCAGTCCGATATTAATCCCATTTATTACATTAGTAGGTAGCCACGCAGCTTACCTGATTCCATGAAAGTAGTGGAATCAAACAACAGTGCGTTGGCTCCAGCTGAGAAAGATTCTTGTTTTATATCAGATTGCATCTCATAGTTACCAAAGGAGTCGTCCTCCTCCTCTGAATCGGGTTTACGAAGTCTATAGAGAATACAAGTATACAAGTAATAACTATATGAACTCCAACAAAAACTCCCAAACTATAATAATAATTCCATAAAAACTTTACAAAGACTGCAAACTTTCCTACAGCATTTTCAGATTATATAGATAGAGATATAGGAATGGCCAATACAGCAATAAAAACTGTGGAGATGATTAACTCACAAGTGGACAGGAAATCTGAATAGCCACAAGAAACATAATCACCATAATTCTTCAACAGCTAGTACAGGTTAGGGCAGACCAGCGAGCCATATCACGACTCCTGTGCAGCCCGCAGTCCAGGACACCCAAAGGACTGGAAACAGTGGCATCACATGGCCGCTCTCTGCCACCAAGCATTATGTTCACATGCATATTTCCACTTCCGCTTCCACAGTTGAGCCTATGCGTCTGAGAACACAGCAGTCACTATGGCGCGACTGCTGTGCCGAGCCTCAGTCACAGCACAGACTAGAGCAGCAGGGGAACGGATTAGATGAATAGTTTTATTTATTTTATTATTTTTACATTGTCAGTACTTATGGAAAACTGTGGGGACAGCATACTGTATAGGAGGCTGTGTGGAGACATCACAATGTGTGGCGGGCTGTGTGGTGACATCATATTGCGTCAGGGGCTTTGTGGGGATATACTGTGTGGGGACATCATACTGTCTGAAGGGCTATGTGGGGAGAGTTTATTGGGAGCTATTAACAATGGCTGAATATCAAAAGCAGTATGAGTTACTGTTTTTTTTTATAAACTACAGTAAATTACTCTATATGCTTTTATTAGCTGCTATAGGTAAAAGTATGCTTTACGGTAGCAGCTAGTCAACAGACATAATGCTCCTCAATAGATAATAAATGTAAAATAATAATAATAATAATGAGTAGAATTATGATGGCCCTCTTGGATCGGCTCACCTCAAAATGTACAATTTCTCTTTTGGCCCTTTAGGAAAACTAACTGCTCACCCCTGTCATAGGGCTATCAGCGCTGACAGTATTACTAGGAACAACACTGATCGAGCACGAGCTTCTACTTTTGTTGTGCAAGAGAGATAATACCAAGTCATTACATGATCTAAGACACCAATATTTTCATTAAAGGGATACTCTATGTCCTATATTTAGAGAGAATTCACAAGATAAGCCATAAATAAATAGTAGATGCAGGTTTCACCAATGTGACTTGCACCTACCTCAAAAATTTGGCCCTGTCACATGCATTGCCGTCAGTGGCAAAGAGTCAGATTTCTTACACAAATCAATCGGAAGTCTGACCACTTCTCCATTCCAGTAGCAGCACATGCCAGGGTCTCGTTCTCAAAAAAATAGAGGTTCCATTCTTAGGATTCATATCTACAGTATGGTGGGATATGGCATAAATATAGGAGATGCTTTTTTTTGTGTGCAATATTAACTACTGAGGTATTGAGACTCTAGAATTTTGATAGTCCTTGCTGTCTGTGGCATTTCACTGGTTCTACGGGAAAAATATCAATAGTTTCAGATTTATTGTAATGTAGATCTATGTATTAGCTAGGTAAAAATATAGTGAACAACAGAAAAAAAAACAATGAAGATCAGAAATGCGATAAAATGTAATAGTGTATGACCAATTGTGAAAAATTACTCTCCAAACAATGCCCTCTGCCCAAACGACAGGCAATTACCAGGCTTTTTGTTACCTTGAAGGTAAGAACTTTATTAGTAGTTCTTGAAAATCAATCCTTTCTTCCTTCTTGCATTTAGTGTTGCGCACACGAGCAGAACGTCTTTTGGCGGTCTCCCCTGCATCTTCTGAGAGTCTCTTTCTTTTCACTACTTTCTTGATCTTATCTCCACTGGACTGATCTACAGCAAAGTCAAAACCTGACACTGAACAAGAACAGGTGAAGGTGAAATGAAGTGAAATGTTTCTGGGCAAGCCATTCCTAAGATATCAGTTTTACTACGCTGTGTTTAATACATTGTTATTCAACCCATTCTGCATTCCCTGAAAAGCTGTAAGGCGCAAACTGACTGGATGATATAAATGATAGTTCCTCTTCAGGTCTGAAATATTTTTTATACAAAACGACGCATAGAAAACGGTCCAGTTTGCACAAAATCAGAGAAATGGGACAAGGGTGGCGGATACCATAAAATACATATTACTCATCTGATTAATCTGCTGCCACTCAAGTGTTGCTGGTCCCTACCAGTCTGTGCTTAATGAACTTCAGACATCACGAACCTGGCTATCCAGACGAGGCTGCAGCCAATTACTAGCCTAAGAAATATGGAGTGTGGTTGACTCCAGTTGTTACGTGTGTAGTTGAGCAAGTCATTGTTGTAGAATGAACCTTTGTTTACTTTGACTCAGCAATGATATGATTAACTCCCCATGTGATTGCTGCAGACAATCACTGACCTTGGAGGTTTCCAGTGATAGGCTGCATCAGTCATAGGGTAGGCAGGCACACCATCACTGCAGAACAGTATACAAAGACTGGCAGGCAGTGTAACTGCTAGAATGGTGGGAAATTTATCAGGTGAGCAGTGGGTATTTTATGGCATTCTTCACTCTGCCCAATCTTGTTGGCATCTCAGAAAATCCCTTTAACAGGTGACATCACTCTCACCTTGAGCAGCTGAAGAATCATTATTGGTTTGAGAGGATACGACTGTGACCGGATTAGTGGTAGAGATAGTTGGGATGGGTTCTGCAACTGACACAACGGGTGCTGATGGACTGGAGGTCCTGGGTACATCTATGACTTTGTCTCTAAGGTACAACAATTGGGGAGCACCATCCAGTTGTGTTACATCTTTGTAATCTGTGAGGTCAACCCTTTTCCCCAAACTAGGACGAGGGGGTTCACATGTTGTAAGGTGGCAATACATAGCCAGCAGACTCTCCCCAAGGCACTTCCATCTGGTAATACAAAGCCAATAATATTAGGAAATAATATTTATGGTGGATCCTGCCTCATTAGTTATCCAATATCTAATACTTACGTAAAATATGGGAGTGGCTGTATCAGCTTCAAGTCCGGCTCCTCCAACTTTACATTCAGAGCTTGTCTCTTCCTGCGTAACTCTAACGCCTCCTCCACAATTCTGTTTGCCTCCTCTTCACTAACATCCACATCATGAATCGACAAGTCACTAAAAGGTAAGAAAATAGCATACATGCATTCTATTTATCCCCATGCACATATTGTACATCAACTATGGTTCTGTCTTAAGGATGCTTCATGTCTGACTTGAGGGCCAGTGGCAGTGTGGTTATACTACTTTAAGTAGTTTTTGTGCTGAGGATACGAACGCCATGAGCTGCACCAGATGTTACATCGACCAAGTTACTTACCATTTCAGGAACATGCGGAAAGAGTCCTTTCTTAAACCTGGCTGCTCTTTAAAGATCCTTTCTTTTAGCACTAGACCTTTGCTGTAGCGACAGTCTCTCTCTAAAGCCTTGCAGATAAAGTACAGACAGGCTGTAAAGAAAGGCACCAGGTAAGACCATGCATGACACAGTCCAAGTCATCCACTGTAAGAGATGCCCTCTGCAGAAGCTATTCACCCCACCTCATAGAGTAAAGGGTACTTCACACATAGCGAGATCGTTAGCGAGATCGCTGAAATGTCACAGGTTTTGTGACGCAACAGCGACCTCGCCATCGATCTTGCTATGTGTGACACATTGCGGCAACCGGCCCCCCGCTGCGATATCACTGACTGTGCTCGAATGTCCTAGGCCATTTTTTGATCATTGGTGTCCCGCTGGCCAGCAGGCATCGCTGTGCTTGACGCCATAACGACGAGCGACCTCGTTGGCGACTCAGAACTCAGGGACGTAGGCGTGATTTTGCTTTGTCTTTTCAACGCCCCCTCAGCTCCAATTGGTGGTCTCAAATTACGATCTTTGTAGTGTTTCCTTTTATAGGTCAGCTATCAATTATATGCAGTCATAACATTTAACATGTACAGTTATAATAATTGCGTGTCCCGTGTCAGTGACTGTGGATCCACGAATAAATAGCACACTAGCGACTCAGACAGGGACGCTGAAGCAAACCGCGTAGTGACAGCGCAGTAGTGGCCACCAATTGGAGCAGAGGGGTGTGGAAAAGGCAACACTGAAGCATGCCTATCGAAGTCTGAGTCGTCAGAATAGCTGTGTGACAAGGTCCCAACGACTGCCGAGGTCGTTATACGGATCGCCGTATTGTTGCTGCGTCGTTGAGTAG
This sequence comes from Dendrobates tinctorius, assembly GCF_039654945.1. Classification (NCBI taxonomy): domain Eukaryota; kingdom Metazoa; phylum Chordata; class Amphibia; order Anura; family Dendrobatidae; genus Dendrobates; species Dendrobates tinctorius. Next base: position 17,944,929 of record NW_027361932.1, on the reverse strand, counting down.
ATCTGCCTGTTTGACAGCTTACTAGCGACCATGTAGCGATGTACCAGCGATCGTTACCAGGTCGTATCGTTGTCGGGATCGCTGGAGCGTCGCTATGTGTAATGGGACCCTAAGATCCAAATTAGGCAGATAATTTATCACTGCACCCATATACGCGCTAAAAGAATCAATGGACAAGGTCTTCCTCAAGGTACAACCCTTTTAAGATGCAATAAGCACATCTTTATCATCAAATGGCAGTCTTGCTAATTCTGGACAATGAAATTGCCATTGATACTCATCTCCACCATCACAATGCCTTGGTAAATGCTTTTTGATACAATTGAGTAATGCTGATTCACTCTTCTACTTACTGCTATAATCACTGATAGTGTACAGGACAGTGACCAGGTTATCCAGACATGGCCAATGCTCAGGATTACACTGAAGTCCTTCTTCAAATGCATGTCGCGCTAGTGGAATGCGCACCAGGCGAAGAGCCAGCTGACCAATTTTATACCAGAGATTGACATCAGTGGAGTCTAACATGACAGCCTGCGGTAAAAAGAAGAAAAAAGGGATTTTTGTGTACTCACCGTAAAATCCTTTTCTCCGAGTCATTCATTGGGGGACACAGAGACAGTGGGTGTTATGCTGCTGCCACTAGGAGGACACTAAGTAAACCAGAAAAAAAAGTTAACTCCTCCCCTGCAGTATGCACCCTCTCGCTGGATGAGATATCTCCAGTTCAGTGAAAAAGCAGTAGGAGCTTAAACAGTCAACAATAACCATATGTCAAAATCTAAGAATGCTACAAATGAGCCAGTAGGCTAAACAGGGGCGGGTGCTGTGTCCCCCAATGAATGGCTTGGAGAAAAGGATTTTACGGTGAGTAAACAAAAATCCCTATTTCTCCTACGCCTCATTGGGGGACACAGAGACAGTGGGACGTCCTAAAGCAGTCCCTGGGCGGGGAGCATACATCTGCTAATACCCCATGTACCACTGAGTCAACTCTGAGGTACTGCCGATTGCAGGATGTGTCTGCCGAGAGCTGCATCCGCAGAGGCCTGAGAATGAACTTGGCAATGTTTTGTAAAAAGTATGCAGACTGGACCAAGTAGCAGCCTTGCAGACCTGTTCTGCTGAGGCCCGGTGCCGATTGGCACAAGAGGCGCCCACTGACCGGGTAGAGTGCGCCTTAATCCCCGCTGGGACAGGCGCATTCCTGACATGGTAGGATTCCTGAAATCGCTGAGCGAATACACCTGGCTAGCATTGCTTTTGAAGCAGCTAGGCTCTTCCTATGCCCCTCAAGAAGTATGAACAGGGCATCTGACTTGCGGAAGGGAGCCGTCCGCGAGATGTACCGTCTCAGCGCCCTAACCACATCCAGGGTGTGGAGGGCCTGCTCAATGCGATGGACTGGCGCCGGACAAAAGGAAGGCAAAACAATCTCCTCGTTGAGATGGAAAGTGGTAACGACCTTGGGCAGGAAGGACGGGGGCGTCCTGAGAACTACCTTGTCCTGATGAAAATTCAGGAACGGAGAACGGCAGGACAGAGCTGCCAATTCCGAAACTCGTCTGATTGACGTAATTGCCATTAGAAAGACCACCTTCCAAGAGAGGATAGTCAATGACACGTCCTGCAGCGGTTCAAAAGGATCCTCCTGTAAGGCCCCGAGAACCAGATTTAAGGTCCCATGATTCCAATGGCCTTCTATAAGGAGGCGTTACATGGGAAACTCCTTGAATAAACGTCTTGAGCTGAGGTTTGGTGGCAATTTTTCGTTGGAAAAGCACTGACAAGGCCGAAATTTGGCCCTTGAGCGAGCTAAGTGCGAGGTCTGACTTTAATCCGGATTGAAGGAACTCCAATATGCCCGGGATGGAGAACACCAGAGGGGAACGACCATGATCCTTGCACCATGAAAAGAAGATTTTCCAAGTGCGGTGATAGATACGCCTGGATACAGGCTTCCTAGCACTAATCATGGTGGAAATCACGTCGAGAGAGAATCCAGCCTGTGCTAAAATCCAGGATTCAACGGCCATGCCGTCAAAGACATGGCCCCGGAGTTCTGGTGGTAAATCGGGAACTGAGAAAGCAGATTCGTGCGATCTGGAAGTCGCCAGGGGACGTCGGAGACTAACTGTATTAGTTCTGCATACCATGCTCGGCGCGACCAATCTGGCGCGACTAGCATCACTGGTACCCCCTCTGCTCTGATCTTCTTGATGACCCTCAGAAGCAAGGGAAGAGGGGGAAAGATGTACGGGAGCCGGTACCGGTATCATGGCAGAACTAGGGCGTCCGCTCCGATGGCGCATGGATTGCGCGATCGGGCAATGAACCGAGACACCTTGTTGTTTAGCCTGGAGGTCATGAGGTCCACATCCGGAGTCCCCCAACGAAGTCAAATCTGGTGAAAGACTTCCGAATGTAGAGACCACTCTCCCGAGGCAATGCCTTGGCGACTGAGAAAATCTGCCGCCCAATTTTCTACGCCGGGGATGTGAATTGCTGACATGTGTGAATGGTTGGTCTCGGCCCAATGTAGGATGTGACTCACTTCGTGCATGGCCATCCTGCTTCGGGTACCTCCCTGGCGGTTGATATACACTACAGCCGTGGTGTTGTCTGATTGGATCCTGATGGGGTGACCTGCGAGGAGATGGTGGAAACTCCGTAGAGCAAATCTGATCGCTCATATCTCTAAAATGTTGATGGGGAGACGTGATTCTCGGGTCGACCAACGACCCTGTGCCGTGTGGTGACGAAAAACCGCACCCCAGCCGAGAAGACTTGCGTCGGTGGTTACTACCAACCATCTTACTGGGAGAAAAGACCTCCCTTGATTCAGGGAGGACCTCAGAGCCCACCACCTGAGGGCTTGTCTGACCCGCAGGGACAGAAGGATCCGACGGTCCAGGGAGAACGGGTTCTTGTCCCAAGCCAAGAGCAACGCGTGTTGTAAGGGACGGAGATGGAACTGTGCAAATGGCACTGCTTCTATGGCAGCCACCATTTTTCAGAGAACTCTCATGCTGAAACGAATGGAGTGAAGCTGGACGGGAAAGAGTCCGCACTGCCTGTTGTAAGGCTTGCGTTTTTTCCGGAGGGAGAATGACCAACCTGCGGGAAGTGTCCAAGATCATTCCTAAAAAGGAAATCTGCTGAGCCGGTTTCGGGGAAGACTGTGCGAAGTTTATCTTCTACCCCAGGCGTGAAAAGTGTATTTACTGTTATCTCCACAGATTCTTCGCAGGCAGAAAGGGACGGACCCTTGATGAGCAGGTCATCCAGATACGGTAACACTACTACTCCCCGAGAGTGGAGAATGGCCATGACAGCCGCCATGACCTTGGTAAAGACCCTGGGGGCAGTGGCGAGTCAGAAGGGCAAAACAACGAACTGGAAGTGTTCCTCGTGAATTGCAAAACGCAGGAACTGCTCGTGAGACGGGCAGATTGGAATGTGAAGGTAAGCGTCCTTGATGTCGATGGATACTAGGAACTCTCCTTTTTCCATGGAAACGACAACTGATCGGGGAGATTCCATTCGGAATCGCCGAACCGTGACAAACTGATTTAATAGTTTGAGATCCAGAATGGGTCGCATCATGCCGTCTTTCTTTGGAACCACAAAAAGGTTTGAATAGAAACCTCTGAACCTCTCGTGATGAGGGACCGGAATGATGACTCCGTCTCTTAAGAGAGCCTGAACAGCCCGAAGGAAGGCTCTTGCCTTTCCCTTGGGCGGAGAGGAAAGGAAAACACGAGTTGGAGGGGGAAAGGAAACCTCTATCTTGTATCCGGAGGACACCAGCTCCCTGACCCACTTGTCGTGGACGACCGTGAGCCAGGTGTGGCTGAAGGAAAGTAGGCGACCGCCTACCTTGTCGGCGTCCGCCGGATACCGCAACAAGTCATTGGGTAGGTCTATGAGATCTGGCTCCCTTGGATCCAGAAGCCCTAGGTCTGGGTTTCCAAGAGCGGTTAGGTCTGTACGAGACCTAGGAGCCTCTGTCTCCGCGCGGAGATGGACCTGATCCAGAAGAGAAGGTAGAGGATGACCAACCGGAGTTGTTGCGAAAGGATCGAAAGCACGTCGGCTGTTGGTTGCGAAACGGCCGAGCAGCTTTTTGTTGAGGGAGAAATTTACTTTTACCCCCGGTAGCATCGGAAATGAGATGATCAAGTTTCTCTCCAAAAAGACGACCCGATTGAAAGGGGAGAGAAGTCAACGATCTTTTAGAGGTGACATCCGCCCGCCAGTCGCGGAGCCATAGGGCTCTTCTAATGGAGATGGCATTAGCGGCAGTGTGAGCAGCGCAATTGGCGGCATCAAAAGAGGCGTCCACTACAAAGTCCGCTGCATGAATTATCTGCCTGGTGACTGTGGTTGCCTCCGGAGGAAGATTGGTGCCCTGGAAGAAAGTGATCAAGACCTCTGCCCAAATTGCCGCGAAAGATGGAAAAAGCGCTGCTCCTGAAGCTTCAAAAACTGAACGGGCCAGGTAATTAATCAGACAATCAGAGGGGTTTCTGATTGAGGAACCCTCAGAAACGGATAGAAGCGTTTTTGAAGCAAGACGTGATACAGGCGGGTCTACTGGAGGGGACTGTAACCAATCCTTCATTAGGTCTGGATCAAAAGGGTATTTAGCCTGAGTAGACTTTTGCCCTGTGAACCGCTCATGCGGACGATCCATATGTTTCTGGACAACTTCCTTAAAGTCTGGATGGCTGGTAAATAACATGTGCACACGCTTGGTTTTCTTAAGTGAAATAGGATGTGCTGGAGCGGGAACATTATCCTCATCCAACTTCAGAATCCTGTTAGCTGATTCTATAAGAGAATCAAGCGACTCTTGATCATTTGGGGGATTCTGAGGGGCTGACGTGTCAGATTCGAATTCAGAGTCGTGCTCGCTGAGAACTCCAGGAGAGGGAGAGCGAGAGACATGAGTCGCAGATGCAGAGGCGCGAACGGGACTAGGGGAAGCATCATGGGTCCGCTTTCTAGAGCCCTGATCATCCCTTGAACGAGTACGGCCTTTGTTGGTGGACGGTTCCCGTCCGACGCCAGAGCCTTCCTCGGGGGGGTAAGGACGCCCTCTGGCTTAAAGACTCCTCCCGGAGGGAGAATATAGCCTGGGTCAGAGACTCCACTGACCGTGACAGGGACACAGCCCACTCAGGGGTACTAAACGCAGGAGGCCCGTCAGCAGCGGCGGCGAGGGGCGATTGAGCACAGGTCGGGTCGCAATCAGTGCATAACGGATTAGTCTGTGCACCAGGTAAGGCAGACTTGCAAGTGGTACACACGGTAAAAAACGCAGTGCTTTTTAGCAGCCCGTTTAGCTTCCTTAGATTGAGACACAGCGCTCCTGAAAGGGTTAACGACAGAGTCTGCTGCAGCTGCAGGGAACGTGCCGGGAAGGGGTTAAGCTTTAATCTGAGGGCAGATGCAGCTTACCCGGTCCAATGCTGTGTCCCCCAGGAGGAATAGCGGCGGCCCTGCGGTGTCACCCGGTATCCGTCAGAATGCTCGCCTCACAGCTCGTGTCCAGAGCAGGCTGAGGTAAAAGGATATGGCCCCCGAGACTAGGATTGCGCGTCTTGTCAGGGATGAGAGGCGCCAAGGCGAGGGGGGCGGCGATAATAGCACGGGCGGAGCTATTTAAATTGCGGCCTAGCAGGCCGGAAAGCCGGGGACTAAATTTTTCGGGCTACCCGCGGTAACGCCGAGGGGGGGGATGGTGCACCGCCGCTGACACTACATCAGCGCTTCTCCCAGGGGCAGGACCCGACCCCATACCTCCAATCCAGTGCTCAGCGCTGTCCGGCCATCCATGCAGGCTCTCATCCTCCTAGGCTGATGTAGCAGAGCTGGAGGAGTTCTTAAAGGGACCATGCTCAACCGATCCTCCCTATGATAGGGGGATGGAGAGCTATGGGGCTGATTCAGGCCTACGGAAGCGCTGTCCAGTCTTCTCCATTCCGTGCGCCTGCCCTCATATCCGTGGATTACCGGACTCTGGTCGTAAGGATCATCGCCAATTGCTGGAGGAATTAGCCCCAATCGTCGCAGGAAAGTGTATGTGAAGGGTTATTCCACGTGCTTGCCTGTTGTTGGTTCGGGGGAGAGCGGGCCGTAGAAAGGAACCTTCGCCCCCTTCACTCCGTTAATTAAAAAATAAAAATTTACAGAAAAATTCAAAAATAAAATAAAAAGGTGGGGTCTGAAACCAGACCCAAGTGCCTCCTACAGACACTAAGCATGAACTGGAGATATCTCATCCAGCGAGTGGGTGTATACTGCAGGGGAGGAGCTAACTTTTTTCTGGTTTACTTAGTGTCCTCCTAGTGGCAGCAGCATAACACCCACTGTCTCTGTGTCCCCCAACGAGGCGTAGGAGAAAACACAATGTTAGAAATAGTAAATAATGACCTGGGGCCACACATTTTTTATTTTTCTGGTGACATTGCCATTTGAGTGCCTGTTTGTTTGCAAGATAAGTTGTAGCTTTGAACATCACCATTCACCGTACCAGAAACAGGACAAATTCCAACTGCTGTGAAATGGTGAAAAGAAATACAATTCTGCCATTTTTTTAATTTTACTTTTATGGCATTCAATGTGTGATAAAAAGTACCTGGCAGTATGATTCTGCAGGTCAATACGATTACGATAAAACCAACAAAAATTTATTTTTTTGCATATTTCAATTGATAAACAATTTTTCTTTTTTTTACAAAGTACAATACAAAATAATATTGTGGTACTGTGTTAGCCAGAAAAATAGATGTAAATACTTATATCCCAAAAAAAAATTGAGAGAAGTATTCAAGGAGTGATACCTTTATTGGCTAACCAGAGAAATTAAATTCGCAAGCTTTCAAGGCTCAGAAGGCACCTTCATCAGGCTTACCCAGTAAATGCCTGATGAAGGGTCCTTCTGAGCCTTGAAAGCTTGATAACTTCTCTGGTTAGCGAATAAAGGTATCACTCCTTGAATACTTCTCTCAATTTTTTTGGGACATAAGTATTTACATCTTCTCTTCTTATTTGACAAAATTCCAAATTTTTCTTTTTTATGTTGCCATTTTCTGAGACTTGTAACTTTTTTTTTCCAACAGTGGAACTGCATGAGGGCTTGGTTTTTGCATGCTGAGCTGATAATTTTATTCATACTATTTTGGGGTACACATGACAATTGATTGCATTTGAAGGGTGGGTGATGGGGAGTGTGGCAACTGAAAAACAAACAATTCTGGCTTCATATTGTTTTTTTCGGTTCATCCTCTGGAAAATATATTTTTAGATTTTATTTGCCAGGAAAACCAATATGTTAAAGAGAATCTGTCCCCAAGTTTTTACTATCCCATCTGACAGCAGGGTGATGTAGGGACAGAGACTCTGATTGCTTTGATGTATCACTTAGTTTAAGGGGTGCAGGAGTTGTGATAAAATGACAGTTTTCTGTGCTGCAGACATTTTAGTGTGCTGAATGAAGAGCCCAATCTAACCCTTCCCTCACCACTGTGACAGCTTTCTGTGTACACTGTAAATCGGCAGAAAGCTCCTAATAAGGGGAGAGAGCGTGGTTACAAGGAGCAGGAGGACCACATAGCACAAGGCAGCTAGTCTTTTACTGAAACTCCTGTTGATAAAACACTAATTTTATTGAACAAACAACACACAGCCCAGTAAGTGACACATTACTGGAATTAGGCCCTCAGTTCCTACATCATAGATATCAAATTCAGGCCTGCGGGTCATATCTGGCCTGCAGTACAATACCAAATTACTAGAGCTGGCCCACTGGTAGACAGTGCATGCGCTGCAAATGCTACAAATCCTGCATTTGCAGTCCGGAACGCTTCCTAGTTACTACAAGGCGGTTTAAACACGTCCCGTAGTAAGGTGCTCACTAGCTATGACGCACTTCCTGACCGGCATTTACTTGAGCCAGAAGTTGCCTCCTCTTCTCTCTACAACAGCGTGCACTCTCCTTATGCTCTCCATAAATCTCAGTGCACATAGTGCCTACTACCCTCTATCTTCTCCACAAACTGGACACAGGTATGCTATCGAGCCAACACGCTCATGCCACGATTTATTTTTATTGCTCTATTTTGTCATGTATTCTCCATTTTGTTTTCTTGTACATTGTTCTCCATTCCCTATGTATTGAGATCATACCCTTTTTCTTCACTCCCGATCTTGACTGTGAATATTATTGTTTCAGTGTTGTTTATGTACTTCTGATTGTCTGTACTTCCCTATATTTCCTTCTATTTGAGAGACACCACACCCTTGCATTTCCCTGTATATGCCTATTGTACCATCCCCACAACCCTAACTTCTCCTACCCTAGGCAGATTTCCCCAGATTCATTTTTCCCCCTTCTCCCTTTTATTTGTAGTAATTAACGGCTTTAAGTTGAGAGAAATCTGTGCTACACTTTATGTACATGCTCAGTAGTGAGGCAGTGCTGTGGAGTTGGAGTTTACAATAGAGTCGTGGAGTCACGAGTCGGAGGTTTGACTTACCGATTTCACAGCCCTGTCTCCCACACCTCATGCTCAACGTATCACAGAAGTTACCAAGCTGTCCTCACTCTACCTGACATGGAATCTCTCTAAATATTGAACTTCTTGTGTTTCATCCCTCTACTAACCTACCTTTACCCGATATCACAATTTCCTTAGGTGGTTCAACCATAACTCTCCAGCAGCACACTTGCTGTCTTGGAAACAGTCGTATTTGACACAGGAAAGATGTATATTTTTGTACCGTGTTAGCCAGTAGATAGAAAAATATTCAGGATTGAGAGTCCTCAGTAGTTGATACCTTTTAATGGCTAACTGAAAAGATGGTAACACATTGCAAGCTTTCGAGACTACTCAGGTCTCTTCATCAGGCTAGACTAATACAAAATCTGAAGTCACATATTTATGCACAATACAGCCTAGAAAAAATGCAATAGATAAGACAAGTGACGTGAAGCAGAACTATCAATATGGGAGAGGGAGAAACATAAATATTAACATTGGACCAGTTTATAGATAAGGAGTTCGGATGTTTTATGGTCCTCTGATTGGGGTCTAGTTCTGTGTTGTGATGCCCCCACAAGGTTTTAAAAGGAAATTCCTTAATTGATGTAAAAAGACATAAATCCATGCGACACATTCATTCCAGCACTGAGAGTGTCAAAGGTCGTCATAAATTTGTACTCCCAAACTCGTCTCTCTCTCTGAGAATTGAAGTTAACCTTTCAATACCAGTAATTTCATATCCACGTTGCTGTGATCAGGGATACAGAAATGTTTTGCCACAGGTAGATCCATTCTTTTTTCTCTTATTGTGTGACGATGAGAATTCATCCTTGTTCTAAGCTTTTGCCCTGTCTCCCCCACATACAGACCCCCAGTTGGACATTTAGTACAAATAATTAAGTACACCACATTAGATGTAATGCAGGTGAAAGTACCTGGGATCTTGTAGTCCTGATGTGAGTTGGGGATCTCTATCTTGTCCGTGGTCATTATAAATGGACAGGTTTTACATTTTTTCTGGTTGCAAGGAAAGGTTCCTGCAGCTGTTGGAGAGGACAGGGAGCTTCTGACAATGATGCTTCTTAAATTCCCCAATGTCCAATGGTCCAATGTTTATATTTATGTTTCTCCCTCTCCCATATTGATAGTTCTGCTTCACGTCACTTGTCTTATCTACTGCATTTTTTCTAGGCTTTATTGTGCATAAATACACTCACTGGCCACTTTATTAGGTACACCATGCTAGTAACGGGTTGGACCCCCTTTTGCCTTCAGAACTGCCTCAATTCTTCGTGGCAGAGATTCAACAAGGTGCTGGAAGCATTCCTCAGAGATTTTGGACCATATTGACATGATGGCATCACACAGTTGGCGCAGATTTGTCGGCTGCACATCCCTGATGCGAATCTCCCGTTCCACCACATCCCAAAGATGCTCTATTGGATTGAGATCTGGTGACTGAGGAGGCCATTTGAGTACAGTGAACTCATTGTCATGTTCAAGAAACCAATCTGAGATGAATCAAGCTTTATGACATGGCGCATTATCCTGCTGAAAGTAGCCATCAGATGCCTGTTCTTAGCTGAGAGGAGTGGTACCCAGTGTGGTCTTCTGCTGCTGTAGCCCATCTGCCTCAAAGTTCGACGCACTGTGCGTTCAGAGATGCTCTTCTGCCTACCTTGGTTGTAACGGGTGGCAATTTGAGTCACTGTTGCCTTTCTATCAGCTCGAACCAGTATGCCCATTCTCCTCTGACCTCTGGCATCAACAAGGCATTTCCGGCCACAGAACTGCCGCTCACTGGATTTTTTTTCTTTTTCGGACCATTCTCTGTAAACCCTAGAGATGGTTGTGCGTGAAAATCCCAGTAGATCAGCAGTTTCTGAAATACTCAGACCAGCCCTTCTGGCACCAACAATCATGCCACGTTCAAAGGCACTCAAATCACCTTTCTTCCCCATACTGATGCTCGGTTTGAACTGCAGGAGATTGTCTTGACCATGTCTACATGCCTAAATGCACTGAGTTGCCGCCATGTGATTGGCTGATTAGAAATTAAGTCTTAACACACAGTTGGACAGGTGTACCTAATAAAGTGGCCAGTGAGTGTATGTGACTTCAGATTTTGTATTAGTCTAGCCTGATGAAGAGAGCTGAGTAGTCTCGAAAGCTTGCAATGTGTTACCATCTTTTCAGTTAGCCATTAAAAGGTATTAACTACTGAGGACTCTCAATCCTGAATAATTTTCGTATTTGACACAGAACTTTCCTTTATTCCCTATATTCAATCACTCACTCATTCAGGCTGAGAGAGGTGCAGAAGGATCTGAAGTATCTAATCAGGCAGGGAAAGGCTAATTATAAGAGAAGGATTGAACTGAAATTGTCACAGAAAAGGATCCATGAAGTCTGGGAGGGTCTAAAGTCTATATCTGGGCACAGACAGACTGTCTCCAGGATGGTTGTAGATAAAGAGGGGCTTAATGAACTTAATCTATTCTTTAACGGATTTATGCTAATTATGCAAATTGTCTCTTCAGAGAGGAAGAGGACTAGAACTCTAGTGCCACCTATTGGAGGTAGCAATCCTAAAAGTCAATGTTGACCCTTTAACGAGCCTAGTTACATGACTTAGGATAAAAGCCAAGCCAGAATCTCCATTTGCAGACACTGTGTTTCGGGGTACTGCCCCTCATCAGTGCAAAGTGGGAGATCTGGTTTGGCTGTGAGAGAGGCGTCTGACCGATATCCAAGTAGTATCATTTCTCCTTGCGGAGAATGACATGCTAAGCATGTCGAGGTGAGGAGACTTAAAGCCGCAATGCTCCTCTGGGAAATATGCTAATTATGCAAATTGTCTCTTCAGAGAGGAAGAGGACTAGAACTCGAGTGCCACCTATTGGAGGTAGCAATCCTAAAGGTCAATGTTGACCCTTTAACGAGCCTAGTTACATGACTTAGGATAAAAGCCAAGCCAGAATCTCCATTTGCAGACACTGTGTTTCGGGGTACTGCCCCTCATCAGTGCAAAGTGGGAGATCTGGTTTGGCTGTGAGAGAGCCGTCTGACCGATATCCAAGAAGTATCATTTCTCCTTGCGGAGAATGACATGCTAAGCATGTCGAGGTGAGGAGACTTAAAGCCGCAATGCTCCTCTGGGAAATATGCTAATTATGCAAATTGTCTCTTCAGAGAGGAAGAGGACTAGAACTCTAGTGCCACCTATTGGAGGTAGCAATCCTAAAAGTCAATGTTGACCCTTTAACGAGCCTAGTTACATGACTTAGGATAAAAGCCAAGCCAGAATCTCCATTTGCAGACACTGTGTAATTCGGGGTACCCGATTTAATCACACTGGCTGCTCCTGCCCCTGCATACCATTCACACCTCTCTGCTACAATAACCTCACCCCTTGCTGCAACTTGTCAACTGAGCCAGGGTCTGTTCTTCACAAGTACCCAGGTTGCAAAAGAACTGAATAAGATCAAAGTTTTGAAGGCTTCCGGTCCTGACGGCATCATTGCAAGGCTAATCAAAACCTGCGGGCACCAGCTGAGTGAGATCATTACATATCTGTTCAATATGAGCCTGAGAATTGGTATAGTACCACAACTGTGGAAATTATCGTGTGTGGTACCAGTTCCGAAGAAACCTTATCCGAAAGACCTTAATGACTATAGACCTGTAGCATTGACATCACACCTGATGAAGGTATTAGAGAGATTGGTTCTCACACGTCTCCGTCCTCTAGCGAGCTCGGATATGGACCCTCTCCAGTTTGCCTACAGGCCGGGCATTGGTGTGGATGATGCCATTATCCACCTTCTAGATAGGACTCTCTCTCACCTGGAGAAACCTAGGAACACTATGAGAATAATGTTCTTCGATTTCTCTAGTGCTTTTAACACCATACAGCCAGGTCTACTGAGAGACAAGCTGGGCCTTGTTGGTGTGGACCTCCAACTCTCCACCTGGATCCTTAACTACCTCACGAACCGACCTCAGTTTGTAAAGGTTCGGGACAGTGTGTCAGACACAGTGATCTGCAATACAGGGGCACCTCAAGGTACAGTTCTTGCCCCTTTTCTCTTCACACTGTACACTGTGGATTTTGGGTGCAACTCATCTAGCTGCTACTTGCAGAAGTATTCTGATGACTCTGCAATAGTAGGCCTCATCACAGGAGGAGATGAAAGAGAGTACAGCGATACTAACCAAGCTTTTGTGGAGTGGTGTCAGAGGAACCACCTTAGGATTAATTCCGGGAAGACCAAGGAATTGGTGGTGGACTTTCGCAAGGGCAAAAATCCACCAGTAGTGGTGAACATTCAGGGAAATGACATTGAGATAGTCGACACCTATAAGTACCTTGGTGTGATCCTCAATAATAAGCTTGACTGGGCCCATCTCTTGGATGCAGTGTACAGGAAGGGCCAAAGCAGGCTTTATCTGCTCAGAAGGCTGAGAGCCTTCGGAGTTAGAGGGGCACTCCTTGCATCCTTCTTCAACTCTGTTGTGGCATCAGTCATCTTCTTTGGTGTGGCGTGCTGGGGTAGTGGCATATCAACCAGGGACAGGAATAGGCTGGACAAACTGATTAGAAGGGCCAGCTCTGTCCTGGGATGCCCCCTTGACCCAGTTCAGGAAGTAGGCGACAGGAGGATACTGGCCAAGGTGAGCTACATGGTGCAGAATGATTCCCATCCCATGCATGAGACCGTGACAAAGATGTGCAGTACTGTCAGTGACCGGCTACTTCATCTTAAATGTGAGAGGGAGCGCTATCGAAAGTCCTTCCTTCCCGCTGCAGTTAGGCTGTATAACCAGCACTGTCCAAAACGAAGAACGACCCAAACAGAGAACTGATAGATCCAAAGTTGTGACAGTCCGGTTACATTTTTTTTTTTTTTTTCGTATATGTACCTACCTACTGTCAATGTAATGCCTTTTATGCATCTGTATCTGTACTTGTTCCTGCCTTGCTGCTGTAATGCTCTGAATTTCCCCATGGTGGGACGATTAAAGGATTATCTTATCTTATCTTATCATTCCACTTTCACCTTAAAAACATCTCCAGAGTCTGACCTTTTCTCAAATTTAAACTGTAAAAACTCTTACTGTCAAGTCTTATTCATTCTTGTCTGGACTACGACAACTCTCTTATTGGTCTCCCACTTACTAAACTCTCTCCTCTCCACCCTGGATGTGGCAGTTAGGTCATATTTCTGTCCAGCTGCTACACGGATTCCTCCACCCTTCACTGCATTGCATCCACTAAAGATTACAATATAAACTTCTCTCTTACCCATAAAGCTTTGCACAGGTCTGCACCACCATACATTTCCTCCTTCACACTTGTATGTCACCCTATTTGTGCTTTCCATTCAGCAACTGAGCTATTAACATCCTCCATAATCCGAACCTTTCACCTATGTCTCCAAGACGTCTCTCGTGCTGCAACAGTTCTTTGTAATGCAATACCTCAGACAATCCGATTAATACTAAGCCCTCACAGGTCTATTACCTCACTTACCAATCTACTGTTACTTTTTCGTGTTCCCATTTCTTAAACGTTCTAAAAAGAATTTGCTCCCTCCTACTCATTTGTCTCCACATCCTCCAAGCACCCAATACCACTTGGTAACTGCACTTAGTCAAATACGGGATGACGACCGGTTCTTGAAGCTTTATTTGAAAATCCCTATTATAATGATGGCTGGACAAGCACTTTTTACCTATTGTGCCTATTGTGTCCCCAGCAACCATTTCCCTATGGAATGTAAGCTTGTGAGCGGGGCCCTCACTCCTACTGTAACTACTGAACTATAAGTTACTCGGAAATGTTGTTATTGTGTCTACATGACATCACTTAGTTGTAAAGTGCTACAGAATATATTGGCGCTATATAAATAAAATCTATAATACAACTGGAGTGGTGTCCTACTGTCTGAAGCCTCGATGCCTGCACAGCATGTAGCCAGAGTCAGCGCATGTACATATGGCACTACAGCACCATTTTATTAAAGACTGCCTTCAATAAAATGGAGCCGTAGTGCAGATGTCGACAACGCCAGACTCTACTTTAGCTGGATGTGTGTCTTCGGATGCATATGCATCTGAAGTGTGTTGCGGTGCACAGACCCGGCAAGTTCAGAGGTCTGAGGCAAGCAGCTGACGACGGCATGCATGAGACTGAGCGCACTGCACTGACTTCATGCGCCCCCATCGCTTGGACGCTGAAGCCAGCTTCTGGGGAGTGGGGGAAAGGTGAGTAGGAGTGTTCTTTGTTTTTTTTCCTATGAATTGAACAGCAGCAGCACAGGCAGGATGGGAGCAGATACCAGGATTGGGGACATATACCAGGGTGAGAGCAGGAGTTATTTCTCTATCGTGACTCCATTTTGGTTTGTTTTGTACAGGCATCTCTTTGATTGCAAAATAGTGCATTGAAAGGGGTGGGGGTGGTCTTAGGAATGTCTTTGTCTAAAGACTTAAGGCCCCGTTACACACAGCGAGATCGCTGATTTTGTGACGCCACAGCGATCTCGCTGTGTGTGCCATGGATCAGCGACCGGACCCCCCGCCGGGTATCGCTGATCGTGCTCGTACGTCCTGGGCCGTTTTCTGATCGCTGGTCTCCCGCTGGCCAGCACGCATCGCTGCATGTGACAGCGAGAGACCAGCGATCAGCGACGCTGGGAGCGGGAATCCAACATAAACAGCGGGTTTCTAAGAGCCGTGCGGCTCTTAGATACCCGCTGTTTACCTTAGAAACCAGCGTCACGCTGGTATCCAACGTAAACAGCGGGGTTCTAAGAGCCACGAGGCTCTTAGAAACCTGCTGTTTATGTTGGATACCAGCGTGCATGCTGGTTTCCAAGGTAAACAGCGGGTATCTAGGAGCCGCGTGGCTCTTACAAACTCGCTGTTTACGTTGGATACCAGCTTACTCGCTGGTCCTGATCGCTGGCGAGTCTGTCTATGTGACAGGTCACCAGCGATCACCTAACTATGTCCCAGCTATACCATTCACGTCGGATCGTTGGTGGGATCGCTGGGACATTGATGTGTGTAACGGGGCCTTTAGAGATAAGGCCTTTTTCACACATCAGTTTTTTGCCATCAGTCACAATCCGTCTTTTTTTAAAAAAATGGATCCAGTGAATGATGCCACTGGATCCGTTTTTTTCTCATAGACTTGTATTAGCGACGGATTGCGACGGATGGCCGTCCGTTTCTTCCATCAAACAGATCCGTCGTAAATTCTTTGTCCGTCGGCCGGAGACAACAGACAAAGTAATGTTTTTTGTCTACGTCGAAAAGTCGGACAGCAACGGATCCAGCGCCATCCGTCGTTGGCTATAATGGAAGCCTATGGGAGCAGGATCCGTCTCTGATCCTCAAAAGACGGAATCCAGCGACGGATTCCGTTTTTTAAAACTGAGCATGGCCAGAATAATTTCTATTCCTTTAATTTAACCCATACAGCTGCTTTTTCCATTTTGGCACATAACATTTATCTCTCTCTATCTCCAGAATTCTGTTCCTTTAAAATTCCTACACCTGCTGCTTCAACGGATCCGTTGAAAAAACGGATCCGGTGCATCAGTTTTTTACAATCTGCACAGGATCCGTTTTTTCAACACTTTGACGGATTGTGACTGATTCTAAAAAAATTGATGTGTGAAAGAGGCCTAACTGAGAAGTGAAACTAAGGAGTAGAGCTACACCTAGACCCAAAAGCTTGGTGTCGATAGTGTACCAATTAGAAGTATGTGTGCTAATTAATGTCTGCACATATTTACAGATAAGCTGAGCCAATTATATTGTTAAAACCTATATAAACCCTGAGCAATGATGTAATAAAAGGGAGTTCTGCTCTGACACTAAGCTTGTCAGTGTGGTTCTCTTTGTACATGTACTTGCATTTTACTATTTAATTTCTAGCAGACACAACGCCTCAGAATGTTCCACAATACACGACACAAAGATGGGGGGGGAACATATTCTTTTTTGGCATGTGCACACGCTGCGGATTACTTTGCGGATTTCTCTGTGCAGATTTAGCTAAATCCGCAAGTAAATCCGCAGGTCAAATGACCTGCGTTTTACCTGCAGATTTTGTGCAGTTTTTGTGCGGTTTTCCCCTGCGTTTTCCTATAGTGGAGCAGGTGTAAAAACACGTTGCGGAGCCTCAAAAAGAATTGACATGCTGCGGATTTGCACTGCGTTTTTGAAAATAGGTTGACGTGAATGGAACTGTAAACGCAGAGCCAAATCCGCTGTGGATCCGCAGCAGAATCCGCAACGTGTGCACATACCATTAGGGAATTTTCCGCAACATGTTCACAGCGGTTTTTGCTTTACATAGGTTTACATGGTACTGTACACCGCATGAGAATTTGCTGCAGATCCGCAGGGACAAATCCACTGCGGTGCCGCAGCAGATTCTCATGCGGTGTACAGTACCATGTAAACCTATGTAAAGCAAAAACCGCTGTGCACATGTTGCGGAAAATTCCGCGCAGAAACGCAGCGGTTTATTTTCCGCAGCATGTTAATTCTTTGTGCGGATTCCGCAGAGTTTTTACACCTACTCCATTATAGGAATATGCAGGTGTAAAAACGCAGGCGAAATCCACACAAAATCCGCAGGTAAAAGGCAGGTCATTTTACCTGCGGATTCTGCAGATTCCGCGTGGAATAATCCGCAACGTGTGTGCACATACCATTATATCTGCAGTCTGGTACCCCTGCTCCTGTCTGTGGCTGCACTTAGTTGCTCCTGTCTGCTCTCAGTTTCCCCCTGCCTGCTCTCTATACGAGTTGTTTTTTTCTAAACTAAACCCTCAGTATTCAGGTTCAATTTCAGTGTTGCCAATTTGTGATAAAGGGTTTTGGGTTGCTGTTTGGGCACTTGGGTCTCTAAAATGCTCGCCATCACAGTTGTAGTACATTACTTCAATAAAATGGCGCCGGAGTCAGCGAGTGCACATACCGCAATCTCCTGCGGCATTTTATTAAAGACACAGTATTTGTGAATTCACAGACACGGTGTCTTCAAAAAATGGCATAAAATTAAAAATGAACCAATACAAATACTCATCACCCAGGCGTAGAATGGGTTCACAGCTAATGATTACTATAAAGTGATAGCGCACAGCAATCATTGTTAAAGCGGCATTATGGATCAAGTAATAAAGAGTATTTTTTTTTTCAATTTCTCACAGTCTACAAGATCACTGCTTTCTGTCATTTATTAGGAACTTTCAACATTTACCATCAATACTTAGAGTTTCCCAGTCCTGTAATGGATAGACATGTACACGGCTTGCTACAGTTACCTAAAGTTATAAGAACTATGCTGCCACGTGTCCCTCGCATCACCAGGACAAATTTAATGCAGGAACCTAGTCAATAATTAGAAGCAAAGATCCTAAAAATCCAGATGATGGAGAAAATACACTGGTAAAACAAAGAACATTAAACAGTGAATACGGTAACGTCTATTTGCTAAAACCATAATAAAAGGAATTTTCCCTCCATAGTAAGTTATGGCACATCACCAGGAAATATTATTTCTTGATTAAGAGTGAATAGCCACTGGGACACCAAAATTATTGTATGTACACAGTCAGCTGACCAATTTCTGTTCAATCAACCAATTTCAGCCTAATTTAGTGAATGTTAATGGCCAATTGTTCTGAGAGGTCTCATCTGCCAGAAAACTGATCTGATGTGCATAAAGATGTGCCAAATACAATTATAATAAGTAGAAAGCATCTAAAAGACAACTTAATTGTATACACCAGGACCGCTTTATTTCAGGTCGATCATAGAAGATGATGGCGATGATTTGTTGTATGCGAACACGTGTGTGTATTCAGTACGCTCAACATCATTCCTTAGACAAGCATTAATAACCTTGCAGGCCAAGGTGTATAAGGGCACGTGCCCGCGATCAGGAAGAGCAGCGTTCTGGACACAGCTCTGCGCAGCATCCAAAACGCTGCGTTCTACATTACAAGCACAGTGGATGGGATTTACAGACATCCCATGCCCACTGTGCTTCTATTTACTGCTGCGTAAACTCACCCGCGGTGCGGCTTTACAAGCCGCAGCATGTCAACTTTCTGCAGCGGAGACGCTAGTCTACTCTGCGCAGTTTCACCCTTTATCCACTCAGTAGATGCATTAAATCCGCATGGTTCACTGAACATCTGCGGATTTAACTGCGTGATTAGAACGCAGCGTTTTGGACGCAGCAAAAATATGAGTCCACAACGCTATTTCCTGATCGTGGGCACATACCCAAAGAATGTGTATTTCTGTATAAGATGCTCATACTTACAGGGGTTTTCCCACTAACAAAGTTAATTGTAAAGTTGATTTTAATCAATAGATCTTGGAATAATAATAATTTCCACAATTGGATGTGTTTAAATAAAATGTTCCTGTGCGGAGATAATCTTATAAATTTGCCTAATGCCTGTATACTCTTCTGCATAATTATTACTATTCCAAGATCTAATCATTGAAATGAACTTTGTGGGACAACCCCTTTAATATTGAATAAATCGCGTTGTTTTGAAAATGTTGACTACATTTTTTCAGCATATGCACATGAAAAATCGATTGATCTTTTGGATATTTCTCTGAGTTTTTCTGATGAAGGTATTTGGATCAGCCCCTTTAGAAAAAAAAAATCTGCAACAATTCTACTCTGTTTGCAACTTCTTGCCATCCTAAAAAAACTATTTTAAATATTCCACTAGGGGAACATATCCGAAAAGAAAGGAATACTTCTAATGATTTAATTTATCAAAAGGAAGCTAAAAAAAACAATGATCGTTTAAAAGCAAGAGGATATCCGCAATGGATGATTAATAGAGCAACAACATCGTTTGAAAAAAAAAAAAAAAAAAAAGACAGGAAAGAAATGTTGTAAGAAAAAACGGTAGCGACGAAGTTAATTTCTAACCTTATTACATTTGTAACGCAGTTTAGCCCTCAATTTGGTGATATAAAAAATCTTACTTTAAAATATATTTCAATATTGTACCAGGATGAGAGACTAAAAAATATTTTGCAAGGTTCTTTGAGATTTACTGCTAGGAAAGCCACAACTTTGGGTGAGACCTTGTCACCAAGTCTTTTTATTAACAAAAATGATCCGATTAATAGGACATGGTTAAATGTTAAGGGCAACTACAAATGTGGATATAATACTTGCTTATGTAGCAACCATATGTCTAGTACTAAGGATTTTTTGTTCTAGTGTTACTAGAAAAAAAACAATAAGATTAATTCTTTTATTAATTGTAACACTTCATTTGTAGTGTGCCAAATACCATTATAATAAGTAGAAAGCATCTAAAAGACAACTTAATTGTATACACCAGGACCGCTTTATTTCAGGTCGATCATAGAAGATGATGGCGATGATTTGTTGTATGCGAACACGTGTGTGTATTCAGTACGCTCAACATCATTCCTTAGACAAGCATTAATAACCTTGCAGGCAATACATTTGTAGTGTATTTATTCATTTGTACGGTATGCGATATACAATACGTTGGTTGCACCACTAATCATTTGAAGGTTAGAGTGAGACGTCATCTTTCTGATGCAGTTAATAATAAAAGTCTAAAAGTTCAGCTGTCTCAAAGCATTTTTAAGCTAACCATAATGGTGATGTCTCTATGTGCAATGTTATAGGGATAGAAAAGCCATTAAGAGAAGGGGATCACTGTAGGAAACTACTAAGTAGAGACTCTTGGTGGATATACACCCTGAAGACTAGAACCCCCATGGGTATGAACATCAAACAGGATTTGACATATCAATATGTTTGCGTATTACGGTATGTTGTGTTTTTTTGTTTCTCTGCAAGTTTTTAATTTTTATTATATATTTTTGTAGTTTTTTACACTTTCAGGGATATTATTCAGGAACATTATTCACGGTTTATGATTAGGTCTTTTACTATGTCGATTCATTACTGTGGAACAGGTGTCTACTAATGATTGTTGGACGTTTCACCAGGGGTAGCAGGCTCTGGCGTATATAGCCGACAAAGGAAATTTTTCATGTTAAGCAATGAATAAGAGCTTAAGAGCGCGAAACGCGTCTGCTTATCATCCCTGGGGATTTATGTGACTCTGCCTTTGTTATGAAGTTGGAGTTTTAAAAGTTTTTCTAATAAATGATGAATTTCCAAGGACCCAAGACCTGGATTTTTCTCCTCTTTTAATTGAATTCCCTGCTGCACTACAGATCTTCCATGCTTGGGCTCATGGAGGATTGACGGGTGAGCTGACCTTTTTCTTTATCTCAATGATATTCTTGGTTGCAATTGTGTAGTCAAGCTGCAATTCATGCTGTCCATGGTTTGAGCAGCATGAGTCGCCTGACCGGTTCCCATTAATGAGTTGGTATTACAATTCTCTGCAGTGTCTCACAATACCTGGCGATGTGCTGAGAAGTGAAACACAGTGTCAAAATGCCAAAAAGCAAAATTCCAGTGGTCATGGGGGGGGGGGGGGGACACAAAAGTAGGACCTTTGGATCATTAAGTGAGCATTGTAGTGATTAATAGCAAAAACATACCTCCAGGTTATATTCCATTGCAGTCTCCAGGTCATCGCCTTTAGCTGCAAGCTGAGCCAAGTTTTTATATGTTGAATACTTTAGCATTAATCCAGGATGCTTTAGTCCTTCTCTTTCTTCACTCAAAGGGACAGCCTAAAACATGGATACAATAATTTATGCATCATTCTTCCTCATAGCAAGTATCCAGATGAGTTGAGCAACATCATGGATCATAAATGTGAAGCAAAAGTAAAATAAAGAATAAAAATGTGAAAAAGGGAAAAATCCTTTTTTCTTAGCCTTCACTGGGGGGCACAAAAACTCAAAGAGTGTACACTGCTGCCACCAGGAGGCTGACAGTAAGAATTAGAACCTTTAAGTCTTCTCCTCTTCTAGCTAAATTCACCTAGGTTGGTTTCACACATGTTCAGGAGGGCTGCAGATGGCTGCCTACTTCCTCCTTTCTTCCTCCCTGAGGCTCTGCCTATGCTCCGCCTACTTCTGTATGTGTCCTGCATTTCCCTGCGTACCTATCTTTAACATTGGGTACGCAGGGACATGTGTTGTATGTGGATGCATCCGCATGCGGCGATTTGACGTGTGAGGCAACCGCACGAAAATGACCGTACAGGTGACAATCCATCAGCTGTCAACTGTACACTATAGCTGACAACTTTCTGTATCACAAACGATCAGTGTTGGCACCATCCATATCTGTTTAACCACCTGGTTGCTGCTGTCAAAAGTGACTATATCAAATAAATGGTTAATAGATTGTGGGGGCTTCCAATTTATTCTAATTGACACACCGAGATCATGATTGTGTGGTCCTGATGTTTGCCATAGCAGTTCATGGCCAAATAGCAGCCTTAGAGTCTCCCGGCTCTAGCGGACAGTTTAGAAGTTAGCGACATTTAGGTGGTAAACAAACATTTTTTCAATCCTGCTATACCACTTTGCATTAATTCCTGAAAATCACCTGAAGGGTTAATAAACTGGCAGAACTTTTCAATATGTCAGGGGGCACTGTTTTTAGAATGGTATCACATTTGGAGGTTTTCCAATATATAGGACCCCAAAAGTCACTTAAAATCTGGATAGGTCCCTCCAAAAAATAAATTTTGTCAACTTCCTTGAAAAAATTACTGCTACATTTTTAAACCTCCTAAAAGGCTAGCAAAATAAACTGGCATTTTAAAAATGGTGCCGATGTAAGGCAGACACGTGGGAAATGTTATTTATTAATGTTTTTGTGTGGTATGACTATCTGGATTAAAGGGATAATCATTCAAAGTTTGAAAATTGCAATTTTTTTTACATATTTGTCAAGTTTCTGATTTTTTTTTAAATAAACACAAAACATATCAACCTAAATTTACCACTATCATAAATTATAATGTGCCACGAAAAAAAAAACAATCTCAAAATCAATGGGATTTGTTGAAGCGTTCCAGAGTTATCACCACATAAAGGGACATTGGTCAGAATTTAAAAATTGCCCCCGTCACTAAGGGGTTAAGCATCCGACAATTCAGGTGGAACAGGGGATCCTGGAAAAGTAGGTCTGGTCAATCTGGAAGTCTCCATGAAATGACTTCGAGGAGGTGGACCAATTCCATTTACCATTATCTTCTTGGCCAGTCCTGGCCACAAGAATAATTATTATTAAGGCCTCTTTCACACATCAGTTTTTTGCCTTCAGGCGCGATCCGGCTTTTTTTGGAAAAAACGGATCCGGCAAAATGCAATGCCGGATCCGGTTTTTCCCCATTGACTTGCATTAGCGCCGGATCGCGCCGGATGGCATTGCGTTTCATCCGTTTTTTGCCGGATCCGGCAACTTGTCTCATTCCGGCGTCTTGAAAAAACGTCTACTGTAACGTTTTTTGTCTCCGGCGAAAAAGCCGGAAGCGCCGGATCCGGCGCTTCCAGCTTTTTGCTACAATGAAAGTCTATGGGCGCCGGAATGCGCCGGATCTAGAAAAAGACGGATCCAGCAACCGGATCCGGTTTTTTTTAAGTCTGCGCATGCTCAGATCCAATTGGCCAGCCGCCAGGAACAGAGACGGATCCAGCAAAAAAACGGATCCGTTTCTACAGTTCTCCAAAATTTATGCCGGATCCGTTTTTTCTAAAAAAAGCCGGATCCTGCCTGACGGCAAAAAACTGATGTGTGAAAGTAGCCTAATTCTTATAGCGCCATTTATTCCATGCCGCTTTACATGTGAATGAAGGGAATTTCTTATCACTTGATCTTTTCGAGCAACTGTTGATAGCAAATGTAAAGGAGGGAACAGATAAGTTAGGAAAAATTGGGACCATCGCACTGCTGGAGTGTCGGGCAAATATTGTATTTGGCTATTGTCATAAGATGGCTGGATAGAAGGCCCCCGCAAATTTCACACCAAGTCAGTATGGTAAATACTGTGGCTTTCTATTATGAGAGGTTGGTATAAAAAAAGTAGACATTTTTCTCAAAAAATGTGATAAGGTATGGAAGCCCTGGTTTTATTCCCTTTTAACTCACATTAAGAATCTCGGATGTAGAGGATACTCAAAGGCCTATGCAGGCTCAAATTGCAGAATTAAATAAACAAATCAATGCTTCTAGTGAAAGGGAGCTTGATTTTGAAAATCGGCTCAAGAGAAATAACATAGGGATAGTGGGCCTGCTAGAAAAAAGGGAAGGGGCAGATGCAGTATCCTTCATTGAAAACTGGTTTAGAGATCTGTTGGGTGCAGAAGTCTTCGCACCGTTATTTACCATCAAGTGAGCACATAGACTTCCCACAAGACAAGACCCTACTGGTAGCCCTCCAAGGCCATTATTGGCCCAATTATTGCATTAATGTGACAGAGATGCCATATTCAGGGCTATCCACCTAAAGGGCGAGGTGCTGTACAGCAACAATAGGGTCTCCTTTTACCGGGATTTCTCAGTTGCTGTCAGAAAACAAGGTATTCGCAACGCTAAGAGTAGTGGATGGAAAATCTACCCTTGTGCTCACATCACCTGTCTATGCGCAGGTGTGGGTTGAAGCGGCTCCTTCTACTCAATGGGAGAATGACTGAGTAAAATAGACCCCACCATTCTGGCTTCTTTACCTATGGCTGTGCTGACTCTTAAACATAGTAAAGAGCTCTAATGGGTGAACGCATCAGCTTTATCTTACCAAATCCTAACTGCTTGAAGCTTATTTACTTTTTATTTCTAGCGTTACAGATTTGGGACTTTCAGCATGTATTTGTTCTCAGGTTTTGCTGAAAGACTGTAGTTCTTCAGAAAGTTAGTGTTTAAGGTTTATGTATACAGCGCTGACAAAAATTAAGAGACCAGCACATCAAAACCCTGTCATGGGCAGCCCATACTCCAGACCTGAACCCCATCAAAAATCTCTGTTATGTAATCAAGAGGATGATTGATAGTCACAAGCCATCAAACAAAGAGGAACTGCTTACATTTTTGCACCAGAAGCAGTGTGAAAGACTGGTGGAAAGCATGCCAAGACACATGAAAGCGGTTTTTAAAAATCATGGTTATTCCACAAAATACTGATTTCTGAACTCTTCCTGTGTTAAAACATTAGTATTGTTGTTTCTAAATGATTCTGAACTTGTTTTCTTTGCATTATTTGAGGGCTGAAACACTGGGGGGGGGGGGGGGGGTTCTAATTTTGACCATTTCTCCATTGCAGAAAAAAAACTAAAAATGTATTGTTTGGAAATGCGGAGACATGTTGTCAGAAGTTTGTCGACTAAAAGAACATTTTACTCAAAAATATACCTTTAAAGAGAAAAATCAGACAAACTAAACATTTGGAAGCAGACTCTTAATTTTAGCCAGAGCTGTATGCTACTTAGTGTTACACTGGGTACAGCAATAATAATGTTATTCCATGCTACTTGTTGTGGAATGTTATTTTTGATAATCACACATGGTTTTCTCTATGGTATTGCAACAATATTGCCGACATCCATGCATGATTCCCTTTCCTCTTCCATGCAAGGACGTCGGCATACTCACCACCTTGGTCACACAGTGTGGTCCCTGGTTGCTTGTATTGTGCACACTGCAGTCCCTGGCGGCGGCACCTAGTGAGCACTTCCCCATTCTTAAAGAGCCAGTGCTCAGTTGTAAGATGGCCCATAGCCAATAGCTGGGAGGCATCTTGTTTAAAAGTACTCTCCCCAGTAGGGAGGGGCTGAAGCAACAAGTTTCATTAGTGTGTCAGCTGTGCAATTAGTGAGTTGTCAGGTCCCCTAATCATTGTGTGGACAGTGTCCTGAACCTGAAGTCCCTATTCCTTGCGTGGCCAGTGTCATGAAAATGTAGTGCCTGGTCCTTGCGTGGCCAGTCCTAAACCAGTAGTCTCTAGTCCTTGCATGGCCAGTACGGAACCCAAACCCTGGTCCCTGTGCAGCCATTGCCTGAATCACGTCCCCCCGGCCCGTGTGCAGCCAGTACCTGACTCTATATGCGAGACCCATGTGTTTGAATATGTGCCTATCAGAGAATTCTGTGTATTCGAACGGTCCCATCAGTCTCGAATCAGTCCTCTTTGTGGATCCTGAACCTAGTAATCTGAAAGGAAACCGAGTCCTACCCGAGTCTGCGTACCTGTCCGAGTCCTATCCTGCCAGTTACTGTGAGCCTGTGTCCGTGTTAGCGAACCTGACACTTCTGGTCAGCAGCTGCAGTGGCGGGGGACTGCCTATGAGAGGTACCTAGCGGCTACCTGCAGCCCAGGTCTAACTCCACCATCAAGAGCTCTAGCAAAAACCAGGTAGTCGCTTAGCTACGACCCTCCTAGGTAAGCCCGGCCCCATGGCACAGTGGGTTGATGAACCACATGAGCCATCTGAATGAGTATCAGTTTGCTTCGGCAACGGGCCCCCCTGATCGCCAGTCCTCTCTGCACTTGAAGCTGTGTCAGCAGTTAACAGTGAGAGAGCCAGGAGAAAAAAAATTGTTTCATCTGCAGACAGATTAGATTAGCTGTGCCGTGGGTTCCTAGAGTAGTGCATGTGGCACTGTTAAGTTTTGGGTCATCAGTTCCGACTGGGTCAAGGTGGGATTCCTAATGTCCTACCTAGCAGGAGATGCCCTAGCATGGCTCAACCCCTTGTGGACAAAAGGATATCCTGTCACCTCGGACCTACAGGCCTTCCTGGGGGTCTTCGAAAAGGTCTTCGATGAGCCGAATGCGGAATCTTCTGCAACATCTTCCCTTCCCAGCTTCCACAAGCAGACCAGACATGTGACGCGTGTGAGAAACTGTCACGTCTGGCTCTGTCCTTCCAAAGACCACCCGTTCCCCAGCCGGTTGAAGCAGCTACTCATACAGAATCCATGAAGCTCGACCGTGTTTGGATGGCTGAGCAGAAGCCGGAATTTATTTGTTAGAAGGGATTGCATAAAGTTGCAGTTGTGTGGAACATCCAGACGGTCTTTGTCCTGAGAAGTAAAAAAAAAAAAAAAACTCCAAAGCCTTTTGCCAGTAGGACAGGCTGTCCTTAGCGGGAGTACTCCCTCTCCACCGAAGACTGACTGTATCCGTAGCAAGTGGAGGCTTCGATTCGGCTGGAAAGTTTGTGCTGCAAACCGTGAGGAGTCTGTTAGATTGCCATCCGACAGCTCCAGAATCCAGTGATGGTGCTGTCAGGTGAAGGACGAGCCATACCAGAAGACAGTCAAATAGTTTCCAAACAACAAGAGCTCCGGATTGGAGCACTGCATATGAAGATCACCTTACATGTGCTGTCTGGTTTGTTTCATCCACTTCCCTTAGATCAACCAGAACTGAGAAATCAAATGCCCTTACTAGTCTGGAGATCCCGAGAGGTAATTCGCTGCGGACACTTGAGTCACTAGAGGTTTCTGGTCCCTATATGTCCAGTTCAGCCACCAGTGTCTGCTAGTCGCCAATGCGTTGTGCCATGACGTGCCAGAAGGAAGGGAAGCAGAGGCAATACCCTCCCATACAGTCCCGACGATTGTTTCAATGATCTGCTCCCAGGAATCTCGTTACCTTGTGTACGTGTCTCCTTGGAGACCATGCTGAAAAAGTTTCTAGGTGGTCGTTTTCAGAGAACATGAAAGTGGTGGCATCTTCCAAATCTCTGCGATTCACCAACCAGGCGGAGGAACTCCAGTTGGTCCTTGAATCCTCCAGAGTGGTAGCTGGTCTCATCGTTGAGACTTCACTATGCAAAATTCCTGGCACTATGCCCACTTTGTCCCACTCCGAAGATGGCTAGATGGAGAGAAGCAACTTAGTCGTGAAGATGGTGAGCGATGTCACTTTTCTTTTAGTGTAGAGGAGAAGTCGTGGTCCTGAAGCGAGGTCATGGGAGTCCGTGAAGAGGTGTTGGTCTCTAATTTCTCTGCAGGGGGTCAGCACGGGCTTGAAGAAGAGGGGGTTAAAGCGTGGGGTTCTCCAATGCTTTTTCCAGCACCCCTGCATAGTTTCCCTTCCTCCTCCATGCAGGGATGCTGCATAGTCACTGCAATGACCGCACGACATGGCCCCCGGCGTGCTCCTCCCTGTTTCCTTAGGCCATGTGCACACAATGCAGATTTCCAGCGGATCCGCAGCGGATTTTACCGCGCAGAAACGCTGCATATCCACATTGTGATGTACAGTAGCATGTTAATCAATTGAAAAAAAAAAACCGCTGTGCAGACGCTGCAGATTTTTCCGTGCGGTTTTCTTGTGGTTCAAAATATGCAGCATGTCACTTCTTTTGTGCGGTTTTCCACCTGCTCCATTCTCCAAATCCGGAGGGGGAAATCCACAGAGGAAAACCGCACAAAGACCGCAAGAAAACCGGAAGAAATCTGCTTGAAAAATGCAGGTCATTTGACCTGCGGATTTCTTCAATTCTGTGCGGAAAAATCAGCAGGGCAAAAAAGTACGTGTGCACTTAGCCTTATGTTGTGCGTGTTGCAGTTCCTGGCAGCGCTCCTAGTAAACGAAGTAAAATATGTCACGAAAAAACAATTTCAGAATCAGCGGGATCCGTTAAAGCGTTCCAGTGACAGTGGTCAGAATTGTAAAAATTGGCCTGGTCATTAAGCTGCAAATTGGCTCCGTCACTAAGGGGTTAATAAGCCTGTTAGGGTTATGGCTTGTTCACCATCATCGTTAGGAAAGGACAGGTGGTGCAAATTTCCCACCTTTATAAAAACGCAGCCTCCTCTAACCTTGCATCAAAAAACTGCAGCCATGGATTCTTCTAAGCAGCTTCCTAGAACTCAGAAAATGGTGGAGGCCAACAAAGCAGGAGAAGGCTATAAAAAAAATAGCAAAGCATTTTCAATTTGACCTTTCCTCAGTTCAATATGTAATTAAGAAATTGCAGTTAACAGAACAGTGGAGGTCAAGAAATATTTCAGTGAGAGGTGGCCAAAGGGTTGCTACTGGAAAACCAGAACCCATGCTTGACTGCAAAAGACCTTCAGAACGATTTAGCAGACCCTGCAGTTGTACTACATTGTTCTGTTCAGAGACACCTGCACAGATATAGCCTTCATGGAAGAATCAACAGAAGAAAATCTCTCATGCAACCTCACCGTAAAATTCAGCATCATAAGTATGCAAAACAACATCTAAACAAGCCTGAAGCATTTTGGAAACAAGTCCTTTGGACCAATAAGGTTAAAATAGAACTCTTGACCACAATGATCAAAGGTATGTGTGAAGAAAAAAGGGCATAGAATTTCAGGAAAAGAACATCTTGCCAAGCAATAAGCAAGGGGGTGGATCAATCATGCTTTGGGGTTGTGTTGCTGCCAATGTCACGGGGAACATTTCACTGGTAGAGGGAAGAATGGATTCAATGAAATTTCAACAAATTCTTGATGCAAACCATCTGTAAAAAAGCTAAAGTTGAAAAGAGGATGGCTTCTATAAATGGATAATAATCCAAAACACACGTCAAAATCCACAATAGACTACCTCAAAAAGATGCAAGCTGAAGGTTTTACAATGGTCCTCTCAGTCTTCTGATCTGAACATCATTGAAAATCTGTGGCTATACCTCAAAATAGCAGTGCATGCAAGACAACCCACAAATCTCACAGAGCTGGAAGAATTTTCCAAGGAAGAATGGATGAAAGAATAACAAGAATAGAAAGACTCTTGGCTGGCTACAAAAAGCGTTTACAAGCTGTGATACTTTAAAAAGGGGGTGCAACTTGGTACTAACCATGCAGTCTGCTCAAGCTGTTGCATTGGCCCATTTTCGTTTCAGTAACTCTTAAAATGTAAAAAAATGACAATTTTTTTACTAAAATACAAAGTAAATGAGTCATCTTTAACTTTAGGCCTTTTAGAGATAATTTCATGTTCAACTTGCTTAAATGTTCACAATAACAGTAAATTTGCCCAAACATTTACATGCCACTGTATAAGTTTGATAAGGTGTGGGGAGAGTGGTTAGAAATAGCAGACACTGTTCAATAGTAATCCCCTGAGGAGCTTTCTGTATATTTAGTTCTATCATACAGTACAGACCAAACGTTTGGACACACCTTCTCATTCAAAGAGTTTTCTTTATTTTCATGACTATGAAAATTGTAGATTCACTCTGAAGGCATCAAAACTATGAATTAAAACATGTGGAACTATATAATTAACAAAAAAGTGTGCAACAACTGAAAATATGTCTTATATTCTAGGTTCTTCAAAGTAGCCACCTTTTGCTTTGATTACTGCTTTGCACACTCTTGGCATTCTCTTGATGAGCTTCATGAGGTAGTCACCGGAAAGGGTCTTCCAACAATCTTGAAGGAGTTCCCAGAGATGCTTAGCACTTGTTGGCCCTTTTGACTTCACTCTGCGGTCCAGCTCACCCCAAACCATCTCGATTGGGTTCAGGTCTGGTGACTGTGGAGGCCAGGTCATCTGGCGTAGCACCCCATCACTCTCCTTCTTGGTCAAATAGCCCTTACACAGCCTGGAGGTGTGTTTGGGGTCATTGTCCTGTTGAAAAATAAATGATGGTCCAACTAAACGCAAACCGGATGGAATAGCATGCCACTGCAAGATGCCGTGGTAGCCATTCTGGTTCAGTATACCTTCAATTTTGAATAAATCCCCAACAGTGTCACCAGCAAAGCACCCCCACACCATCACACCTCCTCCTGCATTCTTCACGGTGGAAGCCAGGCATGTAGAGTCCATTCGTTCACCTTTTCTGCGTTGCACAAAGACACGGTGGTTGGAACCAAAGATCTCAAATTTGGACTCATCAGACCAAAGCACAGATTTCCACTGGTCTAATGTCCATTCCTTGTGTTCTTTAGCCCAAACAAGTCTCTTCTGCTCGTTGCCTGTCCTTAGCAGAGGTTTCCTAGCAGCTATTTTACCAGGAAGGCCTGCTGCACAAAGTCTCCTCTTAACAGTTGTTGTAGATATATGTCTGCTGCTAGAACTCGCAAAACAGAACTATCATTGTGGGAGAGGGAGAAACATAAATATTGGACCACTTCATAGATAAGGAGTCTGGATGTTTTATTGTCCTCTGATTGGGGTCTCCTAATGTGTTGTGATGCCCCCACAAGGTCTTAGGAGCAAATTCCTTAATTGATGTAAAAAGACATAAATCCATGCGACACATTCATTCATTCATATGAGAGGGAGGGAGAATCAACCAGTCCAGAGAGAGAGGACAGACTTGTTGCAACAGAAAACAGGGCCAGCTGTAGAGGCCTTGGTTGGAACTGAGCAAATAGAATAACTTTGATGGCCATCACCATTTAGCCTAAAGCACTCATGCAGAAGCAGAGAGAAAGGGGAGAGGGACGGCTCAGAGATTGTATATCAGTCTAAAGCTGAAATATTGTACTCTAGAAGAAAAACTTTTGCCTGAATGGTGTTAAACAGCATTTTCTGGAGGCTGAAGCACTGAGGCTAGAACAGAAATTACTTTGATTGGTTGACGATCCATGTGAAGTGGACAGTCTGTCCAGAGTGATCTGCAGACTGTCGAGGTTCTATGAATAGGGGCAAGCCTTGACAAAAATGTCATTCAGGAAGGGTATGACCACTATCTCCCTGACGAGCAAAAAGGACATGCTTGCAGCCAATATTTGTGAACACCCTGGGGGTCAGTGGCCATCACAATGGGTAGAGCCACAAAGTGACAATAGGACTAGTTGATTGCAAAACGGAGGAACTTCTGGTACACTGGAAGAATGGGGATGTGAAGATAGGTACCGTATTTTACGGATTAAAAGACAAACTTTTTTCCCCCCAAATTTGGGTGGGAAAATGGGGGTGCGTCTTATAATGGGTATATACCTTACCGATACCGATGCTGCAGGCTTGGATGAGAGGGGTGTCAGGCGGTGCTACTGGGGTCTCCGACGGTGCTGCTGGGGCCTCCGATGCTGCAGGGGGCTCTGCCGACATTTTGTGAAAGGCCGAAAAAACAGGAAGCGATGGAACTGCGGGGGGGGGGGGGTCTTGTGGCCTCTAGCCTTTCACAAAATGTCGGCAGAGCCCCCCGCAGCATCGCCGGGCACCTGCAGCGGCGCACTGCACATCGGACACCCCCTCATCCCAGCCTGCGGCCTGCAGCATCATCCCACTCCTGCTTCCTCCAGCAGCGACCCTGGGACCCTGCTTCACCGCAGCCACCATCCCCGGTAAAAAATAAGACACATTGAACTAAGATATTTTCCGGTTTCCATGAAGGCAACAAAAGAGCGAAGAGACTTCATCCTGAAGCGACAAAGCCGGACAACACCTGTTCAGTAGTTTAGGACCAGAATGGGATGAACTAAACCTTCCTTCTTGGTGATGACAAAAAGGTTTGAATAAAAGTCTTTGAAACATTCTTGAGAGGGAAAATGTAAAATAAAGCCTGAATACAGAAGGGAGGAAATTTCTGGGAAAAAAAGGCCGCCAGGGAGGTTGTCCGTGGGGAATATAATAGAAAAAAAGGATTTTTGCAGAAGAGTGTAGAATTATATCTTGTATCCAGGAGAGACAATTTTTCCTGATCCAAGTATAGTTAACTGTGAGAAGCCACATATACCGGAACATGAGACATCAAACCCACCCAAAGAGGCTTCCCAGGTGGGGGTGCTCCGTCATGTGGAGGAAAACTTATTGCTTCTGGTCCATGAGGACTTAGTAGGATGATTGTTTGGATACCAAAATGGAGTTAGCTTGAAGGATGGTCTCTTCTTTTCTCAAGGGGTAGCTGGCCTCTCTTGTTAGTTAAACAAGAACTGACAGAAGAAGCTAAATTGATGTGGCTTTTAGTTGGATGAGAATCGAGTAGACCTAGGCTGTGGGAGCAGTGTGCTCTTCGCACCTGTGGCGTTCAAAATAATCTTGTCAAGTTTTTCCTCGAACAGGTGAGAGCCCCAGAAAGGAAGACTTGTGATGGATTGTTTGGATGAAAGATCGGCATTCCACGACTTAAGCCAGAAGATTCAACGAATTGCTACAATATTGCTTGAAGCTTGTGCAGAACATCTGGCTCCTTCTAGAAAGGTGGAGATACTTACCTACATAGGCAATCTGATCTGCAAGGTCTGCTAACTCGGAGGTTGGAGACCCGGGTAAGATGCATTGGTGCATGTGTTTTGCATTGGCAACATAAGTAGCAACGAACACTGTGCACAAAGCCAATCCTACGGTTTGATTATGGATTCCACATGTTGGCCAGTGCCGTCCTTTAGAGAGGCTGCGTCAAAGAGTGAAATGAACGGAGTTCTGGATATCCTAAACATCAAAGGGTCCACCGTGGGAGAGGAGGACCAGATGGCAACGACATGTGCTGGAAAATGGAAACTAAATTTTCATAAGTTTTCGATGAATTGGGAGTAGCTAAACAAATAATTATGGACACATCTAACCCTGTTGAAGGGCACAAAGTCTGCAGGGGATGAGGGATCTGCTTCCTTCACGTTGAGAGATTGGTTGAGAGAGCAGACAAGACTGTCAACTATGTCTCTCACTTTTACCGCCTGATCGGAATCCAGAACAGAATTTAAATCCGAGTTGTGGTCCAATAACTGAAGTGACTGACTGAGCCTCCAGGTAGGAGTTGCTTGATAGCAAGTGTGATCTAAAACCTGTGGCGTGAGAAAGATACTGGGATGATTAACTCACTCTGGACCTTTTAGGCCGCGGTTCTGATCTAACATGCTGGTGCGGAGAATCTGGTGGTGGGTATGACTCAGTGGTTGTAGCGGGACACGGGGTATGGAGGTGTCCACTTGAAATGGAAAGCGAGAAGAAAGCCTATGTTCTCCATGTAAACAATATAATTTGTATGTATATGTATGTGTTTTTATCACTGTATTATATTTGGATAATGTGATTTATTTATGGTGTTGTATACTCTCTCTTTTGTCTTTTTTCTACATAAGTTTTGATGTATCTTTCTTTATTTGCAGCGATAAACTGATAAAGGCTCGGACTGAGCCGAAACGTCGTAATATTTATATCGCTTCTACCTGGTGCTTTATATTCTTTTCTGGCTCCCACATGTTTTGTACATAATAAAATGAACACTTGTTTGCATTAAATTCCTCTGAGTGTGCGGTGAATAGATTATCATTAGCCTCCTGTTGGCAGCAGCGTACACTTCATGGTTTCCGGTGTCCCACAAAGAAGCACATGAGAAAAGAGATTGTTAGAAAAATTGAATATCAAGTCTGTAAACCAAGTTAAGTCAGACCGAGAATGAGACCATGCCCACAAACAAAGGCTCAAACAATGGACCACAAATGCAGTACTGCGTGTTCTAACTACTGATTGTGTTCCCTCACAAGGCTCATTAACAATGTATTCTTATGCTAAAATAACCAGGAATCTGTAGTATATCATCGTACTCAAATATTCTGGACCTAAATGGATTGCCATTTGAAATCTGCTAATATTTCTCTTCCAGCGCATGCGAATGGAGTTCATGTTATTGGTGGCTCAGTGGTTAGCACTGCAGCCTCGCAGCTCTGTGGTCCTTGGTTCAAATTCCACCAAGCAGAACATCTGCAAAAAGTTTACATGTTCTCCTCGTGTTTGCGTAGGTTTCCTATGGGTTCTGATTTCCTCCCACATTCCAAAGACATACTTACAGGGAATTTAGATTGTGAGATTGTGAGCCCCATTGGGGATGGCGATGATAAAGCGCTGTGGAATATGATAGCGTTATATAAGCAACCAATAATAAATAATGTTCCTGAGATCACACGCACCATCCTTGTAACAATTCGCAAGGAACATTTACAGAAATCTGAGTGTGAGTCTCAAATTTCTGAAGCTGGTCCTCTGGTAAACCCAAGATAGATTTCCCACAAGCAAACATAGCTTATGAACATGGCTCATCAAAAAAAATTAGTATAATAATACAAATCGAGACAGCCAGGTAAATCATTTCACTCACTTCTTGCAGAAGACGAGTATCTAGCAGCTGGTGGTAGGCCTGGGAGGACTCGTCATAGCGGTCAAGCTTCTGTAGGTCCAAGGCCTTGTGATAAAGTGCAAATGCCTCAGCTTCCTACAAAAAGAAAACCAATGATACGCCATGTATGGAAATATAAAGGCAACTTCAAAGAATGACATCGCTCTACTTACTTGGGCCTCTTTGGTCTGTGTTTTGTGGCTCTTAAAAGTTTCTTCATGCTCTCCTTCTACGGCTGAGGCCGCGTTTAAGGCGGCTATACGAATCTAGGAGCAAAACAATGAAAATAAGTCGGATGTTAAAAACAACTGGTATTAACCTAAAATTTGACAGTGACATGAATTACCATTCTGACGATTCAGTGGTTCTTACAGCTACGTACAGGTATCCATTCTGGAAGAAAAAGAAAGATGAAAGTGACTGTGCACAGAACATCCACTAATGACAAAAACACAAGTATTTCAGGATGGCTGAAAATGGATTAAAAAATATTGGAGATTTTTTTACTGACATTATGGAGCCAAAGTTATACGTGAGTTTGTGAACTTATTAATCACCTTCAACAGTCCATGTCAGGACCAGTTTTATCTCACCAGCCGCCATGTAAGGCCACATTCACACGTTCAATTTGGTCAGTATTTGACATCAGTATTTATGAGACAAAACCAGGAGTGCAGCAATCAGAGAGAAAGTATAATAGAAACACGTCACCACTTCTGGATTTATCACCCACTCCTGGTTTTGGCTTATAAATACTGATGTGAAATACTGACCAAACACTGAGCGTGTGAACGTGGCTTAACATTTCATTTATCCTGCAGAGCTGAAGAAAAATAACATCAGC
The DNA here is from genome assembly GCF_039654945.1 of Dendrobates tinctorius. Lineage (NCBI taxonomy): Eukaryota > Metazoa > Chordata > Amphibia > Anura > Dendrobatidae > Dendrobates > Dendrobates tinctorius. Next base: position 17,909,523 of record NW_027361932.1, on the reverse strand, counting down.
TGTTAGCTATGGGTTCCAGTAGATTGATCCCCCAACAAGGGGCTCAAGTCCTTTCGGAAGTGCATTGAACAGCAGGTTGAAGGGAAAAAAAAAATCTCTTTAAATCTTCTGCCTGAGCGAGTGTGAACGAGCTGAGTGTGACCAGAGAGTAAGTGCGAACTGTGGTAAGTGTGTGACTTGTGATTCAGTGACTTTGGATTCAGGGAGTTTCCAAGGGAGGAATTACTGAATTGCTGTTATATTTTATTAATATTTTTACGTATCTTTTTTGTCTGGTGCAATCCCCATTAGCAATGTGCTTCACCATTGCCATCCAGTGTACTTCTTGCCGCATGTATGAAATCCTTGAACAGCGGGTCGAGGGTGCATACTGCTGTGCGAGATGTGAGCACGTTGTGCATTTAGAAGCCCAGATACTGGATCTGAATGTGCAGCTGGCAACACTGAGATCCATAGACAATATGGAAAGGAGTCTTCTGCTCACTGAGCAGACGCTCAATGGGATAGATGAGGGGGGGATGCTAGATTGGAGCTGCAGGACAGTGAAGCAGCAAGTTGGGTGACAGTTAGAAGGCGGGGTAGGGGGAAGAGTGCCAGGGAGGTTAGTCCTGATCTGGCACACCCCAATAAGGCCTTTTTCACACATCAGGTTGTTAGCGTGGGTGGTCAGGAGCGGGAGCTCCGAGAGTGGACCCTCTGGACCGTGGCACCGAGGGCCCCCGGGCGAGCTGCCAGGTGGAACCGACCCCTATACAGGGACCGTTAGGAGCAGGCCCAGGGGTTCGAGTACCACGGTAGCCGGTACCGAGAGGGGCGGCTCAGGATGGACCGGAGTAAGACTGAGACTGGAGTAGGACGGCAGGAGCACTGAAGACAGGACTGGAGTAGGACGGCAGGAACACAAGGCAGGACTGGAGTAGGACGGCAGGAACAGTGAAGGCAGGACTGGAGTAGGACGGCAGGAACACAAGGCAGGACTGGAGTAGGACGGCAGGAACAGTGAAGGCAGGACTGGAGTAGGACGGCAGGAACACAAGGCAGGACTGGAGTAGGACGACAGGAACACAAGGCAGGAGCAGAGTGTGCACGATGGAGCGAGGCCAGAGTGTCAGGAAACACAACGATCAGGCGCCTCCCTCAGGGGGAAGCGGCCTGATATGGCCCCGTCTGGTCAGCCATTGGTCCAAATGTGCTTCCGGGTCAGGGCACAGCCGGAGCATAAGAAGCAGGAAGGAGGCGCGGCTGCGGCCTATGGCGCATGCGCATAGCATGCAAGGAAGGCATCGGTCGCGGGTCTGTCTCAGGTGACCGCCGTGGCCGTCGGGTGGAGAGAGGCTGCGGCGTGGGAGCGGAGGGCGACTGCGGCGTGGGAGCGGAGGCCGGGTGAGTATGGCGGAGCGGTGTAACAGTACCCCCTCCCCTAAGCCGCCCCCCCCGGAGATTAACAAGAAACCTCTTGAGGATACGGGGAGCATTAATATTCTCCCGAGGCTCCCAGGATCTCTCCTCAGGACCAAAGCCCTTCCAATCAACGAGAAAGAAAGTCCTACCTCTAACGCTTTTCACAGCGAGGATGTCCTGCACTTCAAAAACGTTGTCGGCACCCACCGGCTGAGGACCAAGATCAAGCGAGGAATGGAAACGATTCAGCACCACAGGCTTCAGGAAAGAGACGTGAAAGGTGTTCGGGATCCGGAGCGAAGCAGGCAACCTCAATTTGTAGGCAACTTCGTTAATACGTCCCAGAATTTCAAACGGACCGATGTAGCGTGGACCCAACTTGTAGGAGGGCAGTTTTAGTCGGACGAATTTGGAGGAGAGCCAGACCTTGTCGCCAACACGATACGGAGGAGAATCCAACCTCTTTTTGTCTGCATAGTTCTTCATCTGATCAGCGGATCTCTTGAGTGATGTGTTGGTCTCAGCCCAAATCTTAGAAAATTCCGAGGACAAGGCATTGGCCGCGGGTACCTCAGAGGCAGGGGTTATCGGAAGAGGGACACCAGGATGTCTGCCAAAAACAATGAAAAACGGAGACTTGGCCGAAGACTCACCAGCATGGTTGTTATAAGCGAACTCTGCCCAGGGGAGTAAGCTGACCCAATCGTTCTGGTGGGCGTTAGAGAAGTGGCGTAAGTATCCCGTAAGCGTCTGGTTGGTACGCTCTACTTGTCCGTTGGACTGTGGATGGTAGGCCGAGGAGAAGTCGAGGGAAACGTTCATAAGCTTACAAAGCGAACGCCAGAACTTGGAGGTAAACTGAACCCCTCGGTCAGACACAATGCGTCGAGGTAGTCCATGAAGCCTGAAGACTTGATGAATGAAGATCTCGGCCAGCTCCGGCGCTGAGGGAAGACCGGGCAGAGGGATGAAGTGAGCCATCTTGGAAAAACGATCCACCACCACCAGAATGACTGAGCAGCCCGCAGAGCAGGGTAGGTCGGTGATGAAATCCATGGCGATGTTCTCCCAAGGAACCGTAGGGACAGGCAACGGAAGCAACAAGCCAGACGGAGATCTCCGTGGTACCTTGTTCTTTGCACAGGATGGACAAGAAGCCACAAAATCGAGTACATCTTGGCGAAGTGAGGGCCACCAGTAGTGACGTTTGATAAGATCAAGGGTCTTCTTAGTTCCGGCATGGCCGGCCAGTTTGGAGGAGTGCCCCCATAGAAGAACCTTTTGCTTGAGATTCTCTGGCACAAGCGTCTTGCCAGGCGGAGGAGTAAGCCAGTTCACTGGAGCCACGGTGATGATCCTAGTGGGATCAATGATATGTGACGGTTCCTCCGTGGATTCGTGTGGTTGGAAGACCCTGGACAGGGCGTCGGCTTTGGAATTCTTGCTGCCGGGACGGAATCGGAGCTCGAAATCAAATCGGGCAAAAAATAAAGACCATCTGGCCTGGCGAGGGTTTAGTCTCTGGGCAGACTGGAGATAGGCCAGATTCTTGTGGTCCGAGAAGATGACAAAAGGATGGACAGCTCCTTCCAGGAGGTGGCGCCATTCCTCCAAGGCCAACTTGATGGCCAAAAGTTCCCGGTCACCGATCGAGTAGTTACACTCGGATGGAGAAAAGGCCTTCGAGAAGAAGCCACAAGGGTGCAGGCGACCGGAGGCGGTTCTCTGGGACAGCACCGCCCCGGCACCAGTCGAGGAAGCGTCCACCTCGAGTACAAAAGGTCGATCGCTCTCAGGGCGATGCAGGACCGGAGCCGTGGAGAAAGCCCGTTTTAGGGACAGAAAGGCCTCCTCTGCCTCAGGAGACCAATCCTTGGAAGTAGACCCTTTACGGGTGAGCACAGAAATGGGTCTTGTGATCGCGGAGAAGTGGGAGACAAATTGCCGGTAATAGTTGGCGAACCCGAGGAATCGTTGTATCGCCTTTAATCCGACGGGGCGAGGCCATTTGAGGATGGCAGACAACTTCTCGGGATCCATCCTTAGACCAGCGTCGGAGATAATGTATCCCAGAAATGGCAGAGAGGTCTGTTCGAAGAGACATTTCTCGATCTTTGCATACAGACGGTTCTCCCGAAGACGCTGAAGCACCAGGCGGACACTCTTTCTGTGGGACGAGAGGTCCGGCGAGAAGACGAGGATGTCGTCTAAGTACACGACCACAAAGGAGTACAAGAGATCCCGGAAGATCTCGTTGACGAACTCTTGAAAGACTGCAGGAGCATTGCAAAGACCGAAGGGCATGACCAGGTACTCGTAATGGCCATCTCGAGTGTTGAAAGCGGTCTTCCACTCGTCACCTGCACGGATACGGACCAGATTGTAGGCTCCTCTGAGGTCCAGCTTGGTAAAGACCCGAGCCCCTCTGAGACGGTCAAACAGTTCCGGAATGAGTGGAAGAGGGTACCTGTTCTTGATGGTAATCTCATTCAAGCCCCTATAGTCAATGCATGGCCGTAGAGTCCCATCCTTCTTTTTGACGAAGAAGAACCCGGCTCCCGCGGGCGAAGAGGATTTCCGTATAAAGCCTTTGGCGAGGTTCTCTTGGACGTACTCGGACATGGCGGTGGTCTCCACGGGAGACAGAGGGTAGATTCTGCCCCTTGGGGGGGTTGAACCAGAAACAAGTTCAATTGGGCAGTCAAACGGCCGGTGTGGAGGGAGGACCTCTGCTTCCTTCTTATCAAAAACATCGGCGTAGGAGCTGTAAGCTGGAGGAAGACCCGGGAGGTCTGGAGGTGACCGTGGAGCGGCCGCCAGGCGGACAGGAGTCAGACAGCGAGCTTGGCACGGGTGCCCCCAGCGGAGTATCTCCCCAGAAGACCAGTCGAGAACAGGCTGATGAGTCCTTAACCATGGAAGACCAAGTAGAATGGCGTGAGAGAGCTTAGGTAAAACGTAAAAGGCTATCTTCTCTCGATGTAAGGCTCCGATTTGCAATTCCACCTCTTCAGTGACCAAGGTGACGGTCACCTGTAGCGGTTTGCCATCCACGGTGGCAATCTGAATTGGGTTAGATAGAGTGACTACAGGAATTTGGTATTTGTCTACCTCTTCCGGCCGAATGAAGTTACCCGCTGAGCCCGAATCCACGTAGGCCACCTCGGAACCACGCCTCCCTCCTGAAACCAAAAGCACAGAAATCGTAAGGGGTTGAGAGGAATCATCATCATCACCTAGGAAGGCCTCTCTTACCTGACCTAGGTGGAGTCGTTTCCCTGTCTCTTAGGACAGGTGCGGATATAGTGTGACGAATGACCGCAATAGAGGCACAGACCTTGTGCCCGTCTCTCTCTCTGACGTAACTCGGCCAACCTGAGATGATCTATCTGCATGGGCTCACCCGAAGAGAGGGAAGAAGATCCGACTGAACGTGAGCTGGCCGACTGAGCGAAAGGAGGAACTGACCTGGAGGAGCGCCTGTCTCTCACTGACTCCCGAGCGCGCTCCAGGAAGCGCAGGTCAATGCGGGTAGCCAGCGAGATAAGGTCCTCTAAGGTGGACGGGGTATCTCGACCAGCGAGTTCATCCTTTATTTTACTAGAAAGACCGCGCCAGAATGCCCCCACCAAAGCTGCGTTATTCCAGCCGAGCTCAGAGGAAATAGTGCGAAAGCGAATAGCGTACTGTCCGACCGTGAGAGAGCCCTGGTGTAAGTTAAAGAGTGACTCAGTGAGAGAGGCTAACCGGCCCGGCTCATCGAAAACCTTACGAAACGTATCCAGGAAAACCGGGAGACTCGAAACGACCGGGTCGTCACGTTCCCAGAGCGGGTTTACCCAAGAAAGGGCCTCTCCCTCCAGATGGGAAATGATGAAGGCCACTTTGGCCCGGTCCGAGGGATATTGCTGCGGCAGCCATTCAAAGTGGAGACTACACTGATTTAAGAACCCCCTACAGAGCTTGGGATCCCCGGTGAAACGAGGCGGCTTGGCGAGGCGGGGCGTCGGATGAGCAGCAGACGCAGGGGGGGGAGTCGGCACTGCAGCGGCAGCCTGGAGGGCCGACAAGCGACTATCAAAGGAGGCCATGTAGGACAAAATGTGGGTTTGAGTATCTTGCTGCTGGCCCAGCTCCTGTTGGAGACTGGCCAGCTGAGTGGCATTTCCAGGATCGGCCACCTGTAAGGCCGACAAACGGGTGTCCATCGACTTCATGATTGACATAATGCGCCCCTGATTCTCCCGTAGGAATAGCAACTCTTTCTGGGTAGCAGCCGTAGTACCGGCGGAGTCCATGGCCTGATCGTACTGTTAGCGTGGGTGGTCAGGAGCGGGAGCTCCGAGAGTGGACCCTCTGGACCGTGGCACCGAGGGCCCCCGGGCGAGCTGCCAGGTGGAACCGACCCCTATACAGGGACCGTTAGGAGCAGGCCCAGGGGTTCGAGTACCACGGTAGCCGGTACCGAGAGGGGCGGCTCAGGATGGACCGGAGTAAGACTGAGACTGGTGTAGGACGGCAGGAGCACTGAAGACAGGACTGGAGTAGGACGGCAGGAACACAAGGCAGGACTGGAGTAGGACGGCAGGAACAGTGAAGGCAGGACTGGAGTAGGACGGCAGGAACACAAGGCAGGACTGGAGTAGGACGGCAGGAACACAAGGCAGGACTGGAGTAGGACGGCAGGAACAGTGAAGGCAGGACTGGAGTAGGACGGCAGGAACACAAGGCAGGACTGGAGTAGGACGACAGGAACACAAGGCAGGAGCAGAGTGTGCACGATGGAGCGAGGCCAGAGTGTCAGGAAACACAACGATCAGGCGCCTCCCTCAGGGGGAAGCGGCCTGATATGGCCCCGTCTGGTCAGCCATTGGTCCAAATGTGCTTCCGGGTCAGGGCACAGCCGGAGCATAAGAAGCAGGAAGGAGGCGCGGCCGCGGCCTATGGCGCATGCGCATAGCATGCAAGGAAGGCATCGGTCGCGGGTCTGTCTCAGGTGACCGCCGTGGCCGTCGGGTGGAGAGAGGCTGCGGCGTGGGAGCGGAGGGCGACTGCGGCGTGGGAGCAGAGGCCGGGTGAGTATGGCGGAGCGGTGTAACACAGGTTTTCGCCGTCAGGCGCGATCCGGCGCTTTTGACAGAAACCGGATCCGGCGAAATGCAATGCCGGATCCGGTTTCCCCCCCATTGACTTGCATTTGCGCCGGATCGCGCCGGATGGCCATGCGTTTCATCCGGTTTTCGCCGGATCCGGCAATGTGTCGCGATCCGGCGTCTGGAAAAAACGGCTACTGTAACGTTTTTTGTCTCCGGCGAAAAAGCCGGACACGCCGGATCCGGCGCGTCCGGCTTTTTCACACAATGAAAGCCTATGAGCGCCGCAATGCGCCTGATCCGGCGAAAGCCGGATCCGGTTTTTTTGGTCTGAGCATGCTCAGTAGCTCTGCCCACTACAACCTGTCAAAGAAGGGCTGTAGGAACATGCTATATATAGTTTTCCAGTAGCCAATCCCGTTCGGAAGGCCACAAGGGTCAATTTTAAAAACCGGATCCGGCGTAATCCGTCGAAAAACGGATGAACCGGATGAGACGGATCCGGTTTTGTCTGTCAAGAACAAGACGGATCCGGCAGAAAACCGGATCCGGCACATCAGGTTTTACAGAACATTTGCCGGATCCGGCATTCCGGCACGACGCCGGATCGCGCCTGACGCCGAAAACCTGATGTGTGAAAGTAGCCTTAGTTTGCTAAGTTGGCAGATGAGGGGAGTGTCAGTACAGGAGTAGCACTGCTGCAGCAAGGCATGTCCTCTGAAGGCCGGAGGAGTGTCTGCTCCAGTAAGGGGGGAAATAGGAGAGCAGGGCAGGCCAGACAGGTGCTGGTAGTGGGGGACTCAATTAACAGGGGAACAGATAGGGCAATCTGTCACAAAAACAGGGATCGTCGAACGGCGTGCTGCCTACCTGGCGCTAGAGTCTGACACATCGCTGATCGGGTCGACAGATTACTGGGAGGGGCTGGTGAGGACCCAGCGGTCATGGTGAACATTGGCACAAATGACAAAGTTAGAGGTAGGTGGAAGGTCCTTAAAGGGAAGGTGCCATCCCAAAAAAAAATTTTCAGCAATTGAAAAAATGTAAAGAATTAATGTTTACATTTTCTTAAAAAATATCATTTGTTTTTAATTTTGTAAAATATGAAAAATAATTTTAAAAAGTTTGGCATTTCCACTTGTTAAAACTAGGGGGAGCAGATACTGAAATTTGGCACAAAAACCAAGTGTACAACTAGCTCACATTACTGTCCTGCAGTAATTATGGGTGTACAGTGTCCATGATGTTTGATTTTGATATATGATCATGCCCTAAAATGGACACTGTATGGGCGGAATCTGCTGACATAGGTGTGGTGTCACTCCTCTCCTCCCCTACTGGGTGCTTGCTAAGGGAAAAGAGAGGATGACATTTAGGAACACAGTGAGCAGCCATTTTGATGGGGCCTGCAAAGTTACTGACTGTCTTTGCATGTAAAGTCTGGATCAGAACAGGCCATCAATCAGCAGAAATGTTTCCTGGATTTCTGTGGAGCAGACAAGAAGACGGTCCATCCATGTGTATAAAACACAGCGCTCTAGGTACAATCCCTGGCACTGAACAGGGTGCCCCCCACAGACCAGCACACTGCTCTCCTGAAATACTCTGTGCTGCTGTCACCCTGCTCCTTCCTCCATATATCAGGCCCCTGTCACCTCGCTTTCACACATCGCCAGGACGGGTTCTGAGGAGAGGAATGGGGTCTTCAGTCACCGAGGATGGTAGGCAGCAAGGATTCTGGGAGCAGGGTGACAGCAGCACAGAGTATTTCAGGAGAGCAGTGTGCTGGTCTATGGGGGGCACACAGAGAGACATATGGTAGAGGGAGCAGAGTGACAGCAGCACAGAGTATTTCAGGAGAGTAGTGCGCTGGTCTATGGGGGGCACACAGAGAGATATATGGTAGAGGGAGCAGAGTGACAGCAGCACACAGTATTTCAGGAGAGCAGTGCGCTGGTCTATGGGGGGCACAGAGGGAGATATATGGGGGAGGAGCAGGGAGACAGCAGCACAGAAATCCAGGAAACATTTCTGCTGATTGATGGCCTGTTCTGATCCAGCCTTTGCATGCAGAGACCCCATTCCCCTCCTCAGATCCTGTCCTGGCGATGTGTGAAAGCGAGGCCACAGGCGCGGTCCGGGGTGACGCTGGTAAGCAGGCTGGGGGGGAATGGAGCCATACAGTAACGATAAAAATGAGACCCCTCTCTTCAGCTGCTTCACCAGCCCTCCCCTGACTGCACCTGACTATTACCCCCCTGACCCGTGTGCAGGTGCTTAGCCAGAACCACCCTAGAATGGGTCCCCTTTTGGCAGATCACAAATAATACCGCCATATACTTCACACACAATGCCGCCATATAGATCATACACAATACCACCATGTAGATCACACATAAAACCAGCAGGGTGACAGCAGCATAGAGTATTTCAGGAGAGCAGTATCACACGGCAGAGAATTAGATACACGGCTCAGCAGACAGTATCACACAGGAGAGGATTAGATACACGGCTCAGCAGACAGTATCACACAGGAGAGGATTAGATACACGGCTCAGCAGTCAGTATCACACAGAATAGGATTAGATACACGGCTCAGCAGACAGTATCACACAGGAGAGGATTAGATACACGGCTCAGCAGTCAGTATCACACAGGAGAGGATTAGATACACGGTTCAGCAGTCAGTATCACACAAGAGAGGATTAGATACACGGTTCAGCAGTCAGTATCACACAGGAGAGGATTAGATACACGGCTCAGCAGACAGTATCACACAGGAGAGGATTAGATACACGGTTCAGCATCAGTATCACACAGGAGAGGATTAGATACACGGCTAAGCAGTCAGTATCACACAGGAGAGGATTAGATACACGGTTCAGCAGTCAGTATCACACAAGAGAGGATTAGATACACGGCTCAGCAGACTGTATCACACAGGATAGGAATAGATACACGGCTCAGCAGACAGTATCACACAGGAGAGGATTAGATACATGGCTCAGCAGACAGTATCACACATGAGAGGATTAGATACACGGTTCAGCAGTAAGTATCACAGGAGAGGATTAGATACACGGCTCAGCAGACAGTATCATACAGGAGAGGATTACATACACGGTTCAGCAGTCAGTATCACACAGGATAGGATTAGATACACGGCTCAGCAGACAATATCACACAGGATAGGATTAGATACACGGCTCAGCAGACAATATCACACAGGATAGGATTAGATACACAGCTCAGCAGACAGTATCATACAGGAGAGGATTAGATACACGGTTCAGCAGTCAGTATCACACAGGGGAGGATTAGACACATGACTCAGCAGACAGTATCACACAGGAGAGGATTAGATACACGGTTCAGCAGTCAGTATCACACAGGGGAGGATTAGACACATGGCTCAGCAGACAATATCACACAGGATAGGATTAGATACACGGCTCAGCAGTCAGTATCACACAGGATAGGATTAGATACACGGTTCAGCAGTCAGTATCACACAGGGGAGGGATTAGACACATGGCTCAGCAGACAGTATCACACAGGAGAGGATTAGATACACGGTTCAGCAGTCAGTATCTCACAGGAGAGGATTAGATACAAGGCTCAGCAGTCAGTATCACACAGGAGAGGATTAGATACACGGCTCAGCAGTCAGTATCACACAGGAGAGGATTAGATACACGGCTCAGCAGGCAGTATCACACAGGGGAGGATTAGATACATGGTTCAGTAGTCAGTATAACACAGGGGAGGATTAGATACACGGCTCAGCAAGCAGTATCACACCAGACAGTATTACAGATATGCCCACACTGGTGAAACTTCCAGCCCCCCCCAATTATACACTAGACTATGGGCTGTATATGTAACTGTCCTCCTCAGACAGCCATGAAAGCTCTCATAAAAGCAAAGGTGTCAGATTACCGGAGATCACTGGGGCTGTGAGTGAGGAGGCAGAGACAGAGCAGGAGGACAGTGGAGCTGGAGCAGGAAGCACGGTGAAGAAATTGGAGCTCAGCAGATAGCACTGGGCTACAGTAAAATGGCGCCCAGCCACACCTACAGCAGTGAATGGTGCAGCCTACAGGGGCGTTCCCAGTTCACTGCTAATGAGGCTACATGGTGGGGTCGGGAGCCGACCGCAGTCTCCTATGTCCAGGGACGGCCATATTTGCAGACTGTACGAGTCCTCCACAGATCTGCAAATCAAGATGGCAGCGCCCAGTGGCTACATTAAAACATTATTACAAACAAACCATAAATCCTAGTTAGTACAACATTTGCTTTAACAACATGTTTTGTTACTTACTCTTTTTTTGCAAATTATATAAAATTGCGGCACCTTTCCTTTAAAGATGATTTCAGGGAATTAGGCTGTAAGCTTAAAGCAAGGACCTCCAAGGTGGTATTTTCGGAAATACTTCCTGTACCACGCCAGAGAGGCAACGGGAGATTAGGGAGGTTAATAAGTGGCTCAGGAATTGGTGTAGGAAAGAGGGGTAATGGGTTCCTGCAGAACTGGGCCGACTTCTCAGTTGGCTACAGGTTCTACGCTAGGGACGGGCTGCACCTCAATGGGGAGGGTGCAGCTGTGCTGGGGAGAAAATGGCTAGAAGGTTGGAGGAGTGTTTAAACTAGGGACGGGGGGGAGGGTATTCCTTTTATAGGAGGGGAAGACAGTGCAGATAGAGACCTGGGCACAAGTAATGACATGGGGGGTGGGGTTAGAACAGTTAATAATTTAAGAAAGAATAGAGGTACAGAGAGATACATAAAGTGCATGTATACTAATGCTAGAAGCCTCACCAACAAAATGGAGGAATTAGAATTTTGTTGGAACATAATTATGACGGTGGGAATATCTGAGACATGGCTGGACGAGAGCCATGACTGGGCGGTTAATTTACAGGGCTATAGTCTGTTCAGAAATGACCGTATGAATAAGCGAGGGGGGTGTGTGTGTTTATATGTAAAATCATCCTTAAAACCTATCCTGCATGATAATATATATGAATCTAAAGAGTCTCTGTGGGTGGTGTGAGGTAGCGCTATCATTTAGTTAGGGGATTCTCGCTAGGCAGCAAACAAAACACATCCGGCACTGGGCTTTCCTTAAACCAAACCAGTCCATGTGGTTTATTTAGCAGCATAAACCCATAGAAGCAACATAAGTTCATAACATCTGCATAGCGTCCATTATAGTGCTTCACTCTGGTTATCAATGTCCAGTACGCAGGCTCTCTTAGCTTCACAATTACCTCACCCACATCAGGGACTCCACATGGTTCCGTCACTCATGCTGCAGACGTCCATATCCCTCCAGGGAACTTTCAGGCTCTGGCAGCCATTACACACAGCCACACACCGGCTGTTAGCCAGGAGACAATCCTGCGCATGGGACCATCCGCTCTGGACCAACCAGGTCCCTGCATTCACCCCATGTGACCTACCCTGGCCACATTATATCGTCTATAGCGACGCCCACCGGGTCACGTGACTATGACCCCATCACAGGTCCTTCACACACTCACATAGCCTTTTACTACAGGCGTTTTCAGACACACCCCTGGGTGGGTTTGTAGGTAACCGGCCCGCCCAACTCTCGAATTACCTGGAGACTTCTCCCTTATACCTTGAAACAACACCTCAGCAATATTATTGCTGATCAACACGCATAACTAAGTCTCCATCTCAAAGCCACCCACTTTGAGATACATAACGGCCACTCAACACTCTGCCATTCAACCCTTCTCCGGGAACCTCCACACAGTGCCCCCTAGCGGACACAGTGGTTATTACACCACATACCTCGCCCCTCTGTTCAAACTTGTGGGGTTGAACACACAACATTACATCAGGCTCTCGAGTCCGGGCACTCATTACACCTTGCCCCACAGGTCGAGAGAACCTTTTCCATTTGTCACACGGCCTCCTCTCTACGTTAGGCCTCCCCCGCCCCCAGCGGTCAGAATATCGGTCCTGATCTTTGACCCTCCAGTTACAGTCTGTCAGCGTCATCAGACACTGTCTAGTCACCACCTTCGTCTCTCTATTTGCTCCGTTCCCCGACCAGCTCCCCCGGTTGGTACGGTCATCCGTCTTACTTGAGTCTACTGTCTGGCCTGAGTCTGACCCACTCAGCGTCTCAAAGGAACTAATGTCTCTCAGCCTCGTACGGCCTGTCGAACTGCCACTCACTGACATTCTTCGGCCACCTGCCCTGTCACTTCTTGGTGGAACCCTTCGGGTCCTTACATCTTGTTGGGTTGAAGGCGGCCGCCACCTGGTATTCCGTTCCGTACTTCATTAATTCGCCGGCGGTCCAGCCTCAACTGCTCAATTTCTTGCAAGTACCCCACTCGATACTCCACGAGCATTCGAAAGTCTCTCAGGCTCTCCACGGAACCAACCACCATGATGGGAATCCTACCCACTTCACTGGATACCTGGTCTTCATCATCAGGAGGGATCCTCACCCTCACCACACCGGAGATATTCACAAGGTCTTGCATTACCTTCCCGGATCTTCCAATGATTCTTCCAATCAGAGCTTTGGGTACCGGAACAACATCTTTGCGCAAACCCAGCCAATCCATAGCCTCTCTTGCTAACTCTAGGCGTCGAGCAGCCTTCATATTACTCCGCCTGACCAGCTGTTTGGCGTGGAGACATTGTAGATGCATCTCTTTCAGGACAGCTACTCGGTTTGATGCATCTTCTCTGGCTGATATTATCACCAACTGCCGAGTCTCAGGTGCCCAGTGCACCTTACACGCTTTGACCGCCACTTTGAAAACCTCATGCACACCTTCCTCAGCACAGGTCTCTTGCATGTCTTCTGGTACATCTATCACCGACTGGAAGGTCGTGGCCTTGCTGTCTTCCTGGACCTTTAGCTTTACCACGGACACTTCCCTCACTACCGTTGACCCGACCGGGTGACTGTCTTCTTCAGTTCTTGCTCACCAACTTCAGGAGATCTCATCTCTTCACTACCCTCTGCCAAGATGGGTACCAGCAGTTCCATCTTATCATCACTCGGACCCGGCCGCTCTACATCTCTGTCCAAGCTCTTCTCCCGCAGAAGACCTTTTACTACTCCTCTAAGTTCTTCCATCTCTTCTGTAAGGGTCTTGTTCACATTTTGCCACATTGACATGTGACGTCTGAGCTCCAAGACTTCTTTCTCAAGCCCTTCCACATCCTCTCTTAAGGTGTTGTTCACACTATGCCACGTTGACAGGAGACCTCTGAGCTTCAGGACTTCTTCATGGAGCTCCTCCACTCTGTGCTCGGCCGCTTGTCTCATCACTCTTTCTCGTTCGAGATGTTCCTTCACGGTCTCTTTTATTATCTGTATCTCCTGTTCTTGTTCTCTTTTGGCCAGCATGTGTTGCACCATTATTTCTTTAATTATATCGTCAAAGGGCACCCCTGGGTCAGTCCCGTCAGTCATGCCCCCGTTACCCTCTGACCGTGTTTCTACTTCCGTTATCTTCTCGATCAGGTTACCATCAGTCCTGTCACGAGTTTCAGTCAGCACAGCACTAGATTCTGTCCTAGTGGTGGCTACTGGCAACAACACGTCACAGACACACCACACCGTACGGTGAACTCCCAAGGCACTCTCTATCCGTGTGTCAGCTCTGCTCTTTTTGTTTACCACACCCTTCACGTGACGTCAGGTCAGTAAATTCGTCCGACGCCATTCTTTCTCCGGTCGCCCCTACGTCTGGCCTGTTCACGTTAGGAGGTGTCAGCGTCTCAAGGTCTGCTGGCCCCATAGTTGAAACGTCTTCCTCGTCCGACCGTACGTCATCAAACAAAACAAAGTCTAGGCTCCTCTCCAAGGCATACACTAGGTCTGGTGGTATACCAGCCCCTTGGCCCTCACCGCTACGGGACGGGTCAAACATTACTCTGTCTACCACATAGTTCACCATGACCCCATGTTTACAGCGAACCTGTACCATTTTGGTCAGCCAGAGAGTGAGCGAAGCTACTGTCAGAATCACCTGACTCTGAGTCCAGCCGACCAGAGACTTTCTTCCGGCGTAACATCACAGTACACACCTGCGGCCCATCGTCACTATCCGGAAAGGATATCCCACATTCTGTCCAAGTCATACACACACACACTGCGGTTCCCCATACATACCCACTGAGGTACCCAGTGCTGTCATTTCTTGAACCACCCCAATTTGGGACCACCTCCCGGGACTCCACCCCATTTTGGGTTACCACCCCAATTTGGGTTACCACCCCAATTTGGGTTACCGCGCCCCTCTGGGACTCCACTTTTTTGGTTACCACCCCAATTTGGGACTCCACCCACTACAGTGGAGATAAGGGGAGGGGGAAAAAATAATAAATTACTGATAGGGGTTTGTTATAAGTCTCCAAAAATAATGGAAGCAACTGAGAAAATCCTCATAAAGCAAATAGATGAAGCTGCGACTCAAGGAAAAGTCATTATTATGGGGGACTTCAACTACCCTGAAATACATTGGGGAACAGTTCCAGCAAAGGTAATAGGTTTCTGACAACTACGAGAAACAATTACCTTTCACAACTGGTTCAGGGCCCAACAAGAGAGGGGGCACTGCTAGACCTAATATTAACCAACAGGCCAGACCGCATATCAAATATAAGGGTTGGGGGTCACTCTGGTAATAGTGATAACAAAATAATAAGTTTTCATGTATCCTTTAATAAGATGTGTAGTAGAGGGGTTACAAGGACACTAAACTTCAGGAAAGCAAATTTCCAACGGATGAGAGATGATCTTGGTGCAATTAACTGGGACGATATCCTGAGACATAAAAATACACAAAAAAAATGGGAGACGTTTATTAGCATCCTGAATAGGACCTGTGCACAATATATACCGATGGTATGGGAATAAACATGCTAGAAATAAGAAGAAACCACTATGGTTAAATAGAGCTGTTAGGGGCGCAATAAAGGACAAAAATAAAGCATTTAGAGAATTAAAGCAAGTAGGTAGTGAGGAGGCATTAAATAAATACAGAAGATTAAATAAATTCTGTAAAAAGCAAAATCAAGACAGCAAAGATTGAGACAGAGAGACTCATTGCCAGAGAAAGTAAAAATAATCCCAAAATGTTCTTTAACTACATAAATAGTAAGACATGGAGCTTGAGCATTTGTTCTAGTGTTTGTGTGCCAATTGGCACCATTTGCCTTTGCATTTAATATGCTTCCTGGTGTTGTTATCATAAATAGTGAGAAACTAAAAAATGATAGTGTTGGTCCCCTTAAAAATAGTCTGGGTGAGATGGTGGGTGAGGATGAGGAAAAAGCCAATATGCTAAATGACTTTTTTTCAACAGTATTTACACAAGAAAATCCCATGACGGTTAATATGGGTCTGTTTCTTTTGATTGGCGGCAAGCAAATGTGGTACCAATATTCAAAAAGGGGTGTAAAAGGGAACCTGGAAACTATAGGCCGGTAAGCTTAACATCTGTTGTGGGTAACATTTTTGAAGGGTTTCTAAGGGATATCATTATAGAATATCTCAATGTTAATAAATGTTTAACTCCATATCAACATGGATTTATGAAGGATCGCTCCTGTCAAACTAACCTGATCAGCTTCTATGAGGATGTAAGCTCTCAAATGGACCAAGGAGAATCATTGGATGTCATTTATCTCGACTTCTCTAAAGCATTTGACACTGTCCCACATGAAAGATTGGTAAGTAAGATGAGAAAGCTTGGGCTAGGGGAAAATGTGTGTAGATGGGTAGGTAGCTGGCTTAGTGATAGAAAGCAAAGAGTGATTATTAATGGTGCATACTCAGATTGGGCCAGGGTTACTAGTGGGGTACCACAGGGTTCTGTATTGGGCCCCCTACTATTTAATATATTTATTAATGATCTAGTGGATGGCTTACACAGTAAAATATCAGTATTTGCAGATGATACAAAACTATGTAAGGTAGTTAACACAAAGGAGGACAGTTTGCAACTACAGACAGATTTGAGTAAATTGGAGAATTGGGCTGAAAAATGGAAATGAGGTTTAACACAGATAAGTGTAAGGTTATGCACATGGGAAGGAGAAACAGATGCTACAATTACTTACTAAATGGGAAGCTGCTGGGGAAATCAGACATGGAAAAAGACTTAGGCATCTTAGTCAATAAGAAGCTAAATTGGAGTGCCCAGTGTCAGGCAGCTGCCACCAAAGCAAATAGGGTCATGGGATGCATTAGAAGAGGTCTGGGGACACGAGATGAAAACATAATTCTCCCTCTGTACAAATCACTCGTCAGACCACACTTGGAGTATTGTGTGCAATTTTGGACGCCGTTGCTCAAGAAAGACATTACTGAACTTGAAAGGCTTCAAAGGCGGGCTACTAAAATGATAAATGGAGTTGGTTCACTACAATACCCAGAAAGGTTATCAAAATTAGGTCTATTTACTCTAGAAAAGAGAAGACTTAGGGGAGACTTAATATATACGTACAAGTATATCAGAGGGCAATGCAGAGATCTCTCCAGTGAACTGTTTGTACCAAGGACAGTGACAAGAACAAGGGGGCATTCTCTTCGTTTGGTGGAAAGACAATTTCTGCACCAGCATAGTAGAGGGTTCTTCACGGTAAGAGCAGTGAGGCTCTGGAATTCTCTTCCTGAGGAAGTGGTGATGGCTAACTCACTGAATGAATTTAAGAAAGGAATGGATGCTTTTCTTGTGAGTAACAGTATAGAAGGTTACGAATAACAGAATATTATAGGTAGACGGTTGACACAGCTTAGGGGAAGGAATTTTTTTCCCTATGGAGAAAATTGGCTTCTACTCTGTGGGTTTTTTGCCTTCCCCAGGATCAACAATGCAGAACAGCTGCACTAAAAATAGGCTGAACTAGATGGACATAAGGTCTTCCTTCAGCCTTCAAAATTATGTTACTATGATCAGTGATAACAAAAATTCTCCATTAAATGTCACCTGCTTAACCTAGCAGGAAGTATGGCGGCGTCTAAAAATCACTAAAATTGACAACTCCCCGAGCCCGTATGGGATACACCCCCGAGTACTGCATGAATTAAGTACAGTCATAGATAGACCATTATTTTTAATCTTTAAAGATTCCATAATAACAGGGTCTGTACCACAGGACTGGCGTATAGCAAATGTGGTGCCAATATTCCAAACGGGGACAAAAACTGAACTTGGAAATTATAGGCCAGTAAGCTTAACCTCTACTGTGGGTAAAATCCTGGAGGGTTTTCTAAGAGATACTATACTGGAGTATCTGAAGAAGAATAACCTCATGACCCAATATCAGCATGGGTTTACAAGGGACCGTTCCTATCAGACTAATCTGATAAGCTTTTATGAAGAGGTAAGTTCTGGACTGGACCAAGGAAATGCAGTGGAAGTGGTGTACATGGACATTTCAAAAGCTTTTGATACAGTTCCATACAAAAGGTTGATACATAAAATGAGAACAATGGGGATAGGGGAAAATATGTGTAAGTGGGTTAAGAGCTGACTCAGGGGATAGGAAACAAAGGGTGGTTATTAATGGAGCACACTCGGACTGGGTCACGGTTAGCAGTGGGGTCCACAGGGGTCAGTATTGGGTCTGCTTGTTTTTAACATTTATTAATGACCTTGTAGGGGGCATAGAGAGTAGAATTTCAATATTTGCAGATGACACTAAACGCTGCAGGGTAATCAATACAGAGGAGGACAATTTTATATTACAGGAGGATTTATGTAAACTAGAAGCTTGGGCTGATAAATGGCAAATGAGCTTTAATGGGGATAAATGTAAGGTCATGCACTTGGGTAGAACGAACAAGATGTAAAATTATGTGCTTAATTGTAAAACACTGGGCAAAACTGTCACTGAAAAAGACCTGGGTGTATGGGTGGATGACAAACTCACATTTAGTGGCCAGTGTCAGGCAGCTGCTGCAAAGGCAAATAAAATAATGGGATGCATTAAAAGAGGCATAGATGCTCATGAGGAGAACATAATTTTACCTCTATATAAGTCACTAGTGCGACCACACTTAGAATACTGTGTACAGTTCTGGTCTCCGGTGTATAAGAAAGACATAGCTGAACTGGAGCGGGTGCAGAGAAGAGCGACCAAGGTTATTAGGGAACTAGGGGGTCTGCAATACCAAGACAGGTTATTACACTTGGGGTTATTTAGTTTGGAAAATCGAAGGCTTAGGGGTGATCTTATTACAATATATAAATATTTGCAGGGACAGTACAAAGACCTTTCTAATGATATTTTTACTCTTAGACCTGTGACGGGGTCAAAGGGGGCATCCTCTATGTCTGGAGGAAAAAAGGTTTAAGCATACTCACAGACGCGGATTCTTTACTGTAAGAGCAGTGAGACTATGGAACTCTCTGCCATATGATGTTGTAATGAGTGATTCCCTACTAAAATTTAAGAAGGGTCTGGATGCCTTTCTTGAAAAGTATAATATTACAGGGTATATACACTAGTTTCCTTAATATTGCGTTGATCCAGGGAGCTAGTCTGATTGCCGTATGTGGAGTCGGGAAGGAATTTTTTTCCCCAATGTGAAGCTTACTGTTTGCCACATGGGTTTTTTTTTGCCTTCCTCTGGATCAACATGTTAGGGCAGGTTGGGATAGGATATGGGTTGAACTAGATGGACTTAAAGTCTTCCTTCAACCTTAATAACTATGTTACTATGTTACTATGTAACAGTCTGCTGTTGAAGGATCTTTTTTTAAAGGGAATGTGTTGTCAGAAAATGACCTATTGTTTAAATCGGGGTTTTGTGTTACATGTATTACTTAAAAAAATTGGCAATGTATTTTTTTTAATATCAAGGTCTTTATTAAAAAAAAAAAATAGTAATCTTGACATTTTTATACACTTGCTATTTGGACTTCCTGTCATGTCAAGAAGTCTTTCCAACAGTTTCCTTATCATTAGAGGCAGTATGTCAGGTAACATCTCTATACACCATTGATAACACAGGATCCACCAATCACAATAGGAAGTGTCACACTTAAATGGCCAGCCACCAAGTCTATGTACATGTGTTTTTTCCTTAAACAAGGACCTTAGAGTCTAAGAAAAACCCCAGTGGCATATGTGAAACTTGCAAGATTTTTAATTTTAATAAAGAACATGCTATGGAAAAAAAAAACACTGCCTTTTTAAAAACAAAACAAAAAAAAAAAAACATAAAAATCTAACATTCCCTTTAATAAGTAGCTGTAACTAGCATACTGTCTCTGTACTTTGCATGAGCAGATTAAAGGGCTTGTCAACCGCTGGACAATCCCTGCTCAATCACTTCAGTATGCCATATAATACAAAAATAACTGATACTGTATTCCCTGCAAGTGACCACTGCCGCCGATCAGCTGGGGCCCTTCAGTATTCCGTCAGAGTAGATGTCCACCAGGCAGCGGTCTCATGACACAATTTTACGTGGCCAGCTGAGGATAGCAGCACCAATATCACAGGTGCGGCACTGTAGCAGGTGGCGAGTATAGGTTGCTTTTATTTTATGTGGGGCACCAAAGTGATCATGCAGGGGTTGACCAGAGTTGGACGACCCTTTTAATGTGCTAGACCATAAATGAATGATAGGTGGGTGTCTGATTCGTAGACTCCCACCTTTCAGTAGATCAGTGCCTCTGGATATAACAAAGTCATGTGTCTGGACTGGTCAGGTGACATGACATCTCTATGGACGTCGTATCACGACCAGCACATTAAACAGGAGACTGGTGGCGGGTGAAGAATCAGGAAGCAGAGGACATCTTTCTACACTGTTTATTATTCTGCATCACGCATGTTTAACACGATCTTCAAAAACTTTTCACATCTACATCACGCATCACATCATAGAAATACATGCAGCTGAACGCTCCGATCCGAGTGCCGGATATTGACGTGCGAGACTTGTCAGAGTTTCTCGCATGCGAGTATGAGCCCTAGGACTGAGATACAGCTAAGCACTCTATCAGTTTCAGAAAACACCAAGTTGAGCAGCAATCATTCATAACAATGCTGCTCCCATTCAGGCCCAACTAAAGTCACAAAAATAGAGTTGAAAAACGGTAATTAGACCTACCGGTAATTGTGTTTCCGGGAATCCATCCTGACAGCACGCTGGAGGAAGTCCTTCTTATCCACAGTGGGACAGGAAACCACGAGAGTTCAAAAGGACCCTCCCCTCACCACCCTTCAGTGATTTCTCAAAGTAACACGTCTGGATGGATGCAAGGAGATTTTTATTTAACAAAATTTCCACATACACATGTTACATCACAATAGTACGGATGAATATCATAGGGAGGGAACTAACAGTGCTGTCAGGATGGATTCCTGGAAACACAATTACCGGTAGGTCTAATTACCGTTTTCCAGGTCACCACCTGACAGCACGCTGGAGTAGTACCAAAGGAGACTGGTCCTAGGGTGGGACTACTGCGTGGAGTACCTTTCTGCCAAATGCCAATTGTGCGGATACCACATCTAATTTATTGTCAAACTACAAAAACAAAAACGACCATAAGTCCCAAGAAAATATTAATTTTATTGAGTCATTATAAGAAATTATTAAAAAGACGTTCCATTAAAATAAGTGTATAATACATATACTGAACAAAAAAGGGGGTCATGCTACCCAGATATGAGGCATACAATATATGTGACAAAATGTGAGAAAATAAGTGATAATAAAACAAAACATAAGTGTTATTATTTAAAATAAAAATAATAATAAACAATATGCAGTGCACAAACAAATATAAATATAAAGCAACAGCAATGTGTAACAATAAACATAAGTGTAAACCGCTACCACAAAAAGCCTGTATGTAAGCCCCTGATGAAGGCTTAGCGCCGAAACGCGCGTCGGGACCGGGTTGCTATCCCAGGAGAGGTTATATGTTATTATCACATATATTTATTATTCTTTCATATTGGTTCTCTTTCCTGGTCGGTAGATATTTTCATTTCACGGTGACATATATTGTGTTTTCTTCTTTGTGACATTATACATATGCACTATTTTGCACATTGTGATACTCCGACGAGGAGTCCGACTCCCTTGGCCTTTTACCGGATACCTGGGGAATCGGCTGCGGAATCTGGGGGCATTTCAGGCCTGATACTGAAGCCTGCACCTCCTCCCTTATAATGGATCTCATGTTAGACATGATAGTGGCTTGCTCATCCCCCACTATGCGTCTGGTGCATGCGTCACATAAGGGTTTTTGCCATGTGTCCTTTAGTTTTTTGGCGCAGATTGGGCACTTTTTCTCCTTCCTCCTAGACTCCTTCTTCTCTGCTGGGGTCCCCTGGAATACATAGAATATATGTCCTGTGGGATCTGCCTACTAGGGTCCTGCAGTAACCTTTTGTGAGGTACTCACGTGATCCTGGCTCTCTGGCCCCATCTCAGTTTTAGCCTGATCCTCCATGTTTTTGTAGGAATGGCTGTCTGGGGCTGCCACTCCGCCTGCCGCTGGTCAGCGCACCTGGATTGGCACGCCGCGATGTCCGACCTGCTCCGAGATCCTCCTGGAGGAGACGTCGCCTGTCAGCTTCCAAGCTCCGGGAGCGCGCGGTTCAGTTTGAAATCGACCGTGACTGAACCACTACCCGCAAGTATTGCAGTCGCCCAAGCCGGCCCCCCGGAAGTGACGCGGCCGCCCGGGTCACAATCCGGCCAGCTGGAAAAACCGGAAGTGACGTGGACCCGGCGACCCGGAAGTGGCGCCGGGGCCTGCGACGCCGCCACCCGGAGAGGCGCGGCCGCCCCGAGCCGGCCATCATCTGCCAGCTTCACCTGGCTGTGGCCCGGATCCGATGCCGCGTCTGGCCTGCAGGGATGCCCTGCGGCAGTGATATGGTGCTGGGACCGCTTACGAGATGAAGCTTCTGTAGAGGTGGCCCGGCAGAGGGACATCAGAGGCGACGCCTAGAGTCGAGAGCCCCCTTCAGGGGGAAGCGACTCCGTCTCCCAGGAGCAGCGCTACACTGGGTCTGCTGAGGGACCCTCAGGTGGGTGTCAGCCTGCAGAATTCTTGAGGTGGGAAGGGAAGGGCTGGGCCCTCTGATCCTCACCATCTGCTCTGAACGGTCGGATCTTTCTCGTCGTTCCTATCCGCAGTGGGACAGGAAAAAGACTGAAGGGTGGTGAGGGGAGGGTCCTTTTGAACTCTCGTGGTTTCCTGTCCCACTGTGGATAAGAAGGACGTCCTCCAGCGTGCTGTCAGGTGGTGACCTGGAAACACCTGTTCTCATAATTGTTAGGGTGCTTTCATATCGTGTCTAGTACACACTCGGTGGCCCTATGGATGCAAACCCTGTGCATAATTTTCATGCATAACTGCCTGCTGGAGGTGGACACCCTACCGATGAAGACTGGGTCTGGGTTTCTAGCAAAAGTCAGAGCCGAAATTCTGCATTCTGGGATCTCAGCAAGCAAAGCCGGATCCAGTATCCTTATGGGGCCTCTCTGGGAGTGAAAAAGCGATATCTTGTTCCTTGCACCAATTCAGCACTGCCACGTATATCACGAAGTTATTACCAAACATAGCCTAGTGAAGTACATGGCAGCACTGGGTTAGCGAAAAAAAGAGAGATCTCCCTTTTGTCACTGCAAGAGGGAAGGTGGAGGATTGTGGGATCCCACAATCTGGAAGTTTGAGGCCTTACTTTTGCAAGAAAATGGAGCAATTAAGGGAGGCATTTTGCTTCTAAGCACTTTTGTTAGTAGATACTATTTAGATAAATCCCAAATGTGGAGCTGCCCAGGCTTCTATTAAACATGGTCTAAAGGAGGGTTCTGGGATTTATCAAAAGTGGACAAAAAGGAAAGTATGGTTCTAAAATGAAGAAATGGTTCCTACTTACCCCTAAAATTGGCTGCTATCTAGTGGTCCCAGAAGTGACAATGTACATTAGTCAGCTGAATGCTGCATCCAGTCACTTGCCTCCATGATATATGTACAGCACATGGCAGCTGAGCCTAGTGACTGGCTGCAGCAGTCAGCTGACTGAAAGACGGGCTGTCGTCACTTGCCAATGACTGGTACAGACTCAAGGGGGAAACTAATGCTTTATTAATCTGTACTCTTTGTCCTATATTGCGTGGAAATATTTGATACATCTGATGATCACTGGTCACACTGAAGATATTATATAACCGCAGGAGAATCAAGGCTCAGTTCTGCATCCCCACCTACCCCAGGGCCCATCGGTAATCTCTGCTGCAATTAGCATGGCTGCTGAACGAAATAACAGCAGCTAATTAGTAATTAGCCAGCGAGCTATTATGTGGCCACACAGGGCAGAATGACATGGCACTGCACTCTGCAGATGTTCTCCCCGCAAAGCCTGGGAGACTGGATCATCCACCTCCTGATACATAGATAGACAGATAGATATGGGATAGACAGATAGATAGACAGACAGATAGATATGAGGTAGGTAGATACATAGACAGATAATAGATAGATAGATCTATAGACAGACAGATAGATATGAGGTAGATAGACAGATAATAGATAGATATGGGATAGATATAGATGGTCACGTGATCCCCAGACATTACCGAGTGTGCAATAAAGTGATACAATGCTCTCAATAAAGCTGTGTCCTTCAACAAGTGGAACTCCCCTATAGAATGAATGAGGACGCCGGCCCGGACGCGCCTCCCCTCCTCTCCTAACAGCCTTGCCGGTGCCCATGAGGTCAGCGCTGGGTTTTGTCCGCCAGCACATAGAATTACCGGGCGGTAACCGTAAAACTTACCTCTGTCACCAGGGCAACCGCCTCCCGCACTCATCCATGTAGGACCATTTGCACCTAGTAGTATTGCGGCACCTTGTAGGCTAAGCGCCCAAGCAAGACGTTAACCAATCAAAACAGTCGTGTTTGCCAGCCAACCAAATCGGGAGCCGTCCTCCTGCACGTCATTGGAGTGCACCCGGATATACCCGTTCTTCTGAAGCGAAGGCAACATCGCCCTCTAGTGGACGTCTATAGCATTGCACCTTTGCTGTACAATTGACATTGGCAGTTGGCACTGCTTGGTACAAGACGGTGTCATTACCCTGCCAGGCAGCATGGCGCCAGCTTTCTAGTCAGGTTATTCTTGGAAACGTCCAAGGCTGAACTTGATACTGGATTTTGCAGCCACAGCGGTAATGTGCAGGTCATACCTGCTGCGGTAATTGTAAACGGCATGTGGCGCTGCGCAGGTAGCATCGTCCCCAATCCGGGGCGCGGCCGTTGGGTCATGTTCACATGGAGGTCTTAGGCTGGTTTCACACTTGCTTTTTTTGCGCTGTTTTTTAGCGCAAAAAAAGCATGCGTTTTTCCCTATACTTTAACATAGGTGCGCATACACATGCGTTTGTACGCATTGCCTGCGCATGCATTTTTTTGTAGCGTGCGCTCGGGCGCACAAAATGCATCCTGTTGCAGCTTTTGTGCGTCCGACTTGCCCCCAAAAAAGCGCATGCGCAGGCAATGCGGGTTTTTTTTACAGCAAAACACCCATTATAGTCTATGGGTACGCATACGTGCGTAATTGTAATGCGCACGTATGCGCAAAAAAGCATGCGTTTTTTAAAAAACGCACCAAAACCCGCAAAAAACGCACACAAATGCATGATGCATTTTTTTCATGCGTTTGTGTGCGCAAAAAACGCACAGCAAAAAAACGCAAGTGTGAAAGTAGCCTTAGGCTGTGTGCCCACGATGCGTTTTTGTAAGCGTTTCCGCAGCGTTTGAGCCGGCTCAGACGCTGCAGAAACGCTTAAAAGATGCATCAAATTAATTAGCATGCGTTTTTGGCTTTTTGTGCCAATGCATGCGTTTTTAAACGCTCAGGAATCGCTTAGCAGCTAAAAACGCAGCATGCTCATTAATTTCCGCATTGCTGAGCGTTTTTAGCTTCCCCAATGATCCCAGAAATCGCGTGTCAAAAAACGCGTCAAAAACGCGTCATAAATCGCGCAAAAAAGACGCGCGATTTCTGGGAAGGGGATCCTTTTCCTGAGCGTTTAAAAACGCTAGCGTGGGCACATAGCCTATGGCTACTTTTACACTTAACGCTGTTTTTCCAGCCCGTTATTGAAATAGTATAGGGGGAAAAAAGGCGTTCCGCAAAACCAGAAGTCACGGTGCGCCGCACAAACAAACTTCCGTTTGTTTTTGTGGCCCCATTGTTTTTCAAAGGGGCCGTGTCCGTACGCCGTATAAAGGATCGAGCAAGCTCGATCTTTTATCACGGCCACAAATACGGCACATGGCGCACTGTGGAATTTTTGCGGGCCGATGTTGCGGCCCCATAGAAATCTATTGAGGCCGCAACATCGGCCCGCAAAAACACGGTAAGTGTAAAAGCAACCTTATACATGGATTTCGCAACACCGCTTTAACTGTTTCAAGACCAGTCCATTTCCCCCTGTACAAGGCCAGGCACGTTCATTTTTTTTAAGAGATGTAAGAATTTTTTCTCATTCAATTACATAATTATTGCCTTTTTTTCATTATGCATCGGACTTCATTTGTTCATTTTTATGTTTTACTTTTTTCCAATATTGAAAGAAAAATAGAACTCCTTGTCTTTTTTATTTTAATGACCACAATGGACCACTAAAATACATTGTGAATTGTGTTCCCCTTTTTTGCTACAATTATTTCTTTATATCAATTAGTTTTTTTACAGCGTAATGCTCTAACTGATTTGTACTGGTAGTGAATTTATTAATTTCTGATTTATTTCTCTTTCTGTATTTTCGTCAATAATATCACATAATGTAACACTGTAACATTGTAAAGTAGCTTTGATGGGCATTTGAACATTTAAAGGGAATCTGTCAGCGTTTTTTATGCTTCTTCATCTGAGAGCAGCCTGATGTAGGCAAAGACACCCTGAATACAATGATGTATCACTTAGATTACTGGGTTCAGCCGTTGTGATGCAATCAGAGTTTTTAGATTTAGCAATGCAGCAAAGCTGAGAAAGCTAACCCCGCCTACACCAGGTTCTCTATGTACATTAACTGTGAGCTGCTTACACAGGAGGGAGTGGAGTCAGACCACGCTGAACTGTGGCCTGGGAATTGATAATCTGGTGATAAAACCTTCATTGTAAGTAAACAACAGCTCACAGACTAATACATGCTGTCCTCAGATTACATGGCAAAAACCTGCTGATGGATTCCCATTAATACATATATTTTTATTATTACTGATTCCCCCAGTAGAATTAGTGGAAATAGACTATCGGGACTCAGTCAATTGGGAAGATCAGTACTCTGTAGATACATGACGGCATCCCTGGCTCATATTTTAATAAGTTGGTTTGGTTTGAAATCATCATTGCGGCGTGATGTTCATGTGACTTTTCGATAGAAGAGCTGCAGATGCAGTAAGAGGTAGCTTTCAAGTCTCCTTTGCAATGGCTACAGAATACAGATGTGGCTGATAGATTAGTTACTGGGAATCGACTTGCACTAACTCTACCCGGTTGCTCCTGCTTCCTCCAGCACCCAATGATCACATAATGGATGAAATTAGGCCTTATTCAGACGTCAATGATTTTTCTCATATGCAAAGACGGAATTATTTTCATCAGGTGCCAGTTCCCACATAATGAGGTGCTACAGTTAGGTCCATATATATTTGGACAGAGACAACATTTTTCTAATTTTGGTTCTAGACATTACCACAATGAATTTTAAACAAAACAATTCAGATGCAGTTGAAGTTCAGACTTTCAGCTTTCATTTAAGGGTATCCACATTAAAATTGGATGAAGTGTTTAGGAGTTTCAGCTCCTTAACATGTGCCACCCTGTTTTTAAAGGGACCAAAAGTAATTGGACAATTGACTCCAAGGCTATTTCATGGACAGGTGTGGGCAATCCCTTCGTTATGTCATTCTCAATTAGCAGATAAAAGGCCTGGAGTTGATTTGAGGTGTGGTGCTTGCATTTGGAAGGTTTTGCTGTGAAGGAAACATGCGGTCAAAGGTGCTCTCCATGCAGGTGAAGAAAGCCATCCTTAAGCTGCAAAAACAGAAAAAACCCATCCGAGAAATTGCTACAACATTAGGAGTGGCAAAATCTACAGTTTGGTACATCCTGAGAAAGAAAGAAAGAAAGAAAGCAAGCACTGGTGAACTCATCAATGCAAAAAGACCTGGGCGCCCATGGAAGCAAACAGTGGTGGGTGATCGCAGAATAATCTCCATGGTGAAGAGAAACCCCTTCACAACAGCCAACCAAGTGAACAACACTCTCCAGGAGGTAGGCGTATCAATATCCAAATCTACCATAAAGAGAAGACTGCATGAAAGTAAATACAGAGGGTTCACTGCATGGTGCAAGCCACTCATAAGCATCAAGAATAAAAAGGCTAGACTGGACTTTGCTAAAAAACACCTAAAAAAGCCAGCACAGTTCTGGAAGAACATTCTTTGGATAGATGAAACCAAGATCAACCTCCACCAGAATGATGGAAAGAGAAAAGTATGGCGAAGGTGTGGTACAGCTCATGATCCAAAGCATACCACATCATCTGTAAAATACGGCGGAGGCAGTGTGATGGCTTGGGCATGCATGGCTGCCAGTGGCACTGGGTCACTAGTGTTTATTGATGATGTGACACAGGACAGAAGCAGCCGAATGAATTCTGAGGTATTCAGAGACATACTGTGTGCTCATGTTGAGGTAGGGCTAAATTAACCCTTCACAGTTGATCCATTGATTTCCAAATTAGTTCACAGGGCGTTGCTAGCAACTGGGAATGACCACACGGAGACGTGGGTCTCTGTACGGGAGGATCGAGACAGATCACTAAGCCCCTTTATTTGAGTCACTTCTTTTATAATCTTTTGCTTAATTATGCAAAGTATACAACTGCCAATAGAATCGTAATACATTTAAGCCAATAGTATTGCAAGAAAATCAGAATATGTCCCTAGCTGCGTGACGTAGAATATAGAACAATAGCACATTCTTTTAGGGTCTCATCTCATATCTTGTACAAGCTGGAACAGTCTGGTTTCATAACAGCCGTGAACTTTCATCTAGTTAAGTTACAAAATTTAACTCGTAAACAGCAAAATGGCGTCGCAATCACAAAAATGGAGTCTGAAGAACAAGATATCCCGTACATCTGAATACTGTACTTCACAATTCCCCCCTAGATAAATTTTGTTAACACATATGCAGCATCAGAGGTGCTATCCCAAGCCATAAGCTCGAGGGGTACTGGTCTTCACATGACTGATGCCGTGTTATCAGTCATGGCTGTCGCGGCGCACCCGTCCCCCCTGTATACTACAGTGCACAAATAACAATTTTTGATGACGGTGGTGGGGTTCTTTTGTAAGTAGCCTTGTGCTTGGCTTCAACATCTTCATCAAGTAGCCTTTTAAGATTGGTGCAGAGAAGAGCAGGGGCGACGCCGCCTTTGGTATCATCATTAGCTGGCTTAGTGTAGAATTTCCTAATACATACAGAAATACACCAAAGAACAAGGTTTAGTATCACATATACAACAAGGATACAGGCAGCAATGTGTAACATGCTTTGTAAGATCCCAGCTATCCAGCCCCCAATTACCTTAAACCAATTGGCTGGATTGAGAAAGGAGGTGTCTGACCAGCAACTGTACCTATTACGATCATTGTCTTTATCGTATTGATCTCTGAGTCATTGAATATCTTCTAACTTTAACTTCAACTTCATAGTACTGTTAGGATCTATATAATGACAGCAAGCGGGTCCAATGACCTGACACATACCACCTTGTGCTGCTGTTAAGTAGTCCAGCACTATAGTATGTTGATTAGTGACTATAATAAGTTGATTTTGGACAGCAACAGTAGTATTAAGTATGTCCAATATATCCCAAATCTAGATAGTCTGTGGCTCTAACCAATTTATCCTACATTTGTGTAATCATTGGGTAAATGAAAATAGAACTGACAATTTTATTTGCCACACTCATCTGCACTATATGTGGTCTCCCTGAAGGGTGGGGTGAATTGTCCGCAGCTCTTTTGTATAATGTATGTTTGGGTATAGCCTGTGTATCCAACTGTTTGTTCAGAATAACAAAGGTGGCCGGGGTCAAGCGACCCAGAGTACAAGTACCTCTTACCCCTACTGGCAACCATTTATAAGCATTGTCTCCACATACTCAGAACATGTCATCAGGTAAATCCCATAGGGCTGAATATTGCAGTACCAATCTATGAGCTAAGTCTATGAATGCAGATGCATTCTGAAGCATACACCAAGCTGGAGATTGTCCTAAAGGACTACAATAACCTACATCAGGATTTCCACAAGTGGGGGTTCCTGGTACATATTCAGAGGACTCATTACAAGATATATTGCCAGGAATACTGGCACAGGTTTCGATAGAACCCCGGGGAAACAAATTAGAAAATTCCCATGACGTGTTATGTAACCACCTTTCTAGCAACATTGGTTTGAAAGCATCAGTAGAGTGTGAAGTTACATTGAAACTGACTTGTAAACCATACGTTGGAATTTTCCCTAGATTGGTTAGACTAGTCTTATTTTTAGGGACCCATGCCCCTCCTTTGTAGGCCAAATATTGAAGTTGTGTATTACTTCCTGAAAGGTTACCTTGCCACCAGGGGTATCCCACCCATCCCACAATAGGTAGACCAACAGTTAAATTCCATAACTTAGCATTATCTGTGGCATTATTAGCGAGTGTGTCAGAACAGTCAGTCCAAGCAAATAACTCCTCGGGTGGAACAAGGATAGCCAAAAAGTGGATGCTTGTGGCTGACACTGGTGAATACGTGCAAATCCAACAGTCTGCCAGAGACTGGGAATTGTCCTACAAATCTCTCAGTAATTTTTCATGATGTTGTGTAAACTTATAATTCAAGGACGTTGGGGAATTTAGGCTGTCCCATGCAGTTACCAATAATAATATGAAAAATGCGAAAAACCAAAACATTATGCCCCTTTATTTGCTATTGAATTGTTGGGTGATGAGGAGGACTTCATAGGGACCGTCATACAAGGGTTCTAGTCCGTGCTTCCTGACATGCCTTTTCACGACTACCAAATCACCAGGCTTCAGGTTATGACAGGTGTCGGTTTCTGCTGAATCTGAAAAAGTAAAGGAAACTAGAACATAGGTGTTAGTAAAAAAAATCTTGCTAAGCTGAATAACATATTGAACAGCACAGTCAGTTTCTTCTGATAACTGCTGAGGCTGGAAGTTTGCAACTGGGGGCCTAGTACCAAACAATATCTCATATGGGGACAGGCCATGTTTTGTAATAGGGGTAGTACGGATGTGGTATAGTACAATGGGTAGGAGCTCTGGCCATGGAGCCGTAGTCTCCTGCATCATTTTGGTCAATTGTCCCCTCAGTGTGCCATTCAACCTCTCAACTTTCCCACTGGATTGTGGGTGGTACGGAGTATGGAGGGCTACAGTGGATCCAAGCATTGTCAAAACTTCTTGGTACACATGAGAAGAAAAGGCCGGACCTTGGTCACTTTCAACAACTTCTGGAACCCCATATCTGCATATAACTTCCATCACCAGTTTCTTCGCTGTGGTTTTTGCAGTCATGTTGGTAACAGGGAATGCTTCCGGCCAACTGGAGAACATGTCAACAACAACCAAACAGTATTCATACCTTCCAGACTTGGGCAACGTGATATGGTCCACCTGGAACCTTTAGAAAGGATAGTCGGGCTTAGCAAGATGCTTTGGGGGTACACGTTGAAGTTGACTGGGATTACAAGTCTGACAGATATTACAGGAACGGTTGAGCGCTGTCAAAACTGTGGAAATTCCCGGAGCCCAGTAGAATTTTTGCACCAGTGCGAGGGCCTGATTCTTTCCTCTATGTGTAGGCCCATGTGCCCATATGGCAATAGCAGGGTACATCCGCTTAGGGAGACACACAAGTTGGTCCTTTTTCCAGAGACCATTATCCATTCGTGCCCCATCAGTCTTCCATTGCTTCACCTCTTCCTTTGGAGACATTCTCTGCATTGTCATTAAGCGGTCTCACGGGGTCCGACAGAAAACTTCAGTCTGTTGTAGATCATCAGGTTCTTGTAGGGTCAATGCTTCTTGTAACTGTTTACGGTGAGAGCATGTTGTCACCATAGTTGGTATGGTTGGTTCAACGGGTAAAAGAGCTGCGGCTTTTGCTTGCATATCCGCAAATGCGTTGCAAACAGTCTGTGGACTGTTCCTAGGACCGTGCACCTTAACTTTGATAATGGCCACCTGAGTAGGTAATTTGATCGAGTCCATGAGGGTTTTAACAGCTTCAGCATTTTTCACTGGGGTTCCGGCAGTAGTAATAAACCCTCGATTGGCCCATAGAGCCCCAAAATCGTGAGTAATACCAAATGCATACCGTGAGTCCGTGTATATATTAGCCCGTCTGTTCTTGGCCAAAGTACATGCAGTAGACAGAGCCTGGAGTTCTGCTTCTTGTGCTGACTGTGAGGGCGGGAGCGCAGCTGTGTTTTACTACAGTGTCCTCTGTGGTAACAGCGTATCCCGTGTGGAATCTACCAAACTCATCAGCATATCTTGAACCATCCGTGTATAACACCAGATCAGGATTTGTAAGTGGATTCTCACTGACATTTGGTGGAGTAGCTGTTTCTTCAGTCAGAAGTTGGGAACAATCATGTTGGAGGTAATCCTCATCACTGCCATCTTTCCTTCTAGTTCATTATACGTCTTTCAAGGCATTGTAAAGGGGTTGCATTATGCGGGATGCATCCGGTATCCACTGACGACAGTAGGTACATAGTCCAAGAAAACGCTGGAGTTCAGTTTCATCTTTTGGGAAAGGAAGGGAGCTGACAGCTATTTTTCTTTCTTCTGTGAGGTGTCTAACACCCTGAAGGAGACAGTGACCAAAGAATATCACTTGACCAAGGCAGAACTGAAGTCTCGAGGCCGAAACCCGACAGTTCAGTGCTGCCAGATACTTAAGGAGGCTAACAATGGCAGAAATGGCTAAAGACCCCTGCTCATTTTTTTTGCAAACTGGTTGGGACTGTTTTGGGCCCCTTGTGACATAACTGTCCATGTGAACTGTCGTCCCTGCTAAGTGAATGCAAATAGAAACTGGCAGTCTGGGTGTAACGGAATGCTAAAGAAGGCATTGGTAAGATCAATAACTGTAAACCAAGCAGCATCTTGGGGTATTTGGGACAAAAGGGTATGAGGATTAGGCACCAGGTTTGAGAAACACTTTTACTGGTTCTACAGGCATTTTCCCTATATCATTTGGCCCTTTTGACCAGAGTTTAGATAGTATCTCTGAGAGGTATGGGGTGAGTCATTGATCCTCAGGCAATATTGGGGGTGGATCTGAGCCTATCAGGGCCATCATAACTGTAGGAAGGGCATGCAAAATACATATTTCCTCACTGTCTTCATCTACATAGGGATTATATAACGTAAGAGCCATCTGACCATCATCTTGGAATTGTATTCCGGAGCGGAACTGTGATATTAAATCTGCCCCTAGTAAATTTACTGGACATATGGGAGAAATTACAAACTGAACAGTAACCTTGGGAAAAGGTCCCACAGAAATAGGGTTTATAAAAGTATATTAATTGGGTCTACCATCTACTCCGATTAAAATAGCAGGGGAATGACAATTTCTCTGAAAGTGTTCGAGTCTGGCACAGCGCCAGCATTAGCAGGGAGGGGCTGAGGAGCAGGTTTCCCAGTAGCTGAAGTCTGAGGGGGGGCCAGAGTTTGCTGTGTGGGCTGAAGGGCACACTGATACTGATAAGGGACTGTGAACTCGCAGCCTCGCTGGGCACAATGGTGGGGGCTGGAGCAGCTGCTGGCTGCTAGCTTGCTTTTTTTATTTTTTTTTTCCCTGTACGCTGAACAGACGGGTTAAATTCCTCTGAAAACCTTTTTTTTTTTTTTAGCGGGGACTGGATACATCGGTGCCTTAGGGTTAAGGGGCACAGAGCTTACAGTCGGGAGGAGAGGCTTGATTTCCTGGGGAGGGACCTTATCATCTAGCAGGGAAACTTCTTGTTTCAAATCATTCTTAACCATCTGTCTGCCTGACACAGTATCAATCTTAGTTCCTTCTTAATCGATCACTTCCTCACACCACAGTCACTTTCTTGAACCACAATACATCCCGTCCTTGCCATAATAATAGACAATTTTTCCTTCTTCAACATAGCAGTAACAGAAACAATCAGAATTCACTTCCTCTGTTCTTCCTAACACCTTCGTCACACAATTCATGTGCCAAGCCACAAAATTCTTCTCATTTAGAGCTAAATATCCTTTAGTTGTGCACAATACTGGAGCGGCCATCTCAGTTTGTTCCACCAGGTCAACAGTAGGAAACTGGCTAGTAGGAGCAATGCCTAGTAAAAGACTGTGAAAAATGAGGATGAATGAACTCATGGAGATCAACATCCAACACTGCAGAGACACCATCACATGTTTCTCAACGCAGTGATGCTAGAGCATTGCCCCCATCTCTTATGGGAAATATGCAAAAACATGTAAATCAAGAGCCGCGGAGACACCATCACATGTTTCTCAACGCAAGCAATGACTAGCCAGGTCTTTCACCGGGAAGGAACAACCACGGGAAGGGCAGTCTCCAATGAAGGAAACCACCTATGCCAAAACATGGTATCCATCCACAGACAGCTGTTTCGGGGTATTGCCCCTCATCAGTGTGGAGTAGGAAACTGGCTAGTAGGAGCAATGCCTAGTAAAAGACTGTGAAAAATGAGGATGAATGAACTCATGGAGATCAACATCCAACACTGCGGAGACACCATCACATGTTTCTCAACGCAGTGATGCTAGAGCATTGCCCCCATCCCTTATGGGAAATATGCAAAAACATGTAAATCTCCATGAGTTCATTCATCCTCATTTTTCACATTACAAGTTCATAGACACCAAACATGTATAGGTTCTTTTTTATCTAAGTGGTGAAAAAAAGTCTCCTTTTTTTGTGATCTCGGGTTGGGAGATGGCTTATTTTTTGCGTGCCGAGCTTTTGATCGCCTGTTATTGCATTTAAAATGCAATGTTGTGGCGACCAAAAAAACGTAATTCATATGTTTTTACTTTTTTTCTCGTTACCCCGTTTAGCGATCTGGTTAATTCTTTTTTTATATCGATTGGGCGATTCTGAATGCGGTGATATCAGATATGTGTATGATTGATTTTTTTTATTGTTTTATTTTGAATGGGGCGATTTGGGGTTGATTTGAACTATTTTATTTTTTAATATTTTTTAAAACATGTTTTTTTTAATTTTGTCATGCTTCAGTAGTTTCCATGGGAGACTAGAAGCTGCCATAGCATGATCGGCTCTACTACATACAGGAGATGATCAGATCGCCTGTATGTAGCAGAATTGCTCACTTGCTATGAGCGCCGACCAACAGGCGACGCTCATAGCAATCCAGCACTGACAACCATAGAGGTTTGCTCACGTGACGGGATTTCCCGCGCACTTGCCAGAAGCACGATTTTAATGTTGCTGTCAGAAATTTACAACGGCATTTAACGCGGCTGTTAGAGGCACATGTCAGCTATTCTAAACAGCTGACATGTGCCGGAAAAGATGTGGGCTCAGCGCCGGAGTCCACATCAAAGGGAGGGAGTCTGACATCAGCATACTATTACGCCCTTTTGGGAAAGGGGTTAAAGTCCATGCTTGGCTGTATTGGTGTATTCCTTGACGAGTGGTGTCTTTCTTCTCTCCTGGTTCCTTGGGTTTTAGTTTAATGAGATGACGAACAATAGCAGATTTACTGGCAGGAGCTCTGTGCAGCAGACAGTCGAGCTGCAGTAACAGTCAAGGCTGATGCCCGTGAACGGAAAGCCAGGGGTGGTTTGCTATGGGTCAGAATGGAGTTCTCTTTGCCTTGAAACCTATCTTGTTAACAGGAGTCAGACAGATGTGGGGTTATGTGCATCAGAGCTCATTCTAAACTCACTTGTCGTTCAGGAGTTCTTCCAACCTCCCCGTCCATGGGACCGAGTCTGGCTGCAGATTTAGATAAGACAGGAGACCATAGGTCCGATTAAACCAGGGGTGGGCAATTAATTTTCCTGAGGGGCCACATGAGAGACCATGACTGTTGTGGAGGGCTGAACCAATAGCTTGAAATTAATTCTACTCAATGTTAATTTATTAATATTAATTGTATCACTTAATATTGAGCAGAATTAAGTATGCTGACACCCCCCTATATATCTTTGAACACCCCACAGCCCCTCATATACAGCATGAGCCTCACACAGCCTATTACATATGTGGCATGAGCACCACACAGCCTCCCTATATTTGTCATGAGCTTCACACAGCCAACCCTGTATACAGCATGAGCCCCACATAGCCTCCCTTTATACAGCATGAGCCCCACACAGGCTCCCCATGTACAGCATGAGCCCCACACAGCCTCCCCATGTACAGCATGAGCCTCACACAGCCTCCCCATGTACAGCATGAGCACCACACAGCCTCCTTTACAGCATGAGCCCCACACAGCCACCCTATATACAGCATGAGCCCCACACAGCCACCCTATATAAAGTATTAGCCCCACACAGCCTCCCTATATACAGTATGAGCCCCACACAGCCTCCCCATGTACAGCATGAGCCCCACACAGCCTCCCCATGTACAGCATGAGCCCCACACAGCCTCCCCATGTACAGCATGAGCCCCACACAGCCTCCCCATGTACAGTATGAGCCCCACATAGCCTCCCCATGTACAGCATGGGCCCCACACAGCCTCCCCATGTACAGCATGAACCCCACACAGCCTTCCTATATACAGCATCAGCCCCACACAGCCTCCCTATATACAGTATGAGCCCCACACAGCCTCCCCATGTACAGCATGGGCCCCACACAGCCTCCCCATGTACAGCATGAACCCCACACAGCCTTCCTATATACAGCATGAGCCCCACACAGCCTCCCTATATACAGCATGAGCCCCACACAGCCTCCCTATATACAGCATGAGCCCCACACAGCATCCCCATGTGCTGTATGTCACTGCCATAGAATCCCCATGTGCTGCATGTCACCCCCATAGAATCCCTATGTTCACCTCCATATAATCCCCATGTTCACCCCCATAGAATCCCCATGTTCACCCCCATAGAATCCCCATGTTCACCCCATAGAATCCCCATGTTCAACCCCATAGAATCCCCATGTTCAACCCCATAGAATCTCCATGTTCAACCTCATAGAATCCCCATGTTCAGCCCCATAGAATCCCTATGTTCACCTCCATATAATCCCCATGTTCACCCCCATAGAATCCCCATGTTCACCCCCATAGAATCCCCATGTTCACCCCATAGAATCCCCATGTTCAACCCCATAGAATCCCCATGTTCAGCCCCATAGAATCTCCATGTTCACCCCCAGGTTCAGCCCCATAGAATCCCCATGTTCACCCCCATAGAAGCCCCATAGAATCCCCATGTTCAACCCCATAGAATCCCCATGTTCAGCCCCATAGAATCTCCATGTTCACCCCCATGTTCAGCCTCATAGAATCCCCATGTTCAGCCCCATAGAATCTCCATGTTCAGCCCTAAAGAATCTCCATGTTAACCCCCATGTTTAGCCCCATAGAATCTCCATGTTCACCCCCATGTTCATAGACAGAAAAGAACACCACATACTCACCTCAGTCCCGTTTCCAGGCGCCCTGCTTCTGCCTCCAGAGCGCTGACTCTCCGGCGGCCCCTCCTCCACCAATGACTGCGGGAGACAAAGAAGACAGCGACAAGCAGTTGCAGCATATTGTAACATGCCTGCCGGCATCACTGCATGGCTTCCCATCTCCCATCTTACTCACCACTCTGGGCCATGCTGTGAGTTCTGCCCTCTGCCGGCTCCTTGCTGTAAACCTCGTGTCCTTGCTTGCTGCATGCATCCTGGCTGGGTGCTTAGGGCGGCGGCCCCGGCACTTCCTGGTTCTTACAGAGACAGTGTGCACCTTCCTAAGGTGTCCCCAGCCAATTGCCAAGAGGCATCAGGTACTTAAAGCATCCCCACCCATAAGGAGATGCCTGAGCAACAAACTCTTTCAGTCTGTCTTTGGCTACTGAGTTTCCAGGTCCTGTCCTGCTACTTGTCTTGTGTCCGCCTCCCAGGGGGCTTCATACCCTGGCCTGTACCTGTATTCTGTGTCTCTTGTTTTTGCCTCCCAGGGGTCTTCATACCCTGGCCTGTCCCTGTATTCTTTGTCTCTCATTTCCGTCTCCCAGGGGGCTGCATACCCTGGCCTGAATCCTTGCTCCTGTACCTGTACCCGTATCTTACCCTGTCTGAACTGAGTCCTATACCTGTACGTATTTGTATCCTTGTCTGTAGCCTTCCCTACCCTGCTGTGTGTAACCTTGTGTTTACTCCTGCGGCTTTGCTCTGCACTTTGCTCTGCATCCTGTGACTTTGCTCTGCACTCTGCTCTTCATCCTGCGACTTTGCTCTGCACTCTGCTCTGCATCCTGCGACTTTGCTCTGCACTCTTCTCCGCATCCTGCGACTTTGCTCTGCACTCTTCTCCGCATCCTGCGACTTTGCTCTGCACTCTTCTCCGCATCCTGCGACTTTGCTCTGCACTCTGCTCTGCATGCTGCGGCTTTGCTCTGCACTCTGCTTCGCATGCTGTGGCTTTGCTCTGCACTCTGCTCTGCATCCTGCGGCTTTGCACTCTGCTCCGCATTCTGCGGCTTTGCTCTGCACTCTGCTCCGCATCCTGCGGCTTTGCTCTGCACTCTGCTCCGCATCCTGCGGCTTTGCACTCTGCTCCGCATCCTGCGGCTTTGCTCTGCACTCTGCTCCGCATCCTGCGGCTTTGCTCTGCACTCTGCTCCGCGTCCTGAGGCATTGCTCTGCACTCTGCTCCGCATCCTGCGGGTTTGCTCTGCACCTTGTAGTTCTGCTCTGCTCTTCGCTCTGCACCTTACGGTGCTGCTCTGCTCTCCGCTCTACACCTTGCGGCTCTGCTCTTCACTCTGAACCTTACGGTGCTGTGCTGCTCTGCTCTCCACTCTGCACCTTGCAGTTCTGCTCTGCTACTTACAGTGCTGCTCTGCTCTCCACTCTGCACCTTGCAGTTCTGCTCTGCTCTTCGCTCTGCACCTTATGGTGCTGCTCTGCTCTCCGCTCTGCATCTTGCAGTTCTGTTCCGCTCTTCGCTCTGCACCTTGCGGTGCTGCTCTGCTCTTCGCTTTGCACCTTGCGGTGCTGCTCTTCTCTCCGCTCTGCACCTTTCGGTGCTGCTTTGCTCTCCACCTTGCGGTGCTGCTCTGCTCTCTGCTCTGCACCTTGTGGTTCTGCTCTGCTCCCATTCCGCACCTTGCGGTTCTGCTCTGCTCCCATTCCGCACCTTGCGGTTCTGGTCTGCACCCGTTCCGCACCTTGCGGTTCTGGTCTGCACCCGTTCTGCACCTTGCGGTTCTGCTCTGCTCTTGTTCTGCAAACTGCGGGTCTTGTTCCTTCTTGTCTTTCCAGTCTGAACTGGTTCCTGACAGTCCCTGTCTTCCCCCAGTCTGAACAGGTCCCTACCTGTTCCCACACTCTACCCATACCTGTCCGTGTTCCTGTCCTTCCCAAATAAGTTCCTTCTCCTCCAGTCTGAACAGGTCCCTTCCTGTCCCCATATACCACTCCTACCTGCCTGTGTTCCTGTCCCCCCAGTCTGAGCAGTGCCCGCCTGCCTGCCAGAGTGCCTGCTGGGCCCGCCCACCTGCCTGCCAAGAGTGTCAGCCGTGCCTGCCAGAGTACCAGTCATGCCCGTCTGTACTTGCCCGCATCTGCTATTAGTGTTCAGTCCCTCAGTGGGATCAACTGCTACAGCCAGACACTGCCCTGGAGTGGTACCTGGCAGCTACCTGCTGCATAAGCCTGACCTGACCATCAGAGGCTCCAGTGAACACCAAGGTAGCTGCTTAGTCACGCCCCTTACAGGGTAGTCTAGATTGTGGCACAGTGGGACCACAATCCCACACTCGCACGCACCAGTCAGGGCGCGATCGTTACACATATATACTGAGACAGAGTTTCTTTTTATTGATGTTCCCTTGGTTCTAAGTGTTACCAGCCCTTGTGTTCATTCTGCCCGACCTGCCCTTGCCTCAATATCTTCTGTTGGTCCCAGGAGGTTCCTATCCGGCATATCTTCCCTAAAGCTTTTATTGTTTTGACCAGCCATAATGTAATAAATCGGGTGGTCATGTAATACTGCAGAAACCAGTTACCAACCAGTGTGTATACAGTACAGACACAGCGGGCTATTAAATGCATAATCCATGCAAAGAGAAGAGGTCGCACTCATCGAGATTGAAGTTTCACTGATTTATTGACATATCATGAACATGTCAAGTCGGGGGAGTGACATGAGGAGTGCAAGGTGGGCTGACAACGGCCGTTTCGCGCTGCTCGAGCGCTTCAACGGGTCAAACAGTGGGGGGAAGTGCCGGGTTCATATGGAAATCACATCACTCCGTACCTCCTCCCTCCACAGCTGCTGTCTAAGTGACATTAGTGAATTAAAAACACGCTGAGATGCATTACAATATACAAAAAGCATAAATACAGCTTACTGCACAAGCAGAAAAATGGATACATTGAGAAATAATAAATTACAATGCATGTTCATATATCGAAGACTACTGTTATTTTCATATGTCAAAAACTATTTTTTTCCCTTATGGAAGACATCTACAGTCATATGAATCCAGAGACCAAACTGTCTCACTATTATTAAACTATTAATATACTCACAGGAAAAAAAAAAACAAAACTTTTTTTAAAAAATTTTTTTCAAAAAAACTCTTCTCAAAAAAATTCTCTCAAAAATTTTTTTTCAAAAATGAAAAATGTGTTTTGTATGCCACTGAATATCTGTTTTTTGAGCATTCTCATAAACCACTATATACCTCCATAACTGTGTCTTATCATGGATGAACACAAAAATAAACTATCAATGACAAATCTCAATCATAGCGGACAAAAACCACTGCACCGAAAACGCACAATGTGTATGTGCACTTATGCGAAAAACAAGTCACTATGCGATTCAAATGCTACGGGAAAGAAAAACAACTAAATACCAAAAAGATGTCTTTGCCTCAACTATGTGGAAGTTCATCACAGCTACAATAAGGGACTCCAGGAAAAATTACCAACGAGAAAAGCCACAAGTGTACATATGTGACATAGTTCTCCTATCAACTTAAAGGGAAATGAGGGAAAATATAAACTCCTTCATAAAAAAACAGCTATGTCTATTCTATCATTAAAACCCAGAGGACCTGTCGCCTGTGTATTCATAATCCACCTGGATTCTCGTTTTAATAAGATTTTATTTAGATGCCCTCCCTGCGGCGGTAAAACCACCTTCTCAATTCCTGCAAAGGAGAGAACATTGGGGTCATTTCCATGTGCATCTCTTACATGGTTAATTAGACGTGGGACTCCTTTTCCCGTTCTAATGGACTTAAAATGCTCACGAAAGCGAATGTATAGCGGACGTATAGTTTTGCCTATGTAGAAAAACCGACATGTGCAAAAAATCACATAGACTACATGGTCTGTCTTGCATGTGATCAAATCTGTAACTGTGTGTGTGACCGCGCCCATGTGTAGTGTACGATCAGTACGATGAAATTTACAATATGGACAATGGCCACACCTGTAATTCCCTTGTGGTGTTCCTTTACTCAGCCAAGTGTCACGCTTAGTGACGATCCGATTCTTAACCAGAATATCTCTAATTCTTGTACTTCGCTTACATGAGATGAGGGGCCCTCTAGATACTATATCACTTAAATCCCTATCTTGTTCCAAAATGTGCCAATTTTTTCTAATTGCTGCTCTTATCTGACGATCCATGGGACTATAACGAAAACAGAAGGTAAATCTCTTTTCATTTTCGACTCTTT
Organism: Dendrobates tinctorius; assembly: GCF_039654945.1. Classification (NCBI taxonomy): domain Eukaryota; kingdom Metazoa; phylum Chordata; class Amphibia; order Anura; family Dendrobatidae; genus Dendrobates; species Dendrobates tinctorius. The sequence goes on along the minus strand of NW_027361932.1, from coordinate 17,867,985 downwards.
TATTCTTTAGAGCCACAACTCCTCTAACTTTATTACTGTACTGAGATTTTACTTTTTCAAGTGTGGTATCTAATAGAACCTTAGGATATCCCCGTTGTCTGAACCTATTATATAACTCTCTAGATTGTGTTTCAAAACCCTCCAAGGTATTATTTAGTCGGTGAACTCTCAAAAATTGACCATATGGCAGAGAATTAATGGTATGTGATGGATGGAAACTATCATAACGCAATATGGAATTAGTCGCCAAAGGTTTCCTGTAAACTGACGTGCAAATTTCATTATCCTTAACTTCCAACAAGACATCAAGAAATTCCAGCCGTGTCCCTCCAAAATTGTGTGTGAACAGCATGTTCATCTGGTTCACCTCATTCAGGTGATTCATTCATATCACATGCAAAAAGGCATTGGTGTCCTTTATGTACGACGGGATCTCTCCCAACAAAGGGCGCAGCAACCAATCAATATACTGCGACAGGGATTCCGTGACGGATCCTATCCCAGATACGATTGGGCGTCCTGGGGGACAAGAAGCAGACTTGTGGATTTTGGGTACGTGGTACCAGTGGGGATGCGTGGGAAACTCCGGCAGTAATTTCTCTGCCTTCTTCTCAGAAATAACGTTCATCATGGCATATTTCCTGAGTAACGACCTTAATTCCCTGATGTACCTGGGAGTGGGATCAGTCTTCAATCTAGTATATGTTACTGCGTCAGATAGCTGCCGGTGTGCCTCAGAAAAATACATGTCCCTGGGCAACAAAACCGTGTTGCCTCCTTTATCTGAAGGTCTCACTATGGTATCAGACCATTCTCTGATCTCCACCATAGCTTTCCTTTCTGGGTCTGTCAGATTAGAAGGTACTACAGGATAGACTAGTGATTCAATGTCCTTTATAACTTGCATTTCAAACACATCAATAAGGTTACCCGGGGATATGGGAGGCATGTATTGTGAAGCCACCCCCCCTGTAAACGGTCTATTGATCAACTGTGATTCATTAATAGTTACCCTATCTGAACCTGTGATACTAAGTAATAAATTGGCATCTTCATGTAAATCAGCTAAAGCTCCTGTACCAGCCATGAAACCTAAGGGGCCCTCCCTACATTGTGCTTCCCCAGATAATTTACTATCAATGGGGGGTTTTGTTGTAAAATGTTTATGCAAATGAATCTTCCTGATAGATTTAAATAAATCAATTCTAAATTCAGTCATATCAAAAGGCTGTGGTATGCAAAAATTAAGACCTTTAGATAATAATGCAAAATGTGAATCATTCAAAACATGTCCTGTCAAGTTAATCACTGAAAATGGTTGAGAGTCCGTTATTACTTCTGTCTCCACGAGACCTGTTTCCTCTTGCGGTGCCGACCGAAAACTCTTCCTCCTTCCTCGTCTGACTTCGCGGTAAAAACCGCAGCATGCTCATTAATTTGCGGAATCGCGGCGATCCCGCACCCATAGGAATGCATTGTTCCGCTTACTTCCCGCATGTGGCTGTGCACACCATGCGGAAAGTAAGCCAAACATATGCGGATGGTACCCACGGTCCGGAGGAGAGGAGACTGTCCTCCGGGCTTTGGGTACCATATCCCTGTAAATAGAATTTAAAATAAAAAATATTGTTATTCTCACCTTCCGGCGTCCCGCGCAGGCTTCCCGCCTCTCTCCATGCTCCCGGTCCCAGTAATCCTTTGCGAAAATGCCCGCGATGACGTCCAGTCTCGCGGGATCGCGAAGTCTGGCGGTCATTCGCGCGACGTCATCGCGAATTACCGCGAGACATCGCGATCCCGCGAGAACGGACGTCATCGCGGGCATTTTCGCAAAGGATTACTGGGAACGGATGCGAGGGACGCCGGAAGGTGAGAATAACACTATTTTTTATTTTTTTTTGCATTCTATCTTTTACTAGTAGTAAAAAGTTGGTCACACTCGTCAAACACTATGTATGACGAGTGTGACCAACCTGTCAATCAGTTCTCCAAGCGATGCTACAGATCGCTTGGAAAACGCTAGCATTTTGCAAGCTAAATACGCTTGCAAAATGCTAGTTTTTCCGCGGGAAAATCGCGGGAATTTAAAATGCGATTTTCCCGCGGAATGGAATTCCGGAATTCTCGCGGTAATTTCCGCGAGAGTTCCGGTACGTGTGCACTTAGCCTTAAAGGTAATTATACCAGATGCACTTTGCATGTTACTATGTACTAGTCTATGCAGTACTCAAGGGTACACGGGTAATAACCACTGTGAGGAGGTGTTTTATTTGATGGAGCCATTAGTATAATATTCATGTGTCCATCTATTGTGAAGTGGAGCAAACCTGATAGCAGTAGACACTGTTTGTCTTTTGTGATGGAGCTACTAGCATAGTTTTTATGTGTCTATTTATTGTGAGTAAATATGATGGTAGCAGGCACTATTTCCATGCTATCATGGTTGTTATATAGGTTCCACTACTGATACTAATCCCTCCTGCACTTATAGTACTTTCTGCCAGCTGGCTATGCATGTCAATGAGTGATTATGGAATTGAGCATATTGGCCTCCCCTTTCCTTTCCCGATAACTTGGCATTATGTTTTTAAATGTGTTTTTCTAATAATAAAATTATATTTTTGGGAATAAAAAATCTTTGCCCTGTAATCATCTTTTTATTGTATGTGTCTATGTAGTATTTGATGATAGATGGTATTAATCCATATTTACACATGATCATATTATTTGATACAGTGAAATATCATGTGTATTGGTCTGGTTTATTGGTATCTACTTTAGATGAGAATGAATAAAAGCTACAGTAAGAGTTTTTCAGAGTCGAAAGTAAGAAAAGGTTGAATTTTAGAAATGTTTTTGAGGTGTAGATAACAAGAGCGAGCCAGTGATCAGATGTGGGGGGTGAATTAAAGCTCTGAATCAAGTATGACCCCAAAACAGCAGGCATGTTGGTGGGGAGTAATGGTAGGACCAAACATGGAAATGGCAATGTCGGGCATAGGTAGGTTAGTGGAGGGAGGAAACACAAGGAGTTCAGTGGTTGACAGGTTCAGATAGAGGGAGGACATGATATTGGAGACAGCGGTAAGACAATCACTGGTGTTTTGTATTAATGCAGGAGTGATGTCAGGAGTAGAGGTGTATAATTGGGTGTCATCAGCATAGAGATGGTACTGGAAACCAAATCTACTGATTGTTTGTCCAAGTGTGGCAGTACACAAGGAGAAGAGGAGGGGGCCTAGGACTGATCCTTGAGGAACCCCAACAGTAAGAGGAAGATGAGAGGAGGAGGAGCCAGTAATAGATAGAGTGAAGGAGCGGTCAGAGAGGTAGGAGGAGAACCAGGAGAGAATGGTGTCCTTGAGGCCGATGAAGCGGAGCATAGTGAGGAGGAGTGGATGATCCAAAGTGTAGAATGCTGCACAGAGATCCAGGAGAATTATCATGGAGTAGTGACCATTAGATTTAGCTGTTAGTAGATCATTAGAGACTTTAGTGAGGACAGTTTCAGTAGAGCGTAAAGAGCATAAACCAGATTGTAGAGGGTCGAAAAGAGAGTGATCTGAGAGATAGCAGATTAGACAGGAGTGAACCAAACGTTTCCAGGAGTTTTTATAGATGATGGGAAGATTAGAGACAGGTCCATATTTAGCAAAAAGTTTTGGCCAATGGATTTTTTTTAAGGAATGGATGTAATTCTGTCATTTAAATGAGGACAGACCTCCCTCCATTTCCAGGGACAGCCTTAAGGCAAAGCCTCTAGGAGAATCTAAACACAAAACTGGCCATAGGAATAAAATATAACATTCCTTTATCACATATATCAAACAGCAGCAAATAATATCAAGTAACTCCCCTGTTACCATGACGTCTTATTCTACCATTCCACCCCCATACATGGCTCCATGGCATAATATGGTCGTCCCTGACCATTTAAAGCACACAAAATACTGCACACAACAGTAAAACAGTTTAAACCCTCTTCTGTACTTCTCCTGTGTACGATGTCCTCGTCCTCTAAAACTGTCAGTCTGCTGGGTGACCCGATCGAAGTGTTCATATTCCTTTGTGAGGCAACAGGACCCAAGAAGCAATTGGCTACGAATAAAAAACTGGAATACTGGGACACTCCAATCTCTTGCTGAGCCCAACAGAACTGACTCAGGAGTTCAGCAGCAGGGGTACATTGCAGCAGCTCGGACTTTGGGTAAATATGTTCATGTTTAGCTCATTATAATCAGGATCATTCCTGTTGTTTTATACATAATGACTGGCCATGGTATACAAAGAAATCTTTATTTAACTTATTATATTGTCTATGATGAATTACCTATTTCCAGGAATTAGACATATTATCTTGTGAGCTTATGTGTATTTTGCACTTCAGCCTCAGCCATTGTCCTTTGTGATCTGTTCTAGCCCATTTATGAAATTAATAAAAAAAAATTTTTTATGCATGTTATTACTTACTATTTGAAAAATTTTACTTGTCTTTGGGCTGAATATTTTCTTTCCTGCTCAATGTTTGCATTTTTTCATTTTTTTCTATGTATGTGTATTTCCCTTTTTTAGGCTGTGTGCACACGCTGCGGATTTTGCTGCGGTTCCGCAGCGGTTTTGGCCGCTGCGGACCCGCAGCAGTTTTTTCTGCGGTGTACAGTACCATGATTCCCTATGGGAATCAAAAACCGCAGTGCAGACGGTGCGGAATTTTCCGCGCGGATTATCTGCGGTTTTCAATCCGCAGAAAGAATTGACATGTCAATTCTTTCTGCGGATTCTCCTGCGGTTTGCCATCTCCTCTATTGAGGTGATGAAAAACCGCAGGGCAAAACCGCAGAGCAATCCGCAGGTAAAACCGCAGGTCTTTTGACCTGCGGTTTCACCTGCGGATTTTACAAAATCCGCGCGGATGAATCCGCACATAATCCGCAGCGTGTGCACACAGCCTTAACCTTTGACATTGTTCAATATAATAAAATTGCTTTTTTATGAATTCTTTGGAGGACCTTTTTTTCTCTGTTTTGGTAGGCTGGAGTCACACTAGCGATTTTAAAATTGGTCAGATTTTGATGCAGGAGAGTCGGACGAGTGTAATGCAAGTGTCACACGAGTGTCATACGTTTTTTATGCCAGTACAATCCGATTTTTCACACCTAGCATCCGATTTACATCTGAATGCAGTGTGATTGCTATTTGACTGTAATGCGATTTTAACATGAGCTTTTACACAGAGAAATTCTCTAAGTCACTTACGCATCGTTTTCAAAGGAAATATTCTTCAAAACATATATATATATATATTTATATATATATAATAGATGATAGAGAGATAGAATAAAAGCCGGCAATTCATGTGCTGCATTACAGGTTAGAATAGAATAAATATAAACACATAAAATTCATAGATATATAGATATCAGTGACACACACATATATATGTATATACAGTATATTACATAGATACATAGAAGAAAAGCTGACAATTCATCTACCCTGTACTGTAAAATCACTGCAGGAGCCGACCGGATAGAAGAGATGGTTTACATACAGTAAATACAAATAGAATAATTAGATATATAGATAAATATAATTAATACAGTGTGTGTGCAGCTTACTGTACATGAATTTTATTAATAAAAGATTATTTTTCGGAAAAAAAAGGTGTGGGCTCTGTAGGGATTCTACTCGCTTAGGTGCGACAGGAGACAGTCAGGAGGTAGGTTCCCTTTAAGTTCATGCGGTTTATTACATCATAAACCAAACAGCATGTCACCAAAATAATCGGCCTTCAGTTCAGGCGACAAAATAACATCAAATGTCCTTTCCTTCAGGCTCAGTCCGCGAGCCTCAGCGCACACAGGAGGTCTATACCCCCCTCACATACAGCTCCTTGGTTCAGGAGCTGGCCACATTATAAGGGTGTAGCCACACCCACGAACCCAGCAGTTGACTGGTCACAAGACTGTGACCTCACCAAAGGTCCTTGCAAAACAATAATAATAATAACTGGTATGCCTTATATTATGGAGACAAGCCATCTATGAGACACAAATCTCCCATCGATTACACGACCCTTAGCCCTGCCACAGCTCCCACGCAATTTTCGTAACCAGCAGGGGGAAAGCCGATGGCTGGGGGCAGATGTTTATAGCCTGGGAAGGGGGTAATACTTAGGGAGCTTCCCAGGCTATTAATATCAGCTCACAGCTGTATACTTTGTTATTAATAACTAGCAAAGGCTATGCAGACAGCTGCGAGCTGATATTAATAAACTAGGAAGTGACCATGGATACTGCCCCCCCCAGGCTAAATACATCAGCTCTCAACCGCCTCAGACTGGATGGTCGCATCTTGACACCATCCAGGTTGAGAACTAATTATCCCCCAGACATGTTGCAGGCGACATCTCCCCCAACCCTAGGCCTCCCTCCACCAGCATACATTACTCTCCTCCAGCTGCATATAGAAACCCTGTTAATCTTATTAACATTCAGTGCATGCCTTCTCCTATCGCTTTCCAATGTGCCCTCTGGAATGCATGGTCTGTGTGTAACAAACTGACTTACATTCACAATTTTTTTCTCTCTATTTCCCTTAACCTTCTGGCTATTACAGAAACCTGGATCCAGCATTCAGACACCACCGCTACTGCCGCTCTCGTTTGGTGGGCTGAAATTTTCACATACCCCCAGACCTGAGAACAGACAATGTGGAGGTGTTGGTTTGCTCCTTTCATCACAATGTGCTTTCCAGGTCATCCCCCCGGTTCCCTCACTTACATTTCCTTCCTTTGAAGTCCACGCCGTCAGACTCTTTAAGCCCTTCTCCTTACGAGTGGCGGTTGTCTATCGCCCCCCAGGCTCCTCCCGCCAGTTTCTAGACCACTTCGCCACCTGGCTTACTCACTTTCTATCCTGTGACATCCCCACCCTCATCATGGGAGACTTTAACATCCCCATAAATGATCCCCTCTCCAAATCTACCTCTCATCTTCTTTCTCTAACTTCTTCATTCGGCCTCTCACAGTTTACTAATTCTCCTACACATGAGGACCTGGTTTTCTCCCGTCCCGGCTCACTGCACGACTTTACTAACTCCCCTCTCCCGCTCTCAGACCACAACCTTCTTTCCTTCTCAGTCAAGAATTGTCTCCTCAGCCGGGACACCCCCACTTACCACACTTATCGGAATACACGTACCATTAATACCCAGCAGCTTATGGACAATCTCCAAACATCTTTAGCCCCTATCTCCTCCCTCTCCTGTCCAGACTTAGCATTGTCACACTTCAATAATACACTGAAGAATGCCCTAGATCAAGCAGCACCTTCTACACGCAGAAAGATCCGACACAGACAACGGCAGCCCTGGCACACAATGCAAACACGCTTTCTTCAGCGCTGCTCAAGGTGTGCAGAGCAGCAGTGGAGAAAATCTCTCTTAGCAGAAGACTTCATCCACTATAAGTGTGGCGCCCCTGAGGCTTCAGTCGCCACAGAGGTACTGCACCTTCTCCTAAGGTGTAGTGCCCCACCATCCAGGTAAGGTGGGAACTCCTGACCACGCTCCACACCTGCATTCCACACACAGGATAGTTCAGTGGGGCCACCTAACAGCTTCAGGCTGGGGGTTAGCAGAGCACCCCTCGTGGAACCCTGCTTCTTAACACGAGATGTGCTGGGAGGCGGGTGGAGTGAGATGATATAAAAGAGTGGGAAGAGTGAGAGTTGGGGGTTAGTTGGTTAGTTGGAGAGAGAAGAGAGAAGATGGGTGTCTGAAGGACGTGCTGCAGCAGGTCCCAGTGATCTGGGCTGCTGGCACGAGAAAGAGACTGATAAGATTGATAACCTAACCTTCCATAAGAGAGATAGAACAGATCGGAACGAAGGAGAATAGAAGGACGGTGGGAAGCTGGTTGAAGAAAGATAGAGAACCCTTCCAGTCCAGAGAGAGCAAAGGCCGGGGCCCGGTCCCCGAGGATGATTGGATCTTTATGTCCGGCAACAGACACCGGAGGAGTAGTGAGCCGCTAACGCCTTGCTCCCATAATAGACTTGGGACACAACAGCAACTGAATAGAGAGCCAGGACGCAGTGAGGAGTCCCCGAAGCAGGCTACAGCTGTCTGTCATACAAGTAAAGACTAGGAACACCTAGAGAGAGGCATTCCAGGGTAACTAAGTACTGGAGTGCTTCGCACCTAAAGGCGCATTGGAGGAGTCATTCAGTAAGGTACATGTTGGCGGAGTGTGGAAGGGAGAATCCTATCCTGCCGGAAGGTTGGCTGGAGCCCTGACCTGGAGAACACAGTACGGAGGCAGGCATTGGAGTGAACTGCAAACAGTGAGTAAAGCTTTGGAACCGCATACTCAGGTGTCCTCCAGTTATTCCCACACCACTACACCTGGGTACCAGCATCTATACCATTCTGCGCCTCTCCTCATCCATTGCACCTACCCTGCTCTGGGACTACAGCTCCACCTGTGGGGAGCTACACCATCTTTGCTGCACCACACCATCAGTCCCAGCGGATCTGCATTCAGCGTTGGCTCAACATCTTACTTGCCAAACACCACGGGTGGCGTCACGAGCTATTCTAATAAACTTTAACACTATTAACATCACCGCCATTGATATTGGGCGCCCAGGGCCACGGGTCGGGTCACCGCTGCTGTGACACATTCCCGCCTTGACACCGGCCCGGTACCGAGTACCCCGCTGCCCTGGGTGTGCGAGGGCGACCCATAAGTTCATGCTCAAAACCTATAACTCTGCCCTTCATCTGGCCAAACAATCCTACTTCACCACCCTCATCACCTCACTATCCAACAACCCAAGACGACTTTTTGAAACCTTAAACTCCCTCCTGAAACCTAAAGTACAGGCCCCCATCACCAACCTCAGCGGTGAGGATCTGGCCACTTATTTCCTAGAAAAAATCAACCACATCCATCAGGATATCTCAGCCCAATCTCCTCAGTGCCTGGATCCCCTTCCCTGCCACACCTCAAGCTCACTAGATATCTTTGAGCCTGTTTTAAAAGAAGTTTCCAAGCTCCTCGCTTCCGCTCGGCCTACAACCTGCAACAGTGACCCCATTCCTTCACAGCTCCTGCAGTCTCTCTCATCAGTGGTCACCACTCACCTGACTAAAATATTTAACCTCTCTCTTTCTTCAGGTATATTTCCATCCTCATTTAAACATGCCATCATAACCCCTTTACTTAAAAAGCCATCCCTGGACCAGAACTGCACTGCTAACTACAGACCTGTCTCTAACCTTTCCTTCATCTCTAAACTCCTGGAACGCTTGGTCCACTCCCGTCTAATCCGCTATCTCTCGGATAACTCTCTTCTCGACCCCTTACAATCTGGTTTCCGCTCTTTACACTCTACTGAAACTGCCCTCACTAAAGTCTCTAATGATCTAATAACAGCTAAATCGAAAGGTCATTGCTCCCTGCTGATTCTCCTGGATCTCTCTGCCACATTTGACACTGTGGATCACCAGCTCCTCCTCACTATGCTCCGCTCTATAGGCCTCAAGGACACAGCCCTCTCCTGGTTTTCCTCCTACCTCTCTGACCGCTCCTTCACTGTATCTTTTGCCGGCTCCTCTTCCTCTCCTCGTCCCCTTACTATCGGGGTCCCGCAGGGCTCAGTCCTAGGCCCCCTCCTCTTCTCTCTATACACTGTTCCTATTGGACAAACAATCAGCAGATTTGGGTTCCAGTATCATCTCTATGCTGATGACACCCAATACTTCTTCCCCTGACATCACCCCTACCCTAATTCAAAATACCAAGGATTGTCTGTCTGCTGTCTCTAACATCATGTCCTCCCTCTATCTGAAACTAAATCTCTCCAAAACTGAACTTCTTGTGTTTCTCCCCTCTACTAACCTCACTCTACCTAACATCGAAATAACCCTGGAGGGTTCAACCATAACTCCCAAGCAGCATGCCCGCTGTCTTGGGTCATATTCGACACTGAACTTTCCTTTACTCCCTATATCCGATCACTCACTCGCTCTTGTCACCTGCATCTTAAAAACATCTCCAGAATCCGACCTTTTCTCACCTTTGAAACTGCTAAGACTCTTACTGTCGCTCTTATTCATTCTCGTCTGGACTACTGCAACTCTCTTCTGATCGGTCTCCCTCTTACCAAACTTTCTCCACTCCAATCCATCTTGAATGCAGCAGCCAGGGTCATATTTCTGTCCAGCCGCTTCACCGATGCCTCCATCTTGTGCCAGTCATTACACTGGCTACCTATTCGCTACAGGGTCCAGTATAAACTCATCTCTCTCACCCACAAAGCTTTCCACTGTTCTGCACTGCATTATATCTCCTCTCTCATCTCTGTCTATCGCCCTACACGTGCCCTCCGTTCTACAAATGACCTAAGACTAACATCCCCCGTAATCCGAACCTCGCACCTTTGTCTCCAAGACTTCTCTCGTGCTGCTCCAGCTCTCTGGAATGCACTTCCCCAGACGATCAGACCGATACCTAGCCCCGACCTATTCAAGCGCGCTTTGAAAACCCATCTCTTCAACAAGCCTACCACATCAACTACCCAATAAACTAACTTTGCCCTGTTCCCTCCTTCCAAATATTATTCTGAATCTGCACCCTACTATTCATCTGTCTCCACACCCTCCATGCACATGATAACTGCTCTTGATACTTGACTATTGCACTTAAACAAACGGGCTGATGACCTGATCATGCAGCTTTATATGAAAATCCCTCTTTATTATAATTGCCAGACCTGAATTAACAAGCATTTTTCACCTACTGTGTCCCCCCCTCCATTTCCTTGTAGATTGTAAGCTTGCGAGCAGGGACCTCACTCCTAATGTCACTGTTTAAATTGTCTTAACTTGTATTGAATTTATTGTCTGTACATGTCCCTGCTTAATTGTAAAGTGCTGCGGAATATGTTGGCACTATATAAATAAAAATTATTATTATTATTATTATTATTATTATGGCATGGGACAGAACGACGGACAGGTACGGTATATTGTTGTTTTTTTATTTTCGTTTTATTACAGGGGAATGAGGGCTTCGGTGGAATCAGGAGAGGTTGCAAGTATGGTTTAATTAAGATTATTAACCCCTTTCCTACATTGGACGTACTATTCCGTCCATGTGACCTGGGACCTAAGTCCCAAGGAGGGAATAGTACGTCTAATGCGATCAGCGGCGCTCACGTGGTGAGCGCCGCTGATCATGGCCGGGTGTCAGCTGATTATCACAGCTGACACCCGGCACAATGTGTCAGGGGCGGTCACGGACCGCCCCTGACACGTTAACCACTGGCACACCGCGATCAAACATGATCGCGGTGTACCGGGGATTAAAGGAAGCATCGGCAGGGAGGGGGCTCCCTCCGTGCTTCCCTGCGACCCCACAGCAGCGCGATGTGCAGCGCCGATGCGGGGGGTCTCTTTCCCTGCAGGTCCCCGGATCCAATATGGCGACGGGGACCTTCGGGGGCCTGCAGGGAGCTGGCTTCCTCACTGCCCGCAGAGCGCAGGCATGAGGAAGCCTGCAGCAGTGCCTGTGACAGATCGCTGATCTGTCACAGTGATCTGTGATGTGACTGATCAGCGATCTGTCACAGGACAGTGATGTCCCACCTGGGACATTATAATAAAGTGAAAAAAAAAAAAAAAATTCCCTAATAAATTCATTTTTTGAAAATAAAAAACCAAAAACACAATAAAAGTACACATATTTGGTATCGCCGTGTCCGTAATGACCCACCCTATAAAACTGTCCCATTAGTTAACCCCTTTAGCGAACCCCTTAAAAAATAAAAAACGAAGCAAAAAATAATTTTTTATTATCATACCGCCGAACAAAAAGTGCAATAACGCACGATCAAAAAGACGCATATAAATATCCATGGTACCGCTGAAAATGTCATCTTGTCCCGCAAAAAACGAGCCACAACACAGCGTCATCAGCAAAAATATAAAAAAAGTTATAGCTCGCAGATTAAAGCGATGCAAAAATAATTATTTTTTATATAGAAATTGTTTTCATTGCATAAAAGCGCCACAACATAAAAAAATGACATAAATGAGGTATCTCTGTAACCGTACTGAACCGAAGAATAAAACTGCTTTATCAATTTTACCGCACGCGGAACGGTGTAACCGCACCCCCCCCAAAAGAAATTCATGAAACGCTGGATTTTGTTCCTTCTGCGTCCCAAAAATCGGAATAAAAAGCGATCAAAAAATGTCACGTGCCCGAAAATGGTACCAATAAAAACGTCAACTTGTCCCGCAAAAAATAAGACCTCACATGACTCGGTGGGTCAAAATATGGAAAAATTATAGCTCTCAAAATGTGGTGATGCATAAACTATTTTTACAATAAAAAGCGTCTTTTAGCATATGACAGCTGCCAAAAATAAAAACCCGCCATAAATAGTAAATCAAACCCCCCGTTATCACCCCCTTAGTTAGGGAAAAATATCAAAATAAATTTTTTTATTTATTTCCATTTTCCCATTAGGGATAGGGTTAGGGTTTGGGCTAGGGTCAGAGCTAGGGTTAGGGCTAGAGTTAGAATTGAGGGATTTCCACTGTTTTGGCACATCAGGGGCTTTCCAAACGCAGCATGGCGTCCTATCTCAATTCCAGCCAAAAAAGTTAAATGGCGTGGCTTCCCTTCCGAGCTCTGCCATGTGCCCAAATAGTGGTTTACCCCCATATATGGGGTATCAGCGTACTCAGGACAAATTGCACAATAACTTTTGGGGGCCTGTTAGTCTTGGGAAAATAAAAATTGGGGGTGAAAAGATCATTTTTGTGGAAAAAATATGATTTTTTTAATTGTACGGCTGTACGTTATAAACTTCTGTGAAGCCCTTGGGGGTTCAAAGTGCCCACCACATATCTAGATAAGTTCCTTGGGGGGTCTAGTTTCCAAAATGGGGTCACTTCTGGGGGGTTTCCACTGTTTAGGCACATCAGGGGCTCTCCAAACATGGCACGGCGTCCAATCTGAATTCCAGCCAATTTTGCAGTGAAAAAGTCAAATGGCGCTCCTTCCCTTCCGAGCTCTGCCATGTGCCCAAACAGTGGTTCCCCCCACATATCAGGTATCAGTGTACTCAGGACAAATTGCACAATAACTTTTGCAGTCCAATTGTTCAACATCTTTATCAACGATTTAGATGAAGGAATTGAGGGTAAACTGATTAAATTTGCTGATGACACAAAGCTAGGAGGGATAGCTAATACTAGAGAAGAGAGAGAGAGGATTCAAAAAGATTTAAATAAACTGGAGAAGTGGGCAGCAACTAACAGAATGGTTTTTAACAGGGAGAAATGCAAAGTACTACATCTGGGCAATAAAAATGAAAAAAGCATATATAGAATGGGAGGAATAGGGCTAAGTGACAGCACATGTGAAAAAGACTTGGGTATACTAATAGATCACAGACTGAATATGAGTCAACAGTGTGATGCAGCAGCAAAAAAGGCAAATGCAATACTAGGATGTATTAACAGAAGCATACAGTCTAGATCACGTGAAGTCATTATTTCCCTCTACTCCTCTTTGGTCAGACCTCATCTGGAATATTGTGTCCAGTTTTGGGCACCACATTTTAAAAAAGACATCAACAAACTGGAGCAAGTTCAGAAAAGAGCGACCAGAATGGTGACCGGTCTGCAAACCCTGTCTTATGAGGAAAGGTTGCAGGATTTGGGAATGTTTAGCTTGCAAAAGAGAAGACTGAGAGGAGACTTAAAAGCTGTCTACAAATATCTAAAGGGCTGTCACATTGTAGAAGGATCAACTTTATTCTCATTTGCACAAGGAAAGACTAGAAGCAATGGGATGAAACTGAATGGGAGGAGACACAGATTAGATATTAGAAAAAACTTTTTGACAGTTAGAGTGATCAATGAGTGAAACAGGCTGCCACGAGAAGTGGTGAGTTCTCCTTCAATGGAAGTCTTCAAACAGAGGCTGGACAGACATCTGACTGGGATGATTTAGCGAATCCTGCTTTGAGCAGGGGGTTGGACCAGATGGCCCAGGAGGTCCCTTCCAACTCTACGATTCTATGATTCTATGATTCAATTTCTCCTGTTACCCTTGGTAAAATAAAAAAAATTGAACCTGAAGTAATTTTTTTTGTGAAAAAAAGTTAAATGTTCATTTTTTTTTAAACATTCAAAAAATTCCTGTGAAGCATCTGAAGGGTTAATAAACGTCTTGAATGTGGTTTTGAGCACCTTGAGGGGTGCAGTTTCTAGAATGGTGTCACTTTTGGGTATTTTCTATCATATAGACCGCTCAAAGTGCCTTCAAATGTGATGTGGTTCCTAAAAATAAAATGGTGTTGTAAAAATGAGAAATCGCTGGTCAAATTTTAACCCTTATAACTTCCTAACAAAAAAAAATTTTGGTTCCCAAATTGTGCTGATGTAAAGTAAACAGGTGGGAAATGTTATCTATTAAGTTTTTTGAGTGCCATATCTCTGTGATTTAAGAGCATAAAAATTCAAAGTTGGAAAATTGCAAAATTTTCTAAATTTTTGCCAAATTTCCATTTTTTTCACAAATAAACGCAAGTTATATGAATGAAATGTTACCACTAACATGATGTACAATATGTCATGAGAAAACAATGTCAGAATCACCAGGATCCATGGAAGCGTTCCAGAGTTATTACCTCATAAAGGGACAGTGGTCAGAATTGTAAAAACTGGCCCGGGAGTTAACGTGCAAACCACCCTTGGTAGTGAAGGGGTTAATGGCGTCTGTGCCATTTTTTCAATTAAAGGACTTTTTTCTGGGTGTCTGTGTTTTTATATAATGTGACTATGGGGTTTGTAATGGGGGCGTCTTATTGACACCTCTCCATTACTAAGGTAGGGGCTTGATGTCACCTGACAATACAAGGGTGACATCAACCCAGCCAACTATCACCCCATTTGCCACCGCTACAGGACAACTCGAAAGAGCGAGGCTAAGTGTCAGAATTTGCGCATCTTAGAGATGAGCTTTCTCTGGGGCAGCTGAGAGTTGATGTTTTTAGCGAGGGGGGACAGTATCCATGGCCTCTTCCTAGGCTATTAATATCAGCCCGCAGCTGTCTGCATAGCCTTATCAGTTATAGGGGACCCCACGTCATTTTTTTGGGGGGTCCCCCATTTTAATAGCAAGTAAAGGCTAAGTATACAGTTGTGAGCTGATATTAATAGTGTAATGCAACTGCAAGTTGCAACCTCCACCAGGTGGCACAGGGAAGGGGAAAAAGGTACACACACTAACTAAGGTACGCACACACTAAGTCCAGGATAGGGAACGGGTCAGGCACAAATGGGGATGGTCAGAATAAGTATGAAGGATCACAGGTATATGGGTCAGCTGCTCAAGCCAGAGACTAGAACTTTCACTGACAAATGCTACCAGAAATGGCACCAATAAATAGCCACCCTCGAACCAAAGAGAGCCAGGAAAAGTTAACCTCACCAAAACCAGGCTGGGGAAAGAAAAGCAATAGCAAACCCCGACCTGGATCATGACAGTACCCTCCTCTCAAGTTGGGGCCACCGGACCCCCAGGTTTCCCAGGATACCGAGCATGAAAGACCCAGACCAACCGATGCGCATAGACCGATCGCGCCAGATCCCAGGACCGATCCTCGGGACCGTAACCCCTCCAATGGATCAGATATTGGAGTAAGTGATGGACCATGCAAGAGTCCACAATCCGTTCCACCTCATACTCATTCTGACCATCCACCAAAATAGGTAGTGGCGGAAATGGAGACCACCCTGAGGTAGACCTCAACGGTTTCAAAAGAGCTTTATGGAACACGTTGGAGATCCATAGCGATGGGGGAATGCGCAAACGGAAGGCCACAGGATTGACCACCTCCATAATCTCATAAGGGCCAATGAACTTGGGCCCCAACTTAGCAGAAGGAACTTTAAGCTTAATATTCCTGGTGGACAATCATGCCTTATCCCCAACCCAGAATACTGGCCCCACAGATCGTCTTTTGTCAGCAAAGAATTTATACCTCCCCTGAGCCTCCCCATTGTTGCTCTGAACCTCCTGCCACACCTCCCCCAAACAGCTAGATCAGCCCCAGGACACCCTGAAACCAGTCTGGAAAATTCCCCAAAATGAGGGTGAAACCCATAATTACAGAAGAAATGGGAGGTACCCGTGGACTGATTAATGCGATTATTAAAAGCAAACAGCCACAGGCAACGAGGAACACCAATCGTCCTGCTGAGCTGTTGTCAGACATCGCAAGATTTGTTCCAGGGACTGATTGGTCCTCTCTGATCATTAGTCTCAGGATGATATGTTGAAGAAATGGTCAAACAGATATACAACCTTTCACCAAAGGCCCTCCAAAACTTGGACACAAGCTGTACTCCCCTGTCCAAAACCACACTCACAGGCACACCATGCAACCGCACCACATGTTCAACAATTTAACCAATGTCAATGCATTGGGCAGACCTGTTAATGGTACAAAATGTGCCTGCTTACTAAATCTGTCCACCACCACCCAAATGACCGTTTTACCACTAGAAGGAGGAAGATCAGTGATAAAATCCACCGACAGATGAGTCCATGGTCTATCAGGAATTGGCAAAGGCACCAATTCCCCGGCCGGCCAGTTATGGGAGCTCTTCGTACGAGGGCAAACATCACAGGATGTCACAAACTTCACCACATCTGAGGCCAACGAGGACCACCAAAACAGCCTAGAGACAGCTTTGCGGGTAGCCGAGATTCCAGGATGCCCACTCAGGGCTGAGTCATGAAACTCCCGAAGTATCCAGAGACGAAATTGAATGGGCACAAAGAGCTTATTAACCGGCAATGACAGAGGGGCAAGGGATTGGGCCTCACCAATCTCCCGCTCTAATACCGAAGATCATAGAATCATAGAATCGTCGAGTTGGAAGGGACCTCCTGGGCCATCTGGTCCAACCCCCTGCTCAAAGCAGGATTCGCTAAATCATCCCAGTCAGATGTCTGTCCAGCCTCTGTTTGAAGACTTCCATTGAAGGAGAACTCACCACTTCTCGTGGCAGCCTGTTCCACTCATTGATCACTCTAACTGTCAAAAAGTTTTTTCTAATATCTAATCTGTGTCTCTTCCCATTCAGTTTCATCCCATTGCTTCTAGTCTTTCCTTGTGCAAATGAGAATAAAGTTGATCCTTCTACAATGTGACAGCCCTTTAGATATTTGTAGACAGCTATTAAGTCTCCTCTCAGTCTTCTCTTTTGCAAACTAAACATTCCCAAATCCTGCAACCTTTCCTCATAAGACAGGGTTTGCAGACCGGTCACCATTCTGGTCGCTCTTTTCTGAACTTGCTCCAGTTTGTTGATGTCTTTTTTAAAATGTGGTGCCCAAAACTGGACACAATATTCCAGATGAGGTCTGACCAAAGAGGAGTAGAGGGAAATAATGACTTCACGTGATCTAGACTGTATGCTTCTGTTAATACATCCTAGAATTGCATTTGCCTTTTTTGCTGCTGCATCACACTGTTGACTCATATTCAGTCTGTGATCTATTAGTATACCCAAGTCTTTTTCACATGTGCTGTCACTTAGCCCTATTCCTCCAATTCTATATATGCTTTTTTCATTTTTATTGCCCAGATGTAGTACTTTGCATTTCTCCCTGTTAAAAACCATTCTGTTAGTTGCTGCCCACTTCTCCAGTTTATTTAAATCTTTTTGAATCCTCTCTCTCTCTTCTCTAGTATTAGCTATCCCTCCTAGCTTTGTGTCATCAGCAAATTTAATCAGTTTACCCTCAATTCCTTCATCTAAATCGTTGATAAAGATGTTGAACAATACAGGGCCCAGGACAGAGCCCTGTGGTACCCCACTTGAGACATTCTTCCAACTGGATGTGCAGCCATTTACGACCACTCTTTGGGTCCGATCACTAAGCCAGTTATGAATCCACCTAACAGTTGCCTTGTCCATTCCATACTTAGTCATTTTTTTAATAAGGATTGTATGAGAGACTTTGTCAAATGCTTTGCTGAAGTCAAGATATACTATATCTACAGCATTTCCTTGATCCACCCAATCAGTGATACCGTCATAGAAGGAAATTAAGTTAGTCTGACATGACTTATTAGTTAGAAACCCATGCTGACTCTGTTTAATCACTTCATTCTTATCCAGGTATTGACATACATGTTGTTTAATAATTTGTTCAAAGATCTTTCCTGGTATAGAAGTCAGACTCACCGGCCTATAGTTGCCTGGGTCCACCTTCTTCCCCTTTTTGAAGATAGGAACAACATTTGCTCTTCTCCAGTCTTCTGGCACTTCTCCTGTTCTCCAAGAATTTTCAAAGATTATGGAGAGGGGTTCAAAAATTTCTTCTGCTATCTCCTTCAGTACTCTGGGGTGTAATTCATCTGGACCTGGAGACTTGAATACATTTAGGTTAGCTAAGTGTTTCCTCACTATCTTTCTGTTTATAGATATCCTGGATTCTTCTATTCCCTTAATAGGACAGTGAATAACAGTTGATGTTGCATTTCCTTTCTGAGAGAAAACAGATGCAAAATAGGAATTTAAAAGTTCAGCCTTCTCAACATCCTGTCTTACCATTTCATCATTTTCATCCTGTAAAAATCCTATAGCATCTTTGACTTTTCTTTTACTTTTGACATATCCCCAAAATCCTTTATTATTGCTTTTGACATCTCTTGCAAGCCTCAGTTCATTTTCAGCTTTAGCTAATCTGATTTGTGCCCTGCAGGTTCTGCAGACAGCATTATATTCTTCTTTAGATATGCCTCCCTCTTTCCATTTTATAAACATTTTTTTCTTCCTTTTTAGCATGTGCTTAAGTTCTGTGTTCATCCATCCTGGTTTCCTTAAATGCTTCCTATTCTTCCCTCTTTTCGGAATTGTTAACAACTGTGCTTTGAGAATTTCATTTTTCAAGATTTCCCATCCTTCCTGGACATTTTTGTCTTTAAGGATATCCAGCCATTGGATCCCTCCAATTCTCTTTCTGAATCCCTTAAAATCTGCCTTTCTGAAATCTAACCTTGACGTCTGAGTCTTCACAGGTCTTCCACCTCTAGTAATCCAAAATTCTAAAATAGCATGGTCGCTACCTCCTAGGGTCCCAGCCACTTTTACCTCCTCAACCATTTCCTCCCTGTTTATAAGGATTAGATCCAAGGTAGCAGTTCCCCTTGTTTTCTCCCTTACCTTTTGGAAGATAAAGTTGTCAGCAAGAGAGGATAAGAATTTCCTTGACCTGTTAGTTTTGCCTGAGAGAGATTCCCAACAAATGTCTGGATAGTTGAAATCTCCCATGACAACTATGTCATATTTTTTGGAGAACTTGGCCATCTGATGCATAAAGAGTTCATCTATATCTTCGGCTTGCACAGGCGGCCTGTAGTAAATGCCTACAATGGTGTCGTTTCCATTGTTCTGTCCTTGTATTCTTACCCAAACAGTTTCCACAGAACTCCCAGTCTCTGAAGCTTCAATCTCTGTGCAGATATACGCGTTTCGAACATACAATGCGACACCCCCTCCTCGTTTATCAAGTCTGTTTCTTGAAAATAAGTTGTATCCTTCTAGTCTTGTATTCCAATCATGTGTATTGTCCCACCAAGTTTCAGTGATTCCAATTACATCATATTTCTGTTCCTGTGTTAGTAGTTCCAATTCTCCTTGTTTGTTGCCCATGCTTTGTGCATTAGTATAGAAACATTTTAGTTTGTGATTGGTTTCTCTTTCTCCAATATTTTTATTAATTAGATTCTTTCGTCTTTGTTCTTCCTTTCCACTTCTAATAGCAGAGTTCTCAATAGCATTTGTCAGGTGTATGGCTTTTTCTGGTCTTTTGCTTCCCTTCCCATGTTGTTCTAGTTTAAAGCTCTCCTTACAAGTGTAGCAAGGCGACTTCCAAATACATGCTTTCCAGTCTTCGTAAGGTGCACCCCATCTCTAGCAAGTAGTCCATCGTATAAGTAGTTCACTCCGTGATCCAGAAATCCAAATAGTTGCTGACGGCACCATCGACGTAGCCAGTTGTTCACCTGCAGAATCTTATTCCACCTCCTTGTTCCATGGCCATCCACTGGGAGGATGGAAGAGAAGACCACCTGCGCTCCCAGTTCTTTCACTTTCTTGCCTAAGTCTTCAAAGTCTCTGCAGATGATTTCCAGGTCGTTTCTTGCGGTGTCATTTGTCCCCACATGTAGTAGCAGGAATGGGTAGTCATCTGTAGGTCTGAAGAGTCCTGATATCCTGTCAGACACATCTTTAATTTTTGCACCTGGAAGACAGCACATTTCTCTTGTAGTTATATCCGGTCTGCAGATAGCACAGCCACCACCATTCCGTGCTGAAGAATGGAGGAAGGCGGTTCAGGAGGTGATATCGGGTCCAGACTATGAGATAAGGCATCTTATCATTTTTAGAACAGGGTCGAAATGTAATAGAGAATTGAAACCGTGAGAAAAAAAGTGACCATCTCGCCTGTCTCGGTGTCAACCTTTTGGCAGGCTCGATGTACGCCAGATTCTTATGATCTGTAATTACAGTGATTCGATGGACCGCCCCCTCCAAAAAAATGTTTCCATTCCTCAAACGCCAGTTTATCCCCTTCATGACCCAGCCTATTTTGACCTTAATGACCTGGCCATTTTTTGCAATTCTGACCAGTGTCCCTTTATGAGGTAATAACTCTGGAACGCTTCAACGCATCCCAGCGATTCTGAGAATGTTTTTTCATGACATACTGGGCTTCATGTTAGTGGTAAACTTAGGTCGATAATTTTTGTGTTTACTTATGAAAAAATCAGAAATTTGGCGAAGATTTTGAAAATTTCGCAATTTTCAAATTTTGAATTGTTATTCTGTTAAACCAGAGAGCTATGTGACACAAAATAGTTACTAAATAAGATTTCCCACATGTCTACTTTACATCAGCACAATTTTGGAAACAAATTTTTTTTTGTTAGGAAGTTATAAGGGCTAAAAGTTGACCAGCGATTTCTCATTTTTACAACAAAATTTACAAAACCATTTTTTTTTAGGGACCACCTCACATTTGAAGTCACTTTGAGGGGTCTATATGGCAGAAAATACCCAAAAGTGACACCATTCTAAAAACTACACCCCTCAAGCTACTCAAAACTACATTCTAGAAGATTATTAACCCTTCATGTGCTTCACAGGAACTAAAGCAACGTGGAAGATAAAAATGGATATTTTAATTTTTCCAAAACAAATTTTCTTTTAGCATAATTTTTTTCATTTTCACATGGGCAACAGGATAAAATGGATCCTAAAATTTGTTGGGCAATTTCTCCTGAGTACACCGATACCTCATATGTGGTCATAAACCACTGTTTGGGCGCACGGCGGGGCTCAGAAGGGAAGGAGCACATTTGACTTTTTGAATGGAAAATATGCTGGAATATTTAGAGCTTGTCATGTCGCATTTGGAGAGTCCCTGTGTGCCTAAACACTGGAGCTTCCCCAGAAGTGACCCCATTTTGGAAACTAGACCCCCCAAGGAACTTATCTAGATGCATAGTGATCACTTTGAACCCCCAGGTGCTTCACAATTTGATCCGCAAACAAAAAAAGTACTTTTTTTTCACAAAAATTATATTTTAGCCTCAGTTTTTTCATTTTCACATGGGCAACAGGTAAAAATGCATCCTAAAATTTGTTGGGCAATTTCTCCTGAGCACACCAATACCTCATATGTAGTCATAAACCACTGTTTGGGTGCACAGCAGGGCCCGGAAGGGAAGGAGCACCATTTGACTTTTTGAATGGAAAATTAGCTCCAATCGTTAGCGGACGCCATGTCGTGTTTGGAGATCCCCTGTGTGCCTAAACTTTGGAGCTCCCCCACAAATGACCCCATTTTGGAAACTACTTTATACCCCCTAAGGAACTTATCTAGATGCATAGTGAGCACTTTGAACTCCCAAGTGCTTCACAGAAGTTTATAACGCAGAGCCGTGAAAATAAAAATATTTTTTTTCCAAAAAAAATATTTTTTAGTCAGCAATTTTTCATTTTCACAAGGGTTACAGGAGAAATTGGACCCCAAAAGTTGTTGTACAGTTTGTCCTGAGTATGCTGGTACCCCATATGTGGGGGGGAACCACTGTATGGACACACGTCGGGGCTCGGAAGGGAAGTAGTGACATTTTGAAATGCTGACTTTGATGGCATGGTCTGCGGGCGTGATGTTACATTTGCAGAGCCCCTGTGTGCCTAAACAGTGGATACCCCCCACATGTGACCTCATTTTGGAAACTAGACCCCCCCCAAGGAACTTATCTAGATGTGTGGTGAGCACCTTGAACCCCCAAGTGCTTCACAGAAGATTATAACGCAGAGCCATGAAAATAAAAAATCATTTTTTTTCCTCAAAAATGATTTTTTAGCTCGCAATAATTTTTTTTTTTCACAAGGGTAACAGGAGAAATTGGACCCCAAAAGTTGTTGTCCAGTTTATCCTGAGTACGCTGGTACCCCATATGTGGTTAGGAACCATTGTTTGGGCACACGTCAGGTCTCGGAATGGAAGTAGTGACGTTTTGAAATGCAGACTTTGATGGAATAGTCTGCGGTCGTCATTACGTTTGCAGAGCCCCTGATGTGCCTAAACAGTGGAAATCCCCCACAAGTGACCCCATTTTGGAAACTAGACCTTCCAAGGAACTTATGTAGATGTGTTGTGAGCACTTTGAACCCCCAAGTGCTTCACAGAAGTTTATAATGCAGAGACGTGAAAATGAAAAAAATCATTTTTTTTCCACAAAAATAATTGTTTAGCCCCCAATTTTTTATTTTCCCAAGGGTAACAGGAGAAATTAGTCCCCAAAAGCTGTTGTGCAATTTTTCCTGAGTACGCTGATACCTCATATGTTGGGGTAAACCACTGTTTGGGCATACGTCGAGGCTTGGAAGGGAGGGAGCACCGTTTGACTTTTTGAATGCAAAATTGGCTGGAATCAATGTTTGCACCATGTCACGTTTGGAGACCCCCTGATGTGCCTAAACAGTGGAAACCCATCAATTCTAACTTCAACACTAACCCTAACACACCCCTAACCACAGCCCTAACCCCAACTCATCCCTAACCCTAATCCCAACCCAAGTAAGCTGCACACACTGTACTAATTGTATTTGTCACAGACCGCTAGATATCTTCCAATTCTATTTGTATTTACTGTATGTAATCTATCTCTTCTATCCTGTCAGCTCCTGCAGTGACTTTACACTACGCGGCACTTGAAGTGCCAGCTTTTCTTATATCTATGTAATATATATGCATACTGTATATATATATGTGTGTGTGTGTGTGTGTCACTAACATCTACAGTTGTGGCCAAAAGTATTGACACCCCTGCAATTTTGTCAGATAATACTCAGTTTCTTCCTGAAAATGATTGCAAACACAAATTCTTTATTATCTTCATTTAATTTGTCTTAAATGAAAAAACACAAAAAGAATTGTCCTAAAGCCAAATTGGATATAATTCCACACCAAACATAAAAAAGAGGGTGGACAAAAGTATTGGCACTGTACGAAAAATCATGTGATGCTTCTCTAATTAGTGTAATTAACAGCACCCGTATCTTACCTGTGGCACCTAACAGGTGTTGGCAATAACTAAATCACACTTGCAGCCAGTTGACATGGATTAAAGTTGACTCAACCTCTGTCCTGTGTCCTTGTGTGTACCACATTGAGCATGGAGAAAAGAAAGAAGACCAAAGAACTGTCTGAGGACTTGAGAAACCAAATTGTGAGGAAGCATGAACAATCTCAAGGCTACAAGTTTATCTCCAAAGACCTGAATGTTCCTGTGTCAACCGTGCGCAGTGTCATCAAGAAGTTTAACCCCTTCACTACCAAGGGTGGTTTGCACGTTAACTACCGGGCCAATTTTTACAATTCTGACCACTGTACCTTTATGAGGTCATAACTCTGGAACGCTTTCATGGATCCTGGTGATTCTGACATTGTTTTCTCGTGACATATTGTACTTCATGTTCGTGGTAAAATTGCATTCAAATAACTTGCATTTATTTGTGAAAAAAACGGAAATTTGGCGAAAATTTTGAAAATTTCGCAATTTTCCAACTTTGAATTTTTATGCCCTTAAATCACAGCGATACGGCACACAAAAAACTTAATACATAACATTTCCCACATGTTTACTTTACATCAGCACAATTTTGCAACCAAAATTTTTTTTTGCTAGGAAGTTATAAGGGTTAAAATTTGACCAGCGATTTCTCATTTTTGCAACACCATTTTATTTTTAGGGACCACTTCACATTTGAAGCCACTTTGAGGGGTCTATATGATAGAAAATACCCAAAAGTGACACCATTCTAAAAACTGCACCCCTCAAGGTGCTTAAAACCACATTCAAGAAGTTTATTAACCCTTTAGGTGCGTCACAGGAATTTTTTGAATATTAAAAAAAAATGAACATTTAACTTTTTTTCACAAAAAAAATACTTCAGGTTCAATTTTCTTTATTTTACCAAGGGTAACAGGAGAAATTGGACTGCAAAAGTTATTGTGCAATTTGTCCTGACTACGCTGATACCTGATATGTGGGGGGGAACCACTGTTTCGGCGCATGGCAGAGCTCAGAATGGAAGGAGCGCCGTTTGACTTTTTCAATGCAAAATTGGCTGGAATTCAGATCGGACGCCATGTCACGTTTGGCGAGCCCCTGATGTACCTAAACAGTGGAAACCCCCCCAAGTGACCCCATTTTGGAAACTAGACCCCCCAAGGAACTTATCTAGATATGTGGTGAGAACTTTGAACCCACAAGGGCTTCACAGAAGTTTATAACGTACAGCGGTACAATTAAAAAATCATATTTTTTCCACAAAAATGATCTTTTCACCCACAATTTTTATTTTTCCAAGGGTAACAGGACCCTAAAAGTTTTTGTGCAATTTGTCCTGAGTACGCTGATACCCCATATGTGGGTGTAAATGACTATTTGGGCGCATAGCAGAGCTCGGAAGGGAAGCAGCGCCATTTGACGTTTTTGGCTAGAATTGAGATCGGACACCATGTCGCGATTGGAAAACCCCTGATGTACCAAAACAGTGGAAACCCCCCACAAATGACACCATTTTGGAATCTAGACCCCCCAAGGAACTTATCTAGATGTGTGGTGAGCACTTTGAACCCCCCAGTGCTTCACTGAAGTTTATAACGTCCGGGCGTGAAAATAAAAAAATCGTATTTTTTCCACAAACATGATCTTTTAGTCCCCATTTTTTTATTTTCCCAAGGGTAACAGGAGAAATTGGACCCCAAAAGTTGTTGTCCAATTTGTCCTGAGTACGCTGATACCTCATATGTGGGAGAAAACTACTGTATGGGCACACGTCGGGGCTCGGAAGGGAAGTAGTGACGTTTTGGAATGCAGACTTTGATGGAATGGTCTGCGGGTGTCATGTTGCGTTTGGAGAGCCCCTGATGTACCTAAACAGTGGAAACCCCCCACAAGTGACCCCATTTTGGAAACTAGACCCCCTAATGAACTTATCTAGATGTGTGGTGAGCACTTTGAACTCCCCCAGTGCTTCACAGAAGTTTATAACGACCGGGCGTGAAAATAAAAAAATCGTATTTTTTCCACAAACATGATCTTTTAGTCCCCATTTTTTTATTTTCCCAAGGGTAACAGGAGAAATTGGACCCCAAAAGTTGTTGTCCAATTTGTCCTGAGTACGCTGATACCTCATATGTGGGAGAAAACTACTGTATGGGCACACGTCGGGGCTCGGAAGGGAAGTAGTGACGTTTTGGAATGCAGACTTTGATGGAATGGTCTGCGGGTGTCATGTTGCGTTTGGAGAGCCCCTGATGTACCTAAACAGTGGAAACCCCCCACAAGTGACCCCATTTTGGAAACTAGACCCCCTAATGAACTTATCTAGATGTGTGGTGAGCACTTTGAACCCCCCAGTGCTTCACAGAAGTTTATAACGACCGGGCGTGAAAATAAAAATATCGTATTTTTTCAACAAACATCATCTTTTAGTCCCCATTTTTTTTATTTTCCCAAGGGTAACAGGAGAAATTGGACCCCAAAAGTTGTTGTCCAATTTGTCCTGAGTACGCTGATATCTCATATGTGGGAGAAAACTACTGTATGGGCACACGTCGGGGCTCGGAAGGGAAGTAGTGACGTTTTGGAATGCAGACTTTGATGGATTGGTATGCGGGTGTCATGTGCGTTTGGAGAGCCCCTGATGTACCTAAACTATTGAAACTCCCCACAAGTGACCCCATTTTGGAAACTAGACCCCCCACGGAGCTTATCTAGATGTGTGGAGAGCACTTTGAACCCCCAAGTGCTTCACAGAAGTTTATAACGCCTGGGCGTGAAAATAAAAAAAACATTTTTTTCCGCAAAATTATATTTTTGCCCCCAGTTTTTTATTTTCCTAAGGGTAACAGGAGAAATTGGACCCCAAAAGTTGTTTTGTAATTTGTCCTGAGTAGGCTGATACCCTACATGTGCGGGTAAAACACTGTTTGGGCACATGGCAGAGCTTGGAAGGGAAGGAGCACCATTTGACTTTTTCAACGCAGAATTGGCTGGAATTGAGATCAGACGCCATGTTGCCTTTGGAGAGCACCTGATGTGCCCAAACAGTGGAAACCCCCAATTATAACTCCAACCCTAACCTCAACACACCCCTAACCCTAATCTGAGCCCTAGCCCTAACCCTATCCCTAACCCTAACCCTAGCCCTAACCCTAGCCCTAACCCTAACCCTAGCCTTAACCCTAGCCCTAGCCCTAACCCTAGCCCTAACCCTAGCCCTAACCCTACCCTAACCCTAACCCTAGCGGGAAAATGGAAATAAATACATTTTCTTTTAGTTTTATTATTTTTCTCTAACTAAGGGGGTGATAACGGGGGGTTTGATTTACTATTTATGGCGGTTTTTATGTTTGGCGGCTGTCGCACGCTAAAAGACACTTTTTATTGTAAAAATAGTTTTTGCATCACCACATATTGTGAGCTATAATTTTTCCGTATTTTGACCCACCGAGTCATGTGAGGTCTTATTTTTTGCGGGACGAGTTGACGTTTTTATTGGTACCATTTTCGGGCACGTGACATTTTTTGATCGCTTTTTATTCCGATTTTTGGGATGCAGAATGAACAAAAACCAGCTTTTCATGAATTTCTTTTGGGGGGTGCGTTTACACCGTTCCGCGTGCGGTAAAATTGATAAAGCGGTTTTATTCTTCGGGACAGTACGGTTACAGCGATACCTCATTTAGGTCGTTTTTTTATGTTTTGTCGGTTTTTTGCAATGAAAACAATTTTATATAAAAAATAATTATTTTTGTATCGCTTTATTCTGCGAGCTATAACTTTTTTATTTTTTTGCGGATGATGCTGTATGGTGGCTCGTTTTTTGCGGGACAAGATGACGTTTTCAGCGGTACCATGGATATTTATATGCGTCTTTTTGATCGCGCGTTATTGCACTTTTTGTTCGGTGGTATGATAATAAATCATTATTTTTTGCTTCGTTTTTTATTTTTATTTTTTAAGGGGTTCGCTAAAGGGGTTAACTAATGGGACAGTTTTATAGGGCAGGTCATTACGGACGCGGCGATACCAAATATGTGTACTTTTATTGTTTTGTTTTTTTTTTATTTTCAAAAAATGGATTTATTGGGGAATATTTTTTTTTTTTTTAACTAATTTATTTAGCGATTTTTTTTAAATTATTTTTAACACTTTTTTTTTTTTTTTTTTTACTTTATTACCTTGTCCCAGGTGGGACATCACTGTCCTGTGACAGATCGCTGATCTGTCACATCACAGATCACTGTGACAGATCAGCGATCTGTCACAGGCACTGCTGCAGACTTCCTCATGCCTGCGCTTTGCAGGCACTGAGGAAGCCAGCTTCCTCAGGCCCCCGAAGGCCCCCGTCGCCATCTTGGATTCGGGGGCCAGGAGGAAGGGAGTCCCCCGCAGCAGCGCTGCACATTGCGCTGCCGTGGGGGGCTCAGGGAAGCACGGAGGGAGCCCCCTCCCTGCCGATGCTTCCCTTTAACCCCCGGTACACCGCGATCGCGTTTGATCGCGGTGTGCAAGGGGTTAACGTGTCGGGGGCGGTCCGTGACCGCCCCTGACACATTGTGCCGGGTGTCAGCTATGATAATTAGCTGACACTCGGCCGCGATCAGCGGCGCTCACCACGTGGGCGCCGCTGATCGCGATGACGTAATATTCCGTCCATGGTAATTAGGTCCATGGTCACATGGACGGAATATTACGTCAATTGTAGGTAAGGGGTTAAAGCCCATGGCACTGTGGCTAACCTCCCTAGATGTGGACGGAAAAGAAAAATTGACAAGAGATTTCAACGCAAGATTGTGCGGATGTTGGATAAAGAACCTCGACTAACATCCAAACAAGTTCAAGCTGCCCTGCAGTCCGAGGGTACAACAGTGTCAACCCGTACTATCCGTCGGCGTCTGAATGAAAAGGGACTGTATGGTAGGAGACCCAGGAAGACCCCACTTCTTACCCCGAGACATAAAAAATCCAGGCTGGAGTTTACCAAAACTTACCTGAAAAAGCCTAAAATGTTTTGGAAGAATGTTCTCTGGTCAGATGAGACAAAAGTAGAGCTTTTTGGGCAAAGGCATCAACATAGAGTTTACAGGAGAAAAAAAGAGGCATTTAAAGAAAAGAACACGGTCCCTACAGTCAAACATGGCAGAGGCTCCCTGATGTTTTGGGGTTGCTTTGCTGCCTCTGGCACTGGACTGCTTGACCGTGTGCATGGCATTATGAAGTCTGAAGACTACCAACAAATTTTGCAGCATAATGTAGGGCCCAGTGTGAGAAAGATGGGTCTCCCTCAGAGGTCATGGGTCTTCCAGCAGGACAATGACCCAAAACACACTTCAAAAAGCACTAGAAAATGGTTTGAGAGAAAGCACTGGAGACTTCTAAGGTGGCCAGCAATGAGTCCAGACCTGAATCTCATAGAACACCTGTGGAGAGATCTAAAAATGGCAGTTTGGAGAAGGCACCCTTCTAATATCAGGGACCTGGAGCAGTTTGCCAAAGAAGAATGGTCTAAAATTCCAGCAGAGCATTGTAAGAAACTCATTGATGGTTACCGGAAGCGGTTGGTCGCAGTTATTTTGGCTAAAGGTTGTGCAACCAAGTATTAGGCTGAGGGTGCCAATACTTTTGTCTGGACCATTTTTGGAGTTTTGTGTGAAATGATCAATGTTTTGCTTTTTGCTTCATTCTCTTTTGTGTTTTTTCATTTAAGACAAATTAAATGAAGATAATAATACCAAAGAATTTGTGATTGCAATCATTTTCAGGAAGAAACTGAGTATTATTTGGCAAAATTGCAGGGGTGTCAATACTTTTGGCCACAACTGTATATACAGTCATATGTTAAAGTTTGGGCACCCCTATGAATGTTAACCTTTTTTCTTTATAACAATTTTGGTTTTTGCAACAGCTATTTCAGTTTCATATATCTAATAACTGATGGACTCAGTTATATTTCTGGATTCAAATAAGGTTTATTGTACTAACAGAAAATGTGCAATCTGCATTTAAACAAAATTTGACCGGTGCAAAAGTATGGGCACCTCAACATAAAAGTGACATTAATTTTTCGTAGATCCTCCTTTTGCAAAAATAACAGCTTCTAGTCGCTTCCTATAGCTATTAATGAGTTCCTGGATGAAGGTATTTGTGACCATTCCTGTTTACAAAAGAATTCCAGTTCAGTTAAGTTTGATGGTCGCCGAGCATGGACAGCCCGCTTCAAATCATCCCACAGATGTTCAATGATATTCAGGTCTGGGGACTGGGATGGCCATTCCAGAACATTGTAATTGTTCCTCTGCATGAATGCCTGAGTAGATTTGGAGCGGTGTTTTGGATCATTGTCTTGCTGAAGTATTCATCCCATGCGTAACTTCAACTTCATCACTGTTTCTTGCACATTATTGTCAAGAATCTGCTGATACTGAGTTGAATCCATGCGACCCTCAACTTTAACAAGATTCCCGGTGCCGGCATTGGCCACACAGCCCCAAAGCATGATGGAACCTCCACCAAATTTTACTGTGGGTAGCAAGTGTTTTTCTTGGAATGCTGTGTTTTTTAGCCTCCATGCATAACGCCTTTTTGTATGACCAAACAACTCAATCTTTGTTCCATCAGTCCACAGGACCGTCTTCCAAAATGTAACTGGCTTGTCCAAATGTGCTTTTGCATACCTCAGGCGACTCTGTTTGTGGCGTGCTTGCAGAAACGGCTTCTTTCGCATCACTCTCCCATACAGCTTCTCCTTGTGCAAAGTGCGCTGTATTGTTGACCGATGCACAGTGACACCATCTGCAGCAAGATGATGCTGCAGGTCTTTGGAGGTGGTCTGTGGATTGTCCTTGACTGTTCTCACCATTCTTCTTCTCTGCCTTTCTGATATTTTTCTTGGCCTGCCACTTCTGGGCTTAACAAGAACTGTACCTGTGTTCTTCCATTTCCTTACTATGTTCCTCACAGTGGAAACTGACAGGTTAAATCTCTGAGACAACTTTTTGTATCCTTCCCCTGAAAAGCTATGTTGAATAATCTTTGTTTTCAGATCATTTGAGAGTTGTTTTGAGGAGCCCATGATGCCACTCTTCATAGGAGAATCAAATAGGAGAACTACTTGTAAGTGGCCACCTTAAATACATTTTCTCATGATTTGATACACCTGGCTATGAAGTTCAAAGCTCAATGAGGTTACAAAACCAATTTAGTGCTTCAGGAAGTCAGTAAAAAGTAGTTAGGAGTGTTCAAATCAAGAAAATGATAAGGGTGCCCATACTTTTGCACCGGTTAAATTTTGTTTAAATGCAGATTGCACATTTTCTGTTAGTACAATAAACCTCATTTGAATCCAGAAATATAACTGAGTCCATCAGTTATTAGATATATGAAACTGAAATAGCTGTTGCAAAAAACAAAATTGTTATAAAGAAAAAAGGTTAACATTAATAGGGGTGCCCAAACTTTAACATATGACTGTATCTATCTATCCTATGTGTATATATCTACCAGTATTCTATCTATTCTAACCTGTCAGTGTGATTACTGTACGCAGCACATGAATTGCCGGATTTCAAATGCGATCGATGTGTAAAAATCGGACAGCACTTGCATGGTCCCAGTGCTGTGTGATTTTTTTTCTCGCACCCATTAACTTCTATTGCTGGATGCGATCCGATTTCCGATTACAATTGCAGCATGGTGCGACTTTTTTCCAGTCCAGTCATGATCCGATCCGGGTTGGAAAAAAAAAAATGCAGATGAACACACAATCATAGAATAACATTGGTCCGAATTCAATCCGATTTTTTATCAGATTGCATTCGCTCAATCTCATCACAAGTGGGAATGAACCCTAACTGCGATCTTTGGGAGCCAAAATTAAAAAATTAGTCGTAGGTCAATAATTGGTTCTATTTATTTTTTTTCGTTGTTCCTCGCTCGGTATAAGTGATGAGACAACTTTATTCTTTGGGTCGGTGTGATTACAGCGATACCAGATTTATATTGGGTTTTTATGTTTAGCTGCTGTCACACAGTAAAAGACGCTTTTTATTGCATCCCCATATTTTGAGAGCTATAATTTTTCCATATTTAGGCCGATCGAGTCATGTTATGGCTTGTTTTTTGATGTTTTTATTGGTTCCATTCTCACATGACATTTTTTTTTATCACTTTCTATTCTGATTTTTGGGAGGCAGAATGAACAAAAACCAAAAATTCAGGAATTGTTTTTCTCCCTTTTTTTTGTACCGCTCCACATGTGGTAAAATTTATAAGGCAGCTTTATTCTTCGGTCAGTACGATTACAGTGATACCACATTTTTATTTTTTTATGTTTTCGCGCTTTTACACAATAAAAACTAATCTATTGAAAAATAATTTTTGCATCGCTTTGTTCTGAGAGCTATAACTTTTTTATTTTTCCACTGATAAAGCTGTATGGTACCTGTTTTTTTTTTGCGAGACAAGATGACGTTCTAAGCTATACTATTTTTATTTACATTCGTCTTTTTTATTGCGTTTTATTCCACTTTTTGTTCGGTAGTATGATGATAGTCTTTTTTTACTCTTTTTTTTACGGTGTTCACTGAAAGGGTTAGCTAATGGGACAGTTTTATAGGTCGGGCCGTTCAAGACTCGGTCATACCAAACTTGTACTTTGTTTGTTTGTTTTTTCTTAACCTTTTAATCCCCGGAGCTTTTTTCGGTTTTTCGATTTCGTTTCTCGCTCCCCTTTTTCCCAGAGCCATAACTTTTTTATTTTTCCGTCAATATGGCCATGTGAGGGCTTACTTTTTGAGGGACGAGTTGTACTTTTGAACGACTTCATTGATTTTAACATGTCTTGTACTAGAAAACGGGAAAAAAATTCTAAGTGCGGTGAAATTGCAAAAAAAGTGCAATCCCACACTTGTTTTTTGTTTGGCTTTTTTGCTAGGTTCACTAAATACTAAAACTGACCTGCCGTTATGATTCTCTAGGTCATTACAAGTTCATAGACACCTAACATGTCTAGGTTCTTTTTTATTTAAGTTGTGAAAAAAAATTCCACATTTTGTAAAAAAAAAAAAAAATTTGAGCCATTTTCCGATTCCCGTAGCGTCTCCATTCTTCGTGATCTCGGGTTGGGTGAGAGCTTATTTTTCAGTGCCAAGCGGCTGTTTCTAATTATACCATTTTGGTGCAGATACGATCTTTTGATCACCCGTTATTGCATTAAAAAAACCTTAATTCTGGTGTTTTGACTTATTTTCTCGTTACACCGTTTAGCAATTGGGATAATTCTTTTTTTATATTGATAGATCAGGCGATTCTGAACACGGCAATACGAAATACGTATATGTTTGATTTTTTGTTGTTGTTTTATTTTGAATGGGGTGACAGGGCTGTGATTTGATCTTTTATATTTTTTTGGAAATATAGCTGACATGTTCCGTGAAAGATGTGGGTTCGGCGCCGGAGACCCCATCAAAGGGAGGGAGTTCAACATCGGCGTACATTTACGATGTCGGAAAGGGGTTAAAGGAAAACTATTAGGTCTGTGAGAGCCAGAATTCTTGCTGGTTGGAAGGTGATCAAATACTTCATTTTTCAATAAAATGCAAATTAATTATGTAGTAATTATAATAGTAAGTGTACCTACGATAAAAATTACAGACCTCTCCATTCTTTGTAGGTGGGAAAACTTGCAAAATCAGTAGTGTATTAAATACTTATTTTTCCCACCGTATATATGCTGCAAATGTCGTGAACGGGTTAAAGTGGTTGTCTGATCTTTTTGCTAAAAGTCTGCAGTCGCTCTTTGCACCTCACGTTGTCAGGATTCTTCAGTGTCTGCGTCGAGATCATGAGGTTACGTGACAGCAGGTATGCGATTTGCATACTTCCAGCAACTTTCCGATCAGACGTGCTTGGCCTCGCTCAATTCACTTGTTTAGCACGTGATCGGTCTCACGCCAGACACCGAAGAATCCTCACCAAACAGAGAAATTTCTTCTCAATTGTTATCCATGTGTCATCCGTATGGCATCTGTTTTATACACCAATAGTTAAAAGAATCTGTCACCTCCTTTTTCGCATATAAGATGCGGCCACTGCCATTGTGTAATGCTGTAGCTAAGCCCCGATGTAACCTGAAGGATAAGAAAAACTATTTATATTATACTCACCCAGGGGCGGTCTGGTCCGATAGTTGTCACGGTCCGGGTGCAGCGCCTCCCATCATCTAGCGATGATGTCCTCTTCTTTGCTTCCCATCGAGGCTCCAGCGCAGGCGTACTGCTCTGCAGAGTACTGCAGTGCGCAAGCGCCGGGAAAAGTCAGAGAATCTGCATGAAGCGCAATATGTTTATTTTTCAAAAAAATTGCTTGGGCTCCCGCGTAATTTTCATACCCAGCAGAGGGAAAGCCGATGGCTGAGGGCTGATATTAATATTCTGGGAAGGAGCCAATAGCCATAAAGGTTCCCAGGCTATTAATATCAGCTCACAGCTGTTTGCTTTGCCTTTACTGGCTAGTTTACAGGGAAACACCAGAAAAAAAAAATTGACATGGGGTCCTCCTATAAAATCGAACCAGCAAAGGCTAGGAGACAGCTGCGGGCTGATATTATTAGCGTGGGAATGGGCCATGCATATTTGCACTCCCCAGGCTAAAAACATCAGCTCTCAGCTGCCCCCAAAATGGCGCATTTAATAGATGCGCCAATTCTGGCACTCTTCCCACTTGCCCTGTAGCGGTAGCAAGTGGGGTAATGGTTAGCGGGGGTTAATGTCACCTTTGTATTGTCAGGTGACATCAAGCCCACAGATGAGTTATGGAGAGGCGTCAATAACATGCCCCATTACTAACCGAATAATGATATTCTATAAAACACAGACACTCAGAATAAAGTCATTTATTTGAAATAACACATACTCCTTTATTGAATCTAAATTTACCATACTTACTGAACGCCTAATTCCCGAAGCCCTCGTCTCCTGCAAATAATCAAAAAATAACAAGCCAACATATAATACTACCCTGTCTGACGTACTCCATTTAATACCAAGTGTCCCTTGGCTGCGAAAAGCATAAAAACCACATTGTGTGCACATAGCCTAATTCTTACACTTTTGTTTTAGTACTTTCTATCTCTCTGGATCTCTCCATATCTCTGGGTAAGGCCAGGTTCACATTAGCGTTTGACTGGTCTGCATAGGGCTGCATACTTCTTCCCTTAAGCTCCGTCTACGCTCCTCCTACTTCCGCATGCATCCTGCATACCTATCTTTAACATTGGGTACGCACGGACATGCGTTGTAAGCGGATGCATCCGTGTTATGATTGAGTCACCGTAGGAGGCAAAAACAGAAATGCTAGCTAAGTCCAGAAAACCAGAGAAGTTGGCAACTATCAGATTGCAGACCCCTGAACCTATCAACACAACTAGCAGTAGCTGTGGGGGGTTCCTACGATGACCTAGACCCCTCGATCACAGCCGGAGAGATACATAGGCCTAAAGACGGAAAGGGGAAATCTACCTGCCCCAGAGCAGACCCCAAAGCAATAGGCAGCCCCCCACATATAATGACGGTGAAGCAAGATGAAAACACTTACACAGACAGAAAGACAGGCTGAGCAAAGACAGGGCCCAAAAACTACCTAGATAGGAACGGATAGGAAGGCTGCTGTCTGCAATCTGCCAAAACCCTATCAGAGACAAAAGCCAACAAGCTGATATAAAAATGGCCCTGAAGCAACTAAGCTTCAAAAACTAAATCAGCACTCAGGTACTTTCAGAAGACAGAGCTAACGGAACACTGCACACTTCAGCAGGGAGTGGCAGAATCCAAAAAGCAAGAAAAACAAAAACAAATCTTAAATGCAAAAAGGCAAAACAGAAAACTTAGCTTTAGGAGAGCAGGAATCAGACTGGTGTCCAAGAGTCCACAGAGAAATCACCCGCAGGGCAGAAAGGGCGTAGGCTGCCTTAAATCCAGTCAGTGACTCCACTCAGCCAATCGTCTTCATTAGTCCCAGGTGCCTGATAATCAGGCTCACTACCTTCCTTCACTAGAATAGGGAGTTCACCAGGCCTCAGTGACGGAGGGGAAAATGAACTCACAACACATCCGCGTGCGTCGTTTTGACTTGCCTGCTGAATGCAACATGTTGCATTTTTGTGCATTCGGGGGGCACACCAAAACGACGCATGCGGACGCATCCGCACACAACGCATGTCCCTGCGTACCCAATGTTAAAGATTGGTACGCAGGACGCATAGAGAAGTAGGCGGAGCTTAAGGGAAGAAGTACGCAGCCGAACACAGACCAGCCAAATGCTAATGTGAACCTAGCCTAAAGGCTGCAAACCCGGTGCAAGAAACTACATCACCAATGAGTTTTATGTCTGTATGAGAGTTAAATAAAAGAGTAATAAGTGTTATCTAAATTATCTGTCTCTCTACTAACTGGTTGCACAGTGCAGAGCTGGGATAGTTGCTGTGCGGTTTTATTGCTGTTGTCATCTTAGATTAGCAGTACATTGTCTAAGGCTGTATCTATGTTATGTAATTGGCTTTGGGCATTCAAGGAGCATCAGTGAGCACTGCAGTCCTCATAAATTGTGCTAATTCCTACATACAAAAATTCACGCAGTCTGCCTACTGTATGTATGGTTATGAGAACCTCTGAATGACATGAATGATGAGTAACTGAGCATAAGGCCGGATCACACTAGCGATTAAATCGGACGAATGCAATGCGATAAAGAAAAAAAAAAAAATTACATTGCATTCGTCCCAATGTTATTCTATGATGCTGCTCCCATCATGCGTTTTTTTTATCGGATCCGTTCCTCGGACCGAGACAATCGCAGCATGCTGCGATTGTCACCGATTTTCGGATCGGATTCGCCAATGCAAGTCTATGGATGCGATTAAAAATCGCAATGAAAACGCACCACACATGTGACTTGCGATTAAATCGCAAGACTTCTCCAGGTCAACAGGAAAGGGCATCAGGCATTGGATGTCATTTTGATGCTTAGATGTGAATAAAATCAGTTCATCGCTGGAAAATGGGATGACAGACGGATCTCTGGACAAGAATTCTTTGTGCGATTTCGTACCGTTAATATGGGACCGATTTTTAAAACGTTGTGTGTGACTCCAGCCTAAGCGATAAATAAGTCCCTGAGTGATAAGGGGTTCCATTAGGTGTGATCCACTATATGTAAGGCTAGTTTCACACTAGCGCTTTGGAGCGCACCGGCGGCCTGCGCACGGCCGCCGCTAAGCCCTGCCCCCTGCCGTGCCTCCGCCGGTAGCTCCGCCTACCGGCGCATGACGCTGCATGCGTCCCCTATCTTTATCACTGGGGGCGCAGGCCGTGCGCAGTATGCGTTTGGCGGCACATGCGCCTTTTTGACGGTGCGCCGGCGCAACCAAACTGCAGCAGGTTGTGTTTGTCGCAGGTCGGCGCACCGTCAAAAACGCGCATGCGCCGCCAAACGCATACTGCACACGGCCTGCGCCCCCAGTGATAAAGATAGGGGACGCAGGACGCATGCAGCGTCATGCGCCGGTAGGCGGAGCTACCGGCGGAGGCGCGGCAGGGGGCGGGGCTTAGCGGCGGCCGTGTGCAGGCCGCCGCTGCGCTCCAAAGCGCTAGTGTGAAACTGGCCTAACAGGAAAAATTTCAAACTTTGTAAAAAAAAAAAAAAAAAATTGCGCTATTTTTCCGATACCCGTAGCATCTCCATTTTTCGTGGTCCTGGGTTGGATGAGGGCTTATCTTTTGCATGCCAAGCTGATGTAATTATATCATTTTTGGGCACATCTGATATTTTAATCGCCCATTATTGCATTTTAATGAAATGTCGCGGTGACCAAAAAACGTAATTCTGGCGTTTTGACTTTTTTTCTCTTACTACACCGTTTAGCGATCAGGTAAAAAAATATTTTACTGCTCCGGCGATTCTGAACCCGGCGATACAAATATTTGTGTTTGATTTTTTTTTTTTTTTTTTTTTTTTTTTTTTTATTTTGAATGGGGCCAAAGGGGGGTGATTTGAACTGTTATATTTAAAAAAAAAAAAAAAAAAAAAATAAATTGTCTTTTTACTTTTGGCATGCTTCAATAGTTTCCATGGGAGAATAGAAGCTGCCATAACCCAATCAGCTCTGCTACATACAGGCGATGATCAGTTCGTCAATATGTAGTAGAATTACTCATTTGCTATGAGTGCCGACCATTGGGCGGCGCTCACAGCAAGCCGGCACTGACAACCATAGAGGTCTCCAGGACCGCCGGTTGTCATGCCAACACACTGATAACCAGCGATCACGTGACGCGGATCATCGGTGGGCGGACTTCCTCTGCAATTGCCGGAAGCACTTGTTAAATGTCGCTGTCAGCAGTCTCCTCTCCTCCAGACCTTGGGTACCATCTGCACATGAAGCACTCACTTTACACATGTGGCTATGCCCACCATACGTAAAGTGAGAGTTTCAATGCAATCCTATGGCGGCGGAATAGCCGCGATTCCGCAGAAATAATGAACATGCTGCAGATTTTACAGCTATGTGATTCCGCAGCAGTAAAGTCTGAATGAATTGAGGCTTGCAAGAGATGTCAAATGCAATAAAGGATTTTGGGGATATGTCAAAAGTAAAAGAAAAGTCAAAGATGCTATAGGATTTTTACAGGATGAAAATGATGAAATTGTAACACAGGATGTTGAGAAGGCCGAACTTTTAAATTCCTATTTTGCATCGGTTTTCTCTCAGAAAGGAAATGTAACATCAACTGTTCTTCATTGTCCTATTAAGAGAATAGAAGAATCCAGGATATCTATAAACAGAAAGATAGTGAGGAAACACTTAGCTAACCTAAATGAATTCAAGTCTCCAGGTCCAGATGAATTACACTCCAGAGTACTGAAGGAGATAGCAGAAGAAATTTTTGAACCCCTCTACATAATCTTTTAAAATTCTTGGAGAACAGGAGAAGTCCCAGAAGACTGGAGAAGAGCAAATGTTGTTCCTATCTTCAAAAAAGGGAAGAAGGTGGACCCAGGCAACTATAGGCCGGTGAGTCTGACTTCTATACCAGGAAAGATCTTTGAACAAATTATTAAACAACATGTATGGCAGTACCTGGATAAGAATGAAGTGATTAAACAGTTGGCATGGGTTTGTAACTAATAAGTCATGTCAGACTAATTTAATTTCCTTCTATGACGGAATCACTGATTGGGTGGATCAAGGAAATGCTGTAGATATAGTATATCTTGACTTCAGCAAAGCATTTGACAAAGTATCTCATACAATCCTTATTGAAAAAATGACTAAGTATGGAATGGACAAGGCAACTGTTAGGTGGATTCATAACTGGCTTAGTGATCGGACCCAAAGAGTGGTCGTAAATGGCTGCACATCCAGTTAGAAGAATGTCTCAAGTGGGGTACCACAGGGCTCTGTCTTGGGCCCTGTATTGTTCAACAGCTTTATCAACGATTTAGATGAAGGAATTGAGGGTAAACTGATTAAATTTGCTGATGACACAAAGCTAGGAGGGATAGCTAATACTAGAGAAGAGAGAAAGAGGATTCAAAAAGACATAAATAAGCTGGATAAGTGGGCAGCAACTAACAGAATGGTTTTTAACAGGGAAAAATGCAAAGTACTACATCTGGGCAATAAAAATGAAAAAAGCATATACAG
Organism: Dendrobates tinctorius; assembly: GCF_039654945.1. NCBI lineage: Eukaryota > Metazoa > Chordata > Amphibia > Anura > Dendrobatidae > Dendrobates > Dendrobates tinctorius. Next base: position 17,828,592 of record NW_027361932.1, on the reverse strand, counting down.
AATGGGAGGAATAGGGCTAAGCAACAGCACATGTGAAAAAGACTTGGGTATACTAACAGATCACAGACTGAATATGAGTCAGTGTGATGCAGCAGCAAAAAAGGCAAATGCAATTTTAGGATGTATTAATAGAAGCATACAGTCTAGATCACGTGAAGTCATTATTTCCCTCTACTCCTCTTTGGTCAGACCTCATCTGGAATATTGTGCCCAGTTTTGGGCACCACATTTTAAAAAAAAAACCACATCAAACTGGAGCAAGTTCAGAAAAGAGCAACCAGAATGGTGACCGGTCTGCAAACCCTGTCTTATGAGTAAAGGTTGCAGGATTTGGGAATGTTTAGTTTGCAAAAGAGAAGACAGAGGAGACTTAATAGCTGTCTAGAAATATCTAAAGGGCTGTCACATTGTAGAAGGATCAACTTTATTCTTATTTGCATAAGGAAAGACTAGAAGCAATGGGATGAAACTGAAAGGGAGGAGACACAGATTAGATATTAGAAAAAACTTTTTGACAGTTAGAGTGATCAATGAGTGGAACAATCTGCCACAAGTGGTGAGTTCTCCTTCAATGGATGTCTTCAAACAGAGGCTGGACAGACATCTGACTGGGATGATTTAGCGAATCCTGCTTTGAGCAGGGGGTTGGACCAGATGGCCCAGGAGGTCCCTTCCAACTCTGCGATTCTATGAATCCTGCTTTGAGCAGGGGGTTGGACCAGATGGCCCAGGAGGTCCCTTCCAACTCTACGATTCTAGAATTAGCACAGCACCTGCGGAATCCCATAGGATTGCATGGTAATGCGTTTAAGTGTTTTTTTAAGCATTTCCTTGGCTGCAAAGACGCGGCGGAAACACTAAACAAACGCAACGTGGGCACATAGCCAAGAAAAGAAAAAAAAAAAAAAAAAAGCCGATTCACCATAGATTTCACTATCTGCACTACAAAGGTTGAAATCCACAGTGAGAGTGTGCAGAATAAATTGACATGTTTGATGCAATTTACATTGCTTGCTGATTTTTTTTCCGCAAGGTGTAGATGAAATTTCATGAACTCTCACACTCAATGCTGGTACTGTTAAAACCATCTGGAAAATTTTGACAGAAAATCAACTGTATATCCGTCCCACGTGAAAATGCGCTAAGAAGTGACGTGCTTAAGATTTCTGCACAGAAATTTTTTCATTTTTTGTACACTTAGCTGGTATTATAGTTCATTGCGGATATTACTCATACACAATCTGTACATTTACCCTTACTCTCTTATTTCCTATCCCTTTTGAATCCACTCCCGACTGCCCCATTCTTTACATTCTTGTTTCCGATCCCTACAAATGTTCTCATGATTAGATATATATATAGAGCAGATGAAATCCAAACACTATTTAGTTATTTTTTTTATTGCACCATTATACAGTCAAACACTACCAACAGTCCGCATTATAATGTTTTAAGAGATTAGAGAATATGCATTGCTTTGAAATATTCTATGGTTACACATTTTCATATGTGACTTGACATTGATAATAGATATCTTCCTGGACTGATAAGAGAAGGCAGGAATGTGTCTACAAGATGATCCCACTGTGGTTTAGGAGGACATCACAAAAAGGTCATAACTGTTCCCTTTTTTCCTATCTGCCAAGGCTCCAGAGGATAAAAGCGTAGTAAAACCCTAGAGAACAAGACAATAAAGATAATGGTTAGATAAAATGCTTGATTAAATTCTTAACAATTCCAGAATGACACATTGCTTTTCTTAAGGCCCCATCACACACACACAGCGATCGCTAGCGAGATAGCTGCCGAGTCACAATTTTTGTGACACAACAGCAATCTCACCAGCGAGATCGCTGTGTGTGACAGCGATCGGCCCCCCTGCCGGTATCGCTGCAGAAAAGGCCAGGACTTTATTTTGGTCGCTGGTCTCTAATGTACACATCGGGTATCCAAGGGATGTGCATCCCTTAGATACCCGATGTGTACGTTAGGTACCAGCTTCCTGCATCAGCGTGCTGGTTACTAACGTGCACAGCGACGCCGCGCGCTGGGCATCGCTGTGCTGATCGCTGGTGAAGCTGTCTGTTTGACAGCTCACCAGCGATCACATAGCGATTCACCAGCGATCCTGACACATTGATATCTTTGTCAAGATCGCTGGTGAGTCGCTATGTGTGACTCCGGCCTTAGAAGTCCACTGCTCTATTACTCAAGTACCAAACACTTCCAAAATATTCAGAATTGAGAGTCCTCAGTGGTTGATACCTTTTAATGGCTAACTGAAAAGATGGTAACACATCTTTTCAGTTAGCCATTAAAAGGTATCAGCCACTCAGAAAAATATTCAGAATTGAGAGTCCTATCTACTGGCTAACACGGTACAAAGATATACATCTTTCCTGTATCAAACACTTCCATCAATCTATGACGGTCACCCATGATTCATGCAGCCAGGTTGCTAGCCATACATTATTCTCACAAGAAACCACATCAGCCTGGCATGCTGTATGCAGTGGTCAGTTTAGGTGCTGCCACTGATGGGGGTATGATCACAGTTTACCAATATACTAGATGTGTGCCCGATGCCATCGCATCGGGAGGACAGTAGCATCACAATGGGGGCAACTTTGTGGCGCTGGGATTGGTGGCCCACCCACTTCTGTGCAGTCACAACCGTCAGGAAAGACAGTGTTTTGCAGCCTGTGCTGAGATGGTGTGCAGCGCCACCAGTGGGTGTCCGCACCCAATCTCAAGCACAGACCTCAAGCCGCAGTCTTACCTGCTGGTTGTGACTGCATGGAGGTGGGTGGGTAGGCAGCGGCGGGATCCGGTGCGACATACCTCTCATTACACCATCTCATTAAACCCCCTCATTATACCCCCTTTCACAGCCTCGGGATCCCAGCGGCGACCTGGATCCGAGTGGTGGTTGGGATCGCAGCAGTGGCCTGGATCTGAGCGGCATCATTTGGGTGTTCTAAAATGGCGGTTGGCAAACTTCGTGTGTGGCGCAGTGGATTGTGGGATTCTGGGACATCCAGACGGAAGTGGATGACAGACAATTTAAGGCAATTCTATATATAGCTAAACTGAACCAGTTTCATGGTGATTAGCCTGAAAGGCAGAGTCCAGAGTGGTAAGCAAAATCAGGGATAACGTTGCTCCAGATCTTTTGTAAATCTCAGCTGGGAGGCCATATTGTCCAGGTGGCTTATTCAGTGCCATATCAGAGACAGCCAATTGTAATTAATCAATGGTAAAGGCATCTTCTAACATGTCAAAATTCTCATGGGACAGTGTAGGGAATGGAATATCTGCCCGGAATGCGAGTACCTCATCTACAGAATTATTGGGAGTAAACCTATATAGGGCAGAATAATAGTTTCTTAACCTGGAAGTAACTGAACATAATGTGCAATCGGTATCTTACAAATTGATTTAGAGGACTTGTTCTGCCTAACCAATAGAGCCAGGAGGTGACTGTATTGATTGCCCACCTAATTACATGTATGCTTAGTCGAAAAGAGTTGACATGTGGACTTAAGCGGTATTCCCATCTCTATGATCATATCCCATTAGGTAGTAGGTGTAATAATATCAGCAAATGCCTCAAATTAGAATATAATTCTGATTTGCTTTGTCTTTTCTCTCATATGCAGACATTGCAGTAGCAATCCATCCATGGTTACGACCACTCATATTATGACAGTCAGTTAGCTAGTGCTCATAACCATGGATAACAAAGCTACTGCAATGCCTGCACATGAGGAAAGAGACATAGCAAGTCAGAAGAACTATTCTACATTTCTAATTGGAGGTATTTGACAATTTTATTACACATACTACATGTTGAGATGGGAATATCCCTTTAAGTCTCTGCCAATGTCTGTATTACCCCTATGCACCTAATTTTGCCTATTAGGGTCAGAGGAGTTATCACTATATTGTTGCTCAGCTTCTCTAACCTGAGACTCCAGAATCTTCTCCTCCTGCACCATTGTTCACTTAAAAGGAATAATATGCTTTAACCCCTTTCCTACATTAGACGTACTATTCCGTCCATGTGACCTGGGACAAGTCCCAAGGATGGAATAGTACGTCATAGTGATCAGCTGATTATCACAGCTGACACCCAGCACTATGTGTCAGGGGCGGTCACGGACTGACCCTGGCACATTGCGATCAAACATGATCGCAGTGCACCGGAGGATCAGGAAATTATCTGCAGGGAGGGGGCTCCCTCCATGATTCCACGAGACCCCACAGCAGCGCGATGTGCAGCGCTGATACGGGGGGGGGGGGGGGCCTCCTTCCCTGCAGGTCCCCGAATCCAATATGGCGGCGGGGACCTTCGGGGGGGGGGGGGGGCAGGGAGGCATCTTTCTCAGTGCCTGCAGAGCGCAAGCATGAGAAAGCCTCCAGCAGTGCCTGCTGAAAATGATTTATAAAGAAAATTGCTAAGTAAATTAGAAAGAAAAACATTCCCTAATAAATTCATTTGAAAAAAAAAAAATAAAAAATAAAAGTACACATATTTGGTATCGCCGCGTCCGTAACGACCCGCCCTATAACACTGGCCCACTAGTTAACCCCTTAAAAAAAGAAAATGAAGCAAAAAATAATGCTTTATCATACCGCCGGACAAGAAGTGCAATAACGCGCGATCAAAAAGACGGATATAAATATCCATGGTACTGCTGAGAATGTCATTGTCCTGCAAAAAACGAGCCACCACACAGTGTCATCAGCGGAAAAATAAAAAAAGTTATAGCTCGCAGAATAAAGCGATGCAAAAATAATTTTTTTATATAAAATTTGTCATTGCACAAAAGCGCCAAGACAAATGAGGTATCGCTGTAACCGTACTGACCTGAAGAATAAAATCGCTTTATCAATTTTACCACAAGTGGAACGGTGTAAACGCACCCCCAAAAGAAATTAATGAAATGCTGGTTTTTGGTCATTCGTCTCAAAAAAACAAAACAAAAAAACCCCGGAATAAAAAGCGATCAAAAAATGTCACGTGCCCGAAAAAAGGTAATAGAAACGTCAACTCATCCCACAAAAAAATAAGACCTCACATGACTCGGTGGGTCAAAATATGGAAAAATTATAGCTCTCAAAATGTGGTGATGCAAAAACTACTTTTACAATAAAAACCCTCTTTTAGCGTGCGACAGCTGCCAAACAAAAACCCGCCATAAATAGTAAATCAAACACCCGTTATCACCCCCTTAGTTAGGGGGGGAAAAAAAAAAAAAAAAAAAAATTTCCATTTTCCCCCCCATTAGGGTTAGGGTACCGTTACACTTAGCGACGCACCAGCGATCCCGACACAACGATATGGATCGCTGGTGCATCGCTAAGTGGTCGCTAGTGAGCTGCCACACAGGCAGATCTCACCAGAGACATAGCAGCGGTCGGGGGTCGCTACTTACCTGTCAGACGCGGCGATCCTGACGGCCTCCCGCGGCGATCCTGACGGCCTCCCGCCCGCGCCGCTCGTCGGCACCACAGGAAGCGCCCGACGAGAAATGGTCCAGGACGTTCTCGCGCGATCAGCGATAATCAGCGGGGGAGCCGGTCGGAGGCAAGTATCAGACATAGCAATATCGCTATAACGTCACAAAACCAGTGACGTTATAGTGATAATGCTAGCAATATCGCTATGTGTAACGGGGGCTTTTGAGTTAGAATTGGGGGTTTCCACTGTTTTGGCACATCAGGGGCTTTCCAAATGCGACATGTGTGCAGAGCAGTAATCAAAGCAAAAGTTGGCTACTTTGAAGAACCTAGAATATAATACATATCTTCAGTTGTTTCACACTTTGTTAATTATATAATTCCACATGTGTTAATTCATAGTTTTGATGCCTTCAGAGTGAATCTACAGATTTCATAGTCATGAAAATAAAGAAAACTTTGAATGAGAAGGTGTGTCCAAACTTTTGGTCTGTTCTGTATGTATATATCACCAATCACTAAGCATCTCTCATTTCACTAGAGCTGGTTAAAAGTAGCTGACACTGACAGAATCTGCAGGGCACAAATCAGATTATCTAAAGCTGATAGTGAATTGAGGCTTGCAAGAGATGTCAAAAGCAATAATAAAGGATTTTGGGGATATGTCAAAAGTAAAAGAAAAGTCAAAGATGCTATAGGATGAAAATGATGAAATTGTAACACAGGATGTTGAGAAGGCCGAACTTTTAAATTCCTATTTTGCATCGGTTTTCTCTCAGAAAGGAAATGTAACATCAATTGTTCTTCATTGTCCTATTAAGGGAATAGAAGAATCCAGGATATCTATAAACAGAAAGATAGTGAGGAAACACTTCGCTAGCCTAAATGAATTCAAGTCTCCAGGTCCAGATGAATTACACTCCAGAGTACTGAAGGAGATAGCAGAAGAAATTTTTGAACCCCTCTACATAATCTTTGAAAATTCTTGGAGAACAGAAGTCCCAGAAGACTGGAGATGAGCAAATGTTGTTCCTATCTTCAAAATGGGGAAGAAGGTGGACCCAGGCAACTATAGGCCGGTGAGTCTGACTTCTATACCAGGAAAGATCTTTGAACAAATTATTAAACATGTATGTCAGTACCTGGATAAGAATGAAGTGATTAAACAGTCGGCATGTGTTTGTAACTAATAAGTCATGTCAGACTAATTTAATTTCCTTCTATGACGGAATCACTGATTGGGTGGATCAAGGAAATGCTGTAGATATAGTATATCTTGACTTCAGCAAAGCATTTGACAAAGTATCTCATACAATCCTTATTGAAAAAATGACTAAGTATGGAATGGACAAGGCAACTGTTAGGTGGATTCATAACTGGCTTAGTGATCGGACCCAAAGAGTGGTCGTAAATGGCTGCACATCCAGTTGGAAGAATGTCTCAAGTGGGGTACCACGGGGCTCTGTCCTGGGCCCTGTATTGTTCAACAGCTTTATCAACGATTTAGATGAAGGAATTGAGGGTAAACTGATTAAATGTGCTGATGACACAAAGCTAGGAGGGATAGCTAATACTAGAGAAGAGAGAGAGAGGATTCAAAAAGATAAATAAACTGTAGCAGTGGGAAGCAACTAACAATGGTTTTTAACAGGGAAAAATGCAAAGTACTACATCTGGGCAATAAAAATGAAAAAAGCATATACAGAATGGGAGGAATAGGGCTAAGCAACAGTACATGTGAAAAAGACTTGGGTATACTAATAGATCACAGACTGAATATGAGTCAGTGTGATGCAGCAGCAAAAAAAGGCAAATGCAATTCTAGGATGTATAAACAGAAGCATACAGTCTAGATCACATGAAGTCATTATTTCCCTCTACTCCTCTTTGGTTAGACCTCATCTGGAATATTGTGTCCAGTTTTGGGCACCACATTTTAAAAAAGACATCAACAAACTGGAGCAAGTTCAGAAAATAGCAACCAGAATGGTGACCGGTCTGCAAACCCTGTCTTATGAGGAAAGGTTGCAGGATTTGGGAATGTTTAGTTTGCAAAAGAGAAGACTGAGAGGAGACTTAGTAGCTGTCTACAAATATCTCAAGGGCTGTCACATTGTAGAAAGATCATCTTTATTCTCATTTGCACAAGGAAAGACTAGGAGCAATGGGATGAAACTGAAAGGGAGGAGACACAGATTAGATATTAGAAAAAAAACTTTTTGACAGTTAGAGTGATCAATGAGTGGAACAAGCTGCCACAAGAAGTGGTGAGTTCTCCTTCAATGGAAGTCTTCAAATAGAGGCTGGACAGACATCTGACTGGGATGATTTAGCGAATCCTGCTTTGAGCAGGGGGTTGGACCAGATGGCCCAGGAGATCCCTTCCAACTCTACGATTCTATGACATGGTGAGAGAAATCTAGCATCCCCAGGAACATAAGCTCCCAAATATTGTCTGCCCCCCAGAAAGGAGCAGAGAGCACATGACAGAAATGAATCCCCCCCTCCCTGCCCACATCCCCATCACACATCCTCCATCCCATAGGCACATCTTCCCTCTTAAAGGGATCATTGGTATGGAAGTCAGAGCAAATCCATCCAGGGCTTTGGTTTTGACCCCAGGCCTCTCTTAAAGGCATCCCTGGTATGGAAGTTAGGACCGTTCCACTCAGCTCTGTGGTTCTGACCCCAGGCTCTCTTAAAGGGGTCTCCTATATGGAAGTCAGGACAAATCCACTCAGCGCTCTGGTTCTGACCCCAGGCTGACGGGATGATGTGGGACATTAGGGGGGGGAGTAGTCCGGTAGCTCTGGCTGATGGGATATTATAGTGAATGTGGCTATGCGGAGTAGGCGGGGCTCTACACAGCATATATATATATATATATCATTATAATTTGTTATAATTCACCGTAGTTAGTTACTATGCCCGGGCAGCGCTGGGCTTTTCAGCTAGTATGATATAATGCAAAGTACAGGTTACGGATGTCATATGGTGTGTACTCTGATCGTGTTCTCCTTTTAACCATCCCTACTCTGTAGTACTCCATGGAGCATGCATCACCATATAGGCTACATTGTTCTTCTGTAAGAGAGGATCGCACATAAAAGGATTGTGCATACAAGTCCAGCGGGGCACATCACATTTTCTGTCAGATTCATATAAAACCTCGTAACTTCAGAAGAAAGCTAAAGTTATGCAGAGGTACAATAGAGGGATCCTGCGCTTTTATATCAGTCCTAGTACTGTTCCTCATAAACAATTGGCATAATAGAATTTAATACATGAGACCAAAGGGTTAAAATGTAATTTTTTCAAAGATATACCTGTCTTCTTCCAAGTTTAGTTCTTGAGTTAAAAACTCAAAGAACTTTGCACTGTGCTCCTTGTTCTGCTCGGCAGTGCCTACAACTCCAATGGAAGAGATTGCCAGATGAGCACAAGGAGCGGATGAGCCACCTATCACCATTGACAATCCACTCGTCACAGTTGCATTGATTCTCTGTGGAGACAAATAAATATGCGTTAAGTCACAGAACATACTCTCTGCTACAGCATAGCTTTTTTAAAGGGAATCAGTCAGTAGGATGTGGGCATGTACGTCATAGGAAGCTGAATAACATGATACTTTGGTATGTGCGATCTGATGTCTTATTGCAGAGAAATCCACCTTTCTTACTTGTGAGTGAGCTGATAAGAACTATGGGCCAAACATAAATCTTCTTGAGAACCTTCCTCTAGGGCTTATTATAAATGACAGGGAAGTTACCAGTGTGATGTGTAATGGCAGTTCACTGCAGAGGTATGTGTGATTATACCTAACACATCTGCAGGTTCCATCTCACAGAGAGACAGTGCTGCAACACAGCAAATGTGTTTGTAATGACTGATACCCTCTCTGCATTGGTGCCGGCTGTCAGTCAGGCTGTCTATGAAGGCCAGGAGTGTGGTTATATCCGCCGCTCTGTATACTCAGAGCAATGACTGAACCAGTGCCCCCCCCCCCCCCCCCGTGACTGAAACCGGGACACTGCAGGGGGAATAAAGTTAAATATCCTCCCCACAGCGTTAGGCCAAGTGCAGGAGCCGAGCACGTTAATAACGCTATTAACCAGCAGATTAAACCCATGTCTGCAGGTTAATAGTTTTTTCTGGTGACAGATTAACTTTAAGATAACCTCTGGATCCAGATTCTCAGGGAGATCAGAGTCCAGACCATAGTCCTGAACAGCTCATTTACATAAAAGAAAAACATGGATTTCTCTGGAACAAGGCATCAAATCGCAAATATCAAGGTATCATGTTTTTCCATAGGTCCCAACCCTCCCGATTCCTGCGGGAGTCCCGATTTCGGGGCCGTATCCCGCCGTCCCGGCCAGGAAGCTATCTATCCCGCAATCGCGGTGGCCGGTGTACGCCCCCAAAATACAGTACTGTGCTCAGTGGCGTAGCGTGGGGGGGCGGTCCCCCCCTGGCAGCATGTGTGTGGGGGTGGCACGGTAGCATGACAGTTCCTCAGCTGCTTTTAGGAAAGGCCCCAGCAGCCGTGTTGTTAAGGTAACACTATATGACTACATTACCCGTCATGCCTCGGGCGTGAGTTCCTGGTATGACCCCGCTGCAGCTTGGCAGTCACATGACCGTGGGATCTGCCGAGGCTCCGGCTGTCACATGCCCAAACAGCGAGCGGAGCGGCCGCACAACACGGAGCATGTGGCCAACAGGGTGTCGTGGTCCGGCCGGGAGCAGCTGGAGGAGGCCGGGGAGAGCACGACGCTGCTGAACGGAGCCCGCAACCGGCAGGAGGAGGGATACTGGGAATTGGGGGGCTGTGCAGATAGGTGGCCACGGCGAGACTGTGCAGGGGAGGACATGGGGGGCCTGTGCAGGGGGAGGACACGTGGATCTCACACTGTTTTATGTTGCGGCTCTCGGCAGGGCAGTGGTGGAGGTTCAGTAGGGTAATCAAGCTAATATATATATATGTCGCCCCTCGCACCCAGGGCAGCGGGGTACTCAGTACCAGGCCGGTGTCAGGGGGATGTGTCACAGCAGCGGTGACCCGGTCCGTGGCCCTGGGCGCCCAATATCAATGGCAGTTATGTTTGTAATATAGTTTATATGGAAAGATCGTGACGCCACCTGTGGTGCTCTGCAAGTGTGATGTTAGGCCGACGCTGCGGGTAGATCCTCTGGGACTGATGGTGTGTGCAGCATAGATGGTAAAGCTCCCCACAGGCGGAGCTGTAGTCCCAGGGCAGTGTAGATGAAGTAATAGCGGGGAGGTGTAGATGATGTAGGTACAGGTACTCAGGTGTAACGGTGCGGAATAACTGGAGGACACCAGGGTGTGCGATTCCAAGGCTTTACTCACTGGTTGCAGTTCAAACACACCTGCCTCCGTACTGTGTTCTTCAGGTCAGGGCTCCAGCCAACCTCCAGGCCAGATAGGATTCTCCCCTCCACCAATATGTACCTTACTGAACGACTCCTCCAATGCGCCTTTAGGTGCGAAGCACTCCAGTACTTAGTTACCCTGGAATGCCTCTCTCTAGGTGTTCCTAGCCTCTACTTGTATGACAGACAGCTGTAGCCTGTTTCAGGGACTCCTCTCTGCATCCCGGCTCACTATCCAATTGTTGTTGTGTCCCAAGTCTATGATGGGAGTAAGGCGTTAGTGGCTCACTACTCCTCTGGTGTCTGTTGCCAGACATAAAGATCCAATCAACCTCGGGGACCGGGCACCAGCCTTTGCGCTCTCTGGACTGGAAGGGTTCTCTCCTTCTCAACCTGCTTCCCACCGTCCTATTCTATCTCTCTTATGGAATCTGTAGTCTCCGGTCTACGTCTTTCTCCTTCTCTTCCTTCCCGTGCCAGCTGGCCCAGTTCACTGGGGCAGTTGCAGCACTCCTTCCTCCATCCCTTCTTCCAGGGATCCCCACTCCTCACCGAGTGGCTGTCCTCTCCTACTCTGCCTGCCTTCTTCTGCGGACTGACCTACTGACTAGAAATCCTACACCTTCGCTCTCTTTTATATCTAACTCCACCCGCCTCCCCTGCACCTCTCGTGTTACGAAGTCAGGGACCACAAAAGGCACCCTATGACCTTTCCAGCATAAAGCATGGATGGGTCCCTGCTGAACTATCCTGTGTGTGGGGTGCAGGTGTTGGAATGTGGAAGGGAGCTCCCACCCTACCTGGATAGTGGGATACCATACCTTAGGAGAAGGTGCAGTATCTCTGTGGCGACTGAAGCCTCAGGGGCGCTATATATATATATATATATATATATATATATATATATATATATATACACACATACATTATATATATATATATATATATATATATATATATATATATATATATATAGAGAGAGAGAGAGAGAACTGCAAGATGAAAGTCTAGAAATTTAGAAATAACAGCAGATTTAGTAGCACACTAAAAATTAGATCTTTGAGTGTAGTGTGGGCTCTTCGGATGCTTCCAGATTATCAACGACCAAAGGGGCGGCAAATTTTTCGACCGCCCCGGCCGCCACAAACAGTTGCTACGCCACTGACTGTGCTCTGCGCCGCACATCACGTTCCACCGGAAGTGACGTGCTGTAAGCTGACCGCTGGAAATGACTGCTGACCTCATTTCCGGCGGTCAGCTTATAGCATGTCACCTCAGGAGGAGGTAATCGTTCGGGACTCCGCAGGAGGACAGAGAATCAGCGGCGGGGCATCAGCGCTCCATTTTTTTTTCTGTTTATAATTAATGAAACAGTGTGATCAGCAGTGCTAAATGGGTGCGGTTGGGACGTGGATATGGGCGTGACTACTAAAATGGGTGTGGCTAGGGGGCGTCGCCTAAAATTTGCTGCGGCGCGCCGCAGCCTTTGTCCCTCTTTGCCTTCTTCAAAAGTTGGGAGGTATGTTATTCAGCTTCCTATGACCTACATGCCCATATAGACTACTTAGGAGGGTTGATCCTACTGACAGATTCCCTTTAAAGGGAATCTGTCACCCATTTTTGGACATATCATGTAAAGATACAATTCAATTGTGTTACATAAGGATTCTAGTAGTACTTTTGATCCCCCCTGACCCCGCACTTTTGATGCATAAAAACTTTTTTTATCACTATTGCGATGTATGTGAATCACCACGGCCCGGTCAGATGGGCGTGGCTTATTCTCCTTCTCTCCCCCCCTCCTTGGCTTGCTGGACATAATTTCATCTGTGAATGTTGTGTATTCGCGCCTGCACATTGAAAAGACTGCTCGGAAGTCTTCACATGCAAGACACACTCTTCCTGGACGCCGGATACCCGAGTAAAGCCCTGCGCATTACACCAGAAGCTGAGGAAGAAAATCTTTTGAACTATTTTCTTCCTCAGCTACTGGTGTAATGCGCAGGGCTTTACTCAGGTATCCAGCGTCCAGGAAGAGTGTCTTGCATGTGAAGACTTCCGGGTCATAGACGGCAGGGAAAAATACCAGCGCATGCACAGTACTGATGATATGCTTTGCCCACAGCTGGGCAAAGCATACTGCGTGAGCAGTCTTTTCAATGTGCATTCAATACCAACGCATGCGCATTACTGGGTAAAGCCTACTGCGCAAGTCTTTTCAATGTGCAGGCGCGAATACACAACGGCATCTGTGATATTCACAGATGAAATTACACAAAAAAGTAGCAAATTACACTTTACAATCGGTATCGTCATACCACTTGGAAAAAGTGAAATAAAACACGATAAAAAAAACAAAAACAAATGGTAATAAAAATAGCATCACTGAAAGTGCCAGCTTTTCCCGCAAAACAAGCCACCATACAGCTCCATCAGCGGAATGAATTGCTGTTTTGTTCAATCTGCCTCCACAAAAGTCAGAATAGAAATCAAAAACCGTCATGTGCCCATAAATGGTACCAGTAAAACCATCAGCTCATCCCGCTAAAAAAGCAAGTCCTCACATGACTGTCGGCCAAAATATGGAAAATTATAGCTCAAAATACGGTGGTGCAAAAATTTCTTACAAAAGAAAGCATCTTTTAGTGTGTGACACAAGCTAAACATGAAAAAAAGGATATACCGTAAATCTGGGAGATCCAAGATGGCCGCTGAGGGAGCAGGGCACGTTCCAAGGAGCTCCTGCTTCATCTGAAGCGATCCACCACAGTGAGCCTCGGGAATTAAGAAAAAAGCCCCCGGAGCCACTAAGTCCATCAAACCTCAGAGGTTGCCTTTATTTTGAGTCCAGAAGCCCTTCCTCCCACATGGAAAAGGGAGATAACTGAGACACGAGGGAGACGGCGGAGCGTGGGACATACAGAGGACCCTAAAGGCCGGATCTCCCTGTGGCTTGCTGCTGACCGCTCACAGTAAGGAGCAGCGGAGAAAACACCGACCGCTGGAGATAAGAGCGGGAGAGGGGACGGGAAGCCCTGAGAAGTGGAGGAGAGGAAGATCGGGTGAGCTGAGGCCGACGGGTGTCGGGAGACGCGCGGCGGGGATTCCCCTCCAGAAGGCCCAGCGCTCATCCCCTGCTGCTGCAGCATAAGCCGCCCCCGGACACAGGCACAGTTATACAGGCCACTACGTTGATCCCAAGGAGAGGAGGTCAGTGAAGGAGCCCTCGGGAGGTGGGTGAGGGGAGAGTCGGGAGGGGGACGCTCTCCTCTGACTGGGCTGTAGGAAGTAAAGGCCGCGGTCAGCCACTGACAGGCCCAAAATAAACCCCTGAAAATCCAGGGGCGTTAAACGTTCCAGGCAACCTGTCAGTCACACGATAGTCTCTCTCCCCCACCCCCCAATAGAAGAGTCTGGAAGTGGTGATTCTGTGGGCCTACCCTGAGCACAAACACAAAGCTCTTACTATCTTTGAAGTTTGCCCTGTACTGACAATTTCTCATTGCTGAGATAAGTGAGACTGTCTGGGAGAATCGCCCAATCTCTTCTTACTGCCATGATCTAAGAATTAAACCACGATGCCCACTGGGGAATGTACAGTAGTTCCATGTTGATTGCGAGAGAGGAAGCTCCTGAGGGATAATGTGAAGATGCTCCCTATATCATAAAAGAATGATCACTGCTGATAAATTCAATTAAACAGCCATCAAGATAATGCCGTTTCCTTCTACCACTCCAATATGGTTCTAAAGAAGGCTCCACTGGATGATCTAGTGAAAACAGCATGAATAGAATTGCACGTGACCCCCATCTAGTGGCCATTTGAAAAATTCCAGTCGGGAGGTCTTTCATTCCAGTCCCTATTCTGCCACATGACTCTACATCTAATCGCACTGATTTCAGTCTACAATTCTAAGCGGTGCAACGCACTGTGGTCCTGGTATCGATTAACATAAAGGGACCATGGTCAAGATTGGAAAGCCATCTGTTGCTAGTGTCAACAGTGGCCCACAAATATCCAAAAAGATGGAAAAATTTTTCACAAAACAAAGCGGCCCTAAGCGCGACTCATCGCAGCCTTGAGAGGCAGACGACGATCAGGAGCCAGAGGATTTGCAAGTAGATCCTTCTGATTTCTCGGACTCAGATAAACCAATCTCCAGAGGCGTCGCTAAGGTGTGCACAGAGCTGGACATTCAACTAGACCAGATACCGGATCTTCGCCTTGCCCACATCGAGTTTAGCCTTCCAGACTTGGCATTACAAGAACCATGGAAAAAAGCGGACAACTCCAAAGAACGAAGACACAGAATTAGACAAGCAGGGAGACAAAACCCCTCCACGGTCTGAATTGATAACTCTTGTTTCTGGACTATCCGGGAATGCAACCTCTTAGATGATCCGTGGAGAATATCCCGCCTTCATATGGAACGATAAGATAATTTAGCTATGCTGCATTCCATCATTCCCCTGATGGTCATTATGGCATTTGCAATTTTGTTGATATCGAAAAAAGTTGCTAATTTAGGGCAACAAGCCGTTGTTTTAAGTTACATGTTAATGTTCTTGTTTTTTCACTTTTTTTTCCTTTCACAACTTCTCCCTTGTCCGTCGGCAACTCATTTGCAATCTCATTCCGAGCCCCGGTACCTATTTGTTATGATTGAGTCACCGCAGGAGGCAAAAACAGAAATGCAAGCTAAGTCCAGAAAACCAGAGAGGTTGGCAGCTATCGGATTGCAGACCCCTGAACCAATCAACACAACTAGCAGTAGCCGTGGGGGGTTCCTACGATGCCCTAGACCCCTTCATCACAGCCGGAGGACTAGATAGCCTAAAGACAGAAAGGGAAATCTAAACTGCCCCAGAGCAGACCCCAAAGCAAAAGGCAGCCCCCCCACATATAATGACGGTGAAGCAAGAAGAAAGAACACAACACAGACAGAAAGATAGACTGAGCAAAGACAGGGCCCAAGCTAACTAGATAGGAAAGGACAGGAAGGCTGCTGTCTGCAATCCGTGAAAAACCCTATGAAAATAAGAGCCAACAGACTGACAGTGAAAAAGGCCCTGAAGACGCTAGGCTTCAAAAAGACTGTCAGTACTCATGAATATTCTGAAGACAGAGCAACAGGCAAAAGGAGATTCAGCTCACCCCAGCAGGGAATGGCAGAATCCAAAAAAGCAAGGCAAAAAACAAAACACAAATGCAAAAAGGCAAAGCAGCAAACTTAGCTTTAGAGGACCAGGAATCAGACTGGTGTCCTAGAAGTCCACAGAGAAATCACCCGCAGGGCAGAAGGGCGTCTGCAGCCTTATATCCAGTCCGTGACTCCACTCAGCCAGTCATCATCATTAGGCTCAGGTGCCTGATAATCAAGCTCACTACCTTCCCTCACCAGAATAGGGAGTTCACCAGACCTCAGTGACGAAGGGGAAAATGAACTCACAACACCTATTGACCTGACATGGCTGACAGAATGCAAGAGACAACAATTGCATCATACAACGCAAGAGGTCTGAACGCTCCAGTTAAAGATCACAGGTACTGTCACACATTAAGAAATTAGGGACTGACATTGCACTTCTACAGGAGACCCACTTCATCCAGGACAAAACCCCAAGCTTTGAAAAACACTACTATAATACATGGTTTCACTCCTTTTCCTCTTCTAGGAAGGGAAGGGGAGTGGCAATTGCTCTTGCAAGAGACACACCCTTTCAGTACCGTGATCAGCTCCATGACAAAGATGGCAGATACATTTTCATAAAAGGGATTCTAGCACACAAACTGGTCACAATCAGTTGTTTATATGCCCCTAATGTAAAACAAGACACCTGGTTCTCTAAAATTATGAGAGACAAGCCAATTTAGAGGGCACTTTGATTCTGGGAGGAGATCTGAATGCCCCTCTTCAGCCACAAATAGACTCCTCTACCGGGAAGTCTAACACTTCAAAAAACGCATTAACACGCATTCGAACAACCTTACATCTACATCAATTGATCGACACGTGGAGATTCCTAAATCTTACAGCACGAGACTTTTCACATTTCTCGCAGGCACAATCGTCCTACAGTAGAATAGACTATCTATTCGTCCCATTCCAGACGTCTGCATATCTGAGGGATTCACAAATAGTTTTGAGCGTACATTCGGATCACTCCACATTACTGATCAAACTTATGATAGGCCATAGACCAAAAAATAATCCTTGGAGGTTAAATGAGACTGATTGTGGACGAGTCTTCCAGAGATAAAATTAACAAGAAAATCAAGGAGTTCTTTGAGACCAACCTTAGTGAAAATATCACATTTTCAACTATCTGGGAAGCTCACAAAGCCGTAATCAGAGGTGAATTTCTCTATGGCCTCGCATAGGAACAGAAACGAAAAAATTGAGACACTACATAAAGAGATTCAAACATTGGAAAGAGACCATAAGACAACTTTAGATCCTAAATGTACTGTCACACATATGACGCGGTCAGGATCGCTGGTACATCGCTAAGTGGTCGCTAGTGAGCTGCCACACAGGCAGATCTCACCAGCGACATCGTTGGGGACGGGGGTCGCTACTTACCTTTCACACTAGGCGATCCTGCGTCCTCCCGCCCGGCTCCACAGGAAGCTGACGACGAGAAGCGGTCTTGAACGTTCTCGCGCGATCAGCGATAACCAGCGGGTCGTAGGTAAGTATCAGACACAGCGATGTTGCTAGCAATATCGCTATAACGTCACAAGTTATAGCTATATTGCTAGCGATATCGCTTAGTGTGACGGTACCTTTACACTTTAAATCTACTCACTCAGAGGAGACAATCTCTTAGAGACTTACTAAACAAAGAATCAATAAAAATCTACACCAGATGGAAACACAGGGTATTTGCACATGGGGATAAAATTTATGACAACCATGATCAAAAAACGTAAAGCCAAATCCCTTATTTACAAGGTTAAACGCTCTGATGGAGTCAAAAATCACAAATCCAGACGGAATAGCCGCCACCTTTAAAGAATATTATTCAACCCTGTATAACTTAAGACCGGGAGAGAGTGTAGAACAATTGAAAAATAGATGAATTAGTATACAAGAATTTCTACAAAACTTAAAACTCCCAATTTTATCTGAAACTCAGCAACAGGAGTTGTCTGCTCCCTTCACTATTGGGGAACTCCAGTCCACACTGTCGTGCTGTCCTATGGGCAAGAGCCTGGGCCCGGATCGACTGCCGACATCCTACTATAAGACTTTCTGGGAGATGCTGGGCCCGCACTTGTTAAAGTTGTGCAACGATGTTTTGAAGGGCGAAACATTGGAAGCACACGTTACATTAATACATAAAGAGGGCAGAGATCCCGAGTTGTGCAGTAATTACAGACCGATCTCACTGCTGAATAACAATCTAAAAATATTTGCAAAAATGTTGTCCACGAGGATTAGCCAGATCCTGGACACTTGTCTCTCTGGATCAGGTTGGCTTTGTGAAGGGAAGGGAGAGAAGCGATAACTCCCTAAGAGTTCTGTATTTGATGCAACATGCCCATAACCATCATAAACCTTTAGTTTTGATGGGTACCGACACAGAGAAGGCATTTGACAGAGTGGACTGGACATTCATGTGTGAGACCCTGAACAGGTTTGGTTTCCCACCATTAGTTATTGAAGCCATCTTTCAAATGTACAAATCTCCATCCGCAAAAGTAAATGGGGACTTTTCGCCCCCTTTCGAGATCAAAAATGGCACACACCAGGGATGTCCCCTCTCACCAGCGTTGTTTATCTTAACTATTGATACATTAATACAGAGTATCAGACAACATCCGGCAGTAGAGGGAATTAAGATTGAGGGTACTCCACATGTAGTAGCGGGGTTTGCAGATGATCTTCTCTTGCTTCTATTGGACCCAGTGAGAGAAATCCCGGCGGTGCTGGAGAGGTTCGAGACTTTTGGAGAGCTTTTGAACTTTAAGATCAACCTAGAGAAATCTGAGGCGATGGGAATAAACATAAGCTCTAGAATAATCCAAAAGCTGAAGGCAGCTTTCCCAATTAAATGGAACTCTAAATATATTAAATATCTAGGTATTAAATTAAGCCCACATTGGAACTCCCTTTTCTCACTCAACTTCGTGCCCCTTCTCGATAACACTCTAGTAGCCATAAAGTCATGGAAGGCCCCCATATGTCTCCTGGATGGGAAGAAAAAAAACCTCAAAGGTTTCCTATTACCCAAGTATAGCTATATCTCTAGAATGTTACCAATTACAGTTCCAAACATGTTCTTCCAGAGGGTCAGGTCTCTTTTCGGCAGATACATATGGGGAGGTTTGAAGCCCAGAATAAATTATAACACACTTTCCTTGCCTAAACACAAAGGAGGTATGGGAATTCCAGACCCACAAAAATACCACTCAGCGGCGACTTTGTCTCTTCTGATTGATTGGGGAAGAGACAATGACCATAAACCCTGGATAGAGATTGCGAAAGAGTAATTGTCGGTTCCAATTAACACTTTACTCCATTCATCCACAGTATTTTTAAAAAAAGCCTCTTCCCAAAACGCAATTACAAGGAATTTGATTATGTTCTGGTCTACATTTTCATCCTCACTGATGCCACTCCCATCCCCTCTGATAAAGGTAATAGACCTACCCGGCCTCTACCTAGACTTCCCTGACTATAGAGACTGATATGAATGAGTCACCGGAGGAGGAAAAAACAAAAATGCAAGCTAAGTCCAGAAAACCGGAGAGGTTGGTAGCTAGCGGATTGCAGACCCCTGATCCTATTCACAACAACTAACAGTAGCCGTGGGGTGTTCCTACGGTGGTCCTAGACACCTCGTTCACAGCCGGAGAACTAAATAAACCTAAAGAAAGAAAGGGGAAATCTAAACTGCCCCAGAGCAGACCCCAAAGCAATAGACAGCCCCCAACATGTATTGACGGTGAAAACAGAGGAAAACACAAACACTAACCCTCACTAACTAAATAGGACAGGAAAGAAAAGCAACTGTCTGCAATCACGCAAAAGCCCTGCCAAAAATAATGTCCAACACGTCTGATAGAAAAGGCCCTGAAGTCACTAGACTTCAAAATCACTATATCAGCACTCAGGTATATTCTGAAAACAGAGCAAAGAGATCAACTGATCAGAGACAAAAATGGAGTTCAGCCAGTCCAAGGCAGGGCAGGCTGAACACAAACACTAAGTAAACCAGACAAAATCTCATGGAACAATAGCAGAGCAAAAACTTAGCTTTAGTAGACAGAACTAAACTGGAGGCCAGAACTCAGGGCACAGAGGATCACCAGCAACCCAGCAGGGCGTCGGCGGCCTTATGTCCAATCACACTCCACCTGTTCAGATGACAGGTTTTTCCCATCCAAATCAATTTCACTACCTCCTTTCACCAGCAGAGGGAGTTCATCAGACATCAAAGGTGAAGGAGAAAATGAGCTCATAACAAGAGACAGATACTTTACACAAGATAAATGATAACCTAGATGACTTCAAGCAGGGTCGGTTTTAGGCAAAGTGGGGCCCTAGGCAAAGTTTAAAATGGGGCCCCAAATGCTAACATACTGCACATCACACAGAAGCATTTCGATTGTATTTACATGCACTGAGTTCGGGCCGCTAAATGATCGTCAAAATTGAAGTTGTTCAATGCTTGTTTCCCGGCCTCTTTCCACCATCTGAGAAAGAATGATGGGAACAGAACGATCACTAAGGGTGTGTGCACACGTTGCGGTTTTTGCTGCGGTTACGCCGCAGTTTCCATGCAGTTTACAGTACAATGTAAACCTATGGAAAACCAAATCCGCCATGCACATGCTGCTGAAAATTCCGCGCCGATTTGCTGCGGTTTATTTTCCGCAGCATGTTACGTCTTTTTTGCGGGACCGCAGCTGCAGTGTATGTTCCGGGACATACAAATCAATCTCTCTCTCATTCACACTGCCAAACCGCACTAGAACCTGCATCAAATCCGCTGTACACATGCTAGGAATCCGCAGAAAAAATGCATGTGTTTTACTCTGCAGTTTCTGCCAAGAGATATGGATTCTCTGCAGAAAAAGCCGCAGACTAATCCGCAACGTGTGCACACACCCTAAGGGTGGTTTCACATTAGCGTTTCAGGCCACAGCATCGGCCTGCACACGGCCGCCGCTAAGCCCCGCCACCTGCCGCGCCTCCTCCGGGAGCTCCGCCTACGGGCGCATGACGCTGCATGCGTCCCCTATCTTTAGCACTGGGGACGCAGGCCGTGCGCAGATATGCGTTTGGCAGCGCATGCGTCCTTTTGACGGTGCGCCGACCAGCGCCAAACGCAACCTGTTGCAATTTGGTGCGCTCGGCGCACCGTCAAAAGGACGCATGCACCGCCAAACACATACCTGCGCACAGCCTGCGTCCCCAGTGCTAAAGATAGGGGATGCAGGACGCATGCAGCGTCATGCGCACATAGGCGGAGCTACCAGAGAAGGCGCGGCAGGTGGCGGGGCTTAGCGGCGGCCGTGTGCGTCCCCAGTGCTAAAGCGTCATGCGCCCATAGGCGGAGCTACCGAAGGAGGTGCGGCAGAGAGCGGGGGGCTTAGCGGCCTGCAACGTTAATGTGAAACCACCCTAACAGATCACCATACAGTATCATGTTATCAGCAGGACATCTACAGTTTACACCCCATAGTCCTCCATATAGTATAATACACTCCTTATAGCTCTCCATATTTTAAAATACACTGCTCAGTCCTCCATATAGTATACTACACTCCTCATAGCCCTCCATATATTAAAATACACTGCTCAGTCCTCCATATAGTATACTACACTCCTCATAGCCCTCCATATATTAAAATACACTGCTCAGTCCTCCGTATAATACACTCCATATAGTATAATGCACCGCCATAGTCACCCATGTAGTACAAATCACTTCCCATAGCATAATGCACCCCATAGTTCTTCATATAATGTATTCCCCATAGTCCTCGATACAGCATAATGCAGCCACCCCACAGAGTATAATGCAGCCCCGCCATACAATATAATGTAACCCCCATAGAATATAATGCAGCCACTCCACAGAATATAATGTAACTCCCCATTGTATATAATGCAGTCCCACCCCCCATATAGTATAATGCAGCCCCTCCATAGAATATATGGCAACCCCCTCATGGGATATAATGAAGCCCCTTATATAGTATAATGTAGCCCCTCCATAGAATACAATGTAGCCCTCCTCATATAATAACTACAATACAGCGTCCCCCATAGAATATAATACAGCCCACCTCCCCATAGAATATAATGTAGCCCTTCATATTATTTAACACAGCCTCCCCCTATATAGTGTAAAATGTACCCTACATGGTATATAACACACCGCATAGTATACAGCCCAGCCCACCATGGTATATAGCCCACCATGGTATACAGGCTGTAAACCATGCTGGGCTGTATAATACAGCCCAGCATTGTATAATATAGCCCGCCCAGCATGGTATAATACAGCCCAGCATGGTATATAGCACCCCAGAATGGAATAATACAGCCCGGTATGGTATAATACAGCCCAGCATGGTATATATCCCCCCAGCATGGTATAATACAGCCCAGCATGATATATAGCACCCCAGAATGGAATAATGCAGCCCAGTATGGTATAATACAGCCCAGCATGGTACTGTATATAGCCCCCCCCAGAATGGTGTAATACAGGCCAGCATGGTATATAGCCCCCCCCCCAGAATGGTATAATACAGCCCAACGTGGTATATAGCCCCCCCCCCAGAATGGTATAATACAGCCCAGTATGGTATAATACAGCCCTGCATGGTATATAGCCCCCCCAAAATGGTATAATACAAACCAGCATGGTATATAGCCCCCCCAGAATGTTATAATACAGCCCAGCATGGTATATAGCCCCTCAGCACGGTATGATACAGCCCAGCACGGTATAATACAGTCCGGCATGGCATATAGCCCCCCAGCATGGTATGATACAGCCCAGCACGGTATATAGCACCCCCCAGAATGGTGTAATACAGGCCAGCATGGTATAATACAGCTTAGCATGGTATATATCCCCCCACAGAATGGTATAATACAGCCCTGCATGGTATATAGCCCCCCCAGAATGGTATAATACAGCCCAGCATGGTATAATATAGCCCAGCATTGTATATAGCACCCCCAGCCTGGTATAATACAGCCCAGTATGGTATATATCCCCCCCCAGCATGGTATGATACAGCCGAGCATGGTATATAGTCCCCCCAGAATGGTGTAATACAGCCCAGCATGGTATATAGCCCCCCAGAATGGTATAATACAGCCCAGCACGGTATAATACAGCCCAGCATGGTATATAGCCCCCAGCACGGTATAATACAGCCCAGCATGGTATATAGCCCCCCAGCATGGTATAATACAGCCCAGCATGATATATAGCACCCCAGAATGGAATAATGCAGCCCAGTATGGTATAATACAGCCCAGCATGGTACTGTATATAGCCCCCCCCAGAATGGTGTAATACAGGCCAGCATGGTATATAGCCCCCCCCCAGAATGGTATAATACAGCCCAACGTGGTATATAGCCCCCCCCCCAGAATGGTATAATACAGCCCAGTATGGTATAATACAGCCCTGCATGGTATATAGCCCCCCCAAAATGGTATAATACAAACCAGCATGGTATATAGCCCCCCCAGAATGGTATTATACAGCCCAGCATGGTATATAGCCCCCCCAAAATGTTATAATACAGCCCAGCATGGTATATAGCCCCTCAGCACGGTATGATACAGCCCAGCACGGTATAATACAGTCCGGCATGGCATATAGCCCCCCAGCATGGTATGATACAGCCCAGCACGGTATATAGCACCCCCCAGAATGGTGTAATACAGGCCAGCATGGTATAATACAGCTTAGCATGGTATATATCCCCCCACAGAATGGTATAATACAGCCCTGCATGGTATATAGCCCCCCCAGAATGGTATAATACAGCCCAGCATGGTATAATATAGCCCAGCATTGTATATAGCACCCCCAGCCTGGTATAATACAGCCCAGTATGGTATATATCCCCCCCCAGCATGGTATGATACAGCCGAGCATGGTATATAGTCCCCCCAGAATGGTGTAATACAGCCCAGCATGGTATATAGCCCCCCAGAATGGTATAATACAGCCCAGCATGGTATATAGCCCCCAGCACGGTATAATACAGCCCAGCATGGTATATAGCCCCCAGCACGGTATAATACAGCCCAGCATGGTATATAGCCCCCAGCACGGTATAATACAGCCCAGCATGGTATATAGCCCCCCCCAGCCTGGTATAATACAGCCCAGCATGGTATATAGCCCCCCCAGCATGGTATAATACAGCCCAGCATGGTATATAGCCCCCCAGAATGGTATAATACAGCCCAGCATGGTATATAGCCCCCCCAGCATGGTATAATACAGCCGAGCATGGTATATAGCCCCCCAGCATGGTATAATACAGCCGAGCATGGTATACATATAGTCCCCCCAGCATGGTATAATACAGCCCAGCATGGTATATGGCCCTCCCAGCATGGTATATAGCCCCCCAAAGTGGCCCCACAGTCTAGTACTCGCATTGATTTAAAAAAAAACAAAAACCCAACACTCCTCACCTTCTCCTCATGCCCGCGCTGCTGGCTGCTCCTGTCTCCTCCTGCACACAGTGAGAGCGCGATGACGTCATTGCGCCCCCGCTGTGTCAGAGGCAGAGCGGGGAATGATGGGAGAGGGAGCGTCAGCTGACGCTCTCTCCCCCATCACTGCCTCCTTCAGTGCGGCGGCGGGAGTCGGCGCTGGGGGCAGGCGAGCCCTCCTGCCTCACAGGGGCCCCATAGTGGCTGTGTGATGTGCCGCTGGCTGGGGGCCCCTGGAGGAGCGGGGGCCCTAGGCAGCTGCCTGGTCTGCCTGCCCGGTCTGCCTGCCCATAACGCCGGCCCTGACTTCATGGAAGACGGAGCGATCCTCCCTCTTCAGGATTTGCAAGCGAAATTCCCGCACTACCGCATGCTACCTCAGTTAAAAGAGCGTTCATATTAAAATGGGAAAGAGATCTTGGGGTGGAGCTACAGGAATGGGAAGTTGACAAGATTTATAAAAACTCGCATGGTCCTTCTGGATGTGTAAAGATCCAAGAAAACTCCTACAAAGTCCTTACTAGGTGGTACGCCACTCCGGACATAAAAAAGAAATGGCAACCTGAGGCGTCCTCGGAGTGCTGGAGATGCCTTAGAGAGAAGGGATCTTATATACATATTTGGTGGCAGTGTGATCAAATTCAGCTATTCTGGAGTAAATTGCTTAAAATTTCAACAAACCTTTGTCAGCTCCCAGACCCTCCATCCCTGAGATTGATCTTTTTGAATTGGTCAGGTGAAACAGCACAATCTAAACACAAAAAACTTCTAATGTATTTGTTGGCAGCAGCCAAAATGTTAATTCCTTTATACTGGCTGTCTCAGACCTGCCCTTCTGTGGCCGAATGGCTACACAAAGTTAACCAAATTTATCATAATGAAGAGATAATGGCCAGCACGACCTTTGGAACAAGTAAATTCAACTTGATCTGGGCGCCTTGGATACTCTTTAGAGAATCAGATGAGTATTTGAATCTAATAAACGCACAGTAGAATGTATTTGTTAAACCGTGTGATAGATGATATTTGTGAGTAATAAAATTATACTAGTAATTTGGCCAGGAAGATGATCCAGGAAAGCGATGCTACGGTGGACAATGTATATTGTATGTCGCATGTACTGCATTTCCTTCTTGTTTAAAACTAATAAAAAAGAAGTTTAAAGGGAGAAGGGATGTGTAAAAACATTATAGGACACAAAACACGTTTAAAAATAAAACCTAAACCAGCATTTTCCAATCAAAAGTGTCAAATGCTTAGTGACCAGGCCCAGCTTGTGTAAGAAGAGCAATGGCCCCACTGCTCAGCCTCTCACCTCCTTAGGTTTGCCCAGAATTGAAGCAGCAGCAGAACATAGCTTCTCAGCGAACTCCTCGGGTATACAGTCCTGGGCAAGATTCGTCTGGAAATCCAAGAAAGGCATGATGAAACGCACACAGCAGGGAAAGGGTGGCTGCCCTTACATATAGACTGGCAGCAGCTGATTGGTCAGTCCTGCCACGCCTCTCAGTCACTGCATGCTTCCTCTTAAAGGGTCAGGCACATGGCAAAGAGAAGCTTAGAAGAAATGTGTGACTGTACAATACAACATGCCATGTGTACAGCATTATTACTGATATAGGGCAGACTCTACACAGACGTAAGATTAAACAAAAAAAAATGCTAGAAAATCCTACTGATACTATGACATGCAGGATAAAACAGCCGTTTAGTTAGATACACTCATGTATTTAGTATGTAAGTGTACAGGATCACACAGGAGCGGATTAAAAGCAGCCAAGGCCCTGCACAGTTAAGGCTGTGTGCACACGCTGCGGATTAGGTGCGGATTCATCCGCGCAGATTTTGTAACATCCCCAGGTGAAACTGCAGGTCAAAAGACCTGCGGTTTTACCTGCGGATTGCTCTGCGGTTTTGCCCTGCGGTTTTTCATCTCCTCAATGGAGGAGATGGCAAACCGCAGCGGAATCCGCAGAAAGAATTGACATGTCAATTCTTTCTGCGGATTGAAAACCGCAGATAATCCGCGCGGAAAATTCCGTACCGTCTGCACTGCGGTTTTTGATTCCCATAGGGAATCATGGTACTGTACACCGCAGCAGAAACTGCAGCATGTGCACACAGCCTTAGAGTTATGGCCCCCCCAGCCCCCGATGTATCACGTGACATGTCACATGATTTCCTTGAGAGATCACGTGATTGGCACTCGGGTGCACTGGTGCAAGTCGGCAGACGCAAAATGACAAACATATTGTTTCCCTTACATACAGCGCTATGCATACTAGAGGATACTATGTGATAAGAAACGGCGCTAAACATCACGAAAGGACGCTATATAATGCAGCGCTGTGCAAAACAAAAGGGATTGCCATGTAATAAGGGACAGCGCTGTATACTGTATTACGGGATGCTGTATAACAGTGTTCCCCAACTCCAGTCCTCAAGAGCCACCAACAGGTCATGTTTTCAGGCTTTCATTAGTATTGATGATGGAATTATTGCCTGTGCAGGAACTGCAGTTATCATCTGGGCCATACTAAGGAAATCCTGAAAACATGAACCATTGGTGGCTATTGAGGACTGGAGTCGGGGAACACTGCTATATAGTATGGGCCAGATTGCTCAGTGTGCATTGTTTAATAGCCTGTTTAAACACGGACCACTGTAAACAGACGCAAATACAATTACTATGTGCACCACCTGGGACAGTAGCAGAGGAGCAGTCATCTGCCCTACTCCACCGGGCTCTTCAGCAAGACGCAGGTCACTTCTGGCCTGCGCCTTGTTGGAGAAGGCGCGCACAGGGGACGTCGGGCGGTGCCCCGGAGTGACATCTTTGCGCCATCCAGGGTCCACGGCTGCACTTCTCAGAAGAGGAGACAGTGGACGGGAGCCAGGATTATGTGAGTATGAGCTTTTTTTTTCTTTAGGCCGGGTTCACACTAACTGACGCAAAATACGGTCCGTATTTTACATGCGTAATACAGATGAATGACCCCTAAATAGTGCTCCGTATGTAATCCGTAAGCAAGGTGTGGTCACGTATTTTGTGCATGTCAGCATCCGTATGAAATCCGTATGGCATCCGTATGGCGAGATTTTCTTGCAGGCTTGAAAAAGGACATTTAACGGTTTTGAGGCCTGCAAACTATTTAAATCATTAGCCTGCATCCTATTTATTGGCTCAGGAACAGGTGGCTTCCTCCATTCTGTCCATTTGTGACCTTGCCTTGACTAGGTGTGTTGGTGTTGTATGTGCAACATGGCAGACAGTCTGAGTTTCAACACAACTGAGCAGGTTCTCTTCAACTGGCTTTTGTCACGCCGCTTTGGTCACCCATACCCAGTGATGGTGGATCCGCGGAGGAGGAGATGCATGTGGGTCCATCCACTTTTGAGGTAACGACTCACAAGAGGTAATTTCCACCACCTCTATTCTTCTCTGCGGGATCATCCAGAAAAATTTTACCAATACTGTCGCATGAGCCTTGCAACATTTGATCTACTCTTGGAGACAGTGCGCCCTGGGATAACCTTTCAGGACACAAGGATGCGCAAAGCTATATCTGCAGAGGAGCGACTTCTACTCACATTACGGTATGTACTACACAACCACATTCTCTATGTTCATGATGTGTTGCCCAAAATATGTTTTTTTTAATTTTTGGACTAATTTTTATACCCTCATCTTACTCCAGATATATTTAAACTTACAGACCAGAATGTTATGTGTAATATATCCTGAATATCACGTAGTCATTGTGCGACCAAATATATGTGTGTTAGTAGATATGAATCAATTAAAAGTTTTGTATGTATGTACCTGGTGTTTTGTTAATTTGTGCATTCCAAAATGTTCCATTTCTGTTGTTCTTCAGCTTCCTGTCCACTGGCCTGTCTTATGCCGCCCTCAACCATGAGTTTCTCATTGGAAGACCTACCATTTCTGGCATCATCAGGTCGACATGCAGTGAAATATGGTCAAGACTACATCAACTCGTCATGCCCATGCCCAGGATGGAAGACTGGTTGAGGATATCAAGGGACTTTGAGGAGGAATGCCAGTTTCCTAATTGTATTGGGGCCCTTGATGGCAAACATATCCAGGTGCGTAAGCCGCCGAACTCTGGCTCCCAATTCTTCAGTTATAAACAATACTTTTCTGTTGTATTGTTGGCTCTGGCCGACGCTCAATACAAGTTTATAATTGTTGACATTGGGGCCTATGGAAGGACGGGAGACTCTAGAGTCTTCAATACTTCCATTATGGGTCGCACCAACCAGTTGGATCTACCACCACCACGCCAGCTACCAGGCTCCACTCAAGAATCAGTCCCTTATGTCCTTGTGGCAGATGAGGCGTTTCAGTTAACGCGCAATGTCATGAGGTCATATCCCTGGCGCAACCCGGACCACCGCGCAGAATTTTTAACTTGCGCCTATCACGTGCTCGGCGATTGGAGGAGTGTTCCTTTGGCATTCTTTGTGCCAAATGGCGGGTGCTCCAGTCTGCCATTCAGCTGAGTGAACAAAATGTAAATGAAGTAATTAAAGCATGTGTCGTTCTTCATAACTTCACCAGGATACATGATTGTTCCTCCTCTGCTGGTGTTGTGCGTGGGTCGGACAATGTGCGTAGGGCGAGACCACCTATCAACCCTCAACGTAGACTGCTCTCTGGGCTCAAAGTGCGTGATATTTTCACAAATTACTTTGTCACCTGAGGGTGAAACTTCTTGGCAAGAGTATACTGTGTCTATGTTATAATATTTTGATTTATGTCTGTCAAAATATATATATTTAAACCCCTTATGATTCTATGACCGTTTAATTGCATTGGTAAGCGTATGTTAGTATGCTGACACCTTTTTTTTAGAATTGAGACAGAGACGTAAAATGTAGTAGACAAATGTTTACTTTTGCCTTATTTGTTTTTTTGAGAAAAACATATTATTGCCGTATGATCAATGTGGCAAAGGGCCAAATTGGCCTTTGTGCAGATGTGAAAATTGGGAACAAATAACATTTTCTGACAAACAAAACAACCACAAAACCATTAGGCAATACCAAAATGGCAACATTATAAATTTTGGTAGGTCGGGGGAGGAGAAGGCGGAAGACCAGCCTGTGTTTGCTGCTGGCTACTTTGCCCAACTTGGCCATTGCCCTGTGTGGGGGCATACTGTTGCCCATGATGTGGGTAGTGTACTGCCTCCTGTGATTGTGGTTGGTACTGGCCAAAGTGATACTGGAGAGGGGCATATGTGGCTGCTATTGGAAAGGTTGGGTAGGGGGAGGAAGGGGGTGAGGTGTAGGCCCACCTATTTGAGGATCCTCAGAGCCTGCTTGAGCAAGCATGTGTGTGGGGTGTCTAAGGTGCATCAGATTCCTGGGGGAAATCTGCCACCTCTCCAGATATTCAAATAACTCATATGGGGTATTGGGGTGTGTGCTTGCATCAAGCAGGATCTGAAAACATCCTCGAATACGTAGCCTCACCTCACGGGAAAGGGCACGAACATAAAGGGCCAGGCTGCGTGAGTATGCCTCCTCACCATCATCATTAATGACTCTAGCCAGTTCAGCACCCCTGTGTCAACATTGGTACGGATATCTTGGGCAGGGATCTGGCGCCTTCTTCTTCCTCGCTAGGATGGTCCAGCAGGCTGTGGGGAGCCCCGGATCTGGGCAGTTGGGCTGCTGCTGATGTTGCTCTGCTCCTCCTGTATGGCTGATGGTGCAGGAGCTGACGGTCCTGCTTGTGGCTGTGGGTCTGGTGGTGGGGTTTGTGGTGCAGGCACTGGGTTTTCCTGAGAGGAATCATCACCCATGCTTCTTGGAGGGGGAGAAGATGGGCCAGCCACCTCTTCCCCTACAGACCCAGGATCTATGATGGGCTCGGTATCTGAGCCAGTTTCTCTCTCCGTAAGGTTGGACAGAGTTCTGTTATGAAATAGAACAGAGCCAAAAATAAATCAATTTTTTTGGCCCTGTGAAGTATCTACTTACGGTCTCAGATCCAGAATTGGAGCGAGAAAGGAGAGGCGGTCATAATAGATATATTTCCTCTTTATGTGGCCCGCATCACCACTCCTGGCACGCTGCTGACGTTCCCACCTGTATTGGTCGCGGATGCTGCGCCAGCGTCTCATCACATCTTCCACTGCAATGTGACAGGAAATATTCTCAATTTCACATATTTGCTAGGTCAAATTTGCTACCAGTAGCCTAGGCATGTGGCCTTCTAGGGTGTGCTTTCTACCCAGGGTGGCATATATAATTGGGGCATCCAGGCCAGATACACAGGGTCAGAATAGTTCATGTATCAAGTAACTACACTTAATAACTTGGTTGGGTAAGAGGATGATGAGCTTGTGGCCTGGGCCAAATTATGGCAGTGTAAAACCATGGGTCACATCAAAATCTACCCGCCTCATGAGGCAAAAAGTCCAAGCACAGGAAGAAGGGGGGAGCCCTGATTCTAAATGCCTTTTTTGATGTGAGGTAATTTTAAACACTTTTTGGGTTGTACTTACTCATTTGCTGCTGCTCCTCACATGGCCAATCACCAAAATCGTGGAACATCTGGCGACATATGCGCCTCCATGACGACTCCTTTCTTGCCCGGTTGGCATAATGGGCATCACGTTGGTCCCAGATTTCCGGCCGCTCCTGCACTAATACAATCAGCATCTCCACATTGAGGAAATATGGCGCCATGATGCTGCAGGACTCCGTGGAGGCGTACTTCCTGGATGTCTGGAGCGCTTTTTGAGCTAATTAGCATGTCTAAGCTTCCTGATGATGGATTGGCCCATTTCCTGTCACCAGCCAAAAGACCTGCAAGTCACACGTGTGGTCCGTGTGTAATCCGTATTTTTTGCGCACCCATAGACTTGCATTGGCATACTACGGGCGTAGTACGCTGACAATCGCAGCATGCTGCGATTGGCACAGACCGTACAATACGGACGAGAAATATACGGCTGTTGGGAGCTACCCCATAGAGAATCATTTGTCCGTGTGTAATGCGTGGTTTAACGCCTCTCACTCGTCCGTATTTCACTCTAGTGTGACCCCGGCCTAATTCTTATATCACTGTGCAGGAGGCATAAAGTGAGGGGAGAGGCTGTGCTGATGGGGATTAATAAACTAAGAGGATGTGCTGATGGGGGAGTAAACTGAGGGTCTGTGCAGATGGGGTAGTAAAGGGGTAATAAACAGAAGGGCTGTGCAGATGGGGGAATAAACAGAGGGTCTGTGCAAAGGTGGAAATAAAATGATGGGCTGTGCTGGGGGCATAAAATGAGGGGCTGTGCAGAGGGAGTGGCAGTGCAAGAGGGGTAATGAAATGAGGGACTGTGTGGGCCAGGAAATGAAGGAGGGACAGCAAAATATGCAAGAAGCTGTGTTGACCATACTGAGAAAGCCTTTGCAGCGCCTGTTAGATCGCTGATCTGACACAGTGCTGTGCAAAGAGTCAGGTCAGCGATCTGACACTTTATTGTGATGTCCCCCCTGGGACAATATAATAAAGTAAGGAAAAGAAAACTTTTGTAAAAATAATTAATAAAAAATTCCTAAATAAATGTAAAAAAACCCTAAAAAAACAAATTCTTTTTTTTGTAAATAAAAAAACCCAATAAAAATACACATATTTACTATTGCCGCATCCGTAACGACCCACCCTATAAAACTGTCCCACTAGTTAACCCCTTTATTGAACCCCTTCAAAAAAAAAACAAAGTAAAAAACAATGCTTTATCATCATACCGCCGAACAAAAAGTGCAATAACACGCGATCAAAAGACTTATATAAATAATCATGGTACCGCTGAAAACGTCATCTTGTCCCGCAAAAAAAAGAATCATTAGCAGATGTCGTGTCCCGTTTGGAGAGCCCCTTATGTGCCTAAACAGTGGAATCCCTCCAAAAGTGATCCCATTTTGGAAACTAGAATCCTCAATGAATCTATTTAGATGCATGGTGAGCACCTTGAACCCACAGGTGTTTCACAGAAGTTTATAACATTGAACTATTAAAATAACAAAATCACATTTTCTTCACAAAAATGTTATTTTAGCCCCAAATTTAGCATTTTCATAAGGGTAACAGGAGAAATTGAACCATACAATTAGTAGAGCAAATTCACCTGAGTATGCCAATACCCAATAAGAGCGAGAAAACTACTATTTGGGCACACAGCAGGGCTCGGAAGAGAAGGAGTGTCATTTGACTTTTTGAATGTAAAATTTCCTGGAATCATTAGTGGACGTCATGTCCCATTTGGAGAGCCCCTGATGTGCCTAAACAGCGGAAACCACCCACAACTGACCCCATTTTAGAAACTACACCCCTCACGTAATGTATTTAGATGCAAGGTGAGGACTTTTAACCCCTATCCTTTGGTGCTTCACAGAAAATTATGAGCCGTGAAAATAAAAAAATCACATTTTCCTCACAAAAATGTTGTTTTAGCTCAAAGTTTTTAATTTTTCTAAGGGCGAATGGGAATTTTTCTTTTATGACAAACTGAGGTCCCTTTCTTCCTGAGTGCACCAATACCCTACATGAAATCAAAGCTCAGAAGGCAAGGAGTGCCAGATTTTACTGTTATGGTTTGCAGGTGCCATGGCCCACTGGGAGAGCCCATAAGATGTCAGAACAGCAGAACCCCCCATAAGTGACCCCATTTTACAAACTACACCTCTCAATGAATTCATCTAGGGGTGCAATGATCATATTGACACCACGGGTGTGTCACAGAATATTTTACCATTGAGCAGTGAAGAAAAAATAACTACATTTTTACCATCAAAATGTTGTTTTAGCCCAGATTTTACATTTTCACTCAATAAGTGGGTAAAAATGGCACCATAATTTGTCCCACAATTTCTACTGAATGAGGCAATACCCCATATGTGGCTGTACAGTACTTCTTAGCCATATGGAGAGACTCGGGAGGAATGGGGTGCTATTTGTCTCCTGGAACGCAAATTTTCCTACAAGAGTTTGTGGACTCCATATACAGAACTCCAAATTGCTAGAAGAGCAGAATCCTCCTCAAGTGACACTATTTTGGAAATTATTCCCCTTTAGGAATTTATCCACAGGTAGCGTAGCTACCGTGAGGGCAGAGGGGGCGGTGGCCCACCCGGAGCTACGCTATGTAACTGTATCAGTGAACACATCTCGCCGAAAGTTACACTCTGCGGCAGAGCAGGGAGAATCAATTTCCCTGCTTTGCCACCTTGACGCTTTGGGGCCCTTGAGGAGGCGCTGGGGGGCCCTGTGCGAGCAGTGGATCCCCGCCCATCATCGCAGGTTCAACTGTATCGGCTAGATGACGTCTCCGACACTGACGCTGACAGGGGGTTGCGATGACGTCAGTACTCGGCGCCCACTGTCAGCAGATGAGTGGGCGCTCAAAGCACCACAGGAACAACAAGGAGGAAGAGAGGTGAGTATCAGGGTGCATTATACTGTCCTGGCTGCCTGTGGGGGTACATTATACTGTCCTGGCTGCCTATGGGGGTGCATTATACTATACAGGCCTATGGGGAGTGCATTATACTATACAGGCTGCCTATGGGGAGTGCATTATACTATACAGGCCTATGGGGAGGGCATTATACTATTCAGGCCAATGAGGAATGCATTATACTATACCGAAATATAGGGAGTGCATTATACTATACAGGCCTATAGGGAATGCATTATACTATATTGAGGGCTATCTAGGGGGCCATCATAAAGCGTGGGGATTACAGTGAAGGGGCCATCAAGCAGTTTGGGGGCTACTAAGGGGTCAGTATACTGTGTGGGGGGTACATTACAGTGAGGAGACATAATGCTATGTATAAGTGTTAGGGCTGGCGGAACGCACCAGATTATAAAATAATAGTAGGTGCGTTCGCAGCCCGGGGTCCACCGTGCAGAGGTGTTACACAGCTGCTAGATAATGGCGGACGCTCAATATGGCGGTATAATGGAGGAACACACGTGGGTTAAATGTCAACCGGTGTGCACAGGGCGAACTCTGTTGCTTCACAGAGCCGCTGAACCGTTAAACACAAATACCGAGCCTGTTCAAGCTCACAAAGCTCAGGGAGATGAATGCTCAGTATATGCTCACAGGACTCGGGCCCAAGGACACAGGACCAGTGTCCCTCTAGATCTACTGGGCGTGCAGCGTCGCAACCGCGAACGCCGCTGAGGCTGACTGCAGCGGAGCGACAGTAACATAGTAACATAGTTAGCAAGGCCGAAAAAAGACATTAGTCCATCCAGTTCAGCCTATAAAATTCTGTCAGAATAAATCCCCAGATCTACGTCCTTCTAAAGAATCTAACAATAACTGTAAGATACATATATTGTTACGCTCCAGATTCCAGATTCTCACTGCCCTAACAGTAAAGAATCCTCTTCTATGTTGGTGGAAAAATCTTCTCTCCTCCAGACGCAGAGAATGCCCCCTTGTGACCGTCACCTTCCTTGGTATAAACAGATCCTCAGAGAGATATTTGTATTGTCCCCTTATATACTTATACATGGTTATTAGAGCGCCCCTCAGTCGATTTTTTTCTTGACTAAATAATGCTAATTTTGCTAATCTCTCTGGGTATTGTAGTTCCCCCATCCCCTTTATTAATTTTGTTGCCCTCCTTTGCACCCGCTCTAGTTCCATTATATCCTTCCTGAGCACCGGTGCCCAAAACTGTACACAGTACTCCATGTGCGGTCTAACCAGAGATTTGTACAGAGGCAGTATAATGCTCTCATTATGTGTATCCAGACCTCTTTTAATGCACCCCATGATTCTGTTTGCCTTGGCAGCCGCTGCCTGGCACTGGCTGTAAGTTTATCATTAACTAGGATCCCCAAGTCCTTCTCCATGTCAGATTTACCCAGTGGTTTACCGTTCAGTGTGTAATGGTGATATTGAATCCTTCTTCCCATGTGTATAACCTTGCTTTTATCATTGTTAAACTTCATCTACCACTTTTCGGCCCAAGTTCCCAACTTATCCAGATCCATCTGTAGCAGAATACTATCTTCTCTTGTATTGACTGCTTTACATAGTTTTGTATCATCTGCAAATATCGATATTTTACTGTGTAAACTTTCTACCAGATCGTTAATAAATATGTTGAAGAGAATAGGTCCCAACACCGACCCCTGCGGTACCCCACTGGTCACAGCGACACAATTAGAGAATATACCATTTATAACCACCCTCTGCTTTCTATCACTAAGCCAGTTACTTACCCATTTACACACATTTTTCCCCAGACCCAGCATTCTCATTTTGTGTACCAACCTCTTGTGTGGCACGGTATCAAACGCTTTGGAAAAATCAAGATATACCACATCCAATGACTCACCTTGGTCCAGTCTATAGCTTACCTCTTCATAAGAACTAATTAGATTGGTTAGACAGGAGCGATTCCTCATAAACCCATGTTGATATGGCGTTAAACCCTTCAAATATTTTACCAACAATAGAGGTTAGACTTACTGGCCTATAATTTCCAGGTTCACTTTTGGAGCCCTTTTTGAATATTGGTACCATATTTGCTATGCGCCAGTCCTGTGGAACAGAACCCGTCGCTATAGAGTCTCTAAATATAAGAAATAATGGTTTGTCTATTACATTACTTAGTTCTCTTAGTACTCGTGGGTGTATGCCATCCGGACCCGGAGATTTATCTATTTTAATCTTATTTAGCCGGTTTTGCACCTCTTCTTGGGTTAGATTGGTGACCCTAAATATAGGGTTTTCTTTGTCTCTCGGCATTTCACCTAGCATTTCATTTTCCACCGTGAATACCGTGGAGAAGAAGGTGTTTAATATATTAGCTTTTTCCTCATCATCTACAACCATACTTTCCTCACAATTTTTTAATGGGCCTACACTTTCACTTTTGATTCTTTTACTATTGATATAGTTGAAGAACAGCTTGGGATTAGTTTTACTATCCTTTTCAATGTGTTTCTCTGTTTCCTTTTTGGCAGCTTTAATTATTTTTTAGATAAAGAATTTTTCTCCTTATAGTTTTTTAGAGCTTCAACGGTGCCATCCTGCTTTAGTAGTTTAAATGCTTTCCTTTTACTGTTAATTGCCCCTCTTACTTTTTTGTTTAGCCACATTGGGTTTTTCCTATTTTTTGTCCTTTTATTCCCACAAGGTATAAACCACTTATAGTGCCTATTAAGGATGTTCTTAAACATTTCCCATTTAATTTCTGTATTCTTATTTCTGAGGACATTGTCCCAATCAACCAGATTAAGGGCATCTCTAAGCTGGTCAAACTTTGCCTTCCTAAAGTTCAGTGTTTTTGTGACGCCCTGACATGTCCCCCTAGCGAAAGACAAATGAAACTGTACAATATTGTGGTCGCTATTTCCTAGATGCCCAACAACCTGCAGATTTGTTATTCTGTCATGTCTGTTAGATAGTATTAGGTCTAAAAGTGCTGCTCCTCTGGTTGGATTCTGCACAACACAAGCTCAGCCCAGAAAATCAGAGAGGTTGGAAACTAGCGGATTGCAGACCCCTAATCCTATCACACAACTAGCAGTAGCCGTGGAGTGTTCCTACGGTGATCCTAGACACCTCGTCACAGCCGGAGATCTTAATAAGCCTAAAGAGAGAAAAGAGAAAAACTGACTGCCCAAGAGCAGACCGCAAAGCAATAGGCAGCCCCCAACATATAATGACGGTGAAGCAAGATGAAAACACTAACACAGATAGAAAGATAAGTTGAGCAAACGATGGGGCCCAAGCTAACTAAAAAGGACAGGACAGAAAAGCTGCTGTCTGCAATCCGAGAAAACCCTGCTAAAAATATTACCAACACAACTGATAAGCAAAAAGGACCCTGAAGTCACTAGACTTCAAACCCTATATCAGCACTCAGAATATTCTGAAAGCAGAGCAAAAGAGAACACTGATCAAGGAATAAGAATTCAGCACACCCTTGGCCGGGGATGGCTGAACTCAAAAAAACAAGGTAAACAAAACCAAAACTAATAAGTTCAATAGCAGAGCAAAAACTTATCTTTGGGAAGCAGGAATCAGACTGGTCTCCAAGAATCCAACAGAGAAATCACCAGCAACTCAGAAGGGCGTCGGCTGCCTTATATCCAGTCTGAAGTTCCTGTTACCCAATCACAATCCACCTGATCAGGTGTTTGGTTTCTTTCATCCAAATCAGCCTCACTACCTTCCTTCACCAGAAGAGGGAGATCCTCGGACACAAAAGGTGAATGAACAGATGAGCTCACAACACTGTGGCCTATAGCTTAGCCACCGACTGGCGCTGACTCTAATACTGATACCCCAACCACATGCGTAATATCCAAGGGAGGGAAATCTTAATAAGTCATTCACCAGGTACATGCATCCGTCATCACCCACACATATAGCAACTAGAGTCTATACTGGCGCATGGCCGAGCGGCCATGCAAGTTTTTTTATAGCCGAGACCTTCCGGAACCTTCCAGATCCCCCTGATGGACCAATCAGAACTGGAGAAGGGCCTGAGCATGTGACTCCCGATCCCCAAAGGGGAATCGTCCCATGAGCATGCTCAGTGGAGCGACGGAAGTACTTAGATTCTGGAGTCTTTTACTGCTGGCCAGGGTGCATTGTCATACCTGAACCAGAGGTGGCAGCAGCAACCGATCCCACGCTACTGGTCTGGGCAGAGCGCCGAGACTGACGAGACTGGTGAGCAGGCTCCACTGAGGCCGAAGGAGAATGGGAGACTGCCGAGTGCAAGGCTCTAGATTCCTGCTGTGCAGTGGCAGGAACCCAACGCCTAATATTACCCCCCCTCCTAGGGCCCCCTCCCCTCTGAGCCTCACTACGCTCAAATGCTGCTATAAGGAGCGGGGTGTGGATGTACGAGGACCGAGCCTCTGGATCATGACCCTTCCAGTCCACCAAATAAAACTTTTTACCACGCACCACCCTGCGTCCCACAATGGCATTGACCTCAATCTCGTCCGAAGACAGGTCTGATGTCCCGGCAGATGACTCGGAGAACCGGGACATGTGAAAAGGTTTACGGAGGGACACGTGGAAGGCATCAGAGATAGCCAAGTGTGGAGGAAAAGCCAAACGATAGACCACAGAGCTGATCCGCTCGAGGACTTTGAAGGGACCAATGTAGCGAGGCCCGAATGGCATCCTGGGTGCGATCCCAAATATCACATGCCTCCACCACCCAGTCTGCCACCCTAGAGTCGGTGGAGACACGGGCATGGGCACAGGGACACGAGGATGTTGGCCATAGTTAAGAAGGAATGGCGTCTGGCCGGTGGAATCGGCCACCGTGTTGTTCTAGGCGAACTCTGCCCATGGCAACAAAGATGCCCAGTCATCCAGCCTAGCCGAGACAAAATGTCGGAGATATGTAACCAGGGTCTGGTTGGCCCTCTCTTCCAACCCGTTCGTCTCGGGATGATAGGCCGAGGAGAGATTCAGTTCAATACTGAGCAAGCGACAGAGCTCTCTCCAGAAGCGAGATGCAAACTGGGGACCCCAGTCACTGACAATCTTGTCAAGCATGCCGTGTAAGCGGAAAACATGTTTGATGAACAGCACTGCTAAACCCCGTGCGGAAGGTAGCCGAGAGAGAGGGACCAAGTGCACCATTTTAGAAAAATGGTCGTTGACGACCCAGATAACTGTGCTGCCACTGGACTTGGGTAGACCCACTACAAAGTCCATGCCAACCATCTCCCAGGGCCTGTCCGCCACCAGTAAGGGGTAGAGTAACCCAGCAGGTCGTTGCCGGGAAGGCTTATTCTTGGCGCAGGAGACGCACGCCTGTATATAGTCTTTGACGTCACGAGCCATATGCGGCCACCAGTACGTCCTTGCCAGAAGCTCAACTAAGCCCAAGAGAGGACCTCTGGATGCAAACGGGCAGGGACAAAAGTCTTGCCGGGGGGAAAAGACTCAAGGGCGGCCGGAGCCACTGTCCTCAGACTCTCCGATGGTACGATTAACCGAGGCTCCTCCTCCTCCGCTGATACCACGGAGCGAGAGAGTACATCGGCTCGGACATTCTTCTCACCGGAAAGGAAATGTAGGGTGAAATGGAACCGAGAGAAGAAGAGAGACCATCGAGCTTGGCGAGAATTTAACCGCTGAGCGGTTTGGAGATAGACCAAATTTTTGTGTGGTCAGTGTAAACTTGGAAGGGATAGCGAGCCCTCTCCAGGAGGGGTCTCCATTCAGAAAAGGCCAATTTCATGGCTAGCAACTCCCTGTCCCCAATGGAATAGTTCCTCTCCGTCGGTGAGAAGGTCTTGGAAAAGAATAAGCAAGAATGCTTCCGACCTGGAGCATCCTTTTGGAACAGGACTGCTCCAGCACCAACGGACGAGGCATCCACCTCTAAAATAAACGGCTTATCCACATTGGGGCGATGTAAAGTGGGAGCACTAGCAAAGTGCGACTTGATGGAGAAGGAAGGCCTTAGATACCTCCTCAGACCACAATTTAGGATTCGCTCCCTTCTTGGTGAGGGCAACCAAGGGAGCTACCAAAGTCAAGAAGTGCGGGATGAATCGGCGGTAATAGTTAATAAATCCCATAAGGCGCTGCACCGCTTTAAGGGAGTGAGGCTCCTGCCAATCCATTACCGCCTACAGTTTGGCAGGATCCATGGCCAACCCTTGGGCCGAGATGATATAGCCCAGGAAAGGCAACGACTCCTGCTCAAACACGCACTTCTCCAACTTGGCATATAGGGCGTTTGCCCGTAGGAGATCGAAGACTTTGCAAACCTCTCTCCGATGGGACTCCAAATCTGGAGAAAAGATGAGAATATCATCCAGATAGACCACCACCGAAGAGGAAAGCATATCTTGAAAGATATTGTTTACGAAGTCTTGAAAGACGGCCGGGGCATTGCATAGACCAAAGGGCATGACCAGATACTCATAATGGCCATCCCTGGTATTAAAAGCTGTCTTCCACTCGTCTCCCTCATGTATGCGTATCAGGTTGTAGGCTCCCTGCAGATCGAGTTTGGTAAATACTCTTGCTCCCCGCAACCTATCGAACAGCTCCGATATCAGGTGTAGAGGGTACTTATTCTTAACG
Organism: Dendrobates tinctorius; assembly: GCF_039654945.1. Classification (NCBI taxonomy): domain Eukaryota; kingdom Metazoa; phylum Chordata; class Amphibia; order Anura; family Dendrobatidae; genus Dendrobates; species Dendrobates tinctorius. The sequence continues at coordinate 17,787,902 of NW_027361932.1, read as the reverse complement.
GTGATGGCGTTAAGAACCCTGTAATCGATGCAAGGCCGCAATTCACGGCTCTTCTTCTGCACAAAGAAGAATCCCGCCCCTGCTGGTGACACCGACTTCCTAATAAATCCCCTGGCCAGATTCTCCTTGATGTTGTGTGACATGGCCTCTGTCTCCGGGAGAGACAGGGGATGTACACGACCCCAGGGAGGCTCTGTACCAGGCAAGAGGTCTGTAGGACAGTCGTAGGGGCGGTGCGGCGGGAGAGTCTCTGCCGCTCTCTTGGAGATCACATCAGCGTACTGCTGATAGTGTTTAGGGAGCAAAGAGAGATCTGCAGGAGCTGCAGTGGCGGCAACCTGAACGAATTTGCTCAGACATCTACCCTTACAGGACTTACTCCAACTAAGAATTTTCTCTGAGGACCACTCAATATGGGGAGAATGGCAACGCAACCAGGGAACTCCCAGGAGAACCTGATCGATACCCTCGGGCATAATAAGGGGGGACACGGTCTCGTGATGGGACGGAGATAGAGAGAGTCTTAATGGAGCAGTCTGATGGGTAATCTGCGAGCAGGGCCGGCGTTATGGGCAGGCAGACCAGGCAGCTGCCTAGGGCCCCCGCTCCTCCAGGGGCCCCCAGCCAGCGGCACATCACACAGCCACTATGGGGCCCCTGTGAGGCAGGAGGGCCCACCTGCCCCCAGCGCCGACTCCCGCCGCCGCACTGAAGGAGGCAGTGATGGGGGAGAGAGCGTCAGCTGACGCTCCCTCTCCCATCATTCCCCGCTCTGCCTCTGACACAGCGGGGGCGCAATGACGTCATCGCGCTCTCACTGTGTGCAGGAGGAGACAGGAGCAGCCAGCAGCGCGGGCATGAGGAGAAGGTGAGGAGTGTTGTTTTTTTTTTTTTTTTAAATCAATGCGAGTACTAGACTGTGGGGCCACTTTGGGGGGACTATATACCATGCTGGGGGGGCGCTATATACCATGCTGGGGGGCTATATACCATGCTGGGAGGGCCATATACCATGCTGGGCTGTATTATACCATGCTGGGGGGACTATATGTATACCATGCTCGGCTGTATCATACCATGCTGGGGGGCTATATACCATGCTCGGCTATATTATACCATGCTGGGGGGGCTATATACCATGCTGGGCTGTATTATACCATGCTGGGGGGGCTATATACCATGCTGGGCTGTATTATACCAGGCTGGGGGGGGGCTATATACAATGCTGGGCTGTATTATACCGTGCTGGGGGCTATATACCATGCTGGGCTGTATTATTCCATTCTGGGGGGGGCTATATACCATGCTGGGCTGTATTATACCGTGCTGGGCTGTATTATACCATTCTGGGGGGCTATATACCATGCTGGGCTGTATTACACCATTCTGGGGGGACTATATACCATGCTCGGCTGTATCATACCATGCTGGGGGGGGGCTATATACCATGCTCGGCTGTATTATACCATGCTGGGGGGGCTATATACCATACTGGGCTGTATTATACCAGGCTGGGGGGGCTATATACAATGCTGGGCTATATTATACCATGCTGGGCTGTATTATACCATTCTGGGGGGCTATATACCATGCAGGGCTGTATTATACCATTCTGGGGGGGCTATATACCATGCAGGGCTGTATTATACCATTCTGTGGGGGGATATATACCATGCTAGGCTGTATTATACCATGCTGGCCTGTATTACACCATTCTGGGGGGTGCTATATACCGTGCTGGGCTGTATCATACCATGCTGGGGGGCTATATGCCATGCCGGGCTGTATTATACCGTGCTGGGCTGTATCATACCGTGCTGAGGGGCTATATACCATGATGGGCTGTATTATACCATTTTGGGGGGGCTATATACCTTGCTGGGCTGTATTATACCATGCTGGGCTGTATAATACCATTCTGGGGGGGCTATATACCATGCTGGGCTGTATTATACCATTTTGGGGGGGCTATATACCATGCAGGGCTGTATTATACCACACTGGGCTGTATTATTCCATTCTGGGGTGCTATATACCATGCTGGGCTGTATTATACCATTCTGGGGGGGCTATATACCATGCTGGGCTGTATTATACCATTCTGGGGGGGCTATATACCATGCTGGGCTGTATTATACCATTCTGGGGGGGCTATATACCACGCTGGGCTGTATTATACCATTCTGGGGGGGGGCTATATACCATGCTGGCCTGTATTACACCATTCTGGGGGGGGCTATATACAGTACTATGCTGGGCTGTATTATACCATACTGGGCTGCATTATTCCTTTCTGGGGTGCTATATATCATGCTGGGCTGTATTATACCATGCTGGGGGGATATATACCATGCTGGGCTGTATTATACCATACTGGGCTGTATTATTCCATTCTGGGGTGCTATATACCATGCTGGGCTGTATTACACCATGCTGGGCTGTATTATACCATGCTGGGCTGTATTATACCATGCTGGGCGGGCTATATTATACAATGCTGGGCTGTATTATACAGCCCAGCATGGTATACAGCCTGTATACCATGGTGGGCTGTATACCATGGTGGGCTGGGCTGTATACTATGCGGTGTGTTATATACCATGTAGGGTACATTTTACACTATATTCTATAGGGGGAGGCTGTGTTAAATAATATGAAAGGGCTACATTATATTCTATGGGGAGGTGGGCTGTATTATATTCTATGGGGGACGCTGTATTATAGTTATTATATGAGGAGGGCTACATTGTATTCTATGGAGGGGCTACATTATACTATATAAGGGGCTTCATTATATCCCATGAGGGGGTTGCCATATATTCTATGGAGGGGCTGCATTATACTATATGGGGGGTGGGACTGCATTATATACAATGGGGAGTTACATTATATTCTGTGGAGTGGCTGCATTATATTCTATGGGGGTTACATTATATTGTATGGCGGGGCTGCATTATACTCTGTGGGGTGGCTGCATTATACTATATGTGGGCTGCATTATGCTGTATCGAGGACTATGGGGAATACATTATATGAAGAACTATGGGGTGCATTATGCTATGGGAAGTGATTTGTACTACATGGGTGACTATGGCGGTGCATTATACTATATGGAGTGTATTATACGGAGGACTGAGCAGTGTATTTTAATATATGGAGGGCTATGAGGAGTGTAGTATACTATATGGAGGACTGAGCAGTGTATTTTAATATATGGAGAGCTATAAGGAGTGTATTATACTATATGGAGGACTATGGGGTGTAAACTGTAGCTGTCCTGCTGATAACATGATACTGTATGGTGATCTGTTAGGGTGGTTTCACATTAACGTTGCAGGCCGCTAAGCCCCCCGCTCTCTGCCGCACCTCCTTCGGTAGCTCCGCCTATGGGCGCATGACGCTTTAGCACTGGGGACGCACACGGCCGCCGCTAAGCCCCGCCACCTGCCGCGCCTCCTCTGGTAGCTCCGCCTATGTGCGCATGACGCTGCATGCGTCCTGCATCCCCTATCTTTAGCACTGGGGACGCAGGCTGTGCGCAGGTATGTGTTTGGCGGTGCATGCGTCCTTTTGACGGTGCGCCGAGCACACCAAATTGCAACAGGTTGCGTTTGGCGCTGGTCGGCGCACCGTCAAAAGGACGCATGCGCCGCCAAACGCATATCTGCGCACGGCCTGCGTCCCCAGTGCTAAAGATAGGGGACGCATGCAGCGTCATGCGCCCGTAGGCGGAGCTACCGGAGGAGGCACGGCAGGTGGCGGGGCTTAGCGGCGGCCGTGTGCAGGCCGATGCTGTGGCCTGAAACGCTAATGTGAAACCACCCTTAGGGTGTGTGCACACGTTGCGGATTAGTCTGCGGCTTTTTCTGCAGAGAATCCATATCTCTTGGCAGAAACTGCAGGGTAAAACACATGCATTTTTTCTGCGGATTCCTAGCATGTGTACAGCGGATTTGATGCAGGTTCTAGTGCGGTTTGGCAGTGTGAATGAGAGAGAGAGAGATTGATTTGTATGTCCCGGAACATACACTGCAGCTGCGGTCCCGCATAAAAGACGTAACATGCTGCGGAAAATAAACCGCAGCAAATCGGCGCGGAATTTTCCGCAGCATGTGCACGGCGGATTTGGTTTTCCATAGGTTTACATTGTACTGTAAACTGCATGGAAACTGCGGCGTAACCGCAGCAAAAACCGCAACGTGTGCACACACCCTTAGTGATCGTTCTGTTCCCATCATTCTTTCTCAGATGGTGGAAAGAGGCCGGGAAACAAGCATTGAACAACTTCAATTTTGACGATAATTTAGCGGCCCGAACTCAGTGCATGTAAATACAATCAAAATGCTTCTGTGTGATGTGCAGTATGTTAGCATTTGGGGCCCCATTTTAAACTTTGCCTAGGGCCCCACTTTGCCTAAAACCGGCCCTGTCTGCGAGGGTAATGTCGAGCCATTCAGCACTCTGATGGTGACTGGCTGAGGTAGCATAACCAAGGGGATTGCGTGCTGGAGAGCGAAGGCTGAGGGCATAAAATTAACCTCCGCTCCAGAATCTACGCACACCTCCACCGCCAGAGTGGAAGAGCCGAACTCCAGCACCCCCTTGAAGGTTAGCTTGGAGGAAAATGGTGTGGTGTCTGGAAGCCCTCCTGCTGTTGCCACTAGATGCGGGCGTTTCTCTGAGCGCTGTGGGCACCTATTGGCAAAGTGACCAGACTGTCGGCAGTGAGCACGAGCCATGGAGGTTCGAGCTGGGTGGAATTTAGAGCCCGTGTGAGGCACCTCCATAACCACCGATGACTCGGACGCTCCATTGGATGGCTCCAGAGGTTTAGAGAAAGTTGGAGCCAACCTAAACCTCTGTCTGGACTGGGAGTGCTCCAACCCTCGCTCTAAGAAGTGGAGATTTATTCGAGTGGAGATGGCAATGAGCTCCTCCAGAGTGTCGGGAACCTCCCGAGTGGCCAGAGCGTCCTTAACGTGGTCAGCCAAAAACCTCCAAAAGATTGGTATTAGGGTCTTATCTGACCATTCCAACTCAGAAGCCAGTGTCCGAAAACGAATGGCATATTGGTTGACCGGGGATGAACCCTGTGTCAGAGCCAACAGCTGGAGCGCGGTATCGTGTGTGACCCGTGGTCCCAGAAAGACCTGCCTCAGGGAACCTAGGAACTGAGAGGCTCTCTGAACCGCAGGGTCACCACGCTCCCACAGTGTGGTGGCCCACTCCAGAGCCCTGCCAGCCAGAAGGGAAACGATGAATCCGACCTTAGCCCGCTCAGAAGGAAATCGCGTGGCCAGCAGCTCTAGCTGCCTCACGAATCCCCTACAGGAAGCACTATCGCCCGAGAACTTCTCGGGCAGCGGGAGGTGGGATAACATCGGTGCAGGGATGGAAGTGGGAACACGGGAGAAAGCCTCTGCGGTTGCCTGAGCAGCGGCCACAGTAACATTCGTAGCTGAGGTTGAACGCTTGATAGCCGCTAACCTGCCCCCCAGCTGTCGAATGTGCTGCAATAGCTGCTGTTTATCTGCCATTACAAGCCAGACCCTGGCGCTAGTATAATGTTAGGGCTGGCAGAACGCACCAGATTATAAAATAATAGTAGGTGCATTCGCAGCCCGGGGTCCACCATGCAGAGGTGGAACACTGCTGCTAGATAATGGTGGACGCTCAATATGGCGGTATAATGGCGGAACACACGCAGGTTAAACGTCACCTGGTGTGCACAGGGCGAACTCTGTTGCTTCACAGAGCCGCCGAATCGCTAAACACAAATACCGTGCCTGTTCAAGCTCACAGAGCTCGGGGAGATGACCACCACTGTTGCCATGCGCGCTGGGTTATGCACACCATTCTTTCTGTATTCATTGTGATTGATCTATGCTGCTGTACACACATGCAGCAGCCCTGCCCTGCCCAAGGCTCTGTTTGATTGTGCACATGTGTCTGGGCCTGTTTCACCCTTCATCTGTGGTTGCTGGTCAGGCAGTGTGGAGGTTGGACCTGAAATGTCTATGTCCGGTTCTGGTCAACCTTTATCTGCACTCGCCCTTTCTGGCGCCATGGGAGTGATTCAGAAACGCTTCAGGTACAATTTGCATTTAATGTGGTCTTGTTTTTAATACATTTAGGAGGCCATAAAGGCACACCTAATATAAAAAACGTAGAGTAGGACTGCCCCATTTGAGAATGCCTTGGCATGGCGGGATGGCTCAAAGAATTAATCAATTGTTTGCTAAATGTCTCATTTTGAAATACAGTTAGAAATCAATATGTGCATATACACTTTATGTATTGCTTTCTGACCATAGGCAGCACTGGCTTATCTCTCTTTTTTATGGGAGTGATTCAGAAACGCTTCAGGTACAATTTGCATTTAATGTGGTCTTGCTTTTATTATTATTATTATTATTATTTATTTATATAGCACCATTAATTCCATGGTGCTGTACATGAGAAGTAGTTACATACAAAGTTATAGATATCGTTAACAGTAAACAAATTTACAATGATAGACTGGTGCAGAGGAGAGAGGACCCTGTCCTTGCGGACTTACATTCTATGGGATAATGGGGAAGAGACAGAAGGTCGGGGGTGCAGCAGCTCTGGTGGTGATGAGGCGGCAGCTCGGGCGGTGGTGAGGCGGCAGATTGGTTATTGCAATCTGTAAGCTTTCCTGAAAAGATAGGTTTTCAGGTTCCATTTGAAGGATCCGAGGGTGGTAGATAACCGGATGTGTTGAGGCATGGAGTTCCAGAGGATGGGGGATATTCGGGAGAAATCTTGGAGGCGGTTGTGTGAGGAAAGAATAAGTTTGGAGGAGGAGGTCTTGGGAGGATCGAAGATTACATGAGGGAAGATATTGGGAGATTAGTTCAGAAATATAGGGAGGGGACAGGTTGTGGATGGCTTTGTAGGTCAGCGTTAGTAGTTTGAACTGGATTCGTTGGGGAATTGGGAGCCAGTGGAGGGATTTGCAGAGGGGAGAGACAGGGGAGTAGCGAGGAGAGAGGTGGATTAGTCGGGCAGCAGAGTTGAGGACAGACTGGAGTGGTGCAAGAGAGTTAGCAGGGAGGCCACAGAGGAGAATGTTGCAGTAGTCAAGGCAGGAGATGATGAGGGCATGTACAAGAGTTTTAGTAGATTGAGGGCTGAGGAAGGGAAGGATTCTGGAAATATTTTTGAGTTGGAGGCGACAGGAGGTGGCAAGCGTTTGGGCGTGCGGTTTGAAGGACAGGGCAGAGTCGAGAGTTACTCCGAGGCAGCGGATTTTCAGGTGCGGGAGAGAGCGTGATGCCGTTCACCATAATAGATAGATCGGGTAGGGAAGATACATGAGATAGAGGAAAGATAATGAGTTCGGTTTTGTCTACATTGAGTTTTAGAAAGCGAGAGGTGAAAAAGGAGGATATGGCTGATACACTCCAGGATTCTGCACAGCAGAGAGATGACATCTGGGCCAGAGAGGTAGATCTGAGTGTCGTCCGCATACGGGTGGTACTGGAAGCCATGGGACTTTATGAGTTGTCCTAGGCCAAGAGTATAGATGGAAAAAAGTAGGGAGGAGGCCGTAAAAAAGTTTAGGAGGCCGTAATGGCACAACGAATATAAAAAATGTAGAGTAGGACTACCCCATGTGAGAATGCCTTGGCATGGCGGAATGGCTCAAAGAATTGATCAATTGTTTGCTAAATGTCTCATTTTGAAATACAGTTGGAAATCAATAAGTGCATATGCACTTTATGTATTTGCGTTCGACCATAGGCAGCGCTGACTTCTCTCTCTTTTTTATTTTATTATTCAATGTTAAGTGGGCAACAGTAGCAAAGCTACTGAGGGGGGCAGAGGGGGCCGTTGCCCTGGGCCCAGTCACATGCAGGGGCCCACTGGGAGATATGGCCAGTATCTGAGGTGTCAAGGAGAGAGCAGCACAATGCCTGCTTCCCTGTCTGACAGACTCTGTGGCACAGTTGCAGGTTGCAGAGACTGTCTGTGCAGTGTATGGTGCTGCTGTCTCACAGGAGGAGCTCCTTCCTGGCCTGCAGCAGTTGCAGTTTCTGCCCTGGAGGCTCTGGTTCTCTCAGCCACACTGGGTCCTAGTGCCCTCTGTGTGCATACGCTGGACACTTCCTGGTTCTGCCTCAGTCACTGCCTGCAAGCTTCATTGGTAAGTGGGGATGACATTTATGTAAGAGGATGGGGGTATTGTGAGGCAGGGAGGACAGAGCACTGGGGGGTGAATGTGAGAGGATGGGGATATTGTGGGGGCTAGGGCACTGGGGGGGTTACTGTGAGAGGATGGGGGTATTGTGGGGGCTGAAGAGAGGGCGGGGCAACAGGGCACTGGGGGTGAATGTGAGAGGATGGGGGTATTGTGACTGAGGGGGGACAGGGCATGGAGGGTGAATGTGAGAGGATGGGGGTATTGTGGGGGAGGGGGGACACAGTACTGGGGGCCACTGTGAGAGGATGGGGGTATTTTGAGACAGCGGGGACAGGGCACAGGGGGTGAATGTGAGAGGATGGGGATATTGTGACTGAGGGGGGACAGGGCACGGAGGGTGAATGTGAGAGGATGGGGGTATTGTGAGGCAGCAGGGACAGGGCACAGGGGGTGAGTGTGAGAGGATGGGGGTATTATGAGGCAGCTGAGACAGGGCACAGGGGGTGAATGTGAGAGGATGGGGTATTGTGGGGGAGGGGGGACAGAGCACTGGGGGTATTGTGGGGGAGGGGGGACAGAGCACTGAGGGGTGCATGTGAGATGATGGGCTGTTGGGGTGTGGGAGGGGGACAGGGGGATGTAGGGGGCATTTTTTACTTGTGAGCTCGTTAATACTTTAATACTAGATTAATATTTCAGTATTAGTATAGCAAGGTATAACAAGGGCACAAACAGACGGCCGTATAACTCATGCGAGGATCGCACCGCAATCCTTCGACTGGTTGGTACCGCTCCTGACATGAGCATGACAGCATGATGTATTACTATGCATCTGTCACACTCAGGTGTGGAGAGTCGACGGTCAGTATGAGGATTGTGATGTGATCCTTGCTCGAGAAATACGCCCGTCTGTCTGCCCCCTAACAAGTATAACCATACAGTAACCACTAGCTGCATTCTATTTAATAATTTAATAATAAACAATTTATTATTATTATAAAGTTATTAAAGACTTGGGATAATTGTCTGCAGTCACTCTGAGACTACAGAACGCAAAATCTTGATGGGGTGCACCTGCTGTTATGAGACCTCAAGACCACTGGTGCGATCAGGAGGTCATGCGACCACGTTTGCAATTTGCACGTTTTGACTAGATTAGCTTGACTTCACTCAATAGAAGAAATTTGGGAGAAGCCAAAAGAGTCATCACATCACCCCCTGCTCACATCAGTGAGGCTGGGGCCATTACTACTGTACATAGGGGGACTCAGTTAAATATTAAGTCAGCACTTAAGAAGCATAAATATTTAAAGGGGCACCAGTAGGGTGCTGAGTTGGCTGTCAGTCAGTGCCAGGGTGAGGTTACAGCCACTCTCTATACACAGAACGGTGACTGAAACCGCGTCAGCACAACCCCTGTGACTGGAAGAGCAACGCTGCCTGGAGAAATAAAGTGCCTCTCAGTGCAGGCGCCGCATGGTGTCAGTGTAAGGGGATGGACTGAACCGTGGGTACCTACATGCCAGGTCTGGAACTGAAGAGGCTGCATCCTCTGTTCCCAGGGGGACAGCCTTGAGGAGGCGGACCTTCCCCTTCAGCCTGAGGGAAGCCCATGGGGTAGACACCTTCCTGTTGATCGAGGGAGGTGGGAGGAGACTGAGGAAAAGGGCGCGCAGCAGCCGGGAGATAAGAGGGCAAAGCGCGCAAAACAGGGGAGTTTGGCACCAGAGCAGAGCAGTGTGCAGGAGCCCAGTGAGCGGCTGCCCCTTCCCCCATCGGGTACAGAATTGCGGCAGGGTTCAACCGTTTAGAGTAGGACCGCTGCCAGGAGAGAAGCCGAGTGCAGAACAGTGCAAAGCCGCTGCAGGACAGAGAAGAACCGGTCGTGCTACAGCCAGAGAGAGAGAAGTGCTTTGTCCGGGAGGTACCAGTGCCCCGCAGACCAGTGACTGTCATTTCCCGCTGCCAGCAGCCGGGGACAGAGAGCGAGAGGGACAAACAGTGTGTGCCGGTGACATCCAGTAAGCGAGACGCAGGGCAATCCGTATCCGTGACTACTACACACGTCCCCCATACTAGTGACCGAATACAGGACAGACCCTTGTACCCTGACCGTGCCGTTAAACAACTTCTGAGCCACGTGGGGCCCATATCTGATCATGACCCCTTTTTCTGTCAGCCACTTTGGGTTCGCTTGACTGACACTGTGAGGAGAGTGGTGCAGGAGTCTCGTCGAGCTTAGAGCATGCTGTGGCCCTTACTGTTGCTTGACCACTACAGAATATAGACTAGGGGCAGTGGAAGGTACCGAAGACTGACCACTGTCACCAGAAGACGGGGTATTGTTGTCTGCTTGACCCCATTAATGAGGACACTGCGTCGGCCGTTGCCGACACCATTGAGTTCGCAGCAGGAGCTGCAGTGTTAGGACTTCCTAATTTGTTCGCTAATATTTGAGCCGTTGCATTGTACTGTGCCTTTATTACTGTTTAACTCTTTATCTCCCTGCGTGGAGTACTTTCCCTGGAAATAAACCTGTTAACCCTTGCTCTGCTGCCTGCGTTCCGTCACTGCATCCCGCGTTCCTGCTTGTTACCCTTTACATCAGAACGCTATTAACTATTATACTGTGTACTGGAGAAGTGGGGACATCATTCTATGTATAGGGGAACTCTGGGGGACATCATACTGTATGTACAGGAGCTGCTGGCCCATCATACTGTATTTAAGAGAGATGTGGGCCTACCATATTGTGTATAGGGGAGCTGTGGGATCATCATATGGTGTATAGGGGAGCTGTGGGATCATCATACGGTGTAGAGGGGAGCTGTGAACCCAGAATACTGTATATAGAGGGATTATACATGGGGAACTCACGGGACATTATTAAATGTTAATTGAGCACTTAAACATTTTTGTTCTAGGGTCTCTCAGTATTGTGACCATCAAAGTCACACACGGAGTATTATTACTTTCTAGGGACAAAAATTTGGAGGGCACATGCACAGGAAATTAATATTTTCTAGGGGCAATTTTACCATCTAGAGCAGGGGTGGGGAACCTGCGGCCCGCAGTGACTTTTCATGCGGCCCACGGACAGGTCCCTGGAGTCCCCAATGCTCGGGCGGCAGCTGTATACTGTCACCCTTTAACCTCCAAGTGCACGGGCATGCAGCGTTCATTACAAAACGCTGCCTGCCCTGCACATGATGATGTCGTCTGGGTGGGCGGGATTAGCGCCCAATGCTCTCCCATCCACATGTCCCGGAAGAGGAGAGATGGATCCTGCATTGCTGCCAGAGAGTCAGCGATCTCTGCATGCCCGCAGCTCTGTTCCTCCCCTGTGATCTGTGTCCTCCAGCTATGTGCCCCCCATGATCTGTGCCCCCAGCTGTTTCCACATGTGATCTGTGCCCTCCAGCTATGTGCCCCCCGTGATCTCTGTGCCCCCAGCTGTTTCCACATGTGATCTGTGCCCCCCACCTATATATCCTGTGATCTGTGCCCTCCAGCTACGTGCCCCCCGTGTTCTCTGTGCCCCCAGCTATGTTTCCACATGTGATCTGTGCCCCCCACCTATATATACCCCCTGTGATATGTGCCCTCCAGCTATGTGCCCCCTGTGATCTGTGCCACCCCAGCTATATGTCCCCCTGTGATCTCTGTGCCCTCCATTTATGTGCCACCCCAGCTGTTTCCCCATGTGATATCTATGCCCCCTGTGATCTGTGCCCTCCAGCTATATGCCCCCCGTGATCTCTATGCCCCCAGCTATGTGCACCCCTGTGATATATTTGGCTCCCAGCTTTGTGTCCCCCGTGATCTGTGTGCTCCCTGATTTTTTTCCCGTGATCTGTGCCACCTAGCTATATGCCCTCAGCTATGTGCACCCCTGTGATATCTGTGGCTCCCAGCTTTGTGCCCTGTTATCTATGTGCCCCCCTGGTATGTATCCCCTGTGATGTTTGTGCTCCCATGTGCCCCCTGTGATGTTTGTGCTCCCATGTGCCCCCTGTGATCTGTCACCCAAAGCTATGTGCCCCCCAGCTATATGCACCCCTGTGATCTTTGTGTCACCGCTCTGTGATCTGTCCCCCCGGTGATCTATGAGCCTCCCCGACGATCCCCATCCCCCCAGTGCTATATATCCCCCCACAGCTGCTGCATTTACCCCGAAAGTGCTGTATGTCCCCCCCGAGTACTGTATATCCTACCACCTATGATATATATAGCCCCCAGTGATGGAGAAGCAGCTCCAGCTGTCACATTAAGGGTGAGTTACCGTAATTAATTGTTAGCCTGAAAATTACCCCAGTATATTTAGTCAATGTACCCACGTTTGCAGAAAATTTCAGCATGAAAACCGGACTCCTTCCCAGAAAACGCGCCTTTTTCTTTCCGCACTTTTTTTGCGCTTTTTCCGTGCGTCCCCAGTCTCATAGAAAAAAGCTATAAATGCGGATTTTTCCGCAAAATTAATGAGCATGCTGCGTTTTTTACCGCGATGAGTTTTTTTCACGGAAAAAAACGCATCAATATGCACAAAAAGTGCAGAATTCATTAAAATGAATGGGATGCTTTTTTTAAGCGTTTTTGCTGGTAAAAACTCTTAAAAAACGCGAAAAAACGCTTACGTGGGTACACAGCCTCAAGGTGATCATTTTTGTGTGGCCCTCGAATGATGGTAGAAATTTCCAAATGGCCCCCGGATGGAAAAAGGTTCCCCACCCCTGATCTAGAGAGTACAAAGGAGGCATTATTACGATGTAAGGGGCAGTGGTGGCATTACTATGTGGGGCAGTAAGAGGAGCCATGCTTTTGCACCACACAGTAGGTGCAGTAATAGGGGCACATAAGACGGCAGTGGCTCAGTATTGGGGTATCGACAGGATGAGGAGTTTGTGCAGGTTGGGAATACATTTGCACATGAAAACACGAGACGCAATGGGATGAAACTGAAAGGGAGAAGATACACATTAGATATTAGAAAAAACTTTTTGACAGTGAGGGTGAGCAATAAGTGGAACAGGCTGCCACGAGAGGTGGTGAGTTCTCCTTCAATGGAGTCTTCAAACAGAGGCTGGACAGAAATCTGTCTGAGTTGGTTTAGTGAATCCTGCATTGAGCAGGGGTTAGACATGATGACCCTGGAGGTCCCCTCCAACTCCAACATTCTAGGATTTCATGATTTTACATGTCAGTTCTGGTCTTTGTATAGACTTTTATTTTCAATAACAGGGCGGTCATCTCCTGAGGTTCCCTTATACCGCCATAGTTATAATCATGATTACCTGGTTAGGGGACACAGGCGGACACAGACAGAAAAGGTCCCTGTGAGAGAACTATATATGATCCCTTTGCAGACCAAGAGCCTCTAAAAATGCAAAATTACACCTTTTTTGGAGGTAGAAATGGGCCCCCTTACCTCTTGCGCCCATGTGCAGCCGCGAAGGTTGCACCAATGATATGTCCTCTTGTTAAGGGCCCACTCAGATGTTTCACCCCCCCTGAGCTGAACCCCTAGCTACGCCTCTGGTGGGCACTTATTGTTAAAGGGGAACGCGGGTTACTGTGACTATCAAAGTGGCACACAACACACTATTACTTTCTAGGGGGCAATATTTGGGCACTGTTTTCTAAGGCACTTGTGCTCAGAATTACTATATTCTAGAGAGTTGCTTTAGAATTTAGAGGGCACATAGTACCACACAGCAGGTGCAGTAATAGGGACACATACAGCAGCAGCATTGGGGTACCAGTAGGATGAGGAGTTCGTGCAGGCTGGGAATAGATGGTGACGTGCTGAAAATATGAGAAGTGAAATGTGTCTTTGTTGTATTCTCTGCAGATGAGTCCTGGGTGGAAGAAGTTGTGTCAGTCTGGGCCAGATGGAAAAGACCAGAAAAGTGAACAACTCCATCAGAAAGAACGTCAGCTGTAAGTCACCATCTGTAACTGTACTTTGATCTGTTATATGTTCTGCAGGACTGGTATCTACCACTGACTATATGGCGGTAATATCAGTCTTGGTCTTTGTATAGAGATTATTTTCAGCAACAGCGCGGTCACCTGCTGAAGTTCTCCTCCTATTAGGGTGCGTCACCAAGTTGTAATCAAGGTTACCTGGTTAGGGGCACACTCAGAAGATTCCCCCCCTCCGAACCAAAACCCTAGCTACACCTTTGTCTACAGGTGTAGTGCCGATTTTGACTTAATGGGTGGAGCAGTGGATGTTGCTGAGTGAAAATTGCAAACTGCTGTAGTGACCAGTATGTTGCAGTCGCCAGTATGTTCTGCCCAGTCCGTGCTCCTGGAGACATGCACCGTACGTTAGGCTCTCATCACTTTAGCAATGCCAAACATAGACGCTATATTTGGTTTAGGTACACTGTGGGGCTCAGAATGGAGGGGGCATTTGGATTTGGGAGTTTAGAATTTGCTGAACTTCTTTTGGAGGGTTATGGAGCCATTTTGCTTTTCCAGAGCCTTTTTACTACCAGTAACGTGGAAGCCTCCTATATTTCCGTTATTAAATGACAGACCTAAGTGAGGGCTTGCTTGTTTTGTGTATTGAGTTGAAGTTTTTATTGGGAACATTTTACATAACGTTTGGGATCAAATTTATTTGTCACTCTACCCTGACCACTTACTTTGGGATTTCCATCTAATTCTCTGAGTGGTGTAATACAGATGAAACCCCTGAGCAATCTATTCACTATAATAAGGCAGCAGAGTTACTCTTGACTCTGTCTGGTCTCTGTTCAGCGGTGCCCATCTTTTCAGAAGTGCACAAAACTGTGGCCGACAGCACTTTTATACAATCCTAAAAAGACAGACACCGCTGTATCACAGGTCAGACAGCATCCACAGTGCCTACATCTGCCTCATTGTAGGGAACAATCCGCCAGAGGTTCCATCTGAATTTCATATTTCAGAGATTTACACGGAAACCATGGCGTAAGTGCTCAACGCAGTGTGCAGGATAAATGCGCCGAGCCTTACTGCGATCTTTGGGAGGCAGAATGAAAAAATCAACGGCAGGTGAAGAATTGGTTTTATTTATATTTTATGCCGTTCCTCGTGTGGTATAAGTGATTAGGCGTCTTTATTCTTCATGTTAGTGTGATTACATCGATACCAGATTTATATCGGTTTTTGTTTGGCAGCTGTCACACACTAAAAGACGCTTTTTATTGCAAAAAATAGTTTTTGCATCACCATATTTTGAGAGCTATAATTTTTCCATATTTTGGCCCAAAGAGTCATGTGAGGGCTTGTTTTTTTCAGGACGAGTTGACGTTTTTATTGGCACCATTTTTGGGCACATGACTTTTTTTGATCGTGCTATTCTAATTTTTGGGAGTTAGAATGAACAAAAAACAGCAATTCAGAATTTTTTTTTGGGTGGGGGTGTTTTATACCGTTCCGCATGTGGTAAAATTGATAAGGCAGTTTTATTCTTTGGGTCAGTACGATTACAGCAATACTGCATTTACAGTGTGTTGCGAAAATATTCGGCTCACTGGAACTTTTCAACCTTTTCCCACTTGTCATGCTTCAAACATAAAGATACCAAATGTAAATTTTTGGTGAAGAATCAACAAAAAGTGGAACACAATTGTGAAGTTGAACGAAATTTATTGGTTATTTAACATTTTTGTGGAAATGCAAAAACTGAAAAGTGGGGCGTGCAATATTATTTGGCCCCTTTACTTTCAATGCAGCAAACTCACTCCAGAAGTTCATTGTCGATTTCGGAATGATCCAATGTTGTCCTAAATGACTAATGATGATAAATATAATCCACCAGCAGGCCCGGATTGATAATATGCCCAACTGGGCATTTTCCCGCTGGGCCGCTATTTATTAGGCCGTTGTGGGCCGCTGGCTAATGCGGCGACCCTTTAAATTTGCGGGCACAGCAGCGGTTTCAAAGGTGCGCGCGGTGACGTGAAGTTGCACGTCGCGGCGCGTTCTTTGAGGGCGGAGCCAGAGAGAGAGCGCTGTGCCGTCAATGGTTGCCTGCAGGAGGGCAGCGCAGCGCCTACTCACTGTGTCCTGTTGTGCGTTGACGAGAGCGTATGTCACATGCGAGCCGGCAGGGCTGAGAGGAGCTTCTGCAATAAGGTGAGTACTGCAAAGCAGGGGGCCGGGGCAGGAGGTCTCTGGCAGGGTCGAATCTTGCCTTGTCATGTCTGCAGTCGGGCTGAGGCATGGTGAGATGATATATTGCCCAGCTTGAACCATGACACAGATTGGGTCACACTGTCAGTGGGGTCATCAGCTTCAGCATCACTCGATCTGTGTGTAAGATCAAGCTGCAGCAATGACTCCCAGTCTCACAGCAGCCAGCTGTATACAGGGTCATACTAATTGCTCCTGAGCCTGGCTGCAGGACATCATACACTGCACATAATGTATACAGCAACCACATATTATATCATGTATGGCCTGTAGCCAGGTCCAGGAGTGATCAGTCAGTCATATATATATATAGATACACACAGTGCACATAGTATATACAGTTTACAGGACAATATGTCACTGATAAATCCTATACTATGTGCACAGGCATCTGATCCTGTATACAGGATAATATGTGATGATATAAAATCTAATATCTGTTCACATAGTGTAATATATAGCATGACATATAATCCTATATATAACATCCGATGTCTGTACATATTGTATAGGATATAGCAGGGATCTAATATACTGTGTGCACAGACATCAGATGTTATATTATTATTGTACAGGGAAATATAAGACTGTAGATGGTTTATCAGCGGCGCTAGTATAAATGGGCTGCCTCTGCTGCAAGTACCACAGAAAACCCCTACCACAATGGAGTAAGCAATAATGAATAAATAAATCAAACAATTACGTACTCGCGCTAAAGGATCAGACACCATAAAACATTACTGATCAATTGTACAAATGAATACCTGCAATATTTTTGGTGAAATCATATGATTCTGGGTAGAATGGGATGATTGTCTTCAGACACAATGAGCACACTAAAATAAAAATGAAAGCAGTGATATTTAAAACAGTGATAATTATGAATTTGATAATTATCGTTCTGACAGTATTTTCTGTATGAATAGCAATAAATAATGCACCTTAATATAAGTGAAGTGCTGTGCTATCAGTACGGGCATTAAATATAATACCATATAGGTTTATAGACCTGCATAAAAACAAAAGTCACATCAGCTTCCAAAAAATGATACATATAAAGTGAGAGTCCGCAGTCAAAAGGAACACAGATTATTAACTAGCAGTACTGAAATTCCGAAATGCGTAGGATATTGGCATCACCTGCACACCATAGCCTTTTGGCTGAGCACCACGTGACTCTGTTAGTCACGGGACCCGAACTACGTCATACAGGTCCTGTGCCTATGCAAGCTTGATGAAGCCCTACCAGCGTCTAACGCGGCAAACCGCGCTTCAGCTAAAACCAACCCGGGGAGCTTGTCACCGGCCGGGACAGCGCTCCAGGATCTGCTGCCACTCTGGAAGGATCTTTTCCAGCTGAACCGCAAGTTAAGTACACTTACAAGCGGACTCGCAGAGGTCTATTCAATATTGACAAACTCAGGTACCTCGCTATGAACACCGATAGCAGTTATGATTCATTTTCACCAAGCGGCCTCTAAAAAAAATCTCTCTTTTGGAGATTACACTCTGGTATTTTTCAGTACTGCTAGTTAATAATCTGTGTTCCTCTTGACTGCGGACTCTCACTTTATAAGGTGCATTATTTATTGCTATTCATACAGAAAATACTGTCAGAACGATAATTATCAAATTCATAATTATCACTGTTTTAAATATCACTGCTTTCATTTTTATTTTAGCGTGCTCATTGTGTCTGAAGACAATCATCCCTTTCTACCCAGAATCATATGATTTCACCAATAATATTGCAGGTATTCATTATGCGTACAATTGATCAGTAATGTTTTATGGTGTCTGATCCTTTAGCGTGAGTACGTAATTGTTTGATTGAAATATAAGACTGGTGTAATATCTGATGTCTGTAGCCACAGTATACAGTAGCATAGCTACCGGGGAGTGTAGAGTGGACTGTTACCCTTGGCCCCAAGTTCAGGGGGCCCACCCAGAGCTACAATGCCCTTAATTAATCAGCATGTATAATGCACATATACGTTTAAACCCTGCGGTAGATCTCCTGGCACTACCGCTCTCTGTTCTGTAGATTGCAGATCGCTTTATGCCTCAGGTTTACTGAACGACGCACGCTGAAGATGTCAGAGTCCTGGCACATTGCTGTCATCACGCTGCACCAGGACTCTGATGTTTGGTGCGGGAGTCGGCGCTGTTCCAGCACGTTGCCTTGCTGCTGGACTCATCAGTATCCTGGGTTAGAAGAGTATGTTTATTTTTTGTTTTAATTAAAACTTGTGGTGTGATGTGGGGCATCATAAACAATGGGGGAACCTTATACATAGTGTGAGGGACCCCGAAACTGTGTGGAGTCCCTCATACGGTTTAGGGGCTATTTCAGCAGCCATTATACAGCTTAGGGACTAATGCCAGGGCCAATATACAGTTTGGGAGCTAATGTGGGAGGGCTTTACATAAGGGGCCATTATACAGTTTGGGAGCTAGTGTGTGGGGGTGAATATACAGATTGGGAGCTAATGTGGGGGGTATTGTACAGTTTTGGGACTAATGCTGGGATCATTATATAATTTGGGAACTAATGTGGGGGAGCATTATACTGTACAGCTTGGGAGCTAATGTGGGGGGCCATTATTCAGTTTGGGGACTAATTTGGGAACCATTATACAGTTTGGGGACTAATGCGGGGGCCATTATACAGTCTGAGGGCTACTGTGGGATTCATTCAGTATTTTGGGGGAGCAGTGGGCACATCATGCTATGTGTAGGAAAGCTGTTGTCCCTGCATACTCTGTATAGCGGAGCAGTTAGCCCAATATATTGTGTATAGTGGAGCTTTGGGCCCACCATACTGTGTATTGGGTAGCTCTGGGACCACCATACTGTGATTGGGGAGCTGTCGGACCATCATACTGTGTAAAGAGGAACTGTGGACCCATCATACTGTGTATAGTGGAGCTGTTGGCCCATCAAACTGTGTACAGTGTAGCTGTAGAACCACAGTACTGTGTATAGTAGAGATGTGGAACCACCATACTGTGTATAATGGAGCTGTGAGGATATCATACTGTGTATAGTGGAGCTGTAGAACCATTGTACTGTGATTGAAAAGCTGTCAGACCACCATACTGTGTATAGTGGAGCTGTGGAACAACAGTAGTGTACAGAGGAGCTGTGGACCCATCAAGCTGTGTAGAGAGCAGTTGTGGGAACATCATATTGTGTATAGAGGAACTCTGGGTGTATTACAGTATATTGTATATAAGGGATCAGTTTGCCCATCATGATGTGTATAGAGGAGTTGTACATTGGGGACTAGGGACATTAGTAGATGTTAAGTGGGCATGTAAGAAGCATATTTGTTATAGGGGCACTCAGAGTACAATGGCCATCATATGTGCACCTGGAGCATTATTACTTTTTAGGGGAAAAATGTGGATACCGTTTTCTAGTGCATTTGTACAGGGCATTAATATTTTCTAGGGGGCAATTTTACCATCTAGAGGGCGCAAAAGAGTCATTACTATGTAAGGAGCACAGTGGTGGCATTATTATGTGGGGCAGAAAGAGGAGCACGGTTATTGTACCACACAGTATGTGCAGTAATAGGGACACACATGGCAGCGGCTGCTCAGGATTGGGGTGTCGGCAAGATGAGGAGTTTGTGCAGGTTGGGGATAGATGGGGACGGTGCTGGAAATGTGAGAAGTCAGATGTGTCTGTGCTGTAAGCTCTGCGACCGAGTCCTGGCTGGAGAAGTTGTCATGTTTGTCTGGGGCAGATGGAAAAGACAGGAAAAGTGTAAGTCACCAGCTATAACTGTGCTGTGATCTTATATGTTCTGCAGGACTGGTATCTACCACTATATGGTCACCATATGGACGCAATATAAATCTTGACCTTTCTAGAGCTTTTTGGTGGCTCAGTGGTTAGCACTGCAGCCTTGCAGCACTGGAGTCCTGGGTTCAAATCAAGAGCAATAAATAGGACTAAGCTGTAATACTGGACGCAGCTGTGACTAGATGTTATATAGTTGTGTTACATGCATCTCACTTCTTGTAACGTACAGGTGTACAAACATATTATAAATTCACTATTTGACAAGTGGGCCTGTGCACCTTCACATGCCAGGGCTGAATTTTAGTCCCAGTCCAGCCCTGTCCACCAGTGTGTAATCAAGTCTCCGTATAAATGCACCTGCTCTGTGATAGTCTCAGGTTTCTGTTTGATGCACAGAGAGCATCACGAAGACCAAGGAACACAACAGGCAGGTCCGTGGTACTGTTGCGAAGTGTAAAGCCGGATTTTGATGCAAAATGATTTCCCAAACTTTAAACATCCCAAGGAGCACTGTACAAGCGATCATATTGAAATGGAAGGCGTATCATACCACTGCAAATCTACCAAGACCCGGCCGTCCTTCTAAACTTTCATCTCAAACAAGGAGAAGACTGATCAGAGATGCAGCCAAGAGGCCCATGATCACTCTGGATGAACTGCAGAGATCGACAGCTGAGGTGGGACAGTCTGTCCATAGGACACCCAGTCGTACACTGCACAAATCTGGCCTTTGTGGAAGAGTGGCAAGAAGAAAGCCATTTCTCATAGATATCCATAAAAAGTGTTGCTTAAAGTTTGCAACAAGACACCTGGGAGACACACCAAACATGTGGAAGAAGGTGCTCTGGTCAGATTAAACCAAAATCGAACTTTTTGGCAACAATGCCAAACGATATGTTTGGCGTAAAGGCAACACATCTCGTCACCCTGAACACACCATCCCCACTGTCAAACATGGTGGTGGCAGTATCATGGTTTGGGCCTGCTTTTCTTCGGCAGGGACAGGGAAGATGGATGGAGCCAAATACAGGATCATTCTTGAAGAAAACCTGTTGGAGCCTGCAAAAGACCTGAGACTGGGACGGAGATTTGTCTTCCAACAAGACAATGATCCCAAACATAAAACAAAATCTACAATGGAATGGTTAGCAAATAAACATATCCAGGTGTTAGAATGGCCAAGTCAAATTTCAGACCTGAATCCAACTGAGAATCTGTGGAAAGAACTGAAAACTGCTGTTCACAAACGATCTCCATCAAACCTCACTGAGCTCGAGCTGTTTGCCAAGGAAGAATGGACAAGAATTTCAGTCTCTCTATGTACAAAACTGATAGAGACATACCCCAATTGACTTGCAGCTGTAATCGCAGCAAAAGGTGGCGCAACAAAGTATTAAGTTAAAGGGGCTGAATAATATTGCATGCCCCACTTTTCAGTTTTTGAATTTCCCAAAAAATTTAAAATAGCCAATAAATTTCATTCAACTTCACAATTGTGTCCCATTTGTTGTTGATTCTTCACCAAAAATTTACATTTGGTATCTTTATGCTTGAAGCATGATATGTGGGAAAAGGTTTAAAAGTTCCAGGGAGCCGAATACGTTCGCAAGGCACTGTATATAGTTTTTATGTTTTGGCGCTTTTACACAATAAAAACTATTTTATAGAAAAAATAATTATCTTCCATCTCTTTATTCTGAGCACTATAACTTTTTATATTTTCCACTGATGGAGCTGTGTGGCAGCTTTTTTTTTGCGGGACAAGATGACGTTCTCAGCCATGTACCATGCTTATTTATATTGGTCTTTTTTATTGCGTTTGATTAAAATTTTTGTTCAGCGGTATGAAGATAAAACATTGTTTTTTGCCTTGGTTCTTATTTTTTTCATGGTGATCACTAAAGGGGTTAACTAGTTGGATAGTTTTTTTTTTTTAAACTTTTTTATTGAATTTATATCGAATACAACATAAAGACCATTGTATACAGTGCAATAGCTACGAGCATATCTCATACACACAAAACGTACATAAGGTTAGGTCAAACAAATTGAAATTACCCAAACAACAATAACTTATCCCCATATGTCCATAAATCTACCAGCCACACATTGACCAACCAATATCCTGACTGTAAGCTTTCTGATGTGATTACGCAGCCATATTTAAAGGCCCTTTTACATTTAGCGATGCACCAGCGATCCAACCAGCGATCCGACCCGGTCAGGATCGCTGGTGCATCGCTAAATGATCGCTAGTGAGCTTTCATACAGAAAGATCTCACAGCGATGCAGCAGCGACGCAGCGCACGATACTTACCATTCACACACAGCGATCCTGCGTCCTCCCGCCCGCCTCCAGCGTCGCTCGTCGTCACAGCAGGAAGTCTCAGCAGGAAGCGCCCGACGAGAAATGGAGCCGGACATTCTCGCGCGATCAGCGATGGACAGCGGGGGAGCCGGTCGCTGGTAAGTATCACACATAGCGATATCGCTAGCAATATCGCTATAACGTCACAAAACCAGTGACGTTTTAGCGATATTGCTAGCGATATCGCTTAGTGTAAAACCCCCTTTAGTCTACCCAAATTACCGCTTAAGTCTTCTAATAGATACCAATCTGAGTTAATGAAAGACACCATTATCCCCTGTATTTCTCCAGTAGACAACATCAATTCCATGAATATTTTCCATTTTCTGAAAAACTTTTCTGTCATTTTATCTTTCTGTCTCTTTTTTTTTCCAAATACAAGACAGAAAGCAGCCCTGCCTTTACCTCTTTTACCCCTGGAAGAGTTTTGGCAAGCCAACGTTGCAAAATTAGATGCTTTGTTACCAGAGTCACGGTGTGAAACAGATCGTGCAGTTTTCCACCACTCGTTTTGCCTGTCGTATAGTGGAACAACCAGCTCAATGGATCAATATCCACCCGAATCCCACACATCTGTAAATACATGCCTTGGATCTTCACCCAGAGTTCTTGTGTTTTAGGGCACGACCATATTCCATGTTCCATGTCTGTTTTAGGAGTGTTACATTTAGGACAACTCGTTTGCCTATCAGGTTTTTGTGGAGTAGGCTGTATATTAAATCCGCATATTGTTTTGTGCATTATCCTAAACTGGCTGTCCCTCCACTGCTCATTGATAATGTTTCCTTACCAGTTCCCAACCTTGTAGTATTTTATGATCGAGTTCTCCATCTTGTATATGTTTTTCCCATTTGTGAAAAACTCTGTTCCCGATGGGCGTAGCGTGTCCCTCAGTTCCCCATATATTGAGGAGATCGATACTTCCCCAATGTCCCTGGTAACCATGTCGCCCTATACCTCGGAGTCAATTTCTCTCCTCACATCCTGCAAATTATCTAATACATAGTGCTTTAATTGACTATAGAGCATCAGATGGAAACGTGGAAATTTATATTTGTCTATCACCTCTGGTCCCGTCAACCAACGACAGTCCTAAACATGTATTAAGTCATCTAACGTCTGTATACCTTTTGGATCCATTGCGAATATAGTTTATTTTCTCTGCCCAATTTAAAGGCTGGGAACACCCAGGGATTAAGATGTTTTGATACTGTGACGGACTCAGCTTCTGCTGAGCCCATCTTCCTTTTTAGAGTGGACCCTCTGGGCCGTGGCACCCACCCACCTAGGGCGAGCTGACCTAGTGAGAACCCACCCCCTGTACAGGGAGTGTCAGGGGCAAGACCAAGGGGGTGAGCCACCACGACTGCTGGGACCAGACGGCTGGCTCAGGGGACACTATTGAGTGTCTGGCAACAGGATGAGCAAGAAGCAAGACAAGACAAGATGTAGGTGCAAGGTATCTTCATTAGGATAACTTCAGAATCACATTCAGTGTAAAAACGTGAGAACAAGCAAAACATGGAAAGTACATGCGTGGGCACACCAAGGTCCATAGCATGGTTCGTGCCAGGTGGCACGCCTAAGTACAGGTAAAGGCACAATGGCATCGGACTCTGGACTGCTGGCAACGATCGACATGATCAGGGCATCAGGCTGCGGACATCAGCTCCGGACATCAGGCCGCAGTCATCCAGCTTACGATCTCTGGCAGCGATCGGCAGGTTCCAGGCATCCGGCAGGCAAACCAGGGTTCAGGCAAGGAGGCACGTCAGATATCCAGGCATGGTGCGTGTTAGGGAACACACCAAGGTCCAAGGCTAGGTGCAAGGCTAGGTGCGTGTGTAGGGGACACGCCAGGGTTCAAGGCTAGGTGCAAGGCAAGGTGCGTGTGTAGGGGACACGCCAGGGTTCAAGGCTAGGTGCGTGTGTAGGGGACACACCAGGGTTCACAAGACGAGACAGGGCGCGTGCGTAGAGACACGCCAAAGCACAAGGTAAGATGGAGTGCGTGTGTAGAGACACGCCAAGTCACAAGGCAGAGTCCTGCGCGTGCGTGATTCTGCATTGACGCATTACAATGAAACACTTCAAAGTGCCCTGGATGAATTTGCACCCCCTATAAATAGAACACCACAACGGAGACGGCGACAACCCTGGCACACGGTGCAAACACGTTTCCTGCAGCGGTGCTCCAGGTGCTCCGAACGTCTGTGGAGAAAATCCAATCTACACGAAGATTTCATCCATTTTAAGTTTATGCTTAGAACATACAACACTGCCCTTCACCTCTCCAAACAAGCCTATTTCAACACCCTCATCACCTCACTGTCCAATAACCCGAAACGTTTCTTTGACATTTTCATTCTCTACTCAATCCAAGAGTACAGGCCCCAACCACGGAGCTCCGAGCTGACGATCTGGCCAATTACTTCAAAGAAAAAATTGACCAGATTCGACAGGAAAATATCTCCCAATCACCTCATACCATGCACTGTCCTCCCTCCCCCACTGCATCTAGCTCACTCTCTGATTTTGAACCAGTCACAGAAGAAGAAGTAAGCAGGCTCCTTGCATCTTCTCGCCCAACCACTTGCACCAGTGACCCATTTCCGTCACATCTCCTCCAGTCCCTTTCTCCTGCTGTGACCCCTCACCTAACTAAAATATTTAACCTCTCTTCTGGTATTTTTCCCTCCTCATTTAAGCATGCCATCATACATCCACTACTTAAAAAACCATCCCTCGACCAAAACTGTGCCGCTAACTATAGACCTGACTCTAATCTTCCCTTCATCTCTAAACTCCTGTAACGCCTGGTCCACTCCCCTCTTATCCGCTATCTCTCAGAAAACTCTGTTCTCGACCCTCTCCAATCCGGTTTCCGCTCTTTACACTCCACTGAAACTGCCCTCACTAAAGTCTCTAATGATCTGCTAACAGCTAAATCTAATTGTCACTACTCCATGCTAATTCTCTTGGATCTCTCTGCAGCATTTGACACTGTGGATCATCAGCTCCTCCTCACTATGCTCCGTTCCATTGGCCTCAAGGACACCGTTCTCTCATGGTTCTCCTCCTATCTCTCCGACCGCTCCTTTACTGTATCTTTTGCCGGTTCCTCCTCCTCTCACCTTCCCCTTACTGTTGGGGTCCCTCAAGGATCGGTTCTAGGCCCCCTCCTCTTCTCCTTGTACACTGCCCCTATTGGTCAAACAATCAGTAGATTTGGTTTCCAGTACCATCTCTATGGTGATGACACCCAATTATACGCTTCTTCTCCTGACATCACGCCAGCCTTTCTAGAAAACACCGGCGATTGTCTAAACGCTGTGTCTAATATCATGTCCTCACTATATCTGAAACTGAACCTGTCAAAGACTGAACTCCTGGTGTTTCCTCCCTCTACTAATGTACCTATACCCGACATTGCCATTTCTGTGTGTGGTTCCACTATTACTCCCCAGCAACAGGCCCGCTGTCTTGGGATCATACTTGATTCCGAGCTTTCCTTTGCCCCCCGCATTCGATCACTGGCTCGCTCTTGTCATCTGCACCTCAAAAACATTTCTAGAATTCGACCTTTTCTTACTTTTGACTCTGCAAAAACTCTTACTGTTTCTCTTCTTCATTCTCGTCTCGACTATTGTAACTCTCTTCTAATCGGTCTCCCTCTTACCAAACTCTCCCCTCTCCAATCTGTCTTGAATGCTGCAGCCAGGATCATATTCCTCACCAGTCGTTACACCAATGCCTCTACCTTGTGCCAGTCATTACACTGGCTACCCATCCACTCCATAATTCAGTATAAACTTATTACCCTCACCCAAAAAGCCCTCCATAGCTCAGCACCACCTTACATCTCCTCCCTTGTTTCAGTATACCACCCTACCCGCGCCCTCCGTTCTGCTGATGACCTGAGTTTAGCATCCTCAATAGTCAGAACCTCCCACTCCCGTCTCCAAGACTTTACACGTGCAACGCCAATTCTTTGGAATGCACTTCCTAGGTCAATACGATTAGTCCCCAATCCCCACAATTTTAAGCGTGCCCTGAAAACGCATTTATTCAGACTGGCCTATCGCCTCAACACATTAACCTATTCTATCCCTGTGTGGCACAGCCAAAAGTTTTACCATAACCAGATTTCCTGCATCATGTTCCCACATGCTTTATGCATCCATTAGCCCTCTGTGTTTGTACTGTTACACACTTAACATTATGGCTGGTCCATACAATCAGGGCAACTGTTACCACCCACCTTTCGTGTCTACCTCTTTCCTCATAGACTGTAAGCTTGCGAGCAGGGCCCTCATTCCTCTTAGTATTTGTTATAATCTACTGTATGTGATTATTGTTATGCTGTAATGTCTATTGTCTGTACAAATCCCCTCTGAAATGTAAAGTGCTGTGGAATATGTCGGCGCTATAAAAATAAAATGTATTATTATTAATATATGGGGCCCATTATACTGTATGGAGCATTATATGGGGCCCATTATACTGTACGAATATATGGGGCCCATTATACTGTACGAAGTAATATATGGGGCCCATTATGCTGTATGGAGCATTATATGGGGCCCATTATACTGTACGAAGTAATATATGGGGCACATAATACTGTATGGAGCATTATGTGGGGATAGGAGATGACTTTCTGTTTGTTGTGGATCTGACCGCTGGGACCCCCATGATCCTGGGAAACATAGCTTTGAAGAGCACCATGTAAATGGAGCTGTGGTCAGTCATACGCACTGTTATGCCATTCACATGTGGCTCTTCAAATAACTCCTTAAAGAGAGTGATGAGGGGACAACAAAGTATAGCAAAAATTCACTGATCGGGGTGAGGAGTGTTATAGTTTGTGGGCTGGTGGGATTTGTGTGGCAGGGCTGCATTTTTGTCCCAGTCTGGCCCTGTGCCAGGCCTACCATTGCCATTAATGACCCTTGTTCTGGATACTTCTGTGTTGTTCTTCTATGTGCGTGTGATGCCGCTGACATCCTTGTGTTTGGACACCTTTTTTTTTTCTATTTATCTAAATCAAAATGTCCACTACTATACTCAGTTTTACAGGATAGATATGAGAATTTACTTTGTGTGTGTGTGTGGGGGGGGCGTCATTTTGCTGTTCGCCTCAGGCAGCAGAGAGGCTAGGTTCACCCCTGATGATTCTTATCCGTAAGTATCGTGTTCTGTAAAGAATTTCTTTTGGTTTATGTTTGGGGCGTATATGTTATATAAACTAAAAATGTCGTTATGCATTTGTAATTTCAAATGGATTATCCTGCCCTCTTGGTCTGTCTCTACAGATGTCACTTTATGTGCCAACGCTTTATGTATGAGTATTAGGACCCCTGCTTTCCTGTCTGACATGCTGGAGTCATAAACTTCTCCCACCCATAGTTTCTTTATCCTAAAAAAATCTGACTTGGCTAGATGCGTCTCTTGAAGCAAGGCTACATCTACCCTTAGTCGTTTCAAATGACGGAGTATCATCAGCCTTTTGTTTGGTGAATGTAATCCCTTTACATTCCAAGTTATTAACCTAACCATTTTTTAGTATAAGATATTTCCTTCTGCGAGTATAGGTGGAATTCAACTGTACCTTAATCGGGTACTTTATGTCATTAAGTAACTTCTTAGCCAGTAGTAATCTCATAAGTTTATAACAAGTAGAATCACGGACAATCTTCCTCCCCCCTTGTTTTCCCCATTCCTCAGTCCTCCCTCCCCCTGTAGAAACCACGTCTTTGACTTCTCTTTTTTCCACCACTTTCCAGACCGAACTATCTTCCGTCCGCCTTATTTCAAACATCTAACCTTTACCGTCGATTTTATATGTAGTTAGGCCCTGAGCCCTGAACCTCTTGTAAACATCAAACTTCCAGCCTTTAGACCTTAAACGTCCCCCAACTTCTATATACTTACAACAGTTCTAAAATTCCTAAACTTCTCCCCTCTCCCCTCCCCCCCAACAGTACCAAAAAAAACCTTTTATCGCCCCATCTATGAAGCCAGAGAAGCATGAAGTGTGTCCCCCCCCAGAGAGCCTCAACAGTATACTTTCAACAAATACGGGGCAATTTCACCCCGAGAAAGTTCTCAACTCAGAACAAAGCAATACAGCTAGTGTTGTCCTTATCCATCTTCCTGATATACTGGTCGCCACCAGCCGGGATTGTCAAGAGTCAGCATAAAGTTCTCTCCTGTGGAGACAACTCAGTACCTTTGTCCCTTGGAACAAGAGAACACAAAACTCATCAGCCGCTGGTGTGCTCCATATCCTAGATTGATGAAATCCGCATCCTGGGTCTTTCTTTCATCTCAGCTGTATCTCCATAGCCTAAAAAAGGGGGGGGGAGGAGGAAGACAGAACAGAAAAAAAACCAAGAAAAAGTGATTCCACGGGGTGTGGTAGGTTATGAGATCTGTAGGTGAAAGAAAGCGTCCCTTCACAAACCGACGAATGAACATATTGGTGATTGTTGCGTCTTCGTGTGTCTTTTTGATGCAGTATTTTGTTGGTTTTCAGCTACTTTTTCTCAGAGAGTTGGAGATATCAAACAGTCCTTACTAAGCTCATATTTATCACGCTTAGTCTTCATCACCATCTCTCAAGTGTCTCTTGTATGGCTTTAGCATTAACTGGACGCCCTTACCAATCACAAGATGTACTTTATCTCGATTTTTTCTGTCCTCGCTTCATTTTGCGTCTTGTCTTATTTGGCTTTTCTTGGTCGACCTTGTCACTGGGGGTCTCTGTTATTTTGCCATTGAGACTCAAAGTCCCCCTCTGTATGCATCTTCGATCTTAGTCTGAAGGTGTGGGGTTGAGTCGTCCCTCTCTCCTCTTCTATGTTCCTTTCCGCTGCCTCTCTCGGGGGGCTGGCGTTTCTGGTGATTGGTGGCCGGATGAGGGCATTTGTTGGTTTATACATTCCATGGCCTCATTAGGATCTATGAACGACTTCATCGTACCCTCTCTTGTTCTGAACCACAAAGTTGCTGGGTAATTCAGTTGGAATCTTACATTGCGTCTGAACAGTAGAGTACATACTTCGCTGAAAGCCCTCCTTCTTCGTGTCGCTACAACCGAAAAATCTCCAAACAGAAGGACTTTGTGTCCCTGTATTATCAGTGGTCGTCGCCTCCCCTTATAGGCTCTCAGTATTTCTTCTTTATCTTTAAAATTCAGATATTTTGCCACAGATTGACGCGGTCTTAGTGTTTCCCTGTTATTTCGTCCACTCCTGCTTTTATCAGGCTCCAAGGACTCTCTAGAGGGGCCGATTCTATGGGCAGGTTCCACTCTGCACTTGTATGCCAGACCCAACTCCTTTGCCAGTTCTATCTCAAATATATAATTTAATTGTTGTGCTTTTATTGACTCTGGGAGACCTATCAGCTTCAAATTATTTCTGCGAGACCTATTCTCCAAATCCTCAAGTTTATCCATAGTATAAGAGGACTGTCTCTTTAAATCATGAACCTGTGCCTCGAACTGGCAGATTTCTGTCCTCAGCCTCTGAGATCCTGTGCTCCACCTCCTTAGCTGCCCTTCCTGATGAGTCATTTTGCACTGCAGCTCTTTGGTGGTGGCTTGTATCAAGTCAGCTACAGCCTGCTTGAAATCTTCAGCAAGGTACACCACCATTTCTTTTGCTAACAGCTTGAAATTCATTTGTCCCTGTGTATGGAGCTTATCTTCCACCAAGCCTCCTAAATCTGCTCCCCTTTGCTAGCTGTGTCCGTCTTCTGTCCCGGGGGCCTCCTTCCCCTTCTCCTGCCCCGTTCCTCTCATCCCCTGGTCTGTCTGGCCCTCCTGTCCCGCTTGCCATTTTTGTACCTCCACCTTGCAGGCCGCTTCTGCTCTCCTCCTCCCTCTCTCTCCCCGCGCCTCTGGTAGTAAATCGGTCCATGTCACAGCCGCTCTCAGATGACACCGCTGCACTCCCGGTGTCAGTTTTAGTTCAGGGCTCTGTGCAATAACAGGTTTTTGGCGGCGGTCGGCGGGAGCTCCTTCACCCACGTCCGCACATGGTGGCGCCGGAACCGGAAGTCTAGTTGGACAGTTTTATAGGTCTGGTTGTTGCAGATGTGGCGATACCAAATATGTGTACTTTTTTTGTTTATATTTTTTTTTCAAATATTTATTTATAGATAAAATATCATTTGATTTATTATTTTTGATTTTTTTTTTATATTTTTACAATAAATTTTTTAAACTTTTTTTTTACTTGTCCCACTATGGAACTATCATTTTTTGCAATCTAATTACTTATACAAACTGTCAGCTCTGCACTGACAGAGAAAGTTGTTGATCATGCACTGCGCATGATCAGCAACTTACCTAGCTCTGGTTACCCGGATGTTGTCATGCTGAAATCTGGTCATCATGGCAACAATCGGGACTCCGCGTTACACTGCGGGATCTCCAATCCAAAAGCAGAGGGGCTGTCAGCCCTCTTCCGGCTCCAAGAATGTTGCGATCGCGTTCACTCGCAGCATTTTTTGTGGTTAAAGTTCTGGGAGCGGTGTCAGCTGTCAGAATCAGTTGACACCGGGCGGCTATCACCCGCACACCACCCGTGTGCACGGTCCATCGCAAGGACGTAATAGTCCGTCCCTGGTCAAAAAGACCCAAGGCACATGGATGGATTATTACGTCTGATGTCAGAAAGGGGTTAATTGAAACCAAACGGTCCCGATTATAGTTACACTTTATTAGTTTCCATAACTTTCCTTTGGTTCTACATTTAAAATATAGGACGTCGGGGATGAATATCGCTATTTAGTCCCCTGTATTGTGTAAATGGTTAGCAAAAATTGATTGATTCTGTATCTAACTTTGAAATTGCACTCCCTGTTAAGTCACATCCCTAAAGTATACCACTTTTGATGACTTTTTTGTGTAAAATGTAACAATTCTAGTGGAAGTGGTCATCAGAGTCTGCCACCTAACCCATCGGAGGGGAAGAAGGGATATGCATTAGGGGTCCTGTTGCCATTCCTTTGTTTTAGGGTTGGTGGGGTTGCGCCATTAGCTTCATCTACCTAGGGCACCAAAATACTTTTTCCCGGCTCTGCTACCGAGCCTTGACATGTTGCCACACAGTACTGTACAGCTACGTATGGGGTATTGTTGATATGGATTTGAGGATAGAAGCTTGAAGATGACCACGCTGTCTGTCAGTGATGTCTGGTCTGCTGATGGTGGCTCGGTCTTTGTTGGTGATGTCTTGTCTGATGCTGTGCATTGTGTATGTAAATGTTTGTATATTGGCTTTACTGTGTGTTGCAGAGTTCATTGCTCAGTAGTTCCATATTGGGCATTACCACTTTATTGGGCATTACCACTTTCAGGACAAATTTTGCAACAAGTTATGACGCCATGTTTACGTATTTCTCTTTGTGAAATATTAAAAATCTGGGGCTAAAACAACATTTTAGTGATTAAAAATGTAATTATTTTTTCCTTTGCCGCTCAATGTTATAAAATTCTGTGAAACACCATCATGTCAATATGGTCATTGCACCCCTAAATTAATTGAGTATAGTTTGTAAAATGGAGTCACTTATGGGGGTTGATTCTGCTGTTCTGGCACCTCAGGAGGTCTGCCAATATGACATGACACCCACAAACCACTTCCGAAAAATCTACACTCCAAAATAGGGTTCCTTTCCTTCTGAGCTTCACACTGTGCATAAAAAGTAAATCCAACCACATATAGGATAATGGCGTACTCATGTGAAATTGGGTAACAAATTATGTCTTCTATTTTGTCCTATTGGTTCTTTTGGTAATTAAAAATGTAAGGCTAAAACAACACTTTAGCGAAAAAAAGTAATTTTTCACTTTCCCAGCCCAGTCATGAACATTTTCTGACTCACCTGTAGGTTTAAAATGCTCACTACACCCTTAGAGGAGATCCTCGAGATCCTTTTGAAGTTTGCAAAATGGGGTCACGTGTGTGTGTGTTTTTTTGTTTGTTTTTTTGCTGTTTTGGCATCTCAGAGGCTCTCCTAATCTGAAATGGCGTCCACAATCTTTTCTAGTAAAAATTGTGCTCTGGAGTCAAATGGTGCTCCTTTCCTTCTGAGCCCTAAACAGTTGTTTCAGATCACATATGGGGCGAAGGACAAATGTCACAACAAATTGCTCTGTCCATCTCTGTGGAGACTCAGCATTGTATCTTAATTAATCAGATGACTATTTTTAGCAAATCAAGAAGAATAAACTGTTATCTGTATGTTGACTTTTGAATTTATGTGTTGGTAAAAAAACAGACTTTTGCTTGTGTAAGCCTGTAATATTGACTTGCAAGTTGGCATTTAATGTAACATATTGTGCTCTCATTCTTAATGACTAGTAATGTTTGCTGATATGCTAACTATATTGTCTAGGCCAGATGGTTTTTTGCTTTTTAAAACAGAGGAGGAAAATCTATGCAAAAAGCTTACATAAGCAAACAAGGCGACTTGGTCGTCACCATTCTTCCCCTTATCTGTGATGCTAGACTGAAGGACACTTGTTAAACAAAACAAGAGGTGATATGCCTCTATGTGACAGAGCGAGACCCAGAGAGACAGGACAGCAGTCAAGACATCATGGCTCCATCAAGAGGGAGGGACACAGACTTAAATTATTCTACAGGATGGCAGCTTAGGGGACTTCGGACCCAGCTGGAAGAATACATATCATTGCTGAACTATGGATGTTTTTGAAACCCAGGTTAGGACCATCCGGTCACCTGGCACCTATGGATATGTTTGGAGAAAGCCAGGATTGGGACCTGCCGATCGTCTGGCTCCATGAAGATGTTCGGAGAAGCCATGTTGTGACCCTCCTGTCAACTGGCTTTGTATCTGAATGGGCTGTCATCTTCTTATGCTTGACGTTACCGCCTCTCTGTGTGCGTGCCACAGGTGGGGTAGTCGACCCTGGAAGATGAAGCCAGGTTGTGATCCTCGGGTTAACTGGCCTTGTATCTGAATGGACTGTCATCTTCCTATGCTTGTCATTACCTCCTCTCTGTATACATGCCACAGGTGGGGTAGTTGACCTTAGAAGTTCTGAAGTAACAGCTGCCATTAAACCGGTGAGTCAGCGGAAATGTGAGACGTTATACTGTGCATCATCTTGGGTATTTTGCTGGGACTGTTCTACATGTTACCTGCCTGTTTTGTGGTTCAATAAAGTATTGCCACATTGTTATACCCTCATCCTGTGTTGTCTGAGTGGCGTTATGCCCACATTAAAGGGAGAGCAAGCGTTCAGTGGGACAATCCCTGATCCATGCGATTTCTAATAGCGGACCGGGGTGCCTGCCGACCCCCAGTGTCTCCACAATCTTCTATTACCCATATGAAAATGAGAAATTTTGCACTAACGCAACATTTTAATGGAAAAACATAATTTTTCATTTTCATATCCAAATGTTATTAAATTCTGTAAATCTCCTGTTGATTTAAAATTCTCTCTACACTTCTAGATAAATTTCTCTGGGTGTGCAGTTCCCAAACTTGGGACTCTTGTGAAGGTATTCAGCTATTTTGACACCTGGGGGGCTCTGCTAATTCAACTTTTCCAGCAAAAATTGCAATCCAAAAGTCAAACATTGCACCTTCCCTTCCGAGCCCTGCCATATGCCCCTTGAGAAAGGTACGCCGAAACGCGCATCGGGGCGGGTGGCTCTGTCTGGCAAGGCTGCTTCACTCCTTTTCAGGTATCTGTTTTACTCTTTATTACTATAGTGCGCCATTAGCGCTATGAGCTTACTATGTTATTGCTTCACTGGGGTATATTTGCTGTGGTGATTTGTAAATGTTTGCTATTTGCTTCAGGAGTGTTGTGCTATACCTACATTTATATAAAGTTTATGCATATTGATTTTGACAGACCCACCCTGGGCCTCATATATGTGGTTACAACAGCTATTTTCTATCTTCTAGCCCCACTGTTTGCCTGTTTGTCTGTACAATTTTTAATATTATTATTATTATTATTATTTATTGTTATAGCGCCATTTATTCCATGGCGCTTTACATGTGAGGGGGGTATACATAAAAACAAGTACAATAATACTTTGTGAATAAATAAATCTCTTTTATTCTTTGACCTTATGGCTGGATTCTCTTTTGTCTGTGACATATGCCCAAACAGTAGTTTCTGACCCCATGCAGGGTATCAGCATACTCAGAATATGGAACACACAAATATATTGTACAATTTTTCCTCTTACCCATGTAAAAATATTTAATTTTCATGACCCAATATTATAAGCTTCTGTCAACCCCTGTAGGTTCAACATTGGTTATCACCAGTCTATAAAATTCCTTGAAAGGTGTAGTTTCCAAAATGGATCACTAGTGGGGTATTTCTGTGGTTTTGGCACCTTTTTTGGGCTCTGCAAATGCAACAATGTGTCAGCAATCTATTCCAGCCCTGCCATGTGCTGCAACAATAGTTTCTGACCACATGAGGTAAAAAATGACAACAAACTGTGGAGTCCATTTTCTCCTTTAAACATTGTGAAAATTAAACATTTGGGGCCGAAGCAACATTTTCGTTAAATAAAAAAAAAAATGTGCGATAATTTTTCATCTCTTTCTTCCTAATTAATTCCTGGAAAGCACATAAAGGGTTAAACTTTTAAACTTTCTGAATGCGGTTGAAGGGGTGCAGATTTTTAAATGGAGTCTTATTTGGGGTTTTCTGACAAACAGGCCCCTCAGTCACGTGAAAAGTGAAGTGGACTTTAAAAATATAGTTTTTTGTAAACTGCATTTAATAAAAATGAAAACTTGCTGTTAAAATGCGGATGTAAGGTAGATATGTGATGAATGTTATTTGTTATATATATTGTGTGGTATGTCTATGGTTATATTCGTAAACATTCAAAGTTCAAAAACTGTTAATTTTTGTTGTCAAATTATTATTTTTTATAAATAAACACAAATTGTAACAGCATAAATTTACCACTACCGTAAAGTACAATGTCACTAAAAAAAATAACCTTAAACTCACTGGGATATGCTGAAGCTCCAGTTATTGCCTCATAAAGTGACACTGGTCACAGTTGAAAAATTTGGCTTTGTCAAAGGTGAAAAATGGGCTTCGACGGGAAGAGGTTTAGATGCTATCACAAAGGTTCTGTCCGCATTTTTACATCTAAATTCAAATTGTGATGACAAAGATGTTGCCCTGGATTTTACTATAATGTCGATGTCACAATAGTTTTAGTCTTGGCTCAACTGGGATGATGTCTCCATGGTGCTGGTGTGGGTTCTACTGCGGTGACTTCATACTGGGTGGGATCTATCGTAAGGAGGTCTCAATGCTGCTGCTCTGGTTCCTGCTATAAAGCAGCGTTCACACATTCAGTATTTGTGAAATCAGGAGTGGAACAGTCTGAGGAAAAGTATAATAGAAACCCGTCACCACTTCTGTATTTATCACCCACTCTTGGTTTTGGCTTACAAATACTGAGGTAATGTACTGACCAAATACTGAACGTGGCCCAAGAGTGTCACAATGATACTTGTGTTTGTTCTGCTGTGGTGATGATATAATACTTCTGGTCTGCATTATACAATGATTAAATGTCAAAATGGTGTCACACAGTCTTGTTACACTTTAAAGGGGATTGTCCTGGATTTTCTTTTATTATAACGAGGGTTTAAACAGGAAATAAACATAATAATACCCCCCCGTCCCCAGGTCCATCAACACCTCTATGTTTATTGTTATTATTGACAGGCTGCAGTGATGATGTCACAACTCCAGAGGATGTGACCGCTGCAGTCAGACACTGAGTTTAGCAGCTCATGACCTCATCGTTGGCAAAAACATAGCGGAGCAGTCATGCTGGACCTAGAGAGGATAAGTATTGGCTTGTATGTTATTGTGTGTGCCTGCAATTTTGTATTAAGAGAAAAAGAAAAAAAATTCTGGGACAATCCCTTTAAGCAGCGATTTGTGAAATTCATTAGGTATTATATAAGTAGATGGGGGTCACAGATTAAAGCTGCAGAGCGGTCTAAATGATTTTACAACAACTCCAATACATGAGATCCAAATTTAAAGAAAGTATTTTAATTTTGATGTCTATAGCGGCTAACTGCACTGTCTCCCACTGGGTGACATCCACTCATCTTTTATTGGCAGAACATTGGCTAACTTGAGCTTTTGCCAGATTCTCCCTGATTTCTCAGCAGATATCCTTCAAATGATCTACAGATTGAACTACGCAAGTCAGTTACAGAACTAGAAAAAGAACCAAAGTAAAGATCAAGCCCAAGGACAGAGTCCTCCTACAGATGGGTTATGCTCAACTGCAGGTGGAAGTTGTGCCACCTAGTCAGAGATGTAAGAGTTAGAGTCCCGTTTCACATAGTGACGCACGAGCGATCCCGACAACAATACGACTTGGTAGGGATCGCTGGTGCGTCGCTACATGGTCGCTAGTAAGCTGCCAAACAGGGAGATCTCTTCAACAACGCACCAGCGAACCTGACAACGATAAGACCTGGTAAGGATAGCTGGTGCGTTGTCACACAGCAGCTAGTCAGTAGATAAACAGTCGCACTCAAGTGTGGATTAATCTTGCAAAAAAATCTTGAAGATTTTGTGAAATTTTTGGATTTTTATTTTATTTCAAATGCATCAAATAGTGTAACACCGCAGACAAAAGAAGTATCCAAAATGTGAGTATAATATCATAATCCAGGATATGAGTATACTATGGTTACGTTTCGACCTACTAAGAGGCCTTTCTCAAACCATACTGAAAAATAAAATAAAAAGCAATTACAACAATGAATATGGACGACAAACTCGCGGAAAGCTGGAAAAGAAAAAATAAACATGAGAAAAATGTGAAAATTTTTTTTAAAAAATATTTAAAAAAAAAAATATTAACAAAAAAAACACAACAGAAAAGTAGTGCAAAAAAAAACCCTAAAGGCGAAACATATATCTATACAAATTTAAGCACAACAACATAAAGGTCCCTAGGGCAATTAGGAAAATGTCATATAGAGAGTAAAAAAATTAAATTAAGCAAGTGCTAGAGAGACTATTGGCCACAAGTCAATTTTAACATTCTAGGCATCAGGAGTAACAATGGGGATAAGCAGCAGACCTAGATGAGACATATTATAGTATTGTCTCTGTACATGATGAAATAACAGGGGTGGTGGAAACACAAGGCAGGCAAATAAGGCAGATATACTGAGTACTAACCTCAAGTAGTGTCAAGGAAAAGATTAATTAGAGCATTTTCAGAAGTCCCAAACAGGGGCTGTAGAAGAAAACATGAGAAATGAATGTGGAGAAGAAAAAAATGGATCAGAAGGAGATGTTATGCACCAGGTGGTGCTGCAGAGCTGACCTGATGGCATGGGAGCAGCCTGGACCTGCGGTGTTATAAGTGTGTGCTCAAGAAAGCACGGTATATATATGTGTATTAAGAAGGTGCAGGATGATGACGTCATAAAGCCAACGTGGCTAGAGCGTCCTGGCGTCTGTATGGGGTTTGCGGCATAGGGAGGGAGAGAGAGCAGGGGGAGGTCAGGCTGAGGGCAGTATGTGTTTGGAAGAAGGCATGCGGTAGCTCAGAGCAGTACCTGCACTGTTGAAGGAGAGACTCAGTAGTAGAGGGAGGGGTGAGAAGGGGAGAGAACAGTTTATGCTAAATGAGAGAGAGGAAGGAATGAAGTTGGAAATGTGTAAATAAATAAAAAAGAAGTAGAGGGGAAGAAAAAGAAAGATAAGAAAAGCGGGTTAATAAATAAGAAGAAGGGATATAGGTAAAAAAGAGGGGGGGGGAAGGAAAAAGGGGAAAAAATAAAACCTGGAAAAAAATAAATGAAATGGGAAAAATAAATTGAAAAAATAAAAAGTAGAAAAATTTAAAAAAATAAAAAATAAATAGTAAGATGAAAATAAAGAACAAAAAATAAAAAATTGAAAAAATAAATTAATTAATGTCTTCAACATCTCATCCTACACCCTTAGCCCGTTAGAGCTGTCTGTTCTTCAAAAAGGCTTATCATTCTGTCCCACCCCTCCTTGGGATAAATTCCAGCTATCACAAGATCTACAGAACTTTTTTCGGAAGATTCGCCTTAAAACGCATTTTGGACTGGAACCAGTCACCCCAGGGTACAGGTCCCCTCCAATTGGGGGGAACCCCATTCCCGATTTATCCATCTCTTCCCTCGGTCTACGCAACCCCAGTAACTTCTCTCCACCACACACCTTTCATGCTGTTGAGGCTTTTATTGATGTAGTCCAGAAAGACATAGAATACATTTTAGCTGAACACGAAAAAGGTTTATTACCTACACATAGTAACATTACCCCTATAGAGAGACAAGCCATTGATTCCCTAAAGAATAATAAATCAATAATCATCAAACCGGCTGACAAGGGAGGAGCCATTGTCATCCAAAATTTCTCCGACTATATGGATGAAATTTCACGTCAACTTTCTGATTCCTCCACATACCAGAAAATTTCCCGTGATCCTACACCACGCATTAAGCTCCTAATTGACGACGTCCTTGACAGGTATCTGACCCTAAAAACCATTGATTCCAAAACCGTCATATTTCTCAAAAATTCTAACCCAGTCATCCCTGTATTCTACACATTACCCAAAATTCACAAGTCTCTACTTAAACCTCCTGGCCGCCCTATCGTTGCCTCTACTGATTCAATCTTCTCCCCAATCTCCACCTTTTTAGAAAAAATCTTGACCCCTCTTACCAAAACTACCAAGTCCTTTGTCCTAGATACAGGTCACTTTCTCTCCTTTATTCGACAAATTGACAATATCCCTCCGGAATGTCTCCTAGTCACCCTGGATGTCAAAAGCTTATATACTTCTATAGATCACGACCTAGGGATTAGTGCTACCAAAACCCTCCTTGAGTCCTCTGACCTTTCCCACAACTCCATTCAGCTTTGTATTGATCTCCTGTCCATCATCTTGAAAGAAAATTTCTTTCTCTTTGGGGACCAATTTTATCTACAGTGCCGCGGGACCGCAATGGGCGCTAACGTAGCACCTGCTTACGCTAATGCCTACATGAATGATTTTGAATGTTCCTATGTCTACAATAATACCCTTTTCAAAACATACAGCCAATGTTGGCTACGATATATCCACGATATTTTTTGTCTATGGCTGGGTACCCTCGATGACTTACTTTCCTTCACGGAACATCTTAATTCTATCAGACCTGAATTACAGTTCACCCTTAATTGCAATTCTTCACAGATCTCTTTCCTGGATACACTAGTAATCAAGTCCTGCATTGGTACACTCTCTACTGATCTATATGTTAAACCCACCGACTCCAACAACCTTCTTCATTACACAAGCTGTCACCCTGCCTCTACCAAGGATAGTCTCCCCCGTTCTCAGTTCACACGCGTTACTAGAATTGTCACAGACCCTACTCTGGCTCCCATTTGCCTCAATGAAATGTCAGACAAATTCAAAGTAAGGCATTATCCCACCAAACTTCTTGAAAGTGAAACACGCCGTGCCCTGGAACCTTGCCCTCTGCAACCATCTCAACCCAAAGGCGAACGTGTCACCTTCGTACACACCCACCATCCTGTTATGCCCAAAATTTATCACATTATCCACAAACATTGGTCAATTCTACCTAGATCCTATCCCCACATTGAGGCATTTAAAACACCAGCACTTATGTGCAAACGCCGTCCTAGAAATATCCAAGATGAGCTGGTCAGAGCCGATATTGGTAGTCTAACTAGAACTCCTAGACAGACCTTTCTTGGAACTGAACGAAAGGGCACATTTCCCTGTCTTGGGTGCGCTTGTTGCTCCAATGTGATCAAGGGGAGCGACATAACACATCCACATACTGGCAAACGCTATGGCATCAGGGGCTTTTTTACATGTGACACGAACTATGTGGTTTTCCTAATTAAGTGCCCCTGTGGCCTTTTATACGTTGGTGAAACTACTCAGCACGTACACGACAGAATTTCGAGCCATAAATCAACTATCCGGTGCAAGAAGACTTGGCTTCCAATCCCATATCACTTCATCAACGCCAACCACTCAGTATCTCAACTCAGGTTCCAGGTTATAGAAAAAGTTGAAAGACCGCGCAGGGGAGGTGACCACATCAAGCTCCTAAAATCAAAGGAATCCTTCTGGATATATAGGTTACAGACTTTGGCCCCTAAAGGCCTTAACCGTGAGTTGGACCTTAGCCCGCATTAGTTCCTTGGATTTCTACCTATTTTATGCATCTTTGGTTTAAGCATGTATTCACATATATTATTAACCTAATATTATGTTGTCTTTTTATCCCTTAGGGTGGTGGAATGGCGGCTTTCCATCTCATTGTATCTCAATTCTTTTTATTTCTTTATCTTACAGATCCACTAATTTTTTTTTTTTCCCCTCCCCCGCATGGGTGAGTATTCCCGTATATAAATTTCTTTTTTCTATTTTCATTTTTTATTTTTCATCCGTTTTTCGTTCTTTTTCTTCTTTCCCCTTTTTTATTATTATTATTATTATTATTATTATTATTATTATTATTATTATTTTATTCCCTTTTTCCCCCTTTTTTTCACATTTTCTCTCAAATTCTATCATTAATTTATTTTTTCAATTTTTTATTTTTTGTTCTTTATTTTCATCTTACTATTTATTTTTTATTTTTTTAAATTTTTCTACTTTTTATTTTTTCAATTTATTTTTCCCATTTCATTTATTTTTTTCCATGTTTTATTTTTTCCCCTTTTTCCTTCCCCCCCCCTCTTTTTTACTTATATCCCTTCTTCTTATTTATTAACCCGCTTTTCTTATCTTTCTTTTTCTTCCCCTCTACTTCTTTTTTATTTATTTACACATTTCCAACTTCATTCCTTCCTCTCTCTCATTTATCATAAACTGTTCTCTCCCCTTCTCACCCCTCCCTCTACTACTGAGTCTCTCCTTCAACAGTGCAGGTACTGCTCTGAGCGACCACATGACTTCTTCCAAACACACACTGCCCTCAGCCTGACCTCCCTCTGCTCTCCCTCCCTCCCTATGCCGCAAACCCCATACAGACGCCAGGACGCTCTAGCCACGTTGGCTTTATGACGTCATCATCCTGCACCTTCTTAATACACATATATATACCGTGCTTTCTTGAGCACACACTTATAACACCGCAGGTCCAGGCTGCTCCCATGCCATCAGGTCAGCTCTGCAGCACCACCTGGTGCATAACATCTCCTTCTGATCCATTTTTTTCTTCTCCACATTCATTTCTCATGTTTTCTCCTACAGCCCCTGTTTGGGACTTCTGAAAATGCTCTAATTAATCTTTTCCTTGACACTACTTGAGGTTAGTACTCAGTATATCTGCCTTATTTGCCTGCCTTGTGTTTCCACCACCCCTGTTATTTCATCATGTACAGAGACAATACTATAATATGTCTCATCTAGGTCTGCTGCTTATCCCCATTGTTACTCCTGATGCCTAGAATGTTAAAATTGACTTGTGGCTAGTGTTGAGCATTCCGATACCGCAAGTATCGGGTATCGGCCGATACTTGCTGTATCGGAATTCCGATACCGACTTCCGATATTTTTTCAATATCGGAATTCGGCATCGGAATCGGAAGTTCAAAGTTGATTGACAGCCTGACGTCATCATGATGCGCGGTGTGTGCGCATCATGATGCGCCGTCATTTCGGGCCTTCCGGGGGTCTCTGCCGGCCTGCCGGGGGGCTGTGTGGACTGCCCGGGGTCTGTACCGGCCTGCCGGGGGGCTGTGCCGGCCTGCCGGTGGTCTGTGCACCCTGTGGGGGTCTGTACCGGCCTGCCGGGGGGCTGTGCCGGCCTGCCGGTGGTCTGTGCACCCTGTGGGGGTCTGTGCCGGCCTGCCGGGGGGCTGTGCTGATGTCCGGGGGTCTGTGCAAGCATCGTCCGATGGGACTACAAGTCCCATCTGGCGATGCCTGCTACCATGACAGTGATTGACACATTAGCCAATGATGGGACAGTAGTAGTCCCATCATCCGGCTAATGTGTTAAATGTTAAAAAAAAAAAAAAATACTACATACATACTACATGCATGCTACATACATACTACATGCATGCTACATACATACTACATGCATGCTACATACATACTACATACTACATGCTACATACATACTACATATATACTACATGCATGCTACATGCTACATACATGCTACATACATACTACATACATACTACATGCATGCTACATACATACATACTACATACATGCTACATACATGCTACATACATGCTACATACATGCTACATACATACTGCATGCTACATACATACTACATGCATGCTACATACATACTACATACATACTACATACATACATACTACATGCATGCTACATACATGCTACATGCATGCTACATACATACTACATGCTACATACATACCACATACATACTACATACATACTACATATATACTACATGCATGCTACATACATACTACATGCTACATACATACCACATACATACTACATACATGCTACATGCTACATACATACTACATATATACTACATGCATGCTACATACATACTACATATATACTACATGCATGCTACATACATACTGCATGCTACATGCATGCTACATACATACTACATACATACTACATGCTACAT
Organism: Dendrobates tinctorius; assembly: GCF_039654945.1. Lineage (NCBI taxonomy): Eukaryota > Metazoa > Chordata > Amphibia > Anura > Dendrobatidae > Dendrobates > Dendrobates tinctorius. Next base: position 17,744,661 of record NW_027361932.1, on the reverse strand, counting down.
ACATACCACATATATACTACATACATACAATACATTCATACAATACATACATAGACATACAGTACATATAACATAGAGTAACATACTTACCAATACTTGTCACATTGTTCCCCGAAGCCATTGTCTTTTCCGGAATAAATATTAACATAACAAACCACAAAAATACTCACCCACGATCCGAAGCAGTCCACGAGTGTGTCCCACGACGATCTTGGGTAGAGAACTGCAGCATCAGCTGATGCTGCCGTTCTCTACGGGCTGCAGGAATCCAATGACGGAAGGTAGGTATCCTTCCGCACTGTATTCCTCCGCCACTTAAAAAAAAAAAAAAGTCCCTAGTCTCACTTTATGCCATTGCTGTGTGGGAATTTCCCACGCAGCAATGGCATAAAGTGAGACTAGGGACTTTTTTTTTTTTAAGTGGCGGAGGAATACAGTGCGGAAGGATACCTACCTTCCGTCATTGGATTCCTGCAGCCCGTAGAGAACGGCAGCATCATCTGATGCTGCAGTTCTCTACCCAAGGTCGTCGTGGGACACACTCGAGGACTGCTTCGGATCGTGGGTGAGTATTTTTGTGGTTTGTTATGTTAATATTTATTCCGGAAAAGACAATGGCTTCGGGGAACAATGTGACAAGTATTGGTAAGTATGTTACTCTATGTTATATGTACTGTATGTCTATGTATGTATTGTATGAATGTATTGTATGTATGTAGTATATATGTGGTATGTATGTAGCATGTAGTATGTATGTAGCATGCATGTAGCATGCAGTATGTATGTAGCATGCATGTAGTATGTATGTAGCATGTAGTATGTATGTAGTATGTATGTAGTATGTATGTAGTATGTATGTAGTATGTATGTAGTATGTATGTAGCATGCATGTAGTATATATGTAGTATGTATGTAGCATGCATGTAGTATATATGTAGTATGTATGTAGTATGTATGTGGTATGTATGTAGCATGTAGTATGTATGTAGCATGCATGTAGTATATATGTAGTATGTATGTAGCATGTAGCATGTATGTGGTATGTATGTAGCATGTAGTATGTATGTAGCATGCATGTAGTATATATGTAGTATGTATGTAGTATGTATGTGGTATGTATGTAGCATGTAGCATGCATGTAGTATGTATGTAGCATGTAGTATGTATGTAGTATGTATGTAGCATGCATGTAGTATGTATGTAGTATGTATGTAGTATGTATATATGTAGTATGTATGTAGCATGTAATTTTTTTTTTTTTTTTTTTACATTCAACACATTAGCCGGATGATGGGACTACTACTGTCCCATCATTGGCTAATGTGTCAATCACTGTCATGGTAGCAGGCATCGCCCGATGGGACTTGTAGTCCCATCGGACGATGCCTGCACAGACCCCCGAAGCCTGCACAGCCCCCCGGCAGGCCGGCACAGCCCCCCGGAGCCTGCACAGACCACCGGCAGGCCGGCACAGCCCCCCGGCAGGCCGGCACAGACCACCGGAGCCTGCACAGCCCCCCCGGCAGGCCGGCACAGCCCCCCGGAGCCTGCACAGACCACCGGCAGGCCGGCACAGCCCCCCGGCAGGCCGGCACAGCCCACCGGAGCCTGCACAGATCACCGGCAGGCCGGCACAGCCCCCCGGCAGGCCGGCACAGACCACCGGAGCCTGCACAGACCCCCTGGCAGGTCGGCACAGCCCCCCGAAAGGCCCGTACAGACCCCAGAGAGGCTGTACAAGGCAAAAACAGGGTTTTTCTTATTCCGATACCGGAAGTCCCATAGACTTGAATGGGACTTCCGGTATCGGAATCGGCGATACCGATACTTTTTTTAAAGATCGGCCGATCCATTCCGATTCGATACTTTGAAGTATCGGACGGTATCGCTCAACTCTACTTGTGGCCAATAGTCTCTCTAGCACTTGCTTAATTTAATTTTTTTACTCTCTATATGACATTTTCCTAATTGCCCTAGGGACCTTTATGTTGTTGTGCTTAAATTTGTATAGATATATGTTTCGCCTTTAGGGTTTTTTTTGCACTACTTTTCTGTTGTGTTTTTTTTGTTAGTATTTTTTAAAAAAAATATTTTTTAAAAATTTTTTTCACATTTTTCTCATGTTTATTTTTTCTTTTCCAGCTTTCCGCGAGTTTGTCGTCCATATTCATTGTTGTAATTGCTTTTTATTTTATTTTTCAGTATGGTTTGAGAAAGGCCTCTTAGTAGGTCGAAACGTAACCATAGTATACTCATATCCTGGATTACGATATTATACTCACATTTTGGATACTTCTTTTGTCTGCGGTGTTACACTATTTGATGCATTTGAAATAAAATAAAAATCCAAAAATTTCACAAAATCTTCAAGATTTTTTGCAAGATTAATCCACACTTGAGTGCGACTGTTTATCTACTGACTACTGTTTGTGGACCCTCCACGTACAGTCAGCACCTATCTCCTCCACAGCAAGAGTGCGCGTCTTTCTTCTTTTGTCACACAGCAGCTATTCTGACCGATTCCAGCCTGCGTCCCTGAGTTCTGCATCACTAACGAGGTCGCTCATCGTTGTCAAACACAGCGATGCATGCTGGCCAGCGGGACGCCGACGGTGAAAAAATGGCCCAGGACATTCCAGCATCAGCGATATCCAACGGGGGTCGGTCGTCGCTATGTGTCACATGTAGCGAGACCGCTGGCGAGATCGCTGTTGCGTCACAAAATCGGTGACGCATCAGCAATCTCGCTAGCAATCTCGCTATGTGAGACGGGGCCTTTATTGTCAGAGAGGTAACAGTAGATATTGATCTGGAATGCAATTACACCTACAGTTTGACTGCTAGTCTCAGAGTAAGAGACTAATCACTGAAATGAGTACCCAATTCCTGCGGAACAATTTTGAAATTCAAGAATGAATGGAAGCAGCCAGTGCATGCTCAGTAACTAGCGGTGACGTCACTGCTAGTTACTGAGCATGCGCTGGCTGCTTCCATTCATTCTACAGTAGTTTACAGTCGTGAGCAGCTGTGTTAGCTCTGCCTGTAAACTGGTTAACCCCCGAGAAGGATTTACGCCATGGGACGTGACCGAACGCCGGACAGGTAATGTATATTGTTGCTTTATTATTTTCACCTTTTTTACAGGAGATTGATGGCGTCGCAATGGAATTAGGAGTGTAATAAAGATTTTAAAACTGTGTGTAGTGTATTCTTTCATTTAAATACTTTGCTCTTATTGTGTGTGTGTGTGTGTGTGTGTGTGTTTATTTAACCCTTGACTGACCCTAGGATTAGTAATGGAGAGGTGTCTTATTGACACCTCTCCATTACTAATCCGGGCTTAATGTCACCTTACAATAGAAAGGTGGCATTAACCCCTTATTACCCCACTTGCCACTGCTATAAGGCAAGTGGGAAGAATCGGGCAAAGCTCCAGAATAGGCGCATCTAATAGATGAGCCTTTTCTGGACAGCTGGGGGCTGCTGTTTTTAGGCTGTGGGGGGTCAAGATCAATGGCCCCTTACCAGCCTGAGAATATCAGCCCTCAGCTGTCAGCTTTAGTCAGGTTGGTTGTCAAAAATAGGGGGGACCTCACACCGGTTTTTAGAATTATTTATTTAAATAATTAAACAGCGTGGGAACCCCTCTATTCTTGAGAACCAACCTTGATGAAGCTGACAGCTGTAAGTTTCATCTGGTTGGTTCACAAACTGAGAGGGACCCCACGTCGGGTTTTCATTCATTCTTTCTTTCCTGCTCGCTGATGCCGGCAGAGCAGGAGAGAAGAATGACAGCCGCGTTTAGCACTAGTCGCAGGGGTACAGCGTTACATTAGCGTTTCTTAACCGGCAGCCGTCAGTGAGCACGGAGGACAGTGTGAACTGTTCTCCGTGTGCACAACGTGTTGCGGGCCGTGTGTCCATGTTAAGACGGACAGGTCAGCATATTTTGCACACTGACACACGGTCCGTGACAACATGCTGACATGTGCATAGACCCATTCATTTGAAAGGGTCTACGTGTGTCAGTGTCTCCAGTACATGAGAAAACTGTCACTACAAGTACCGGAGCCACTGACGTGTGAAAGAGGCCATAGCTAGATTTTAGCAACCTTACACAGGTAAGGCAGTAATATAGAAATATAGTGGGTAACACACAGAAGGAGGGTTTCAGGGCGAGTCTTTTCTCCACTCCAGTTAGCATTCAGTCCAATAGGAAAAGGTCAGAAGGTGGACTCAAGAAGAGCCCCACAGCGCAAGGAACCAAAGTGTCAGAAGAGCAAAAGTACATTTTCATAATAGACTTTATTTTCATAAGATCTATATGTAAACGCTGAGTAGTCAGTTAGCCCCTTTCCCTGCGGCATCAGGTCAACAGCTTGGATAAAGCCCCAGTACGTAGCACTTGGTGAAAACTAAGACAGATATACAAGGATGATGAAATAGGAAAACTTCAACAAAATAATCTAGTGTAGCAGAAAATAACCGAATCTCAACCTATAGATGCATATAGCTGGAATCATAGCACTTTAAATGCAATAAAAAAGTGCTTTTAACATACATTTTTTTTATTAAATGATGCTGCTCACTTATGAAATGTATGTACTCAGATCACTTTCCTGCTCATACAGTAGCTTGGAGCTTTTGATATGCCAATCTAATCTGGCTTTAAATCCCTTTTTGAGCTCAGGAGGGAGTGACTGAAGCTCCTTGAAATGCATTATTGATTCATGTGCTTCTTTGAACAGATCTGCTCCGACTGCTTCCTCCACTCTTTGCTTCCAGGCTGACAACTTGGGCTTGTCCTCAAAAACATCAATCCCAAATGAAATTGGCTGTAAATAAAAGAGTTGTGATAATATACTAGATATTAAAGGAAACATCCAATTCCTGATGCGCAAACCAAGATGATCTCACACTTCCAATGTAAGAGAGGGGCCATCGGACCCACTCTGCATGCCGGGATCACACAACTCTAATGTTCAAGCCCAACTTTTGCTAGAAAGTTGAGCGCTCGGGCATAAGGGCCTGTTCTGCAGACTTCTGACAATTCATAGTTATTCATAATTCGTAAAATCACCAGTCTGGGGCTGCCCATTCTTTTATTAATTTAAAAGGGTAGCCCACCTTTTATTAAAAAAGTAAATAAGGTAGCCCTAGTTTGGCGATTGGATCTCTTTAAGCCCTTCTGTAAACAAACAATTACTCAAGTTGCAGATCAGATAGGCATTAAAAGGAATCTGTCGGTCGATTCATGCTTCTCAAACCACCGCAAGCATGAATGAGAATATGGATACAGATTGCAGCCAGGTATAATTTTCTATATAGATTGAAGAACTGGCTGGGGAGCATAGGCAGAGATGAGACCAGTCCTGTGCCGTACCTGGCTGTCTTTTCCCAGGACCACTCCAGGCAATTGACAAGTCTTTCGACATTAAAGAGACCTGTCAATCACCTGGAGCACTGGCCTAATCTCATATCTGTCTATTGTTCTGGGTCGGCTCTTTAAACTAACTTTTCTAGAAATAGAGCATTTCAGATAATTTTATGCCTAGCTAAAATAGTTCATTCTGCGGGTGTTTGGGCAGCAGGAATTACGCTCTCCTTTAAAAGGTGGTTGTCTCCTATTGGACAACTTATAATAATATCACTTCAGGGCCCCATAAGAAAAAAAAAAGATGAATACTGCTCTCCTACCACAGTTGCACTGTTTCAGAGATGATGGCGATTGTTGTATCACAGCACTGACCATCACATGACCCGCTGGCAATAGCAATGCCAACATGAATGGAAGGGTATCCACTGTTTCATTTTAAATGGGGCCCAGAAATGATTGAGCAGTGGTTGTCCAGTAGAGATTTTAGGGGGGAAAACAAAATAGAGCAAATAGTATTTACTCACCTGCATAATTTCTACAATAGCAACCAAATCCGCAATGGAGATCTCATCTCCTGCAAAGAATTGTTTGTCCTGCAGGAATTTATTTTCTATGGCTGTCAAAGTGCCATTAAGCTCAAAAACAGCAGGATTTAAATTTTCAGGTGCGGCTTCATGACCAAGGACATATGGAGTCAAGCCCTGGAACAAAAATGAAAAAGTACTTGGAATTTATTACAGCAAATCTAATTTACAATCACAAATTGACAGTATGCATTTCAGATATAAAAGGCAGGATGCCCACAGAATTACTGAAAACACCTTGCACCACCATAACTTGCTGATTGCTTAGGGGGGGCCCTCCACTGGGAGTCCTGTTATCCTGACACTTTCAAGTGCTCTGCTTAACCCCTTAACAACCGCCGATAAGCCTTATTCCTCAGCACCGCTTTTTAACGGCGCTCAGAAATAAGGGTATATCGCCCCCCAGAGTTGGAATTTGTCTGGGGTCTCGGCTACCAGGGGTAGCCGAGACCCCAGAGAACATGATTTGAGTCAGTTTTTACCAACCCCAGTGTTGCGATCGCTGTTATTAAAGGAATAACGGCGGCCACAAAAAAAGTCCGCTTTTTCAATTAATTTCTCTCTCCTCTGATGTGATCGCACATCAGAGGAGAGAGAAATCGGGTCCCTCGATCCTCCCCCAGTACCTTTTGGTGTCCCTGCATCCCCCGAAGTCCCCATGCTGGCGGCATCTTCTTCCGGGAAGAAAATGGTGGGCGCACGCGCAGTGCGCCAGCCAAGACCTGCCAATCGGCAACAATAGGACATTTTTCCTATTGGTGCATTTTAATCAGTGTGATAGGCTCTATCACAGTGATCAAAATAAAAAAATAGTAGAACAACCCCCCTTTATCACCCTCTTAGTTAGGTAAATATAATAAACTAAGAAAAATGTATTTATTTCCATTTTTCCATTAGGATTAGGGTTGGGCTAAAGTTAGGGTTGGGCTAAAATTAGGGTTGAGCTAAAGTTAGGGTTGTGGGTATGGTTGGGATTACGGTTAGGGTTGGGATTAGGGGTGTATTAGGGTTAGGTTTGTGGTTAAGGTTGGGATTAGGGTTAGGAGTGTGTTGGAGTTAGTGTTGTGGTTAGGGTTATAGTTAGGGTTGGGGGGGTTCCACTGTTTAGGTACATCAAGAGGTCTCCAAACGCGACATGGTGCCACCATTGATTCCAGCCAATTTTGCGTTCAAAAAGTCAAACAGTGGGGTGTGGCCTGAGCTGGCGATGGTGTAACACGCACGGCTCAGGATCTCTGAGGAGGCATCTCCTAAAGCGACAAATAAAGCAAAAGAAAAGCTCTCTCTTCGATAACCCATGAAAGGATTGTTTTCTCGTTACTCAGAGGTACATTCTGATACCCCTTGTCTGAGCTTTGGACATGAAAAAATACATTTTTGAAATCTGAGGCCTTTTCCCGCCATTTTACTGCAAGGTGACACCATTTTGAACCGTGAGTGAAAAAATCCTTTCCCTCCTCTCTCTACATTACCCACCGGCTGTCCTTGTCCTCAGAAAAAGTATCTCCATGCTTGTCTACCACATTTTAAAGATTATTATTGCCATTTGGAGATATTTTTTTACAAAAATCCTATCATATAGCAGCTGATTGGCGGAAGGATACAAAATAGTCCGCACCCTGTGCCTGATCTGACAGGATTTCTCTCGTTGCATAATTAAAAGACGTTTACTTTTTTTTTGAGAATCTCCTCTTGTCTGTTTTAGACCCTTTGGAAGTCCCAAGGTGTCCTAATTTAGCTATATTCCCCTGCTTTGTGCGAGGCTGCGGGAGCTATAACGGCTGCGGAGGGATCTCTTTCATCTCAACGTCCTATCTCAAGTACGCCATTTTCCTGTCATAACAGATCTGTGAGGCGGAAGGACACAAAATAGTTTGTGATTTGTGCCTATTTCTATGTTACCTCCGCTCCCCACCACTCCTGTGCGGCTCCACTGGGGTGATCTGCCTTTCTTCAGCGGTGCCGTGTATCAGCTGCCAGCTCCCCTGTTGCATATTTTATGAGCGGGGACTGACGTCACTGAGCCCTGTGTGAAGACTAGCCGCCTGTCACGGCTGCATTTAAAGTCACAGTCTATATCGGCGCGCAGTTAATAAAGGATTTTACTGTATGCATCATACAATATTAAAAGTGCCATCTGATTCTGTGGTGTATCTCATTCCTCACGGTCCCTTTTATAAAAAGGCATAGGAAGACACAAGAATTTTCTATATTTTTAACGTTTATTCAGTATCAACATCACCAATAATATCAACTCTCTCTAATATATCCCTGCAAGGCAGGATTCAAAAAAAGGGCACAAGATGAGTCACAAGGCTACTCCAGTGCCCAAATCAACGAAAGTGTCTAATACGACTCCTCAAAAAGCACAAAAATTTCAGGATTCTTACAATCCTCACTTTAAAGATCAAGTGGATATCATTAACCCATTTAAGGCCAGATCTCCTCATAAAGAGGTCATGGATACATCTCTCTCATCAAAAAGGAAAAATCCTGGTAAAACTTCTGAAAAATTCACATCGCCAGCCGAAGCTTCAAGTCCTGAGTATGGAGATAATTCACCAAACTTTTCGCCGGAAAGGTCAAAATTTAAGATGGATAACACCAATCCTAATCCTTCCCAAAATCTGGATGTTATATCCATACACTCTTACATGGATACTCTCGCCCAGAAAATCACATCCAGTATGTCTCAATCATTTGAAAAACAAAATAAAATTTTACAGTCCACCTTGGATAAATTTAGCAGCAGGTTAGACAACCACGAAAAACGGCTAACTGTAGTGGAAGAACACACTGATGATTTATCAAAAGACACCCATGACCTCAACTTTGAATTTCACAGACTTAAAATTAAAGTTGCAGATATAGAAGACAGGAACAGACGAAATAACTTGAAAATAAAAGGAATACAAGAATCTATCTCACCGGATAAACTAGAAGACTTCGTCAAGACAATTTTCAAAAAATTACTACCGACACTTACAGACCAAGATCTCATCACAGATAGGATCCACAGACTTCCCAAACCACGGAATATCGATAAAGGTCTACCTAGAGATACCATCTTAAGGGTACACTTCTTCAAGATTAAGGAAAAAATTCAACAATCGGTTAAAGATCTAGGAGGTTTTCCAGAACCCTATGCTCACCTTCAGCTATTTACGGATCTTTCAAAGCGTGGCAGGGCTGGGAGTGCAGGTCCATGTACAGGGTCAGGTCCGACATGATACCAGACAGTCCTGTACTCGGCAGTGAGAGGCTCTTGGAAGGGTCTCTGGTTATACTCTGCAATACCCACGCCCACGGCACAGAGTCTCGCCCACCCGATGCTCTCACCTTTGTGCTGCCTGTGGCTCCATTTAGGGCTAATTGCACGGGGTCACATTGTGGCTGCATGGCTGACAAAGCTCCACACTGCCGAGATTCCTCATGCATCCTGGTCACTGCCATTTTGCTCTAAACCTCCTGTCAGGATTCTTCAAGAATTTCCTCCACATAGATAAACACTTGACGTTGGTATTGTCAAGTGGTTTACCTCAGAGGAGACCAAGCTTTCCCCCGTTACCCCTGCATGACCATGAAAACCCCCACCCCCTGACCGGCGCCAACTAATACACGGACACAAGTATTTTTCTTTGGAATTTTTATGGCCACAGCAGCCTTTTTTATACCAACAAAACAAACAGTAAACACTGTATCATAAATAACATATGTACAATGACTTGAACACTGGAAGGAGAAGTCCTTGAAGCCACAAGATCATGGTGAAGTAGTCCAAAATACTGTGAACAAACCCCGTCCATTTGCTCCCAGCCGTTACCCCACAGGCTCGGGAGCACCAGCACACCAATAGATATTGTCCACGAACTACTTGGAGATCCGCCCTCTTCCGACGGAAAACTCCCCATCCACCTTTCACCAGATCACAACCAGCATACCTTTTAACGAAGGAGACCCTACACACCGAGTCTCCAAAACCAATTTCCACCGACTTCAAGGACTCCCCCCTCCTCCAAAACCGCCATGACCCAAAATTAGAATCGCACTCCCAGCTGATGAAAAGAAGGGAGGGAGGGTGGGACTGCTTTGGAACTGGAAGAGCGGGAACAGAGGGCGGGAACACCCCCGACCCTCACCTAAATACCCCCTGGCTCCCCCTCCCTGTTAACCCCTCCCCCCCAGTAAACCCTCCAACCCCCCCACCATGATGGCCTCCGCCCACGCCTCCCATGGGGTCGGGAGGCTTACTCCGGCCATTTCTTTCTCGTGGAATTCAGAGTTTTATCCCTGTGAGAAAGCACATCGGGCTCATTAGCTGTGGATTTTCCACTTGGATTCTGCAGCATAAAATTAGGGCATGTTCACACTGCGTGTCTGTTTTCCAAGCAAAAAACGCCTCAGCATTCCTTCCTTTTCTCTGAAGTTTTGTAATCCCGAAGCATCTTTTGCCTGCATTTTTTGGGTCATTTCCTTTTTTTTCCCAGAGGGTTCCAGACTTTTTCAAAAATATTTATCCGGAAATTAAGAAAACACTAGCGTTTATTTTCAGTAAAAAAAAAGCACACAAAATAAAACTTGGCGGGTCTTATTTTTTTTAGTCATCCCAATGGCTTACAGCAGGGGTAGGGAACCTCTGGCTTGGGGTTATTTACAGCCTCCGATAACCTTAGACTACCCCTGCGGATAGTTACCTATAAACCAAAAAAAGTTATTACCAAAAACAGAAAACCGTCTTGCGTTTCGTCACTGCATCCCGCAGACCTGCTAGCACCACATTTATGCCGCAGCCTCGGAGTCTCCTGCGATGTCTGTGCTGCAGCCCCGGCGTCTCCTGTGATGTCTATGTCCCAGTCCCGGTGTCTCCTGTGATGTCTATACTGCAGCCAACTGTCTCCTGAAGTGTATATGCCGCAGCCCCATGTCTCCTGTGATTGTGATGTATAAACGTCAGTCTCGGTGTTCCTGTATGTTGTATATACAGCAGTCTCAGTGAATCCTATGTGATGTATGCACTTCTCTCTGTCTCTCCTATGTGATAGGTATACAGCAGTCATGGTGTCTCCTGTGTGACATGCTACAGATGAACATTTACAAGAAACCCACATCTGTCAGTGTATTATTACATTCCCCTTTATCACATCCTGCGTCCCTAATTACCGTAGGTCAATTTCCGTGGGCCAGTTCTTGCGCCTTTGGCGATTATGTTCAACAGATGTAGATTTTGAAATCGGGTAAAAGATCTAAAACTAAGATTTAGGGAATGTGGCTATAGCCATCGATGTATCAAAAAAGCCTATCATAGAGCGAGAAATACACAGAGACCTGAAGCATTGTACTCGACTCTTACTTCTCCTTCAAATCAAATACAGTTCATTACAAATTACCATTCCCAAACAACAATGATGAGACACCGTCTGGAGAAATTTTGGCCAATTTTATTGGTTGATACAACCTTGTCCCTATATCTAACTGAAATGCCAAGTATTACCTACTGATATTCAAGGAATATTCGTGATCATCTAGTCGAACTCACTACACAAATGTAACTCTCACTTTTTTTTAGGAAATATTCATCCTAATCCAGGATGTATACCATGCGGCAAATGGAAGAACCAAAGACAAACATAATAAGCAAACACCCTGCAGTAAATAAACATCAATAGTGCATGAAAATAAAAGGGTACTTGGTTAACTTAATTTTGATTAAAAAAATGGGCTCTGAGAAATCCCGTTACCGTTAAGTAGCTAAGTCTTTCTCCTCCCATGACGGCACCACAGAGAGAATTGCAGAGAATGTATATTAGGGAGGGACCACTACTTCCAGAACCCTCATACCAAAAGTAAGGTCTGAAGAAGAGGCTAGGTCCAGCTGATAGTGATTGAAGAAAGTGGAGGGGGAAGCCCAAGCAGCAGCTCTACATATCTGATCTATTGAGGCACAGGCTTTTTCCACACAAGAGGCTGCCTATGCCCTCTTCGAATGCGCTTTTAGTTTCTCCAGGGTGGTCTCCCCACGCGATGAGTATGACAGGGTGATGGCATCTCTTATCCATCTCGCTAACATGCCTTTAGAAGCTTTTTGCCCCTTTCGAGGACCCTGAAAGCACAGAGAGCCCTATCCTTGTGTGGTTGCTAGGTATTGGATCAGGCACCTCCTGACATCTAGTGTATGCAGGATCTTTTCTCCATTGTTCTTGGGGTTGTGGCAAAAAGAAGGGAGGGAGATCTCCTGGGATATATGAAATCGAGATGACACTTTTGGTTGATAGGCTGGGTCGGTTAAGGAAATAACTCGGTCCTCCAAGAAGGGAGGGCCAGCAGACAATGCCTGGATGTCACTGACTCTACGAGCTGACATGAGGGCTACTAAAAGTGATGTCTTAAGGGACAGGATTCTCATTGAAGCACCTATCAGGGGTTCAAAAGGAGGTTTGGTTAGGGCAGTAAGGACCAAGTTTAGATCCCAGGGAGGAAGAGTCCGAGAGGGGATGGGTCTAGACCTAGCCGATGCCTTGATGAACCTGGATATCCACCGATTCCTAGCTAGGTCGCGATTGTATAGAGTTCCTAATGTAGCTAGGCCCTGTTCCAACCCCTTCTGTAAAAAATCTAAGATGGCCATTATTGGAACACCTCCTTCTAACCTGGAACCTGAGGATGAAAGGAACCTCTTACATGTTTTCCCATAAAGTTTAGTGGTTATGTGTTTCCTACTTTGTAGCAGCGTGGATATTAAATTCGGGGAAAACCCTTTATTCCTCAGGAGAGCCCTCTCAAATTCTTGGCTGTCATGTGCAAGTTTGTTACCTGAGGATGAAGAACTGGTACCTGGGAAAGAAGGTCCGGAACATCCGTAAGTACCCAGGAGTTGGAGATGGACATCATCCTCAGCCTAGAAAACCACGTCCTCTTTGGCCAAAAAGGGACTATTAAGATAACTCTTGCCCTGTCTTCCTGAATCTTCCTCAGAACCGCCGGAATCAGGGCAATTGGGGGGAAAAGCATAGGCTAGATGATGGTTCCATGTAATCATGAACGCATCTAACACTACGGGGTTCCCTTTTGGGTCTATCGAGCAGAATGCGTCCACTTTCCTGTTTTGACTGTTGGCGTATAGGTCTATGGATGGGTGGCTACACCTTTCTGCGATCAGATCGAACACTAACTGACTCAGTTCTCACTCTTCCTGCTTTAGATGGGTCCGACTCAAGAAATCCCCTCTGCGATTTTCTGCCCCTCTTATGTGGAGAGCAGATAGAGACCCCAAGTTGCCCTCGGCTATCTGCAAAATGGACTTTGTCACTTCCATGAGAGGGCGGGACTGGGTACCCCCTTTGATGGTTTAAGTATGCTACTACTACCCGCCCGGTTATCTGAGAATACTCTTATGTGGTGTCCCTGAAGTGTGTCCAAAAATTCTAAAAGGGCTAATTTTACTGCCAATAGTTCCTTCATGTTTGAAGAAACTGATCTCAGATCCTCCGACTAGACACCTTGAGCTACCTGGTCATTCAAGTGAGACCCCAACCCCTGGTGCTTGCGTCTGTGGTCAGAACCTGAGAGACTGGAATCACCCACGGAATACCCTGGGTTAAATTGTCTATCCTCATCCACCATTCTAATGAAAGTGCTGTTTTAAATGACAAGGTTAGCTGACCTTCTAAATCACCTTTTAGAGAGTTTTCGGTGTGTGTATGAGCCCATTGAATGGCCAGGATACAGGCAGTCATGGTATCTAGTAGGGACATTGCTTTCCACAAAGTTGTAAAGGGAAGATTCCTTACCAGGGATATCAGGGCTGTGATCTTTTGAACCTTCTCTGCCGGGAAGCGACACTCCTGTTTTTCTGAATCTAGTATGATACCTAGATATTCTTGCACTTGGTTTGGCATGGCTCTGGACTTTTTCAGATTCAAAAGCCAGCCTAAGTTTGTCAAGGAATCCATGACTTTATGTAGCTGGTACTTGCAATTGTGTGGGGAGTTGCCTATTATCAGAAAATTGTCTAGGCATGGGACATTTGGGATATTCTGTTCCCTCAAGTGTGCCATGACCTCCGCCACTATCTTGGTGAACACCTGTGGCGTTATGGCTAGTCTAAATGGGAGGGCCTTGAATTGGTATTGTTTTACTATCCCTTTAATCAGGAATGCAACCCTGAGGACTATCTGATAGTCTCTATAGATGGGGACGTGATAGTAGGCGTCCTTTAGGTTGAGAACCGTTCAGAAACAGCATTTTTACCAATGTTTTTGTTTTCATTTTGAAAGCTTGAGCCATCAATTACTTTTTCAGTCCTTTCAGATTTATAATTGTCCTGAATGATCCATCTGGCTTCTTCCGCAGGAACAGAGGGGAGTAGAATCCTTTGCCTTTTTCCCTGTAAGGGACCTCTTGAAGGATTGCTTTCTCCATCAGGCCAAGAACCTCCTGTTCAAAAGCTAGTTGTCCTTCGCTGGATGATCTCTGTTGGGTTACCATGAAATTTAGTTGGGGGGATGAATGGAAATTAAATTTTAGACTTGCTCTTATTAGGTCCAAGATCCAAGAGTTGTTGGATATCTTTTCCCAGGTTATCATTGGGGGGCCTGTTGAACAAGAACGCCCTGAACTTTCCTCTTCTATCCTCCTCCCTATCTTGATTTCTGGGTGGCTTCCTTTGGATGAATTTCCTACTCTGAAAGGACTTCCTATAAGAGGTGCTGGAGAGGACAGGGAAGCGTTTTTTATTATCTCCTGCTTTATCCAGAAAATCATAAAGCGTGGACCCGAATAGGAATTCTCCCTTACAGGGGATGGAGCATAACCTTGACTTAGTTTGGAGATCCCCTGGCCAGCATTTGAGCCATAGGTCCTGCCGGGCTGCATTAGAAAACCCTGCCAATTTTGCTGCTGGCCTAACCGAATCTGCCGACGCGATGGCCAAGAGGGCAGTTGCCCCCTTCATTACTGGGATAGAGTCCAGTTTAGTGTGCCTAGATGTTTTAGCTGTGATTTCACCTGGTCTAACCAGGCCATTAGTGATCTGGCTGTACAAGTGGCAGCTACCACAGGTCTTAGTCTCCCCCTGCGGCCTCCCATGAACCCTTCAGAAAGGCATTCACATTTTTGTCCATGGGATCCTTTAATATCCCCATGTCCTCGAAGGGAAGTGAAAACTTCTTGGAAGCTTTAGCAATCGCCACATCTAATTTTTCTGCCTTCTCCCAGAATGAACACGTCGGGTCATCAAACGTGTTCTTCCTCTTTGGGGTTAAAAGGCCCTTTGTCTCCTTTTTTTTCCACTTTTTCTTTTTTCTTTATTAGGGACTGGATTTTTCTCATTAAGAGGGAAAGACCTTTTTTTTTGTTCAAGTTCGCTGAACATTATGTTTTGAATTGATTTTTTCGGACGAGGGTCTACCAGTCCCATGGTGTCCCTAACTTCTCTAATGAGGCTGGTTCCTCTAAGGGAAAACAGCTACGACCGCCCCTGGATGAAGATGGTGATGGTGAGTTGGATGTATCCGAGGTCCCTTCCTCGTCCCCAAAACTGCTAGACCCGAACTAGGGGACATGTCCTAGACCTCCGCGTTTTTTTCCCCTTACCCTTAAGGGACCTAAAGGTATCTTCTTCGTCCACTCCCACTGTTACCATGCTCGTGATGATGGGAAGGCTGTCCCTCTAAACTTTCATCTCAAACAAGGAGAAGACTGATCAGAGATGCAGCCAAGAGGCCGATAATCACTCTGAATGAACTGCAGAGATCTACAGCTGATATCTTTGAGAAATGGCTTTCTTCTTGCCACTCTTCCATAAAGGCCAGATTTGTGCAGTGTATGACTGATTGTTGTCCTATGGACAGACTGTCCCACCTCAGCTGTAGATCTCTGCAGTTCATCCAGAGTGATCATGGGCCTCTTGGCTGCATCTCTGATCAGGCTTCTCCTTGTTTGAGATGAAAGTTTAGTATTCAAATATGGCTTTAAACTTCTCCACAACAGTATCACGGACCTGCCTGTTGTGTTCCCTGGTCTTCATGATGCTCTCTGTGCATCAAACAGAACCCTGAGACTATCACAGAGCAGGTGTATTTATACGGAGCCTTGATTACACAGAGGTGGATTATATTTATCATCATTAGTCATTTAGGACAGCATTGGATCATTCAGAGATCCACAATGAACTTCTGGAGTGAGTTTGCTGCACTGAAAGTAAAGGGGCCGAATAATATTGCACGCCCCACTTTTCATTTTTTGAATTTCCACAAAAATTTAAAATAACCAATAAATTTTGTTCAACTTTATAATTGTGTCCCACTTGTTGTTGATTCTTCACCAAAAATTTACATTTGGTTACTTTATGTTTGAAGCATGATATGTGGGAAAAGGTTGAAAAGCTCCAGGGGGCCGAATACTTTTGTAAGGCACTGTATATATATATATATATATATATATATATATACACATACATACATACATAGGTAGCGCTCACTGAGGGTATTGGGGAACACTCACTTGGCTGCAGATAGACCAGGTCCGGCACAGGCTTTTTCGTATAACATAGTCCATACGGTTTATTGTGCAGCAAAAACCATAGCAGCATGAGGAAAACGATAACAGTCTTACAGCAGACAAAAACAAATGTTCATTGTGGGAGCTCCGCTCCCTTAGCCCTGTGTTCACACAGGCTGTGCTTTATCCAGCAAACAGGCGCTACAGTCTCCCAGACAATTATCCCCTCTGTCTGGGGTTACCTCTTAGCTGCTTCTCAGTCCTGACGTCCCTTCCCTCCTGGGGACTGTCCAGCACTCACAGGCTATTACACACAGGCCACACACGGTCAGCGGCGTCCACAAGTGTGCATCAGGAAGGTAGCACACCTCCTAGCACATCGGCCTTCCGGGACCTTCCACACGGACCAATCAGATCCAGGCATTCACTCATGTGACCTACCCTGGTCACCTTATATGGTCCGTAGCCACGCCCACAACATCACATGGCTATGACCTCATTGCAGGTCCTTCACAACCACACACACAGGCTTTACTTCAGACACACGCTACAGGGTGAGTTTGTAGGTGACTGGCAGGGCCGGCTCCAGGTTTTTGAGGGCCCCGGGCGAAAAAGTCTCAGTTGGCCCCCCTTAACACATACCACGACTCATGCCGTGTGACATCCGTGGTGACGGCCAAAAATGGACTTCTCTCTGTGTGGATCACACGGACACTCGCTCTGTGGCAAAACACGTTCATGTGATGGAGGCCACTGATTAGTAGTGTACGCATGAAATAAAGAAGAGAGGGGAAATAATGGAAGGAAGAACAGAGAAAGATACAGAGAGAGAGAGAGAGAAAGAAAGAAAGAACATAGAAAGAACGAACAGAGAAAGAAAGAAAGAAAATAAAGAACAGAGAGAAAGAAAGGAAGAACAGAGAGAGAAAGAAAAGAACAGAGAGAAAGAGAAAGAAAGAGGGTAAAGAAAGAAAGAACAGATCGAGAAAGAAAGAGGGGAAAGAAAGAACAGAGAGAAAGAAGAAAGAAAGAGTGGACAGAAAAAAAGAACAGAGAGAGAAAGAAAGAAAGAAAGAAAGAGGGGAATAAAGAACAGAGAGGGAGAGAAAAAAGGGGAAAGAAAGAACGGAGAGAGAAAAAGAGTTGACAGAAAAAAAGAACGGAGAGAGAGAAAAAGAAGGAGGGGAAAGAAAGACCAGAGAGGTAGAGAGAAAAAGAAAGAGGGGAAAGAACAGAGAGGAAGATATTATAGCAGCCCAGCTCCCATTGTAGTGCCTACCTGAGCCTCCTGGTGCAGGACATATCATGATCCGCTCACATGGCCGACATCCCCGATTCCAAGGCGATCTCGCTGTCCGCTGTCAGAGGAGGACACAGTGATGGATCTGAAGCATTCCCTGAAGTGCCTCCATGGTTCCGTCACAATCTCCTACTGAAATTACCTAATTTCTGGCCAGCTTCCAGCACGTCACTTCTGGTAGAACGTTACGTGCAAGTTTTAAATTGCTCCTTGGGGCTCTGCTGTGTACTCCTGTGTCCCGCGGGGAAGGTATGCTCCCGGCTGGGGCAGTCTCTCTCTCAAAATCGGGACTGTCTCGCTGGATCCGGGACAGTTGGGACTCGGGAGGTATAAATGCTCCCCACCATACACCTCGTACACGCACGGCTCCGCTTTGTATGCCTCGTACACACACGGCTCCGCTCCGTACACCTTGTACACACGCAGCTTCACTCCGTACACCCCCGGCTCTGCTCCGCTCCATAAACACACGGCTCAGCTCCGTACACACAGGGCTCCGTTCCGTACATCTCGTACACAAACGGCTCTGCTCCATACACCTCGTACACACACGGCTTCGCTCCGTACACCTCGTACACACACGGCTCTGCTCCGTACAACTTGTAAACCCCTCCTGACCCCACCCAAGAACACACACGGCTCTGCTACATCCACCTTGTTAAACCCCTCCCTGACCCCACACAAGTACACACACGGCTCTGCTACATCCACCTTGTTAAACCCCTCCCTGACCCCACACAAGTACACACACGGCTCTGCTACATCCACCTTGTTAAACCCCTCCCTGACCCCACACAAGTACACACACGGCTCTGCTACATCCACCTTGTTAAACCCCTCCCTGACCCCACACAAGTACACACACGGCTCTGCTACATTCACCTTGTTAAACCCCTCCCTGACCCCACTGTCCCACACATAAACGTTACCTCATCCATCCAGACCAGCACCATAATGAAAAGCGACCAGCACAGCAGAGTCCTGCAGCCACCCTGATCATGTGACCCGACTCGTCCCCTCCTGTGACCTCATCACAGGTCCTGTGCTGGCACCGCACACAAGATTACAGCCGAAGGAAGCGATGATCATTGCTGGCTGTAAGGGGCTGCGTCACTGCGTGGGTCCCTCGCGGAGGGCGCAGGATGGGGTCAGTACATGGGGGGCGTGGCGGCGGCCGGCGGGTATCCCAGACAGCGTGAGTGGGCCCTCCCATCTCGCAAGGGCCCCGGCACTTGCCCGGGTGCGCCGGGTGCTAACGCCGGCCCTGGTGACTGGTCCCACCCATCTCACCAGCGACCTGGAAGCTCTCCTTAATACAGAGTAACAAACCCTCAGCAGAATATCTGCTGATTAATAGCGGTTCCAGCTTCCATCACAAGGCCACCCACCTTGTGATGCATAACAGTCATTTACCATCCTTTCTCCATTACAACAATGGATATGCCTGAGTACATGACCCATACAGCACCCCCTAGCTGTCACAGCGGTCATTGCACCAGAATATATATATATATTTTACTTACCTTTCTTTTATCTTATCTATATAGCCTCGGTGGTTCTGTGTTGGCTTCTGACTGATTTGATGTTGACATTGGACTCTGTTACATCCATCGTTCCATGGTTGAACAGATGAAGTAGAGTGGTCCTCATTGTGGCAATAAGCTGTATATGATACACATAACATCACCTTTACTAATTGATCCAAGAGGACTCTTTTTATATTTGATGTACATATGAGGATCAGCAAGTCTTTCCTTTATATATTCACTAATGATATTGATTTAATCTAGGGAATTCATTATCACTTTAATATATTAAACACCTTCTCCACGGTATTCACGGTGGAAAATGAAATGCTAGGTGAAATGCCGAGAGACAAAGAAAACCCTATATTAAGGGTCACCAATCTAACCCAAGAAGAGGTGCGAAACTGGCTAAATAAGATTAAAATGGATAAATATCCAGGTTCAGATGGTATACACCCACAAGTACTAAGAGAACTAAGTAATGTAATAGACAAACCATTATTTCTTATATTTAGAGACTCTATAGCAACAGGGTCTGTTCCACAGGACTGGCGCATAGCAAATGTGGTACCAATATTCAAAAGGGGCTCTAAAAGTGAAACTGGAATTTATAGGTCAGTAAGTCTAACCTCTATTGTTGGTAAAATATTTGAAGGGTTTCTGAGGGATGTTATTCTGGATTATCTCAATGAGAATAACTGTTTAACGCTATATCAGCATGGGTTTATGATGAATCCTGTCAAACCAATCTAATCAGTTTTTATGAAGAGGTAAGCTATAGACTGGACCAAGGTGAGTCATTGGACGTGTTATATCTTGATTTTTCCAAAGCGTTTGACATTGTGCCACACAAGAGGTTGGTACACAAAATGAGAATGCTGGGTCTGGGGGAACATGTGTGTAAATGGGTAAGTAACTGGCTTAGTGATAAAAAGCAGAGGGTGGTTATAAATGGTTTATTCTCTAACTGGGTCGCTGTGACCGTTGGGGCATCGCAGGGGTCGGTGTTGGGACCTATTCTCTTCAACATATTTATTAACGATCTAGTGGAAGGTTTACACAGTAAAATATCGATATTTGCAGATGATACAAAACTAAGTAAACCAGTCAATACAAGAGAAGATAGTATTCTGCTACAGATGGATCTGGATAAGTTGGAAACTTGGGCCGAAAGGTGGCAGATGCGGTTTAACAATGATAAATGTAAGGTTATGCACATGGGAAGAAGGAATCAATATCACCATTACAAACTGAACGAGAAACCACTGGGTAAATCTGACATGGAGAAGGACTTGGGGATCCTAGTCAATGATAAACTTACCTGAAGCAACCAGTGCCAGGCAGCAGCTGCCAAGGCAAACAGGATCATGGGATGCATTGAAAGAGATCTGGATACAAATGATGAGAGCATTATACTGCCTCTGTACAAATCCCTGGATAGACCGCACATGGAGTACTGTGTACAGTTTTGGGCACGGATGCTCAGGAAGGATATAATGGAACTAAAGCGAGTAGAAAGGAGGGCAACAAAATTAATAAAGTGGATGAGGGAACTACAATACCCAAAGAGATTAACAAAATTAGGATTATTTAGTCTAGAAAAAAAGATGACTGAGGGGCGATCTAATAACCATGTATAAGTATATAATGGGACAATACAAATATCTCTCTGAGGATCTGTTTATTCCAAGGAAGGTGACAGTCACAAGGGGGCATTCTCTGCGTCTGAAGGAGAAAAGGTTTTTCCACCAACATAGAAGAGGATTCTTTACTGTTAGGGCAGTGAAAATCTAGAATTCCTTGCCTGAGGAGGTGGTGATGGCGAACTCATTTGAGGGGTTCAATTGAGGCCTGGATGTCTTCCTGGAGCGTAACAATATTGTATCTTACAGCTATTAGGTTCTTTAGAAGGATGTAGATCTGGAGATTTATTCTCACGGAATATTGGCTGAACAAATGTCTTTTTTCGGCCTTGCTAACTATGTTACTATGTTACTTTACAATGTTGTATTTATATGTATCTTGTATGAAAGGGCGATATAATTTATGTAATCAGAATTTACAGTATTTATGGTCTATTTCAGTGGTCCCTAACCTTTTTTGCACCAGGGACCGGCTTCAAGCAAGACCATTCTTCCATGGCCTGGCAGGGCGGGGATGGAGGTGTGGCAGGGGCGGGGCTTTGGTCATAAGGGACGGGGCTATGGACGGGGTTGTAGTTTAGTAGTCAGTGCATACTTATCATTTAATAAAACATTTATAATGTGAATGTGACTCAACTCACCATAGATTTTGAATGAGTGGGAGCATCGGGCTTGTTTCCCTGTATCAGTGGGAGCACTGGGCTTGTTTTCCTGCAACAAGACGGTCCCATATTTGACAAATATTCAAAAGGTCTACCACACATATAATCCCCATGTAAAGAAAGAAAGATGGTCCCACACATATAATACTCCCATGTATAGCAAGATGGTCCCACACATATAATCCCCCATGTATAGCAAGATGGCACCACACATGTAATCCCCCATATATATGATGGCCCCACACATGTAATCCCCCATATATATGATGGCCCCACACATGTAATCTCCTATATATAATATGATAGCCCCACACATGTAAACCTCCATAAATAATATGATGGCCCCACACATGTAATCCCCCCATGTATAGCAAGATGGTCCCACACATATAATCACCCATGTATAGCAAGATGGCACCACACATGTAATCCCCCATATATATGATGGCACCACACATGTAATCCCCCATATATATGATGGCCCCACACATGTAATCCCCATATATATGATGGCCCCACACATGTAATCCCCCATATATATGATGGCCCCACACATGTAATCTCCCATATATAATATGATAGCCCCACACATGTAATCCCCCATAAATAATATGATGGCTCAACACATGTAATCCCCCATATATATGATGGCCCCACACATATAACCCCCATATATAAGATGACAAAACTCAAGATAAAAAGCGGACGGCACCGCTGTTACCGTGTGACTTCAAATGATGTGCGGCATACAGAAGCCCAGCAGCTGGGAATCTCGGGTGCCAGACCTGGAAACAGTCAATCCTGGGAATCCATGCAAAGAGAAAAGGTCGCACTCATCGAGATGGAAGTTTCACTGATTTATTGACATATCATGAACATGTCAAGTCGGGGGAGTGACATAAGGAGTGCAAGAAAGGCTGACAACGGCCGTTTTGCGCTGCTCGAGCGCTTCACGTTGAAGCGCTCGAGCAGCGCGAAACGGCCGTTGTCAGCCTTTCTTGCACTCCTTATGTCACTCCCCCCCGACTTGACATGTTCATGATATGTCAATAAATCAGTGAAACTTCCATCTCGATGAGTGCGACCTTTTCTCTTTCCATATATAAGATGGCCCCACACATGTAATCCCCCATATAACCCCCATATAAAGTATGATGGCCCCACAATGTACTTATTTATATATCAAAGAAAAAAAAATACCTCTCTTTATTCACTGCTGCTCCAGTTGGGCCGCGGCTGCAGTGTTACTAGGGTCAAGGGTGGGAGAACAAAGTGCACGCTCTCTGCCCACAGACAGCGCTGACACATAACGGTCAGCACTGACACATAACGGTCAGCGCGTTCTCGGCTGCAGCCACATGTGTCGCAGCGTTCAGATGATGAATGCCGCGTGCGTACGCACGCCCCGCCCACCTGCAGTGTTCTCTGAGCTGCCACAGATAATGTCAGTTTTTAGTGCTGGTTGGCGCCAGCGCCACGGACTGGCGCAAGAACCCAATGGCCCGGTCCTGGGCCGCGGACCGGTGGTTGGGGACCCCTGGTCTATTTGATCTATTTATTTATTATTTTGATTTCAGCTTCACCTTATGCACTTCCTTCAGTTTACTTATTTTTATCCAGACTCAGTTTAGTCTGGACATACTATATTTACACATTTCACTTCTTATGTACAGTATGTTCCATGTAATGCGGATTCACTTTAGTTAAATTATTGTTATATATCTTAGCCCCCAATAATTTTATAACTTTTTAACACATATCTAAGCATAAGCACATTCAATAGAGGTCATTCATTTTATTACTCTATTAATATTATTATATTTTTATATATTACGGTATATTTTATTTTGAATCAACACATATTATGTACTTTATCATTGCACCTCACATATTTTTGTATTTTATCTCACATTATGTTTGCACTTTATATAAATTATATATATTTTGCGGCTATATATACAGTACAGAATAAAAGTTTGGACACACCTCATTCAAAGAGTTTTCTTTATTTTCATGACTATGAAAATTGTAGATTCACTCTGAATGCATCAAAACTATGAATTTACACATGTGGAATTATATAATTAACATAAAAGTGTGAAACAACTGAAAATACTGTATGTCTTACAGTTCTGGCCAAAAGTATTGACACCCCTGCAATTCTGTCAGATAATACTCATTTTCTTCCTGAAAATGATTGCAAACACAAATTCTTTGGTATTATTATCTTCATTTAATTTGTCTTAAATGAAAAAAACACAAAAGAGAATGAAGCAAAAAGCAAAACATTGATCATTTCACACAAAACTCCAAAAATGGGCCAGACAAAAGTATTGTCACCCTCAGCCTAATACTTGGTTGCACAACATTTAGCCAAAATAACTGCGACCAACCGCTTCCGGTAACCATCAATGAGTTTCTTACAATGCTCTGCTGGAATTTTAGACCATTCTTCTTTGGCAAACTGCTCCAGGTCCCTGATATTCGAAGGGTGCCTTCTCCAAACTGCCATTTTTAGATCTCTCCACAGGTGTTCTATGGGATTCAGGTCTGGACTCATTGCTGGCCACCTTAGAAGTCTCCAGTGCTTTCTCTCAAACCATTTTCTAGTGCTTTTTGAAGTGTGTTTTGGGTCATTGTCCTGCTGGAAGACCCATGACCTCTGAGGGAGACCCAGCTTTCTCACACAGGGCCCTACATTATGCTGCAATATTTGTTGGTAGTCTTCTGATTTCATAACGCCATGCACACGGTCAAGCAGTCCAGTGCCAGAGGCAGCAAAGCAACCCCAAAACATCAGGGAACCTCCGCCATGTTTGACTGTAGGGACCGTGTTCTTTTCTTTGAATGCCTCTTTTTTTCTCCTGTAAACTCTATGTTGATGAGTTTGCCCAAAAAAGCTCTACTTTTGTCTCATCTGACCAGAGAACATTCTTCCAAAACGTTTTAGGCTTTTTCAGGTAAGTTTTGGCAAACTCAAGCCTGGCTTTTTTATGTCTCGGGGTAAGAAGTGGGGTCTTCCTGGGTCTCCTACCATACAGTCCCTTTTCATTCAGACGCCGACAGATAGTACGGGTTGACACTGTTGTACCCTCGGACTGCAGGGCAGCTTGAACTTGTTTGGATGTTAGTCGAGGTTCTTTATGCAACATCTGCACAATCTTGCGTTAAAATCTCTTGTCAATTTTTCTTTTCCGTCCACATCTAGGGAGGTTAGCCACAGTGCCATGGGCTTAAACTTCTTGATGACACTGCGCACGGTAGACACAGGAACATTCAGGTGTTTGGAGATGGACTTGTAGCCTTGAGATTGCTCATGCTTCTTCACAATTTGGTTTCTCAAGTCCTCAGACAGTTCTTTGGTCTTCTTTCTTTTCTCCATGCTCAATGTGGTACACACAAGGACACAGGACAGAGGTTGAGTCAACTTTAATCCATGTCAACTGGCTGCAAGTGTGATTTAGTTATTGCCAACACCTGTTAGGTGCCACAGGTAAGTTACAGGTGCTGTTAATTACACAAATTAGAGAAGCATCACATGATTTTTCGAACAGTGCCAATACTTTTGTCCACCCTCTTTTTTATGTTTGGTGTGGAATTATATCCAATTTGGCTTTAGGACAATTCTTTTTGTGTTTTTCATTTAAGACAAATTAAATGAAGATAATAATACCAAAGAATTTGTGTTTGCAATCATTTTCAGGAAGAAACTGAGTATTATCTGACAGAATTGCAGGGGTGTCAATACTTTTAGCCACAACTGTATATTCTAGGTTCTTCAAAGTAGCCACCTTTTGCTTTGATTACTGCTTTGCACAATCTTGGCATTCTAAGTGGCTAAGCGCCGGAATTGGCGCATCTTAGAGATGCGCCATTTCTGGGGTGGCTGGAGGCAGATGTTTGTTGCTGGGGGGGGGGGCAATAACAATGGTCCCTTCCTAGGCTGTGAAGATCTGCCCCCATCTGTCCTCTCTGGCGCAGAAAATTGCGTGGGACAATTTTGGCCCCATTTTTTTCAAAATTTAACATATTTTTCATTAATAAACATTGGCCTTGCTATTATATATCTATAGATATATATGTATAGATATATCTATCTATAGTACAGTAAAGAATCCTCTTCTATCCTCTTCATATTATGTTTCGGCACATACATTTATTCTTTCTAACCCTGTGATTATCATTCCTAATATACACTGCTCAGAAAAATAAAGTGAACACTTAAACAACATAATATAACTCCAAGTAAATCCAACTTCTGTGAAATCAAACTGTCCACTTAGGAAGCAACACTGATTGACAATCAATTTCACATGCTGTTGTGCAAATGGAATAGACAATAGATGGAAAGTATTGGCAATTATCATGACACCCTCAATAAAGGAGTGGTTCTGAAAGTGGGGACCACAGACCACATCTCAGTACCAATGCTTTCTGGCTGATGTTTTGGTAACTTTTGAATGTTGGTTGTGCTTTCACACTCGTGGTAGCATGAGATGGACTCTACAACCCACACAAGTGGCTCAGGTAGTACAGCTCATCCAGGATGGCACATCAATGCGAGCTGTGGCAAGAAGGTTTGCTGTGTCTGTCAGCGTAGTGTCCAGAGGCTGGAGGCGCTACCAGGAGACAGGCTAGTACACCAGGAGATGTGGAGGGGGCCGTAAGAGAGTAACAACCCAGCAGCAGGACCGCTACCTTAGCCTTTGTGCAACAGGAGGAGCACTGCTAGAGCCCTGCAAAATGACCTCCAGCAGGCCACAAATGTGCATGTGTCTGCACAAACGGTTAGAAACCGACTCCATGAGGATGGTCTGAGAGCCCGATGTCCACAGATGAGGGTTGTGCTCTCAGCCCAACACCATGCGGCCCTCTAAAGAAATACCACCCCACACCATTACTGACCCACTGCCAAACCGGTCATGCTGAAGAATGTTGCAGGCAGCAGATCACTCTCCATGGGGTCTCCAGACTCTGTCACGTCTGTCACATGTGCTCATTGTGAACCTGCTTTCATCTGTGAAGAGCACAGGGCGCCAGTGGCGAATTTGCCAATCCTGATGTTTTGTAGCAAATGCCAAGTGTCCTGCATGGTGTTGGGCTGTGAGCACAACCCCCATCTGTGGACATCGGGCACTCAGACCATCCTCATGAAGTTGGTTTACAAATTACAAATTATGATTACGGTAATTATAATCAAAGGATTTAATAAAATCAGAGACAACACAGCAAACCACTAATACCACCCACACCACCATGTCATATCAATGAGATGTACACAAAGTGATAACCCCCTTAATTTGAAAATTTGGGGAATTAGACACTTTACATTAGGTCCCCGGAAGGGAAATCTTGATCAGAAGATCCTTCAAGAGGAATGTAGATGGATCCACAGGTTGAGAACGTATAGCCTTCTATGGATTGAATGATGGTTTTACCTTTGCAGCCTTTCTTCAGGATTGAACTGATATGACATGGTGGTATGGGTGGTATTAGTGGTTTGCTGTGTCGTCTCTGGTTTTATCAAACCCTTTGATTATAATTACGGTAATCATAATTTGTATTTAGTATAACAGTTGGAAGTTTTAGGTTCCTGTCATGAAAAAAGAACTATATTAGGAATGATAAGCACAGGGTTAGAAAGTTGTGGGAAGCAGGGTGTGTTGCAGTCCGCGCTAGCCGAGATTCACAAATCACCTGGGATACAAGATGTTGTAGCAGTGTACTCCTTTATTTACTCCTACGCGTTTCGGCGCCCTTCCTGGCACCTTCCTCAGGACTTGCATCGCGGAAAAATACACAACATGTTCATTCTTTGTGCGGAATCACGGGAAAATCCGCACACATAGATTGCATTGTTCCACTTACTTTGCATGTGGCTATGTCCACCATGCGAAAAGTAAGCGGAACATTTGCGGATGGTACCCACGGTCTGGAGGAGAGGAGATTCTCCTCCAGGCTCTGGGTACCATATCCCTGTTAAAAAAAGAATTAAAATAAAAAATCATGTTATTCTCACCTTCCGTCGTCCCTCCCAGCGTCACCAGGCCTCAGCGATGCTCCTGGCAACTCCCGTTCCCAGCGATGCCTTGCGACAATGACCTTATATGACGTAGCAATCTCGCGATACCATAGCGGTCTCTCAAGACCGCGAAGTCATCAAAGGTCATTGTTGCAAGGCATTTCTGGGAACGGGACTTGCTGGGAGCATCGCGATGATCGGGGATGCTGCGCGGGACGCCGGAAGGTGAGAAAAACACCTTTTTTTTTAAATTATTATTTTTAACATTATATCTTTTTACTACTGATGCCGCATAGGCAGCCTCATAGTAAAAAGTTGGTCACACTTGTCAAACACTATGTTTGACGAGTGTGACCAACCTGTCAGTCAATCAGTTTTCCAAGCAATGCTACAGATCGCTTGGAAAACGCTAGAATTCTGCAAGCTAATTACGCTTGCAAATCGCTAGTTTTTCCGCGGGAAATAAGCGGGAATTAAAAATGTGGATTTCTCACTTATTTCCCGTGGATTGGAATTCCGGAACTCCTGCGGAAATTTCCGCGGGAATTCCACACGTGTGCACATAGCCTAATCCATATTTTCCACAATAAGTGCTTGATAGGTTGCATTAACTGATTTATTCCCAGGGCTAGATACAGTATGTATTTTATCATCAAGAACTGCTAATATGGAGGCAATGAACTATGTTCTAGTGAATAGCCTGGAATGGTACTATACCTACTTGAGTTGCGAGTAGTATGAGGTAATAATGGTCAAAGTGTTTTTATGAAATGATATAGTTATAGAGTCATGGATTTGTATCACGGGTAGATGGTGCTTAATGATTAATATAGCTCATTCTAATTATGAGAAGGCAGGCTGTATATTCTTCTAAACCTATCTGCGCAATCGCAAATCGGGAAAATGTGACAGTTATCTTCTGCTTCGCTGGTATAGTATAGCGCAGGTGCGCATGCGTCACCGGGTACACCTGGAAGCAATATAAGTGTGAGAGGTGAAGTAATATTGCGCCTCATGGAGGACCAGCTGACTGGAACAGAGTGCGCGCATGTAAATTAGATACCAGAAAATGATTGGCAGAGCAAGAGAACTATTATTCCCCGTGGAGATGGGACATGCAATGTTGGATTCTTTACATACATTACTAGGTATATGGACGCAGGATAGGTGTTTCACTGTAATACAATTTACATTGTAATTAATAAAGTCACCACTTTTTATTTAGATCTAGGACAATGTGCATGATAAGTTTTTTTTTTTTTAGGATTTACCACCTGACTTTTAGCTTACTCTGTACAGTGTGCCTTGATTGGCTCTGGTATCCAAGCACTTTGATTGGATGACCTCTCTCATCTCAAACTGATGACATCAGACCCAAAACTTTAAAAGGTCTGGTAACCCATGTGCTAATCCATTATCGCCTCAATCCCCGATGAAGCCAGTCTAACTGGTGAAACATGTTGAGGAGGCTTAGGAGCTTATTTTAGTAGCTAGATGGTATGTTCACAAATAGGATTATGTGGTAGCAGCCACGCCAATATATCCTTACTTTAGAATATGGAATTAGTTATCAGGATTTGAACATGGTCTCAGTAATATGATCTCAATATAGTAAGAAGAATTTGTTGTTAGGGTACAAGTAATAATTGGGATCCTATAAAGTAAACAGTATACTGATATCCTAGGACATTACTGACTAAACAGGTTTTAAAGAGTTTTTTCCTTTAAATAGTCCAATGAAAAGTTAATTTTTATAGATTAGGTCTATTCACCTTTGGCAATTTGTTGATAAACGAATCCTCTTCTCGGCATACCTTCCTCTTTTTAGCTGCTGGAGGGACACTGGGAGCAGGTACTGACTGGAAGGAGGTCAGGGAGGATTGTATTTCCTGGCAGACTACCTCTATAATTTACTCTCTTAAGGAGGACTGCTCCTCTCTGACAACTTTATCTGTGCATACTCGACACTTGAGACTCGTGGTCTTGGCTTTGCTTCTTAGTGCAAATTTGTTGTCCCCCTGAAAAAAAGTGGAGAAGGAAAAAAGTTCTTATACCTTGTACCTGCACCATGGAGGGGAATTCCAATGCCTGTATATTTACAGTGACTGTAACAGCGCTAGGCTTCACAGATGCAGAGTGGGATGGCCCTGAACTCTCCATACTACCACCATCGATTTGATCCTACTTTAATTTGCCCTGTGTCCAGGGGGTCTTTATGCAGGCGACCTGATCAGCGCCTCCTCTGCATCAGAGGGACTCCTTTCCCCATGTTCCCGGTGGGAGGGACCTAATAGGATAGTATTCGTCGGTCTCCTATGATTTTCCACCTTAGAACGCAGAACCGGAAGTGACCTCATCAGCAGACACTTCCGGCGACTGGACGGCTTCACCTGTGTTCAAGCGAGGGACAGCGGAAGCACACACCACCACCACCACCACGTCCGAGCATCACTGGTCCAACTAGCGAGGAGAAAGGAGGTGGGCTGGAGAGCTCAGAGTGGCCTCCAGCCTGAAGACCCCCCCAGACTTTACCCGAAGGCGAGGACTGCAGGGGAGAGTCCTAAGTCCCTAGGAATGAGGAAGAGTGCATGAAGAGGAGAGGAGAGCCCAATCAATCTCCCGCTGTACAGCTATCTTCCCTAGTGTCTGCCACCGGCACACAACACTCTAGGATGACCTCTTCATCCCTATAAGGACAGAAAAAAACACTGGGAAGAGGTGAGAGGAGCTATTTGACTTCTTTCATGTTTCCTGTGCCTATTAAGATGAGATGACATCCTCCTGTGTGCTGTCGTGGGGGGTTGTTAAAGAAAAAAGACATTTTCCCACGGTGCTGAGGTCACAGGAGTTCATGCCGGCAGCGAACACAGACTCAGTGACGTCACCGCTAGTCACTGAGCCTGTGGGCGCTGCTTCCCATTCATTCCCAAGTAGTTTACAGCACGAGCGGTCGCATTAGCACCGCTCCGGTTGAAAACTGATTATCCCCAGATATGGATTGCGTCATGGGAATGACTGTACGCCGGACAGGTATTGTATAGTGTTGGTTTATTTTTGTTTACAGGAGATCGAAGGATTCAAGATGGGATTAGCAGTGTAATAAAGATGGAAAAAATTGAAGGTTTGTTTTATCATAAAAGACTTTATTCTTAATGTGTTTGTTTATTTAACCCTTTTCTTACTATAGGATTAGTAATGGATAATGTCATCTTACAATAGAAATGTGACATTAACGCCATGCCACCGCTACAGGGCAAGTGGGAAGAACCCGACAAACTCCAGAATAGGCACATCTAATAGATGCACCTTTTCTGGACAGCTGCGGCAGCCCGCACCTATTAATTTTGCCGGGTTGGTTCAAAATATAAGGGCCACGTCGTTTTTTTTTTTTCTTTCCATTCTTCCCTGCTTGCGCTGTTGCCAGCGGAGCAGGGGAGAATGACAGCCGCGTTCAGCACCACATGAGTCAGTCAAATCCTCAGCAAAAATGCAGGCCTAAAAATGTTTGCGGATTTGCTGAGTTTTTATATTCATCCACCATCTGGTAACTAACTCAAAGCTCCAAATCACAAGAGCGTTATTTGAATTGATGAAAAATCCATTTATTAATAATGCAAACATTTTTTTAACATAAATACATTGCAATAAAAGCTAAGAGCACAGGAACAAAGAGCAACACACCCACGTTGTGGACACGCCCCCCCGAGGAAGCAGGCGAAACGTGCGTGTCGGGGTCGCATGATGGGACTCCCACTCTACTCTTTTGCTGTGAGGATCTAGGTAAAGTGTCCTTGGTTATTCTACATGCGGTTTACATCTAATTGATCAATTATATTAGTAACGCTATTTCACCGGTTATGTCTGTAATATCTAACTACACATGCCTCCAGGTGGGGTTTTATTCAATGACCAGCAATATTGATCTTCCCTAGAAAAGGCGTTTTTTGCATATAGTGATTTGCCAAAGTCTTTATACTGGGCTATTGCCTTTACAGGGCAGTATATACTTTTTATAAGACACTTAGAAATATATTTTTGACCCTATTAGCTTGGTGTAACCAGGTCATTTACCATACAGCAATATACACAATTTGTGGTTGAGTCTATCCATCATTTTCTCTTTGTTCCTGTACTCTTAGCTTTTATTGCAATGTATTTATGTAAAAAAATGTTTTACATTATTAATAAATGGATTTTTCATCAATTCAAATAACGCTCTTGTGATTTGGTGCTTTGCGTTAGTTACCAGATGGTGGATGTTCATAGTTGGTTCTTGAGCATACCTGTGTTTGTGATTTGGCAATTGTGTGTATAGTAATTCTGATTTACTGTTGTTTCATCAGTGTGCCTATTAATTATGGATTGTAAAGCCAGAGAAACCTCATGGCTTGCTAAGGCGACAAATGTATTTAACCCCTTAACCCCCAAGGGTGGTTTGCACGTTCATGACCGGGCCAATTTTTACAATTTTGACCACTGTCCCTTTATGAGGTAATAACTCTGAAACGCTTCCATGGATCCTGGTGATTCTGACACTGTTTTCTCGTGACATATTGTACTTCATGTTAGTGGTAAAATTTCATTCAAATAACTTGCGTTTATTTGTGAAAAAAGCGAAAATTTGGTGAAATTTTTTAAAATTTTTATGCCTTTAAATGACAGAGATACAGCACACAAAAAACTTAATAAGTAATAAGTAATTTTTTTTGTTAGGAAGTTATAAGGGTTAAAAGTTGACCAGCGATTTCTCATTTTTGCAACACCATTTTATTTTTACGAACCACATCACATTTGAAGCCACTTTGAGGGGTCTATATGATAGAAAATACCCAAAAGTGACACCATTCTAAAAACTGCACCCCTTAAGGTGCTCAAAACCACATTCAAGAAGTTTATTAACCCTTTAGGTGCATCACAGGAATTTTTTGAATATTTAAAAAAATGAACATTTAAATTTTTTTCACAAAAAAAATACTACAGGTTCAATTTTTTTTATTTTACCAAGAGTAACAGGAGAAATTGGACTGCAAAAGTTATTGTGCAGTTTGTCCTGAGTACACTGATATGTTGGGGGGGACCACTGTTTCGCCGCATGGCAGTGCTCAGGAGGGAAGGAGCGCCGTTTGACTTTTTCAATGCAAAATTGGCTGGAATTCAGATCGGACGCCATGTCACGTTTGGAGAGCCCCTGATGTACCTAAACAGTGGAAAGCCCCCACAAGTGACCCCATTTTGGAAACTAGACCCCCCAGGGAACTTATCTAGATATGTGGTGAGAACTTTGAACCCACAAGGGCTTCACAGAAGTTTATAACGTACAGCCGTACAATTAAAAAATCATATTTTTTCCACAAAAAAGATCTTTTCACCCTCAATTCTTATTTTTCCAAGGGTAACAGGACCCTAAAAGTTATTGTGCAATTTGTCCTGAGTACGCTGATACCCCATATGTGGGAGAAAACTACTGCATGGACACACATCAGGGCTCAGAAGGGAAGCAGTGACGTTTTGGAATGCAGACTTTGATGGAATGGTCTGCGGGTGTCATGTTGCTTTTGGAGAGCCCCTGATGTACCTAAACAGTGGAAACTCCCACAAGTGACCCCATTTTGGAAACTAGACCCCCTAGGGAACTTATCTAGATGTGTGGTGAGCACTTTGAACTCCCAAGTGCTTCACAGAAGTTTATAACGCCTGGGCGTGAAAATTAAAAAATCATTTTTTTCCACAAAAATGATATATTTGTGCCCCCAATTTTTTAGTTTGTTTTGTAATTTGTCCTGAGTATGCTGATACCCTATATGTGGGGGTAAAACACTGTTTGGGTGCATGGCAGAGCTTGGAAGGGAAGGAGCACCATATGACTTTTTCAACGCAGAATTGGCTGGAATTGAGATCAGACGCCAAGCTGCATTTGGAGAGCACCTGATGTGCCCAAACAGTGGAAACCCCCCAATTCTAACTCCAACCCTAACCCCAATACACCCCTATCCCTAATCTCAGCCCTAACCCTAGCCCTAACCCTAATGGGAAAATGGAAATAAATACATTTTTATTTAATTTTATTATTTTTCCCTAACTAAGGGGGTGATAACGGGGGGTTTGATTTACTATTTATGGCGGTTTTTATGTTTGGCAGCTGTCACATGCTAAAAGAGGCTTTTTATTGTAAAAATAGTTTTTGCATCACCTCATATTGAGAGCTATAATTTGTCCATATTTTGACCCACTGAGTCATGTGAGGTCTTATTTTTTGCGGGACGAGTTGACGCTTTTATTGGTATCATTTTCGGGCACGTGACATCTTTTGATCGCTTTTTATTCTGATTTTTGTGACGGAGAATGAACAAAAACCAGCGCTTCATGAATTTCTTTTGGGGGGTTGCGTTTACACCGTTCCGCCAGCGGTAAAATTGATAAAGCAGTTTTATTCTTCGGGTCAGTACGGTTACAGCGATACCTCATTTAGGTCTTTTTTTATGTTTTGTCGCTTTTATGCAATGAAAACAATTTTATATAAAAAATAATTATTTTTGCAACGCTTTATTCTGCGAGTTATAAGTTTTTTATTTTTTTGCTGATGATGCTGTATGGTGGCTCGTTTTTTGTGGGACAAGATGACGTTTTTAGCGGTACCATGGATATTTATATGCGTCTTTTTGATCGCGCGTTATTGCACTTTTTGTTCGGTAGTATGATAATAAATCATTATTTTTTGCTTCGTTTTTTATTTTTGTTCAATGGGTTCACTAAAGGGGTTAATTAATGGGACAGTTTTATAGGGCGGGTCGTTACGGACGCGGCAATACCAAATATGTGTACTTTTATTGTTTTTTTGTTTTTTTTTTTATTTCCAAAAAATGAATTTATTAGGGATTTTTTTTTTTTTTATTTAGCGATTTTTTTTTTAAAATTATTTTTACACTTTTTTTTTAACTTTATTACATTGTCCCAGGGGGGACATAACTGTCATGTGACAGATGCCTGCGCTTTGCAGGCACTGTGGAAGCCAGCTCCCTGCAGGCCCCCGAAGTGTCCCCGTCACCATCTTGGATTCGGGGACCTGCAGGGATGGAGCCCCCCACAGCAGCGCTGCACATTGCGCTGCTGTGGGGGGCTCAGGGAAGCACGGAGGGAGCCCCCTCCCTGCCGATGCTTCCCTTTAACCCCCGGTACACCGCGATCGTGTTTGATCGCAGTGTGCAAGGGGTTAACGTGTCCGTGACCACCCCTGACACATAGTGCCGGGTGTCAGCTGTGATAATCAGCTGAAACCTGGCCGCGATCAGCGGCGCTCACCATGTGGGCGCCGCTGATCGCTGTGACGTACTATCCCGACCCTGGGAATTAAGTCCCAGGGCACATGGACGGGATAGTACGTCACATGGCAGAAAGGGGTTAAAAAGGGTACAGGATCAAATTTGGGTTCAAAATCCATTACTAGTCAAGAAATTTTAAAGAAATACAAAAATGCACTTCATAAAAAAAACAAAGTCTGGTGGACAAAAACTGCCTAACAAAATTACTGGGATCAGAAAATTATACCACAGGGATTGAGGATCCAGGTGCATCCGTCTTTTGAATTGGAAGATGATAACCTGATCCAAAGATGGATTAAAGCAGCCACCACTTGTTCTCTTGCATTTATCCACATAATTTTTGAGAAGAATATCTTGACTCTGGCTGAACTGGAAGAAGATATTTTAGATTTACAAAAGAAACTTCAGGCAGAAATGACGGCTGCCACTTTTCAAGAAGCTATCTCTAACTTGGAAAAGGATATGGAGAAGTGGGAAAAGACGATTAGTACCGATAAATTTAACAAATATGAACGGGATAGTTCAGATTATGCAACGGGTAAGATTTTTCGCTGGCAGATGAAAAAAAAGTCCCTCCAAAAGGGGCTTTTCACGCAATTCTTCAGTGAGTGAGAGTGGGAGCCAAGCCCCTGAATATAACCAAGGGCCTCGAACCAGACAACATGGAAAGAGAAATCAATATTCACACAAGAATCGACAGGATGATCACTTGAAGGTGATTAATTTATCTAAACATGTATTAACTGATATCCAAATTTCTCTTTTACAAAAGGGGTTGACTTTTTCTTTTTCATTCCACCTAGACCCATTCACATTAACTAAAGATTTACACCTGTTTTCAAGAAAGTTGGTACAACAAAAGATGCATGCGAAACCTGACCAATTAGAGCTTTTTCCCACAAGGGAAGAACAAGAGGCTTTGGCCAACCTTCAATCCTTTATGGATGAACTGACTCCAGAGGTGAGCAATATTCCCAATCAATGAGTAAATCTACAAAATTCCCTCCACTTTCACTAGTACCAGCAGTGGAGATTTTCACTAAATTAGTATCAGGAGACAGTCTCATTATCATTGAAACAGAAAGGTGGGTCAAATTTAACAGGTCAAGAGAGGTTGGCTTTGTCAACAATGGAACAATGGGATGATGTGGTGTTCAAGATGGCCGACAATGGCGGAAACATCGTCATTTGGCAAATAGAGATGTATAAAACACAGGCTGAGAAATTGCTGAATGATAAAAAGTGTTATAAACAACTTATGCTCAATCCAACCAGCAAATTTCAGCAAACATTGGTGGATATTCTTGAGTTGGCACTTGAACAACACATCATCCCTAAAAAACTAGTGGATTTCGTTAAGAATCTCAAGCCAAAATTACCCACTTTCTACTTGATCCCTAAGGTTCATAAAAATATCTATGACCCCCCAGGAAGACCAATAGTCTCCAGTAAAGAGGGATTGTGTGAAGTTGTGTGTGACATCATTGATCACTTTCTAAAACCATTGGTACAGGAGCTTCCTTCATGTATCAAAGATACTACAGCGGCCTTGAACCATCTAAACCATGTCCACTTAAATGAGGACATGGTATTAGTAACAGCTGACGTAGAGGCGCTTTATACGTCGATCCGTCATGAGGACGGCATCAAGGCCGTCCAATGGTTTTTGTTATCAAGTAATTTACGAGATCGGTTGGTGCATAGCCATTTTGAGTCCGACAAAAACAAATTAAGATGTCAAAATATTGTTTTTTTTCCATGTGGCCTATGCAAGGCCTGTGCCAATTTGGTGAGGAGTAACACCTTCGAGAATTATGATGGTTCAAAAGTGTTTGAAATTCGGAGACATATTACATGTGCTACAAAAGGGAGTTATTTAACATGCTTCTTGTCCCTGCAAAAAAGTATATATCGGGCTCACATCCCGTGAGCTAAAAATTTGCACTAGAGAACATTGCCTTGACATAGAAAAGACCAAAATGGTCATGGATGACACAAAAATGGTCATGGAAAACACTTCCTAGGCATTTCAAAAAATATCATGACTAAGTCCTCTGGTTTAAAGATTAACCCCTTAATGTCCAATGAAGGACACAGTCCGTCATCAGACATCTCCCCTGCTATGATGAGGGCTCCGGCGCTGAGCCCGCATCAAAGCCGGGACATGTCAGCTGTTATGAACAGCTGACATGTGCCCGCAATAGACACAAGTGGAATCGCCGTCCGCCCGCGCCTATTAACTAGTTAAATCCCGCTGTCAAAGCTGACAGAGGGCATTTAAATAACATTTCCGGCCGCCGGGCCGGAAATGACCTCATCGTCGACCCCTGTCACGTGATCGGGGGTCGGCGTCATGTTGCCTGGACAACCAGAGGTCTCTATGAGACCTCTATGGTTGTTCCAGGCATATGGCTTTCAGCGCCACCCGGTGGTCGGCGCTGAAAGCACAGC
Organism: Dendrobates tinctorius; assembly: GCF_039654945.1. NCBI lineage: Eukaryota > Metazoa > Chordata > Amphibia > Anura > Dendrobatidae > Dendrobates > Dendrobates tinctorius. The sequence continues at coordinate 17,707,280 of NW_027361932.1, read as the reverse complement.
AAAAAATCTGCTACATATGGGCGATCTGCTAGTGAAGCATGCCAAATGTAAAAAAAAAAAAAAAAATGTTTAAAAATAAAAAAAAATTAGAAAAACCTAAAAGTTCAAATCACCCCCCTTTCGCCCCAATCAAAATAACACAGTAAAAAAAAAATCCCACATACACATATTAGGTATCACCGCGTTCAGAATTGCTCGATCTATCAATAAAAAAAAGCATTAACCCGATCGTAAACGGCGTAGCGAGAAAAAATTTTTTGGTCGCCGCGACATTGCATTAAAGTGCAATAACGGGAGATCAAAAGAACGTATCTGCACCAAAGTGGTATCATTAAAAACATCAGCCCGGCACGGAAAAAATAAGCCCTCACCCGACCCCAGATCATGAAAAATGGAGACGCTACGGAAAATTGCGCAATTTTTTTTTAGCAAACTTTGGAATTTTTTTTCACCACTTAGATAAAAGAGGACATAGACATGTTTGGTGTCTATGAACTTGTAATGACCTGGAGAATCATAATGGCAGGTCAGATTTAGCATCTAGTGAACCTAGCAAAAAAGCCAAGCAAAAAACAAGTGTGGGATTGCACTTTTTTTGCAATTTCACCGCACTTGGAATTTTTTTCCCATTTTTGAGTACACAACATGGTAAAACCAATGGTGTCATTTAAAAGGACAACTCATCCCGCAAAAAATAAGCCCTCACATGGCCATATAGACGGAAAAATAAGAAAGTTATGGCTCTGGAAAGAAGGGGAGGGAAAAATGAAAATGCAAAACCAAAAATACCCCTGGTCGTTAAGGGGTTAAATGCATTGATGTATTAGCCCTGAATTCTAGGGGTGGTGACATAGGAAGGGAATTGGCTAAATTAGAATGTAAGTGGATCTACAGGTTGGGCACGCTTAGCCCACGTGGTCTTAATGAAAATTCTGGTTTTGGAGCATTTTTATAGGTGTTTTTTCAGGTATACATGTTTAGTATTTCATTTATTACTTTTTGTTTTTAATTTTAATTCTTTCTTGACTATTTTAGTCTGTGGGTACGGTTCATGGTAATATGTTTTTATTTGTTTATTTACTTATTTTTCTTTATTTTCCATGCTTTCTGATATGGGTTGTGTGGAGCCAGCTTTTTCATTTGGATATGCCTGATGGGAGAAGATCTTATGGGTTGGTCTGTCCTGGACACGAGATAAGAATTACAGCTTTTGGATGGAATCAAGTGTCTTTCTGGATCATTACAGAGAGAATAATCATCACAGAGAGAGAAACTTACCAAGCTTCTAGATTCCATGTAATACCGTACTTATTTGGATGAAATTTAAGTGACTAAGTGACTCATCCCCTGTGGGGTTTTCTATGGCAGGTTTTTATATTTTTTTGTTTTTTTTGGTATTTTGATAATACATTCTTAATAAATGGGATGATAATGTTTCTTGATGTGGCCATGAGAAATAACAGAAAATCCAAAAACCCATAAAATCTATATAATAATTTTCATTGTATAATAGTTTTTTTCCCATTTGGCTTTGTCCCAATATTTGGATGTCTACGGCTGGTTTCACATTTGCGTTACAGGTCACAGCGCCGGCCTGCGCACGGCCACTGCTAAGCCCTGCCCCCTGCCGCACCTCCGACGGTAGCTCCGCCTCCGGCGCTGCATGCATCATGCGTCCCCTATCTTTATCACTGAGGACGCAGGCTGTGCGTAGTATGCGTTTGGCGGCGCCTGCGTCCTTTTGACTGTGCGCCGACCAGCACCAAACGCAACCTGTTGCAATTTGGTTGCGCTCGGCGCACCGTCAAAAGGACGCAGGCGCCGCCAAACGCATACTGCGCATGGCCTGCGTCCTCAGTGATAAAGATAGGGGACGCATGATGCATGCAGCGTCATGTGCCCGGAGGCGGAGCTACCGGCAGAGGCGCTTCAGGGGGCGGGACTTAGCGGCGGCCGTGCGCAGGCCAGCGCTGCGGCCTGTAATGCAAATGTGAAACCGGCCTAAGTCTGTTTTTTTGTCCTATCAAGTTTTATATATTGTCACTAATCAGCAGTAGTCACTAGTCATTGCTTCTTTAGGGATAGTTATGAAAAGGAGATTATTGTCTTTACATGAGATTTGCACTTAGTCACTTTATTATGCACTCCTTAGCACTTTATATGTTAAATATTTATAGATTTTTTTGGCTAGTCCTGTATTTCTTTGGGTTAGCTTTTGCATATGCACTTAGATTTATTCCTTTATAAGTAAAATCTTTTTCTAAGGTGCACACTGTTATTACTTAGACAGGGCTTGAGGACCTATACACATAATGGTTCACATTCACACATTGTTTACATTACTAGCATTTTTGGAGTGTGCTTTATTGGACACATTTTTTTTCACTCAGCTCCGTTCTGATTAGTGCGCATGCGCTGGCTTGTGCGCGCCCGTGACATGCAGACATCGGTCTTAACACTGTCTCCACATATTCTGGCTGCGTCATATTAGGCCTGTTTCACACTTCCGTTTGTGACTATCAGTCAAGATCCGCCGATTTGAAAAAAAACGGATCCGCCATTTTTCTTGGCGGATCCGTTTTTTCCTCATAGACTTGCATTATCGGCGGATCTTGACGGATGGTCGTCCGTTCGATTAACTTTTGTACGGATCCGCCAAGATTTTGGCGTCCGCTCAGCAGCCCGGAAGGACCATGTAACGTTTTTTTGGTGTCCGGATCCGCTATTTCCGGATTTAACCCGCATTACTGTCTGGCTGCTGGGAAAAAAATCTCTCTCTCTCCTTTTCCCCAGCCCCAGGCGCGGTTCCTTTAAATTTTTACCTTCAGTGGATCCGTACATCCACCGATCCGCTGACCCCCGTTTCTGTCAGTCCGCCTGCGGATCCGTTTTCCACTATTTTGGCGGATTTTAACTGACAGAAAAAACTGAAGTGTGAAACAGGCATTACGCTATGGTTTGTGGGAGGTCCACCGCGACCGTGCCTGCTTGTTGCCTTTGACAGGAGCCGTGCTCCGTCGGCGCATGCGCCAATACACCAGACGGGCTGATTCACTATCTGATTTAGACAGCGTTCCTATTGGCTAGGGCTCATATTTAAAGCAATACACCCACGTTGTGGATGCGCCCCCCGAGGAAGCAGGGCGAAACGTGCGCGTCGGGGGTCGTATGACGGGACTCCCACTCTACTCTTTTTTGCTGTGAGGATCCAGGTAAAGTGTCCTTGGTTATTCTACATGCGGTTTACATCTCATTGATCAATTATATTAGTAACGCTATTTCACTGGTTATGTCTGTAATCTCTAACTACACATGCCTCCAGGTGGGGTTTTATTCAATGACCAGCAATATTGATCTTCCCTAGAAAAGGCGTTTTTTGCATATAGTGATTTGCCAAAGTCTTTATACTGGGCTATTGTGTATACAGGGCAGTATATACTTTTAATAAGTCACTTAGCAATATATTTTTGACCCTATTAGCTTGGTGTAACCAGGTCATTTACCATACAGCAATATACACAATTTGTGGTTGAGTCTATCCGTCATTTTCTCTTTGTTCCTGTACTCTTAGCTTTTATTGCAATGTATTTATGTAAAAAATTTTTTTGCATTATTAATAATTGGATTTTTCATCAATTCAAATAACACTCTTGTGATTTGGTGCTTTGCGTTAGTTACCAGATGGTGGATGTTCATAGTTGGTTCTTGAGCTTACCTGTGTTTGTGATTTGGCAATTTTGTGTATATGAGTTTTTATATTGCATTTTATCGTCTTTCTATGGTGTGTGACAGCGTGGTAAACACCGTCGCGGTGGTTCTTATCGGCAGTAACGCTACAGCCAGTAAGACCGTCGGTCAGAGTGCTGCATGATCATGCTGTCAGATGTCAGCATGATCCCACAGCTGACTGTGATCTGCAGGGGTGACCTGCGGTAAAAAGCTGGCGTGGGCCGATGAGACTACTGTTCCCATTGGGCTATATCTGCTGTCACTGATAACAGTGACAGCAGGTGCAGCTGATGGGAGAAGTATCATCTGCCGGTGCCTGTGCTCACAGTCTAACCCCTTTATCTCTAAGGCCGGGGTCACACTAACCGACGCAAAATACGGTCAGTATTTTACATGCGTAATACGGATGAATGGCCCCTGAACAGTGCTCCATATGTCATCCGTAATCAAGGTGTGGTCGCATATTTTGCGCATGTAAGCATCCGTATGTAATCCGTATGGCATCCGTATGGCGAGATTTTCTCGCAGGCTTGCAAAATGGACATATAATGGAGCCCTATGACAGGGTTTGTAACAGAAACCAAAGAATAGATATAGACACATAGAATGCATATATATATATATGTGTGTGTATTCTATGTGTATATATCTATTCTTTCGTTTCTTTATTAAAACTGTCAGTGAGAGTTTACTGTATAGCGCACTGAATTGCCGGCTTTGCTAAAAGACACCTGGTGCGTATTTCTCGCAAGTCACATGTGTGGTCCGTGTGTAATCCGTATTTTTTGCGCACCCATAGAGTTGCATTGGCGTACTACTGCCTTAGTACGCTGACAATCGCAGCATGCTGCGATTGGCACGGACCGTAGAATACGGATGAGAAATATACGGCTGGTGCGAGGGACCCCATAGAGAATCATTGGTCCGTGTCTAATGCGTGCTTTTAGCGCCTCTCACTCGTCCGTATTCCTCGCCAGTGTGACCCCGGCCTAAGGGTGGTTTGTGCGTTAATGACCGGGCCAATTTTTACAATTCTGACCACTGTCTCTTTATGAGGTAATAACTCTGGAACACTTCCATTGATCCTGGTGATTCTGACATTGTTTTCTCGTGACATATTGTAATTAGTGTTAGTGGTAACATTTCTTTGATATAACTTGTGCTTATTTGTAAAAAACAAACAAACAGAAATTTGGGGAAAATTTTGAATATTTCGCAATTTTCCAACTTTGAATTTTCATGCCCTTAAGACAGAAATATTTCACACAAAATAGTTAATAAATAACATTTCCCACATTTGAAGTCACTTTGAGGGGTACATATGATAGAAAATACTCAAAAGTGACACCATTCTAAAAACTGCACTCCTCAAGGTGCTCAAAACCACATTCAAGAAGTTTATTAACCCTTCAGGTGCTTCACAGGAATTTTTTGAATGTTTTAAAAAAATGAACATTTAACTTTTTTTCACAAAAAAATTACTTCAGGTCCAATTTTTTTTATTTTACCAAGAGTAAGAGGAGAAATTGGACCGCAAAAGTTATTGTGCAATTTGTCCTGAGTACGCTGATACCTGATATGTGGGGGGAACCACTGTTTCGGCACATAGCAGAGCTTGTAAGGAAAGCACATGCTGCTGAACCAAAAATCCCTACTCCTGATGTGTTTTCTGGGGATCGGTCTAAATTTTTGAATTTTAAGAATAATTGTAAATTATTTCTTGCCTTGAAGCCTAACTCATCGGGGAGCTCTGCGCAGCAGGTTAAAATTGTCATCTCCTTGCTGCACGGCGATCCCCAGGATTGGGCGTTTTCTTTGACACCTGAAAATCCTATTCTGACTATTGTGGATGCATTTTTTCAAGCCTTGGGGTTGTTGTATGATGAACCTAATGCTATTGATCAAGCTGAGAAAGCCCTATTGGCATTGAACCAGGGTCAGGATTCTGCAGAGTTATACTGTCAAAAATTCCGAAAGTGGGCGGTCCTTACTACATGGAATGATGGTGCCTTGGCAGCTCTCTTTCGCAAGGGTTTATCAGAAACTGTAAAGGATATTATGGTGGGATTTCCTGTTCCCTCTGGTCTTGACGATTCTATGTCATTAGCCATTCAAGTTGATCGGCGTTTACGTGAACGTAAAACTACACGAGAGGTGTTGCCACCTTTTCAACAAATGTCTGAACCTATGCAATGTGATAGAGTTTTGTCTAGGGTGCAACGTCAGGAGTATAGAAGTCGTAATAAGCTGTGTTTTTTTGTGGAGATGCCTCTCATATTATTTCTGTCTGCCCTAAACGAGAGAAACGTTTTGCACACACATTTGCTGTGGCGTACAACCTAAGTTTCTTTTGGCAATTACTCTGATCTGCTCCTTATCCACATTTTTCGCCAAGGCTTTTGTGGATTCAGGGGCGGCTTTGATTCTGATGGATTTGGATTTTGCTAAACGTTGTGGTTTTCCCATGATACCTCTGCGGACGCCTATTCCTTTGAAGGTATTGATGCTACTCCTTTGGCGGAGAATAAACCTCAGTTTTGGACCCAGGTGATAATGCGGGACACCCCAGACCACCAAGAAAATTGTAGATTTTTGGTACTGCATAATTTGCATGATACTATTGTTCTGGGTTTCCCTGGTTACAAATCCATAATCCAGTTTTGGATTGGAAATCTGTGTCTGTGGTGAGTTGGGGCTGTCGGTGTGCTCTTGGTGACACTCCTGTTTTCTCCACCTCTCCCCAGTCTCATGATGTTCCTGACTATTTGGCTGATTTTTATGATGCATTTAGTGAGAGTAAGTCTGCGTCCCTGCCTCCTCATAGGAGTTATGACTGTGCAATTGAGTTGAGGCCTAGGTGTAAATTTCCCAAGGGTCGACTTTTCAACTTATCTGTACCTGAACACGAGGCTATGCGATCTTATATTAAGGAGTCGTTGGCGAAGGGTCATATTAGACCATCCTCTTCACCCTTAGGTGCTGGGTTTTTTTTCGTGGCTAAGAAGGATGATTCATTAAGGCCTTGTATTGACTATCGTTCCCTTAACAAGATTACGGTTAAATATCAGTATCCATTACCCCTGATTTCTGATTTATTCTCCAGAGTTAAAGGTGCCTGCTGGTTTACTAAGCTTGACCTCAGGGGGGCGTATAATCTTATTCGCATCAAGCATGGAGATGAATGGAAGACGGCGTTTAATACTCCGGAGGGACATTTTGAGTACCTGGTGATGCCTTTTGGGCTCACTAATGCCCCTTCTGTCTTCCAGTGCTTCATGAATGATATTTTCCGGGACTTTGTGGATAAGTTTTTGATCATCTATTTGGATGATATTCTGATATTTTCCAGTGATTGGGATTCTCATGTGGAACATGTTCGGACTGTGTTCCGGATTTTGAGGGAGAACTCCCTGTATGTTAAGGGATCGAAATGCCTTTTTGGTGTACAGAGGATTTCATTTTGGGGATTTATTTTGTCTCCGTCAACTATTGAAATGGACCCGGCCAAGGTACAGGCCATTTATGATTGGGTTCAGCCCACTTCTTTGAAGGCTCTCCAGAAGTTTTTGGGTTTTGCTGATTTTTATCGTAAATTTATAGCTAATTTTTCTGGTATTGCCAAACCACTGACTGATCTGACCAAGAAGGGCGCTGATGTGCTGAATTGGTCTCCAGAGGCTGTTTTGGCATTTCAGGAGCTGAAGCGGAGGTTCACTTCTGCTCCGGTTTTACGGCAACCTGATGTCTCACTTCCATTTCAGGTAGAGGTAGATGCTTCGGAGATTGGTGCAGGAGCTGTTTTGTCCCAAAAAGATCCGGTGACTTCTAAAAGGAATCCCTGTGCCTTCTTTTCCCGAAAGTTCTCCCCATCTGAACGCAACTATGATGTGGGGAATCGGGTATTGTTGGCCATGAAGTGGGCATTCGAGGAGTGGAGACATTGGTTGGAGGGAGCTAGACATCAAGTTGTGGTCCTCACTGACCACAAGAATTTGATTTACCTGGAGTCAGCCAAACGCTTGAATCCTAGACAGGCTAGGTGGGCCTTGTTTTTTACGCGTTTTGATTTTGTGGTCTCCTTTCTTCCGGGCACTAAGAATGTTAAGGCAGACGCCCTTTCTAGGAGTTTCTTTGCTGATTCTCCTATTGTGACCAATCCTACTACCATCCTAGGTGAGGGGGTAGTTCTTTTTGCCATCTCGCCCGTTTTGAGACGTGCCCTGGAAGAATTTCAGGAGGACAAACCTGAGTGTTGTCCTATGGGAAAATTGTATGTTCCTGACCAGTGGAGGAAGAGAGTGATGTCTGATGTTCATTGCTCTGCGTTGGCTGGTCATCCAGGTATTTTTGGTACCAGAGATTTGGTGAGTCGGTCTTTTTGGTGGCCCGCCTTATCTCGTGATGTCAGGAATTTTGTGCAGTCTTGTGGGACTTGTTCCCGGTCTAAACCCTGTTCTCGTTCTAGTGGGTTGTTGATGCCCTTGCCGGTGCCCAAGAGGCCATGGAGCCATATCTCAATGGATTTTATTTCTGATCTTCCTGTCTCTCAGAGAATGACTGTTATCTGGGTGATTTGTGATAGATTTTCTAAGATGGTCCATCTTGTACCACTCCCAAAGCTGCCATCTTCCTCAGAGTTGGTGCCCTTGTTTTTACAACAGGTGGTTCGGTTGCATGGGATTCCTGAGAACATTGTGTCAGACAGAGGAGTCCAGTTTGTCTCCAGATTTTGGAAAGCCTTTTGTTCCACGCTGGGAATTCAGTTATCCTTCTCCTCTGCGTTTCACCCACAGACCAATGGGCAGACTGAGAGAACAAACCAGACTTTGGAGTCCTATTTGAGATGTTTTATATCTTCTGATCAGGATGATTGGGTCTCATTTTTGCCCTTGGCCGACTTCGCTCTAAATAATAGAGCTAGTTCTGCCACACTGATGTTGCCCTTTTTCTGTAACTTTGGGTTTCATCCTCGATTTTCTTCAGGGCAAGTGGAATCTTCAGCCTGCCCAGGTGTGGACACTGTGGATGCAGCAGATTTGGGACCAAGTGGTGGATAAGTTGTCCCTCTCTCAAGAAAAGGCCCAGCGGTTTTCCAACCGGCATAGGACCATTGGTCCGGTTTAAAGTGGGTGATATGGTTTAGTTGTCGTCAAAAAAATATCTCTATGAAGGTTGCGTCTCCAAAGTTCAAGCCAAGATTTATTGGGCCTTATAGGATTTTGGAGATCCTTAATCCGGTTTCTTTTCGATTGGCTCTTCCAGTTACGTTTAAGATCTATAACGTGTTTCATAAGTCTCTGTTGAAGAGGTTTGTTGAGCCAGTGGTTCCTATGGCGGCACCTCCTGACCCTGTGTTGGTTGAAGGTAATGTGGAATATGAGGTAGAGAAATTTTAGGGAAATTTTAGAGGGATGGGCAAAGCAGTTGGGAGACCAAGAAGGGGAAGAAAAAAATCTTGAAGGGGTGGATGGAGATGAGGAAGAAGATAGTAATCAGAATCTGGAGAGACACTCAATACAGGCTTATACATAGGGCTATATATGGTTTCAATTTTTTGAATATTAGACAAGAAAAACTGGTGAAATATCCGAAATGTGGTACGGAAAGAATGGACTTATACCATGGGATTTGGCAGTGTGGAAAAATTGAGGGATTTTGGAGGCAAGTTCAGGGGTTGGTTCGAACAATCTGGAATAGAAACATGGAGCTGGAACCAATGGCTTGGCTATTCTATTATCATCATCAGGAGGGAGGAGACAAAGGAGGGGGTACAATACCATCTCTCTTCCACTATATAGTCATGATAAGTAAAAGGGCAATTCTCCAGAAATGGTTGGTGAGAGAAATTCCCTCGAGAGAAGAGGTGATAAGCCAGCTGAAAAAACCGCTCATGCTGGAGAAAGTGGTGGTGGAGAGGAGCAAGGAAAGATCCACAGCAATTTTTTACAGTAAATGGAGAAAGTACATAAGTGGTACATAGTACATAGTTTTGAAGGCTGAAGGAAGACCTTATGTCCATCTAGTTCAGCCTATTTTTAGTGCAGCTGTTCTGCATTGTTGATCCTGGGGAAGGCAAAAAACCCACAGAGTAAAAGCCAATTTTCTCCATAGGGAAAAAAATTCCTTCCCCTAAGCTGGGTCAACCATCTACCTATAATATTATGTTATTCGTAACCTTCTATACTGTTACTCACAAGAAAAGCATCCATTCCTTTCTTACATTCATTCAGTGAGTTGGCCATCACCACTTCCTCAGGAAGAGAATTCCAGATCCTCACTGCTCTTACCATGAAGAACCCTCTTCTATGCTGGTGCAGAAATTGTCTTTCCTCCAAACGAAGAGAATGCCCCCTTGTTCTTGTCACAGTCCTTGGTACAAACAGTTCATTGGAGAGATCTCTGTATTGCCCTCTGATATGCTTGTACATATATATTAGGTCTCCCCTAAGTCTTCTCTTTTCTAGATTAAATAGACCTAATTTTGATAACCTTTCTGGGTATTGTAGTGAACCAACTCCATTTATCATTTTAGTAGCCCGCCTTTGAACCCTTTCAAGTTCAGTAATGTCTTTCTTGAGCACCGGTGTCCAAAATTGCACACAACACTCCAAGTGTGGTCTGACGAGGGATATGTACAAAGGGAAAATTATGTTTTCATCTCGTGTCCCCAGACCTCTTCTAATGCATCCCATGACCCTATTTGCTTTGGTGGCAGCTGCCTGACACTGGGCACTCCAATTTAGCTTCTTAGTGACTAAGATGCCCAAGTCTTTTTCCATGTCTGATTTCACCAGCAGTTTCCCATTTAGTAAGTAATTGTAGCATCTGTTTCTCCTTCCCATGTGCATAACCTTACACTTATCTGTGTTAAACCTCATTTGTTATTTTTCAGCCCAATTCTCCAATTTACTCAAATCTGTCTGTAGTTGCAAACTGTCCTCCTTTGTGTTAACTACCTTACATAGTTTTGTATCATCTGCAAATACTGATATTTACTGTGTAAGCCATCCACTAGATCATTAATAAATATATTAAATAGTAGGGGGCCCAATACAGAACCCTGTGGTACCCCACTAGTAACCCTGGCCCAATCTGAGTATGCACCATTAATAACCACTCTTTGTTTTCTATCACTAAACCAGCTACCTACCCATCTACACACATTTTCCCCTAGCCCAAGCTTTCTCATCTTACTTACCAATCTTTTATGTGGGACAGTCTCAAATGCTTTAGAGAAGTCGAGATAAATGACATCCAATGATTCTCCTTGGTCCATTTGAGAGCTTTCATCCTCATAGAAGCTGATCAGGTTGGTTTGACAGGAGCGATCCTTCATAAATCCATGTTGATATGGAGTTAAACATTTATTAACATTGAGATATTCCATAATGGTATCCCTTAGAAACCCTTCAAAATTTTCACCAACAACAGATGTTAAGCTTACCAGCCTATAGTTTCCTGGCTTCCTTTTACACCCGTTGTTGAATATTGGTACCACATTTGCTTGCCGCCAATCAAAAGGAACAGACCCTGTTTCTATAGAGTCTTTAAATATAAGGAATAGAGGCCTGTCTATCACATTACTTAACTCCCTTAATACCCGAGGGTGAATTCCATCAGGGCCTGGTGATTTGTCAATTTTAATCTTACTAAGGCGGTTCTGCACTTCTTCCTGGGTTAGGCAGGTAATACTTAATGGGGAGTTTACATTACTACTCTGCATTTCCCTTGGCAAATCCTTTTCCTGTGTGAACACTGTTGATAAAAAAGTATTTAAAACATGGTATATGCTCAGGAGAAGAAATAAGACAAATAATGTTAACATTTGTATCTACTGAATGCTATATGAAGGAAGATCTGTTAGGATCCCTAGGTAAGCTGAAAATATAGGGGGAGGTTCCGAGGCGGAGTCGCATGCGGAGTGGGAGGGAAAGGGGGAGGGAAAGGGGGAGGGATAGGGCTGTTAAATAAAGGCCCCGTCACCCACAGCGATGTCGCTAGCGAGATCGCTGATTTTGTGACGCATCAGCGATCTCGCCAGCGAGATCGCTGTGTGTGCCCGGGGATCAGCGACCGGCCCCCCTGCCGGTTATCGCTGATCGTGCAGGATCGTCCTGGGCCGTTTTTCGGTTGCTGGTCTCCTGCTGCCCAGCACGCATCGCTGCGTGTGGCAGCGAGAGACCAGCAATCAGCGACGACCAAGGTAAACATCGAGTATCCAGAAGTCGCGCGGCTCTTAGATACCCGATGTTTACATTAGAAACCAGCGTGTACGGCGGTTTCCAAGGTAAACAGCGAGCAAACAAGAGTCGCGCTGCTCCTGGATACCCGATGTTTACATTAGTAACCAGCGTCGCTGGTCCTGATCGCTGGGGTTGTCTTGTGACAGCTGACCAACGATCAGCCTAACGATGTCCCAGCGATCCTATCATGTCGGATCGTTGGTGGGATTGCTGGGACATCGTTATGTGTAACGGGGGCTTAAGTTTGGATTTAAGACATAAGTAACTGTTGAAGGATGGGAGGAGGAAAACAGGAAGGAAGAATATATAAGGAGGAGGAGGTGAAAGAGGCAAATTGGAAGGATTATGTGAATTTATTGAGATTCCTTGATAACTATTACGACGTTTGATATATTTTTGTATGCTAATACTCATCCTTTCTATTCTATAATTTGTATATTTTATGTAAGAAAATCAATAAAAAACTGGTTTAAAAAAAAAAAAAATTATGCGGGAGCCCACACAATTTTTTTTCTTTAAAATTAATAGTTGCGGCGCTTAGAAACCAGCTGTTTACCTTTGTTACCAGATCCCTGCACCAGCGCGCTAGTATCTAAGGTACACAGCAACGCACGCGCTCGTCATCGCTGTGCTGATCGCTGGTGAAGCTGCCTGTTTGGCAGCTCACCAGCGATCATGTAGTGACACACCAGCAATCCTGACAAGTTCATATCATTGTCGGGATCGCTGGTGAGTCGCTATGTGTGACAGGGCACTAAGCCTTGAGCTAGGTGTCAATGACAGCTGCTGCCCTAATCCAATTACCCTGATGCCACACTGCATCAGCATGAAAAAGGTGGTGTTGAGCCAAGAAAATACATCACAAAACTTTTTTTTTTTAAATATCTTTATTTAGTTAAAAAAGCCTTCATTACTGAAATAAAAGCATGCAAAAACACACCAAAGTGTGGCAAAAACGTGCATGTTTGCCGCACCGTTTTTCCTGCCAAGAGATGCAGAATCCTTGCAGAAATTTCTGCAATCAAATACACAACGTGCGCACATAGCCTTAAATGGAAACCCCGATGTAAGTGCTCAGCATAGTGCGCCGGATAAATGGATCCTAAATGTTATATAAAATGTTCTATATAAAAGCTTCAACTCAATCTACAAAAAAAGTAAGTCCCCACTCACGTCCGTCATCTGTTAATGGAAATATAGGGGGCTTCCACGTTACTGGTAGCACAAAGGCTCTGGAAAAGCAAAATGGTTCCTTGCACCTCAAAAGAATTTCAGCACATTCTGCACTCCAAATCTAAATGCCCCCTCCCTTCTGAGCCCCAGTGTGTCTAAACCACATTTAGCGCCAACATTTGGCATTTCTGTAGCGACGAGAGACGGCCTCATTTACGGATGCCTGTCTCCAGAAGCATGAGGTGGGCATAATGAACTGGTCACTTCAACATGCTGGTCACTACAACGGCAGTTTGCAATTTTTACTCACCAACAACCACTGCTGTTTGTTTCTGGAAAACACCAATGGAGTCAAAATAGTCATTACACCGGTAGATAAATTCCCAAAGGAGTATATTTTCCAAAATGGGGTCATATGAGGGGGAATTTGCTTTTCTGAGATCTAATCTCCCGAGATTTTAGTGCCGAGATCTTCATCTGTGCATGCGCCGCCCCCCCGTCAGCCATTTTCCCAGAGTCCACCACATAGGAAACCATGGAACTGCGGGGGCTCTGTCCTTTCACCAAATGTTGGCAGAGCTCCCCGCAGCACCACCGGACACCCGCAGCGGTGCGCTTCACATCCGAGCACCTCCTCATCACAGCCTGCGGCAACGCTTCACTCTTGCCTCCTCCGCAGCCACCACCCTCGGTAAGCAATAAGATGCATGGATTATAAGAAGCACCACCATTTTATTAAAAAACTGTTTTTTTTCCTATTTTTCTCAAAATTTGGGGTGCGTCTTATAATCCGCTAGATAATTATTTTGTGTGACATGACTCGGATTTAAGGGCATAAAAATTAAAAAAAAGTGTGAAAATAGGAACATTTTCACAAATTTCCAATTTTTTCACAAATAAACGTAAGTCATATGACATAAGTTTTATCACCATCATGAAGTACAATAAGTCACTAAAAAATGATATTAGAATCAGTGGGATCTATTGAAGCTTTCCAGAGTTATGACCCCATAAATTAACAGTGGTCAGACTTGAAAAAAATAGGCCTCGTCAGAAAGGTGAAAACAGGTTTCATGGTGAAGGGGTTAAAGAAAATATTTTAATGTTGATGTTTATAGCAGCAAACGGTACTGTCTCCCACTGAGTGACATCCACTCATCTTTTATTGGCAGAACATTGGTTAACTTGAACTTTTTGTCAGATTCTCCCTGACTTCTCACCAGATATTCACAGATTAAACTACACTTGAAACAGTTACAGAACTAGAAAAAGAGCCCAAGCAAAGATGATGCCTGAGGACAGAGTCCTCCTACAGATGGGTTATGTTCAACTGCAGGTGGAAGTTGTGCCACCTAGTCAGAGATGTAAGATTTATGGTCAGAGATGTAACAGTGGATATTGATATGGAATCCAATTATAACTTGACTGTTAGGCCGGAGTCACACTAAACGTATGAAAAATCGGTGTCTACGTGCTGAGAGTCACACGAGTGTAATGCAACTGTCATGCGAGTACAATCCGATTTTTCACACCTAGCATCCAATTTACATCCAATGGTAATGCGATTTTAATATGAGCTATTACATAGCGGAATTCTCTAAACTATTCACACATTGTTTTCAAAGGAAATATTCTTCAAAACATACACACACTATATATATATATATATATATATATACACACACACACACACATATACATACATATATACACTAGATGGTGGCCCGATTCTAATGCATCGGGTATTCTAGAATATGTATGTAGTTTAAAGGGAATCTGTCACCGGAAGTTGCAGGCCTATGTAAATGGCCTGGGTCCGATCCGTTGGACGGCGTTTGTTCTTTTTTTCTCCACCCCATCCGTGGCCCCCGTCCGCACTCTTCTCCGGTATTTTTCTCCATTGTTCGCGCGTGCGCAAAGCAATCTTGCTTCGTGCACGCGCAGTATGCTTTGCCCAACTGCGGGAAAAGCCAAAAATCATTACTGCGCATGCGCCGGTACACTATGTCCTGAAAGTATTTCGCTGTGTTCCAGAGAAGAGTGTGGACGGGGACCACGGATGGGGTGAAGAATAAAGAAGAAACACCACCCATCGGACCGGACCCAGGCCATTTACATAGGCCTGCAGATTCCACACTGAGCGAGATCGCTAGCGCCGGTCGGGATACTAGCGCTGGTCATCTCCCAGCTGCGTCGCCGCTGACCTCCGTGCAGCAGGAGATGACACGAGGCAACTGTCGGGAGATCAGCAGCTAGCACCGCAGATCTCCTGACGGTAGCGGTGGCGTGCGCCATTCGAATTCCGCGACCAATCAGCGATGCTGGATTTCCGTTACAGACAGACAGAATTAGATGATTATATAGTAGATTATATATATATATATATATATACACACACACACACACACACACACACACACATACACTCACTGGCCACTTTATTAGGTACACCTGTCCAACTGTGTGTTAAGACTTAATTTCTAATCAGCCAATCACATGGCGGCAACTCAGTGCATTTAGGCATGTAGACATGGTCAAGACAATCTCCTGCAGTTCAAACCGAGCATCAGTATGGGGAAGAAAGGTGATTTGAGTGCCTTTGAACGTGGCAAGATTGTTGGTGCCAGAAGGGCTGGTCTGAGTATTTCAGAAACTGCTGATCTACTGGGATTTTCACGCACAACCATCTCTAGGGTTTACAGAGAATGGTCCGAAAAAGAAAAAAAATCCAGTGAGCGGCAGTTCTGTGGCCGGAAATGCCTTGTTGATGCCAGAGGTCAGAGGAGAATGGGCATACTGGTTCGAGCTGATAGAAAGGCAACAGTGACTCAAATTGCCACCCGTTACAACCAAGGTAGGCAGAAGAGCATCTCTGAACGCACAGTGCGTCGAACTTTGAGGCAGATGGGCTACAGCAGCAGAAGACCACACTGGGTACCACTCCTCTCAGCTAAGAACAGGCATCTGATGGCTACTTTCAGCAGGATAATGCGCCATGTCATAAAGCTCGAATCATCTCAGATTGGCTTCTTGAACATGACAATGAGTTCACTGTACTCAAATGGCCTCCTCAGTCACCAGATCTCAATCCAATAGAGCATCTTTGGGATGTGGTGGAACGGGAGATTCGCATCAGGGATGTGCAGCCGACAAATCTGCGCCAACTGTGTGATGCCATCATGTCAATATGGTCCAAAATCTCTGCGGAATGCTTCCAGCACCTTGTTGAATCTCTGCTACGAAGAATTGAGGCAGTTCTGAAGGCAAAAGGGGGTCCAACCCGTTACTAGCATGGTGTACCTAATAAAGTGGCCAGTGAGTGTACACTTGTGCCAAAAGTATTAGCACCCCTGCAATTCTGTCAGATAATACTCAGTTTCTTCCTGAAAATGATTGCAAACACAAATTCTTTGGTAATATTATCTTCATTTAATTTGTCTTGAATGAAAAAACACAAAAGAGAATGAAGTATAAAGCAAAACATTGATCATTTCACAAAAAACTCCAAAAATGGGCCAGACAAAAGTACTGTCACCCTCAGCCTAATACTTGGTTGCACAACCTTTAGCCAAAATAACTGCGACCAACCGCTTCCGGTAACCATCAATGAGTTTCTTACAATGCTCTGCTGGAATTTTAGACCATTCTTCTTTGGCAAACTGCTCCAGGTCCCTGATATTTGAAGGGTGCCTTCTCCAAACTGCCATTTTTAGATCTCTCCACAGGTGTTCTATGGGATTCAGGTCTGGACTCATTGCTGGCCACCTTAGAAGTCTCCAGTGCTTTCTCTCAAACCATTTTCTAGTACTTTTTGAAGTGTGTTTTGGGTCATTGTTGTGCTGGAAGACCCATGACCTCTGAGGGAGACCCATCTTTCTCACACTGGGCCCTACATTATGCTGCAAAATTTGTTAGTAGTCTTCTGATTTCATAATGCCATGCACACGGTCAAGCAGTCCAGTGCCAGAGGCAGCAAAGCAACCCCAAAACATCAGGGAACCTCCGCCATGTTTGACTGTAGGGACCGTGTTCTTTTCTTTGAATGCCTCTTTTTTTCTCCTTTAAACTCTATGTTGATGTCTTTGCCCAAAAAGCTCTACTTTTGTCTCATCTGACCAGAGAACATTCTTCCAAAACGTTTTAGGCTTTTTCAGGTGAGTTTTGGCAAACTCCAGCCTGGCTTTTTTATGTCTCGGGGTAAGAAGTGGGGTCTTCCTGGGTCTACTACCATACAGTCCCTTTTCATTCAGACGCCGACGGATAGTACGGGTTGACACTGTTTTACCCTCGGACTGCAGGGAAGCTTGAACTTCTTTGGATGTTAGTCGAGGTTCTTTATCCAACATCCACACAATCTTGCGTTGAAATCTCTTGAAAATTTGGTTTCTCAAGTCCTCAGACAGTTCTTTGGTCTTCTTTCTTTTCTCCATGCTCAATGTGGAACACACAAGGACACAGGACAGAGGTTGAGTCAACTTTAATCCATGTCAACTGGCTGCAAGTGTGATTTAGTTATTGCCAACACCTGTTAGGTGCCACAGGTAAGTTACAGGTGCTGTTAATTACACAAATTAGAGAAGCATCACATGATTTTTCAAACAGTGCCAATACTTTTGTCCACCCTCTTTTTTATGTTTGGTGTGGAATTATATCTAATTTGGCTTTAGGACAATTCTTTTTGTGTTTTTTCATTTAAGACAAATTAAATGAAGATAATAATACCAAAGAATTTGTGTTTGCAATCATTTTCAGGAAGAAACTGAGTATTATCTGACAGAATTGCAGGGGTGTCAATACTTTTGGCCATAACTGTACATATTATAGATAGAATAAAAGCTGGCAATTCAAGTGCCGTGTATGATAAAATCACAGCATGACAGGTTAGAATAGAATAGATATATACGGGGGGAGTGGCGATGTAGCGGAACTGTGAGGACACACTCAGAAGGAGCTCCCATTATCCTGGCGTTTATCCTGCACACAAAACCCCCTAAGTGTACTATACCTGCCGGTGACACGGTTCCCTGGGCTCCTGAAAGCTTCAGGCTCCCCGGGAGGTGCGATAAGCGGCTCCGGTGAGGTGAACTCTGTGGGTGTTCCGGCAGGAGAGCGGGGCCTGTAGTGGACGGCGGCCATCTTCTCCTGCACCCTCTGCTAGGAGAAAACCAATCTGCGGATCACACTCATGAGGGGACTGACGGACCAGCACGGTGATTCTCTGGGGGTAATTGAAGGGGTAGCATGGTGTGAGCTCTGGGAAATGAACCCCGCACTCCCCTGGTGATAATAGCTGGCCCGCGGTTCCTGCCATTTTAGGGATCTTTACACCCAGACCGCGGTCCCCCCTTGCAGGCACTGCAATATACCCTGCGTTACAGGACCTGGGTGATGGCCCCAGGCTAGTCACAAGTTCAGCACTTCATCTTATTATCCTATTCTGAGCTCTCTGCACTCATTTATACTACCAAGCCTAAACGAATATACATGTACTTTAGATTAAAGGCCCCTTCACACATAGCGACGCACCAGTGAGCCCGATAACGATCCGACCTGGCAAAGATCGTTGGTGCGTCGCTACATGGTCGCTAGTTAACTTCCAAACAGTCTGATCTCCTCAACGACGCAAGAATGATCAGCGATCTGTATAACGAGCTCGTCGGTCGTTAGGTCCTTGTCACACTACTTTATTGTAACCGATTCCGACCTCGGTGGGCGTGCTTCAGCGTTTCCCTTTCAATGCCCCCCAGCACTGATTGGTAGTCACTGCTGCGCTCTCATTGGCTAGCGGCGTCATAAAAGAAAGCGTATTAGCGCTTCAGTTTATATCTCTCGAGCTCTGTGGTTTATTTCAATACCAGCATTGTTCCCGTTTGAGACACAAGTGCAGTTTTCGTTGATTTTGCAACTCGGCCTTCTTCAGTGACCTTGTTGAAGACGCAACAGCGATATTTTCCAAGTCCTGCATTTTTGGCTCCATCTGAAGACGCAACAGTGCAATTTCACAAGACCTTCTTCATTTTTTCCTCCATCATACCTTCTGCATTTTTGCCACCATCTAAGGTAGGTTTTGTTTTTTGTGTAAAATTATTATGTTTGTATGCGCAATGTCCTTGGCATCCTCTTTTTTTTTTCTTGCCGTGTCCACCCCCATTGTCGCTTTTTTTTAAGCATTAACTTTTCTAGGTCTGCGATCCTGGATCTGCAATTAAAATTCAATTTTACCTTTTGTATGTACATTGTGTCCATATGCACTGGCCTGGGCAGCCATTTTAGCTTTCATACCGTGCCCGCCCCCATTGTTACTATTTTGGAGCGTTATACTTTTATAGCTCAGCGATCATGTTTCTGCAATTACAACTCAATTTTACCTTTTGTATGTACATTGTGTCCATACGCACTGGCCTGGGCAGCCATTTTAGCTTTCATACCGCGCCTGCCCCCATTGTTGCTATTTTGGAGCGTTATACTTTTATAGCTCAGCGATCATGTTTCTGCAATTACAACTCAATTTTACCTTTTGTATGTACATTGTGTCCATACGCACTGGCCTGGGCAACCATTTTAGCTTTCATACTGCGCCCGCCCCCATTGTTGCCATTTTGGAGCATTATACTTTTATAGCTCAGCGATCATGCATCTGCAATTACAACTCAATTTTACCTTTTGTATGTACATTGTGTCCATATGCACTGGCCTGGGCAGCCATTTTAGTTTTCATACCGCGCCCGCCCCCATTGTTGCTATTTTGGAGCGTTTACTTTTATAGCACTGGCCTGTAATGTCACGTTCTCACCATTTCCTTTTTTTTTTTTTTCAGATGTCATCAAGTAGCCAAGAATTCATTCGCTAGTTGATTGAGTTGTATCGGTCCATGCCATGCCTGTGGAAGGTCAAGTCGGCGGACTACAGCAACAAGTACAAGAAGAAAGAGGCGTATGAAAAACTTGTGCTGCTATTCAAACAACATAATCCCGGTGAAACGGTTGATGAAGCAGTCGTAAAGAAAAAATTCAGGCACTACGGACTGTGTTCAAAAAGGAATTGAACAAGGTTGAAAAGTCAACTAGGTTGTGGGCGGGTACTGAAGACGTCTATGTTCCGAAGTTGTGGTACTACAACTTAATGGAGTTTACCCGCGACCAAGAAGTACCCCGACTTATGCTTAGTTCTATGACGCTGCCAGATGAAGAAACAGTGATACAGCATGACTCCCCTCTTGCCGATTTAAGTTTATTTTGGGTTTCCCTCTAAATTGCAATTAAACATAAGTATGTGCATGGCATAGTTGAATTGAAAATAATGAGTCCATGATTCATTTTCCAGGGTCCAAAAATTTTCCCTTCCACTACAGATTAGTATAAAACTTTAACAGTTTTGTCCCACCATTTTTTTTTTACCAAAGGTGAATGGCATTTCATATCCTGTACCGCTAGTCCCCCCCTCACATTATTTTATATGTTATCTATTTATAGAACATTATTTTAATTTTCTGTGTTTAAACATGCTTTTTCTGTTCTTGCAGGATCGTACTGAAGATCTGTCACCAAAACCATGTGGCAGTCAGGACATCCCTATGAAGCCAATCACTACCGAGGACAGGACTCCAATCATTACAGAGGAGGCACGTGAGCCAGCTGGAACTTCCACAGTACAAAGGCATCTCACATTGAGTCACAAAAGAAAGGCCACTGCTCCGCCGTTACCTGAGTTTGTGGATTTGGCATAGAAAATTTTGGTACAGCAGGACAAACAACCCATTGGTGGGTTTGCACATATGGTTGATGACAGACTTCGCACACTTGATCAAACGCAAAGGCTGCATGCTGAGCGGTAAATTTTTGAGACTTTAAATAAAGCTGCTGTCGGCAAACTGACTGATACTTTTACTCTGTTGGATGCCCATTCACTTTCCCAAAACTCATGGCCGCCGATGCAAGACCATGTTACAAGCACACCAAGAGGAGGATTGAGCTAACACAAACCATGAACTTTGGGCCCCCCCATTATCAGTCTTCCCCATTCTTCAATCCAGCAAGGCAGCAACTTACCATATTTTTCGCTTTATAAGACGCTCCGGATTATAAGACGCACCACAAATTTTGAGGAGAAAAATAAGAAAAAAGTATTTTTTAATAAAATGGTGGTGCGTCTTATAATCCTTGCATCTTATTACTTACCGGGGTTGGTGGCTGCGGTGTAGCGGGGTCCCAGGCTCGCTGCTGGAGGAGGCAGGCTGCATTCAGGGATGAGGGGGGGCTCCGATGTGTGCCGTTGCTGCTGATGCAGGGTCTTGTGCTGCTGCCGGGTTTTTCCGCATGTCCGGCGGTTGCTGGCCGATGCTGCGGGTGTCTCCGGTGCCCAGCGGTGCTGTGTTGTGTGCCCGTCGATGCCCAGGGCTCTGCCGACATTGTGCGACAGTCCAGAGCCCCGGCATTTCCTCAGTTCCCTGTGTGCCGGTAAAAAAATGGCCGCCGCTGCGTGCAAAGATGGGATCTCGGGACCCAGTTCTCGAGAGATGAAATCTGAAATCTCATCTCTCGTGAGCTGGGTCCCGAGATCCCATCTGCGCACGCGCCGGCGGCCATTTTTTTACCTGCACCACCGCGCGCACACAGGGAACCCAGGGAAAATGGCCGCTGGCGCGTGTGCAGATGGGATCTCGGGACCCAGCTCTCGAGAGATGAGATTTCAGATCAAATTTTGGGGAAAAAAAGTGAGTCTTACAAAGCAGAAAATACGGTAATGATTCAGACTGTTATTATACACAATTATAGTTTTTCTTTTTTTTTTTAGTTCAATTACTCTATGAAGCCCTTTTTTGTGGTTTGGTGTTACTTTTAAATACTTTAATAAAACTACACTTTTTCCATAACACTTGATGCCTGTTTCCATTTCTTTGGGGGCTGCGAAAAGTTGTTAGCTGGGCGACAAAGGCGGGGTTAATGGGCTGGTGTTTTGTCATGGAAAGCATGCCATTTGTGCTTAAGTGACGCAAAATTTGCCCTAATAAAATGTTTGTTCTTTTATTACATTAATATCTAATATGTTATGATGTAAAAAAAAGTGACACAGGAGCAAAGCAAAGTGGTCCAATTTCGTAAACGTTTTTTTTTTCTACATTTTTGTTAACAAATTTATGTTATAAAACATAATAAACTTAAATAAAAAAATAAACTAAAAATAAAATAAACTAAATAAAAAAAAAATTAGTAAAAAAAAACCAAAAAAAAAAACAATTTAGTGCATTCCAACCTGGGGTTGGGCTGCCACAAATCTATCCAGCATCACTCCGAGGGTGTTCAACGCAGCCATCGCCCTCCTGTGTGCTGCCAGCAGGTCCGGTAAGGTTGGTATTTCTGTTGAGGGAATAGTACGAAATGAAAATAGTCTATAGGATTTACAATCTGCTGTGCACATGCCGCGTTTTTTTCACTGTAAAGTAAAGTTTTTTGGGGGCTGAAATTTTTTTTGGGCTGCAAGTCCCCCTCTCAGCTTATACATGAGCCATATACCTGGGGGTCGGTGGGGGAGGGGGAGCGGGGGTGTCGAGATCATACTTACCTCACCTGGCATGGTCTCTGCAGCTCCCCCGCTTCTGCACAGTCTCCCTTCCTGCCTTCAGCGGTCACATGGTAACGCTCATTGAACTCATGAATATGCGCATATTCATGATTGTAATGAGCGGTACTACATGACCGCTGAAGGCAGGAAGGGAAACGGTGGAGAAGCGAAGGTGCCGCTGCAGAGACCGCGCCAGGGGAGGTAAGTATAGCGATATTCACCTGTCCCCCGATGCATCGCTGCTCACAGCAGCTGCTGCATCCTCTGTCTGTGACATTTTGCCAGCAGAGGGTGCGTTGACGTGGTTAATGCTTGCCTTGCCCTCTGCTGCCTGAACGTCACTGACAGATGACATGGCAAACAGTGATGAGCAGCGAAGGCCCCCAGACTGGTGAGGTCCTGAGCAGGAGAGGCGAGTTTGCCTTTTTTTTTTTGGTGCAGCAAATGGGGGCATAATATATGGAGCATTTTATGGGGGCAGGATATGGAGGGCATATTCTATGGAGCAGCATATGGGGGCATAGTATTAGGTGGCAGCATATGGGGGCATAGTCTATGGGGCAGCATATGGGAGCATAATCTATGGGGCAGCATATGGGGGCATATTCAATGGAGCAGCATATGGGCGCATAGTCGATGGAGTCTTAGAGCATTATATGGGCATATTGGGGTGTGTTTTGTATGGAGCATCTTATGGGGCCCATCATGAACTGTATGGAGCATTATATGGGGCTCCTCATTCAATATGGATATGCAAAAACATTTAACAAACTGATGTCTCACTTAATTTTACTGTTTCTGTTATCTATTTTTATGTTTGAAATTTACCAGTAGCTGCTGCATTTCGCACCCTAGGCTTATACGCAAGTCAATACATTTTCCCTGTTTTTTGTGACAAAAATTCGGGAGGGGGGGTTGGCTTATACACAGGTCGGCTTATACGTGAGTATATACGTTACTTGATAGCGGTCAAACACTTACGGTTTTGTGGCACCTCTGCTTCCTCAGATGAGGCGATTTGAGCCCTTCCAGAACCTGTGGTACCGCCGACTAGGAAAAAAAGAAAAAAAAATGTACCCGACAGCTTTTAAACCAACCAAATATAACCTAGATAATGTTATTCAATTACCGGAGGTCGAGTCTGCACCAACTTCACGGAGTGATGCCGGAGAGAATGCATCCCTTGGTGAGGAGGTGGACGACCCTATTTGAGGCAGAGGTGTTGAAGCTGGCGAGGGTGTCCTTACGGGCTCTGGATCAGGAGATGGTTCTGGGGCCGGCCTTGCCTGTTCAGTTGAGGCTGGTGGTGCCGCAGGTGATGCTGGTGCCGCTGCATGAGCCGCGGTTGAAAAAAAATTATATTGAGCGCAATACTACTTCATCTTGAGTGGTGCGTTTTCACATGGGCCAAGGTCTAAATTTATAAAGCGTGTGCAACTGTTTAGTGTTAAGCGTTTTGCTGAATGTCACAATGAACTTCATTAGCTGTAGTCCGATTTTTTTTTTAGTGGTCCTGCGTGCTCCTGTTCCCAAGTAAAAATAAAATTTTCCTTTTTTTTCTCCCAACAGTATAGCCTGACTACAGTCAAAGAAAAAAATTGCATAAAAATGTTATGTAACATGAGGCACATGTAATCAACAACACTCACCATGATCCCTTCTCACTTGTTCTTGGAGGCTGGCGAGGAGGTCTCTGGAGCGCCAGTTTTTTCCGTATTTGGGTGGTTGTGCGCTCCACTCCAAAGCGGCTTGACAATCCTCACCGGATCCTCCGCAACACAGCCCGCTTGTGTCGCATTGGATGTACATGGACCTGTTCACACGCATAATCCCGCCTCTCCATCTCCTGAACCAGGTAGCACATTTCAGCCTCCCCCCAGGGACTTGGTCTTTGCCTTGCAGCCATAGTTCCTGCTATGTACTTCATGCCGCAGAAAGGACGCCAACAAGAGCGTCGTGACGTCATGATGTCCGCGCGCCTCAGCTGGTGACGCTACAGCGTCCTCGAAGGGAACCATCAACAAGGGCGCTTGACGGGGACGCTATAGCATCCTCAAAGGGAGCACACGACATGGCCACTTCACGGAGACTCAACAGCGTTGTTACTGTGTCGCTGGCCTGTATATACCGTGCTGGGCTGGCCTGCATATACCGTGCTGGGCTGGCCTGCATATACCGTGCGGGGCTGGCCTGCATATACCGTGCGTGGCAGGGCTGTATATACCGTGTGTGACTGGGCTGTATATACTGTGTGGGGCTCGGCTATATATACACCGTGCAGGGGTGGGCTGGGCTCAGCGCATGTAACTACAAGCAAAATGCTTCTGTGTGATGTGCAATATGTTAGCATTTGGGGCCCCATTTTAAACTTTACCTAGGGCCCCACTTTGCCTAAAACCGGCCCTGTCCGTCAGCCACAGGCAACAGGCACAAAGGGCTGCACATGTGCACGGCGCTATTAAAAGTAATGTTACAGACACGCATGCACATAGCATACCGGCACGTTACGTGACGGATTTTTTGTAAAGAACCACAAAGACTTCGTAAAGTAATAAAATAATGAATTTATTGTAGTATTTATAACAAATAAAGAAAAGAGAAATGTTTAAAAATACACATTTGCACACAATATATGATGCTGCCTAGTAACTGCACCAGGCCCATTAAAATATTCGCAGTATTTCTCCCGGGAGGCCTTCGCATCATCCGTTTCTTCCTTTTGTGAGAGCTTAAAGTCCTGGTATTGCGGGATCATTATCACGCCAGCCACCTAAAAGTACTTCACCATTTGTCTGGTCAACACAGTCTACAAAGCCAGGCGGACTGTAATCAATAGCATTGCGCCGCCGCAGGAAATTATGCAGCTCACAACAGGCCATAACGACAGAGACTATGGATTCCAGCTTAAGGTTTATGGGTGTGTGGAAAATTCGGAAGCGGCTGGCCATGATGCCAAACGCATTCTCAACAACCCTTCGTGCCCTCGACAAGCGGTAATTAAATATCCGTGTTTGGTCCGTAACAATTTTTGGGGGGAATGGTTTGAGAAGGTTAGCATGAAGCGGAAAGGCTTCATCACCGACAAAACAAAGTTAAGGTTGTCGGTTGTCTCTAAGTTGGGAGGCAAGTTCAGGTCACAGTTGTTTAATCGCTGTCCAAAACGTGTGTGTTCTAAAACTCCCCCATCTGAAACCCTGCCGTTCATGCCAACATCAACATTTATGAACTCATAGTTGGCATTAACAATCAGGATTACACTGAAATAGCCCTTATAGTTGAAATAATAGGATCCGCTTTTCGGCGGTTCAGTGATCCTCACGTTTTCCATCCAAAGCCCCACCACAGTTTGGGAACTGCCAAAGCCGCTCAAAATCAGAGGCAATACTTTTCCAGTCCGCCTCCGTTTTTGGAAACTGAATTTAGCTCCGTAGACTTTGGACAATGGCATTGCATGTTTCTGGAATCAAAGTGCCGAGTAGTGACAAAGAAACGGCAGAAGAAAATTGCAAATCTTGGAGTGATCGTCCGGTGGCCAGGAATCTCAGCGTGATGGCCAATCTTTCGTCTACCGGGACAGCAGCTTGCTTTGCTGTATTTTTCCTTTCAATTAATGGTGTCACCCTGGCAAGTAAAAATTTGAGAGATTCCTCAGACATACGCAGATAGTTCCTGAGGATTCTTCTCCTGCAGTTCTCTTACGAGCTGCATGTGTGAGAATTCGGACCTCTTTGCCAGCCATTCTCTGGTCCACATGCACCGCTTTCTTTTGGACTGCCTCTCTTGCATCTGTGCCTCTTCATGTTGCCGAGCACCCTCCAACAGCAAAGCTGCAGCCACTACAGCACGCTCCACGTCGTTCACGATATTAAAACTACAAAATAAAATAAAAATATTAGACAATTTTGAAAAAAGAGCTTAAAATGTATAAAGCCAGAAAATATCAACAATGGGGGCGGGCGCGGTATGAAAACTAAATGGCTGCCCAGGTCAGTGCGTATGGACACAATGTACATAGAAAATGTAAAAGAGAATTTAAATTGCAGATACATGATCGCTGAGCTATAAAAGTAAACACTACATTTCTTGCTACATGTTCACAGACTTACCAGTGGAAAAGCCAAACTTCACATGCCACAAATGCAAGCTTGTGTCCCTGTTGGAGGAAAGGTTGCAAAATCTCGAAGAGAGATTAGCTACATTGAAGATCATTAAGGAAGGTGAAGAGTTCTTGAACAGAGCAGAATTATCTCTTCATGTAACAGAAAGAGAAGAAATTCGAAGTGCACCTGAAGAAACAGAGGAATGGAAACGTGACCCAGAGAAGCAAGAGGATCGGGAGGCAGTCAGCACCCATACTGCTCAGGAACCAGTACCAGGCTCTTACGCAGGAGAACGATGAAGAAATACATCAGGATAAGACTTTGCCCACAAACAGCAATCTTGGGGGGCGTGGCTATGGAGTGAGAGGGAGAGGATGCTGGACGGGAGAGCTCCTTACCATCCTGCGTAATCCTGCAAGTTAGGACCCTTTTTCAGCAGCATATTCGGGGCTGCCTGGCCCCCTCTGGATACCAGGATCCCCCCTGGGCCCCCCGCAGGAGAACGGTGAGCGATCGGTGTGAGAGCGGCTGGAGGAGCTGGAGCGGGCGGCTATTCCCCACAAGGCGGCGGCCATCTTGGGCGCACGGCTCGGCTGCTGTGAGCTGCACGTCGGCCCCTACTGCTGCACCGCTGCTAGTGCAGTGAAGAGGACGCGGTGAGCGGAGGAACGAACTTTGGAGAACGGGGGTGGACGGCGGGGCCCGCTGGGAGCGGCGGCCATATAGGACGCTCGCTCTGTCAGAAGGAGTGCGGCGTCCAATCGCGACCTGTATCCTAAAGGATCTGAGAGGAGTGCGGTGAGTGCCCTGAAAGATGGGCCCTGCATAATTTCCTCTCTCTATTCTAAATCGCTGGCCTGCTGGTGCCATTACAGTGGGGGAATCTGCTCCCCCCTCCCATTGCTGCTGTCTCTCTGGGATTGGGTGTCCCCCCCCCGCCATAGGAGCCTTGGTGACATTCTATCTTCGGCTACACGAACTCTGCTCCCCCCGGGCTATAACTGATAAACGTGGCCCCTGCTGTATACATATAAGTGCAACAGGAGAATTTCTGGACTGTATAATTTCAGCTACACTGGGATACTTCGCGGTTCTTAATCATGAATTGGTCTAAGGGATCAACGGCAGCAGAAAAATTGAAGGAATTTGCCAGATCTGACCCCTCTGAGAGCGCACGCTATTTACGGAACACCTCCTCACAATCTCAACGTAAAAATCGTCCCTCAGTGGGTGGAGAGGAGATTGAACAGGAAGAAATGACCCTTAGCCTGCATTAACTGTTCAGATGCCTGTTTATCTCCCTCACCAGGATATCCCTGATGGAGAAAATAGACGATGTCTACACTGAGGGGGGGGGGAGACTCCGTCACGATATGCAGGCCATGAGGGGGCGCATCACGGAGGTGGAGACAAGAGTATCCCAGGTGGAAGACACCATCACGCCTATGGAGGCTAAACTAACTAAGGTAGCGGGATCTATGAACACCTGGAGGCAAAAGGCAGACGACCTAGAAAACAGAATGCGCCGGAACAACATCCGTGTCATCGGTCTGTCTGAACGCTCTGAAGGTCAGCACCCTGAGCAATACCTAGAAGGCTGGCTTAAGACCTCTCTGGGAGATGAATTCTCCTCGGTGTACGCCATTGAGAGAGCCCATAGAGTTCCCACCAAACCTCTACCTCCGGGGGCCGCGCCTAGGCCCTTCCTGGCACGTCTCCTCAACTGCAAGGATAGAGACACTATTCTACGCCTCGCACGACAAAAGAGCCCCATCAAGTTCAACGACGCCGTGATTTCAATCTTCCCGGATTTCTCCATGCATCTCCAGAAGCAACGTGCGCAATTTATCGACATCAAGAAGCGGCTCAGGGAAAGGAACATTGTATATTCCATGATTTACCCAGCTCGGCTTTGGGTTGTCCACGGGGGTTCCTCCGTGTTTTTCACGGATCCGGCGGAGGCTACCGAGTGGCTGCGGTCCCATAGAGGATCCCCTGCTAAGGAGTCCTAGAGTATCTATTTTCATCTGGATCCTTTCATTGCGGGCTTAATCGGAGCTCTCCTGGCGGACACCCAGAGAATTACAATACCGGACACTGGGTTCAGTGATGGTATCCCCTTGTTTGTTTTTTGATAAAGGAGCAGGACTTTGCTCCTATGTTACTAGGTTTATATTTTGTTGTCTTTTTTCTAAAAGCTTTAGTTTTAGCTTTCAGTGTTACTTAGATAGAGGTTGCAGCCAATGGAAGTCCTACTATGTGTGTGATGTCTCTGGGTTCTACTTGGGCACCGATACGCAACATGCCCAGACAAGTGGAGATGGGTTCTGAATTAATCTGCATGACGTGGAATGTGAGGGGTATCCCCCCGGAAAAAGATTAAAGTATTTTTACAGATTAGGCACTATCACCCTCATATTGTGGCTCTGGTCGAGACCCACTTGACCAGGGATACGGCTCGGAGTGTACAAAAGCCATGGGTTTAATGGTCTATACATGCATTTCACACCAGTTACTCTAGGGGGTCTCATTATTAATACACAAAGATGTAAGATGGGAGGTCCGGGAGGCCCGGAGAGACTCTGAAGGGCGCTTCATATTTGTGTATGCACTGATCAATTCTAGGAAATATGTTATTCTGTGTGTTTATAATCCCCCTCCAGCTGGTACGTCGATTCTCCAAAAAGCATTGAGTTTTGCTTTAAATTACCCAGACGCGGATGTCATTTGTATGGGGGATTTTAATTTGGTTATGAATAATTGCCTCCATAGATTGAGACTGGATGACGGAACACAGGGTGGGACCCCGGCAGTGGCTACATCCCAATTATCACAGTTTATAGAAGGTAGTGGATGGTTAGACCTATGGAGAACACGTCACCCAGAAATAAGATTACATACATTACATTTTTGGATCTAGTGGTCTGGCGATGTGGGTGGATAGTATTGAACATGGAAATAAAGGGATTTTAGACCATAGCCCAATCATTCTTAGGCTCAGGTTTGGCCCGCCAAGTAGTGGGATAACATGGAAGTTAAACCCTTTCTGGCTGAAACTGATCAAGTCACCCGACAGAACAATTGAGCAATTACATGTTTTTGTGTCCTCCCACCCCGAACCCCGGAATGTTAATTTATTTTTGGACACCCTTAACGCGTACTTGAGGGGCTGCCTATCTTCTACAATCTCCTACATCAAACGGGTGACGTCAGGGGAGGATGACGAAATAGAGCAACGATTGAAGGATTCGGAGGCTGCTTACATATCTAATCAAACTAGTGGTAATAGAGTGGAGTGGTTAACTGCCCAAAGATTATATACTCAACATATAGACTCCAAGTCCAAACGTAAATTATTTTTTACTCGCCAGTCCTACTTTGAGCTAGGGAACTAGTCTAGCAAATTCCTGGCCTATTTGGTGCGGCAGCACAATACAACTAACACAATATTACAGATCCGCAGCTCAGATGGTACAGTGGTGTCCTCGACGGAAGAAATAATGGAATATTTTCATGATTATTATAGCTCACTGTACAGTTCAAAAAATGACATTGGTAACCAGGGGTGTCTAGACTATCTATCAGATATAACGTTTCCCACATTGAGTGCTTCTCAGCGGGCCTTAATGGACGCTGAGTTCACTCTGGAAGAGATAGAAGATGCCATGAGGGATATAGCCTCTGGGAAGGCCCCTGGGCCGGATGGGTTTCCTATTGAGCTATACAGGAAATACCGGGAGATTTTAGCGCCACTTCTGTTGTCGGTGTTCCGGGGGATTTGGGGGGGGGGTCATGCTAGAGTCCTTCTATGAAGCTAATATAATAGTGCTTAAGAAAGAAGGGAAGGACCCTCTGGACTGTGGATCTTATCGCCCCATATCTTTAGTAAATGTGGATTACAAAATTTTTACAAAGATCTTGGCAACTAGGCCAAATTCAATTGTTTTGGAACTTGTACATCCTGACCAGACTGGCTTTATGCCTGGGAAGAGCACCAGCCATTAATATTAGACGGGTTCAATCGGTGGTTCAATATAGCTCCCTGATGCCGGACAATAGATGGGCATTGGCATCGTTGGATGCGGCCAAGGCCTTTGACTCCCTTGAGTGGCCTTTCCTCCATGCATGCCTGCAGAAATACGGTTTTGGAAATAGATTTTTAAAATGGGTTAATACATTATATATGAAACCTAAAGCCTGTGTCATTGTAAATGGTTCTGCTTCTGAGTCCTTTTCTTTGCACAGGGGGACACGTCAGGGGTGCTCCCTTTCCCCGGCCCTCTTTGCTCTTGCAATAGAGGCTTTGGCAATTTGCATGAGAACTTCTCCTAATATTATGGGTATAGAGATAGCAGATCAGGGAGACACCATAGGCCTATATGCTGCTGATATGATAATATTTATGGATAGAGCGGAGGAGACATTGACGGGGGTGATTGCCACTATAAATGAATTCAGTAGATATTCCAGCCTGTATATAAATTGGGAGAAGTCTGCTCTGATTCCTCTCTCTCACACCCCGATGCCGCGACTTGGGACTCTCTCCTTGTTGCCTATTGTACCACATTTTAAATATTTGGGTGTTCATATTTCTCAATCTAGCACACTTGCACTTGATCTACAACTTAACATATATCCATTATTAGGGATGGTTAAAGTCAAATTTGCGATTTGGAGTAAACTCCCGCTTTCTGTAGCTGGACGCATTAATCTAATTAAAATGATACTACTCCCTAAGATCAGCTATTTTCTCCAACATAGTGCTGTGGTGGTGCCTAGGTCTTTTTTCACTAACTTAAATTCCCAAACTACGTCTTTCACATGGTGTAGAACTAGGCCAAAACTTAAGCTATCCACTCCACAAAGGCCAAAAAAAAGGGGGGGGGTGGCGCTACCGGATTTTTTTCTATACTATCTGGCGGGACAGGCAAGGGCTATAAATAAGTGGATGCCTGGTAATCATCTTCCTAATTCAGAGAGCCATTTGCCTCATGCCGCACGTGCTGATTGCCCGCTAGGGTTCTTGAAGATGGGAAAAGTAAAGGTCCCACGTCTGCTACCCATGCTTTGTCTGGCAAGATTAGTGTGGTGACAGATTAAGAGGGTGGTTGGATTTAGTGATATCATAGCTGAAATGCCCTTATGGAATAAGTTATTTTCCGACACTGCTTGCCCACCCATCTGCTGAATTCTGGCCTCAGTGCAATGTCTCTACGATGGGGGATATATATGAATGCGGTACATTATGTTAGGGTCGGCGGAACGCACCAGATATAAATAATGGAAGGCGCGTTCGCCGCCCGGGGTCCACCGTGCGGTAGATGACAAGACCGCTGCTGGACAATGGCAGATACGCTAGAAGTGCGATACAGCGCTCGGGTTAACGTCACCCGAGAGCCTGGGAGCGGACTCTGTTTAGTCACAGAGACGCCAAAGTATGAACTAGACGTAAAGGCTGAACCTGTTAGCTGCACAGGTCAGCCGGCGTGTGGCGTCGCAGCCGCAAACACCAAAAGCTGCTACTACTGCAGCGCGGCCGTAACTGAAGCCGCTAAGCGACGATGCCGGAGGAGCCGGGCACCGACGGACGCTAGTGTAGGTGAGGAAGGCTCAGTGGCGTGTAGCCTGCCACAATCTGGAGCTGACTAACCCAACATACTGTCACCATTCGTAATATCCGAGGGAAGGGGTTTCATAATAAGTCAGACACCAGTCCATGCATCCATCACCATACACACACAGCATAATATGCTACACTAGCGCATGGCCGAGCCGCCATACAGGCTTTTTATAGCCATGCGCTTCCGGGACCTTCCAGTTCTATAGGAAGGACCAATCAGATCCGACATAGGACCTTCACATGTGACCCCTGCTCTCCACTGAGAGGACAAGTTGCGGGCATGCCCAGTCGCACGGCGCGAGGACTTAGCCTCTAGAGCAGTTCCCTGCAAAGCAGGTTACGTTATCATTGCTGCACCAGAGGTGGCAGCAACATCCAGGCTCACAGAACGAGTCTGCGGGGAATCCCTGGTTCGCCGAGATTGCTGAGCAGGAGTCCGAGTGGTTGGAGGAGAATGGGAGACCGCAGGATGTCTGGCTCTGGATTCCTGCTGTGCAGTGCCAGGAATCCGACGCCTAACATTACCCCCCCTCCTAGGGCCCCCCCCTCTGAGCCTCACTGCGCTCAAAGGCCGCGATCAGGAGCGGTGCGTGAATATTTTCCACCGGCTCCCAGGTCCGAGCCTCGGGCCCATGACCCTTCCAGTCCACCAAATAAAATTTTTTGCCACGGACAAACCTGCGCCCCACGATGGCGTTAACCTCAAACTCATCAGACGATAAGTCTGATGACCCGGCAGATGACTCAGAAAACCGGACCATGTGAACTGGTTTGAGGAGGGACACATGGAACACGTCCGAAATGGCCAAATGTGGAGGTAGAGCCAGGCGGTAGACCACCGAGCTAAGTCGCTCGAGGACCTTGAATGGTCCAATGTATCGCGGTGCGAACTTGGGAGACTCAACCCGCAGTTTAATGTTTCGGATGGAGAGCCATACCATGTCGCCAGGGGAGAAGCTTGGCGCAGGCCGCCGATGCATGTCGGCGGACGCCCTCATCCTTTCTTTAGATGCCCGGATAGCATCCTGAGTGCGATCCCAAATGTCCCAGGCCTCCACTGCCCAGTCTGCCACCCTGGAGTCAGTGGAGGACACTGGCATCGGGACAGGGACACGTGGATGTTGGCCATAGTTTAGGAGAAAGGGCGTCTGACCAGTGGAATCAGCCACAGCATTGTTTAGGGCAAATTCTGCCCAAGGTAGCAAGGATGCCCAGTCATCCTGCCTGGCAGAGACAAAATGTCGTAAATAGGTGACCAAGGTCTGATTGGCTCTCTCGACCAAGCCATTCGTCTCGGGATGGTAAGCGGAGGATAGATTTAGCTCGATGCTGAGTAAACTGCAGAGCTCCCTCCAAAACCGAGACGCAAACTGGGGACCACGGTCACTCACGATTTTGTCCGGCATGCCATGTAGACGGAATACGTGTTTAATGAACAAGGTGGCCAGACCTCGAGCGGAAGGCAGGCGTGCGAGTGGCACCAGATGCACCATTTTGGAAAAATGGTCGGTGACCACCCAGATGACCGTACTGCCACCAGACTTGGGCAGGCCAGCTATGAAGTCCATGCCAACCATCTCCCATGGTCTATCCACCACTGGCAGGGGAAACAACAGCCCCGCCGGCCTCTGTCTAGAGGGTCTGTTCCGAGCACACGAAACACATGCCTGCACGTACTCCTTGACATCTCGAGCCATATGTGGCCACCAATATGACCTTGCCAGGAGTTCGGCGGTCCGTTTTTTACCAAAATGGCCACCCACTCTGGAGGCATGTGCCCAGGCGAGGACCTCCGGCCGTAGCTGAGGAGGCACCAAGGTCTTGCCCGGCGGTACCGACTCGAGCGCAACTGGAGCCACGGTCGTAAAACTCTCCGGCGGGAGAATTAACCGAGGCTCAGCTTCTCCTTCCTCCGCTGAGACCACTGAACGTGAGAGAGCATCCGCACGGACGTTCTTCTCTCCAGAGAGGTAGTGGAGGGTGAAGCGGAATCGTGAGAAGAAGAGCGACCACCTGGCCTGACGGGAATTCAGGCATTGGGCCGTCTGTAGATAGACCAGGTTTTTATGGTCCGTATATACCAGAAAGGGAAACCGGGCTCCCTCCAGGAGATGTCTCCATTCAGAAAAAGCCAACTTCATGGCAAGCAGCTCCCTGTCGCCGATGGAGTAATTTTTCTCCGCCGGTGAGAAGGTCTTGGAATAGAAGAAGCAGGGGTGCTTCCGACCTTGAGCATCCTTTTGATAAAGGACTGCTCCTGCACCGACGGAAGAAGCGTCTACCTCAAGGATAAACGGCTTATCCACATCGGGACGATGTAATATGGGAGCGCCAGCAAAATGTGATTTTATAGCCGAGAAGGCCTTGGAGACATGTTCTGACCAAGCATTGGGGTTAGCTCCTTTCTTGGTGAGAGCAACCAAAGGAGCCACCAGTGTGGAAAAGTGTGGTATGAACTGGCGGTAGTAATTCACGAACCCCAAAAAGCGCTGCACCGCTTTGAGGGAATGGGGTTCCTGCCAGTCCATTACCGCTTGTAGTTTGGCCGGATCCATGGCCAGCCCCTGGGCCGAGATGATATAGATGTCTGCAGACGGTCAAAGACCCTGCAGACGTCTCTCCGGTGGGTGGTCAAATCTGGCGAAAAGATGAGTATGTCATCCAGATAGACCACCACCGAGGTAGAGAGCATGTGACGGAAGACGTCGTTGATAAAATCTTGGAAGACAGCTGGGGCACTACAAAGGCCAAAGGGCATAACCAGGTATTCGTAATGGCCATCCCTGGTATTAAAAGCTGTCTTCCATTCGTCTCCTTCGCGAATGCGGATCAGGTTGTATGCACCCCGCAGATCTAGTTTAGTAAAGATCCGGGCCCCCCCGCAACCTGTCAAATAACTCCGAGATCAACGGTAGGGGGTATTTGTTTTTAACCGTGATAGCATTGAGACCTCGGTAGTCGATGCAGGGGCGTAGCTCTCCGTTCTTCTTCTGTACGAAGAAGAACCCGGCACCAGCCGGTGACACCGATTTTCTGATGAAACCCCTAGCCAGGTTCTCCCGGATATACTGGGACATAGCCTCCGTCTCAGGGAGTGATAAAGGGTAAACACAGCCTCGGGGAGGCTCTGTGCCTGGCAGGAGATCAATCGGGCAATCATAGGAACGGTGCGGTGGGAGCGTCTCCGCAGACTTCTTAGAGAAGACGTCCGCGTAATGGTGGTAGGGTTTGGGGAGCGCAGAGAGATCCGCAGGCACTTCTGTGGAAGCCACCTGAACGCTGCCCCTCAGGCACCTTCCCTCACAGTCCTTTGGCAATGTCCAATTATAGTACACTACTGGAAAGAGGTAACGTCATTACTAACCTCCCTGGCACAGATTCCTGTTCCCCTTGAGCCACTGGTTTGTCTGTTTGGGGTGTGGGATGATGAGACATGGGGACACTATACAGGGATTTTCTTACGGGAGACATTGTTCATGGCACGGAAGGTGTTGGCACTGCGGTGGATGGGGGGGTTCGGATCCCTCCCTTAGGGCCTGGATAGAATTGGTGAACTCGATTATCCCATATGAGCGTACGCTTTACCAAAACAGAGGGTGCCCGGGTAAATTTGAGAAGATATGGGAGAGGTGGAATTCCTCTCACCTCACGTTGTAGGACGGAGATATCGCATGATAAAGAGCTAAATATATAGACATAGGCTGCAAATAGTTGTTTTGTAGTAGTAGTAGTAATGTTTTGGAAGTAGGCAGGATTTATTACTTGAATAATAATACACAGACTAATGTAAGGCAATTGACAGTATGTTTTATTCAATGCATAGTTGGTATATACACACTGTTTGACATTGATGCTCTGTGATATGTATATATGTTACATGATATTTTCATTGCTGTCAGTTTACATGCTGTATACCCTGCCTTTGATTCAATAAACGAATTTAAAAAAAACAAACAGCAATCTTGTATGCCTTCAGAATCCTCCTGGATGTTGAAAGAAAAATGTTGTGAAGGAGAAGCGGAGAGTGGTGGTCATGGGGGGATTCCCTGTTGAGAGGACCAGAGGCTGCTATCTGCAGACCGGATATAACCTCAAGAGAAATGTGCTGTCTTCCAGGTGCAAATATTAAAGATGTGTCTGACAGGATATCAGGACTCTTCAGACCTACAGATGACTACCCATTCCTGCTAATACAAGGGGACAAATGACACAGCAAGAAACGACCTGGAAACCATCTGCAATGACTTTGAAAACTTAGGTAAGAAAGTGAAAGAACTGGGAGCGCAGGTGTTCTTCTTTTCCATCCTCCCAGTGGATGGCCATGGAACAAGGAGGTGGAATAAGATTCTGCAGGTGAACAACTGGCTACGTCGATGGTGCCGTCAGCAAGGATTTGGATTTCTGGATCACGGAGTGAATTACCTATACGATGGACTACACCTTACGAAGACTGGAAAACATGTATTTGGAAGTCGCCTTGCTACACTCATCAGGAGAGCTTTAAACTAGAACAATGTGGAAAGGGAAGCAAAAGGCCAGAAAAAGCCATACACCTGACAAATGCTATTGAGAACTCTGCTATTAGAAGTTGAAAGGAAGAACAAAGACAAAAGAATCTGAATAAAAATATTGGAGAAAGAGAAACCAATCACAAACTAAAATGTTTCTATACTAATGCATAAAGCATGGGCAACAAACAAGAAGAATTGGAACTACTAACACAGGAAAAGAAATAGGATGTCATTGGAATCACTGAAACTTAGTGGGACAATACACATGATTGGAATACAAGGCTAGAAGGATACAACTTATTTGCTAGAAACAGACTTGATAAACGAGGAGGAGGTGTCGCATTGTATGTTTGAAGCTTCAATCTCTGTGCAGATATACGCGTTTCTGAGACTGGGAGTTCTGTGGAAACGGTTTGGGTAAGACTACAAGGACAGAACAAAGGAAAGGACACCATTATAGGCATTTACTACAGGCCGCCTGTGCAAGCTGAAGATATGGATGAACTCTTTATGCATCAAATGGCCAAGTTCTCCAAAAAATATGACATAGTTGTCATGGGAGATTTCAACTATCCTGACATTTGTTGGGAATCTCGCTCAGGCAAAACAGGTCAAGGAAATACTTATCCTCTCTTGTTGACAACTTTATCTTCCAAAAGGTAGGGGAGAAAACAAGGGGATCTGCTACTTTGGATCTAATCCTTCTAAACAGGGAGGAAATGGTTGAGGAGGTAAAAGTGGCTGGGACCCTAGGAGGTAGCAACCATGCTATTTTAGAATTTTGGATAACTAGAGGAGGAAGACCTGTGAAGACTCAGACGTCAAGGTTAGATTTCAGAAAGGCAGATTTTAAGGGATTCAGAAAGAGAATTGGAGGGATCCAATGGCTGGATATCCTTAAGGACAAAAGTGTCCAGGAAGCATGGGAAATCTTGAAAAATCAAATTCTCAAAGCACAATTGTTAACAATTCCGAAAAGAGGGAAGAATAGGAAGCATTTAAGGAAACCAGGATGGATGAACACAGAACTTAAGCACATGCTAAAAAGAAAAATGTTTATAAAATGGAAAGAGGGAAGCATATCTAAAGAATATAATGCTGTCTGCAGAACTTGCAGGGCACAAATCAGATTATCTAAAGCTGACAATGAATTGAGGCTTGCAAGAGTCGTCAAAAGCAATAATAAAGGATTTTGGGGATATGTCAAAAGTAAAAGAAAAGTCAAAGATGCTATAGGATTTTTACAGGATGAAAATGATGAAATGGTAACACAGG
This sequence comes from Dendrobates tinctorius, assembly GCF_039654945.1. Lineage (NCBI taxonomy): Eukaryota > Metazoa > Chordata > Amphibia > Anura > Dendrobatidae > Dendrobates > Dendrobates tinctorius. The sequence goes on along the minus strand of NW_027361932.1, from coordinate 17,669,068 downwards.
ATGTTGAGAAGGCCAAACTTTTAAATTCCTATTTTGCATCTGTTTTCTCTCAGAAAGGAAATGTAACATCAACTGTTCTTCACTGTCCTATTAAGGGAATAGAAGAATCCAGGATATCTATAAACAGAGATAGTGAGGAAACACTTAGCTAACCTAAATGAATTTGAGTCTCCAGGTCCAGATGAATTACACCCCAGAGTACTGAAGGAGACAGCAGAAGAAATTTTTGAACCCCTCTCTATAATCTTTTAAAATTCTTGGGAGAACAGGAGAAGTCCCAGAAGACTGGAGAAGAGCAAATGTTGCTCCTATCTTCAAAAAGGGGAAGAAGGTGGACCCAGGCAACTATAGGCCGGTGAGTCTGACTTCTATTCCAGGAAAGATCTTTGAACAAATTATTAAACAACATGTATGTAAGTACCTGGATAAGAATGAAGTGATTAAACAGTCAGCATGGGTTTATAACTAATAAGTCATGTCAGACTAACTTAATTTCCTTCTATGACAGACTCACTGATTGGGTGGATCAGGGTAATGCTGTAGATATAGTTTATCTTGACTTCAGCAAAGCATTTGACAATGATCAATTTGATCCATCTTTGCAATATTGCCTCCCAGGCTAACGTTCAAAAAAGGCTTATGCCTTAACTTGTCACCAGGGAGAGCTCCTCTCCTCATTACAACCCCTGGCAAAAATTATGGAATCACCACCTTGGAGGATATTCATTCAGTTGTTTAATTTTGTAGAAAAAAAGCAGATCACAGACATGGCACAAAACTAAAGTCAATTCAAATGGCAACTTTATGGCTTTAAGAAACACTAAAAGAAATCAAGAACAAAAAATGGTCCATGACAAGGCTCCAACCTGCAAAGCTGATCTTGCAACAGCAATCAGAGTAAGAGCCAGATTGATGAAGAGTACTGTTTGACAAGGGGTTGTAGATATGTCACTTAACTCCAATACAGGGCCTTACAGTACTTAAGTATCCATGGTTACACCCACGCATATAGTCAGTTACCTACTAGTGGTAGTAACTATGGATATCTAAGTTACTGTTGAGCTGTGGATGACTCATTGCGCACAGACACACAAACACGTCCAAATTAGGTATATGGATGTGGCCAATCAAAACATAATATTTTCTGGAAACTAAATCCATTCTGGCTGAAATTGATAGGCTCTAATGACAGAACTATAGATCAATTAGATTGTTTCATCTCGTCTCACCCTGAACCCCAAGATATTAACCTGTTTCGGGATGCCCTTAAGGCGTATTTGGGAGGAGTTTGTCCTCTACGATTTCTTATATTAAACAGGTAACCTCGAGGGAAGATGAGGAGATGGAACAGCGACGTAAAGACTCCAAAGCAGCATATATATCTAGCCAGACTGAGAATATAGTTGTATAACTGACTTCCCATAGGCTATATACTCAATACATGGACACTAAATCTAAGCGCAAATTATTTTTCACTCGGCAATCCTATTTTGAACTAGGGAATCAGGCAAGTACATTTTTGGCTTTCCTACTGCGTCATTATAACACATCTAATACTATACTCCAAATCCAGACATCGGACAGTTCAATAGTGACCTCAACTGAAGATACTTGTTTTTATGATTATTATAGAACATTATATAGTTCAACGAGTGGTCTTGATACTCCACAGTGCCTGAATTATCTATCAGACATGGGTTCCCCACACTGAATACTACCCAATGGGCTTTTTTGGATGCTGACTTTAACATAGAGGAAATTACAAATGCTATGATGGATATAGCCCCTGGGAAGGCTCCTGGACCAGATGGGTTCCCTGTTGAAATGTATAGAAAATATCAAGATATTCTGGCACCACTTCTAAGTGTATTTCATGGGAATTGGAGGGGGGGGATACTTACCCGACTCCTTTTATGAAGCAAACATTATACTTAAGGAAGGGAAGGACCCCCTTGATTGTGGATCTTATCGCCGCATATCACTGGTAAATGTAGACTATAAAATTTTCACTAACATTCTGGCCACTAGATTAAACTCCGTTATATTGGCTCTTATACACCCGGACCAAATGGGTTTCATGCCTGGTAAAAGCACCTCTATCACCATAAGGCGGGTCCAGTCGGTGGTTCAATATACGAGGGGGGGATCCAAAAGTAATGATAATCAATAATAAACACAATGAATATAGTCAAAAATTTTTTTTATTTTTCTACATAGTCTCCTAACAAGTCTATACATTTAGTCCATCTCTTTTCTAAAATTAGAATTCCCTTTGAAAAAAATTCTTGATCTTGACCCTCAAAAAACTCCCCAACAGCGGTTATCACGTCGCTATTGTCGTCAAATTTCTTGCCCCGGAGGTGTTCCTTGAGCTGAGGAAAGAGAAAGAAGTCACTGGGGGCTAGATCTGGCGAATAGGGGGGGTGTTCCACCAGTTCAAAGCCCGCTTCTTGAATGGTAGCCATGGCAACTGCAGCTTTGTGAGCCGGTGCGTTATCTTGGTGAAACAGCACTCCAGCCCGCAGTTTGTCGCGCCTTTTCTCCTTGATAGTCTCCCGCAATCTTCTTATTTGTTCTGCGCAGTAGGAGCCCGTAATAGTGGCTCCCTTCTCCAAATAGTCCACCATAATAATTCCTTCAGCGTCCAAAAAAACAGACGCCATAACCTTCCCTGCTGAGCTTGACACTTTGAATTTCTTTGGCGTCGGTTCGTCGGCTCGTTTCCATGTCATCGATTGTTGTTTAGTTTCGGGATCAAAGTGGTGGATCCAGGTCTCATCCATGGTCAAAAAACGTGACAAAAAATTCCCCTTGTCTGGTTGGAACTTTTCGAGATTTGCTATTGAAATGTCAACTCGTTTCTTCTTTTGCTCGTCGGTTAACATTTTTGGCACCCAACGCGCGGAGACCTTTTTCATATGCAATTCTTTTGCAAGGATTCTTTGAATACTGCCATATGAGATCCCTGTGACCTCAGCTACATGCGTGATAGTCACTCTTCGATCTGCCAACACAACTTCTTCAACTTTTTTCACGTTTTCTTCATTGAGGGACGTGGATGGGCATCCTTCGCGATGTTCATCTTCCGTCGATGTTCCTCCCAGCTTAAATTCCTTGGCCCAGCGTGTAACTGTGGAATATGGAGGAGAAGAGTCCCCCAATGTTTCCACCAAGTCGCTGTGTATGTCTTTGGTAGACATTTTTTCAAGCAGAGGTATTTGATGACAGCTCTGAGCTCGTTTTTTTCCATTTTGATGTTCACTTCTTGGCAGTTCATATTCAAATTAATGTAGCTCCCAGGAATCGTGGCCTATTTAAGTGATTTTTTTTCCTGGACTAGTGGGTACCTAAGAGAGAAGAAAACATTTTATTTTAATTTCTGTGTGCAATAGAAATAACCGATTATCATTACTTTTGGATCGCCCCTTGTAGCTCTCTGGTACCGAATACCAACTGGGCTCTGGCATCGCTAGACGCAGCTAAAGCCTTCGAATCCCTTGAATGGCTATTTTGGCTTTTGCTATTATTTATTTATAAAGCACCATTAATTCCATGGTGCTGTTCATGAGAAGGGGGTTACATACAACGTTATAGATATCGTTTACAGTAAACCAATTTGCAATGACAGACTGGTGCAGAGGAGAGAGGACCCTGTCCTTGCGGACTTACATTCTATGGGATAATGGGGAAGAGACAGGTCGGGGGTGCAGCAGCTCTGGTGGTGATGAGGCGGCAGAATGTTAATGCAGGCTGTAAGCTTTCCTGAAAAGATGGGTTTTCAGGTTCCGTTTGAAGGATCCGAGGGTGGTGGATAATCGGACGTGCTGAGGCATGGAATTCCAGAGGATAGGGGATATTCGGGAGAAATCTTGGAGGCGGTTGTGTGAGGAACGAATAAGTGTGAAGGATAGTAGGAGGTCTTGGGAGGCTCGAAGATTATGTGAGGGAAGATATTGGGTGATTAGTTCAGAGATATAGGGAGGGGACAGGTTGTGGATGGCTTTGTAGGTCAGCATTAGTAGTTTGAACTGGATTCGTTGGGGAATTGGGAGCCAGTGGAGGGATTTGCAGAAGGGAGAGACAGGGGAGTAGCGAGGAGAGAGGTGGATTAGTCGGGCAGCAGAGTTGAGGAGACTGGAGTGGTGCAAGAGTCAGCAGGGAGGCCACAGAGGAGAGTGTTGCAGTAGTCAAGGCAGGAGATGATGAGGGCATGTACAAGAGTTTTTGTAGATTGAGGGCTGAGGAAGGGACATATTCTGGAAATATTTTTGAGTTGGAGGTTACAGGTGGCAAGAGTTTGGACGTGTGGTTTGAAGGACAGGGCAGAGTCGAGGGTAAAGCCTCCCGTTTCACATAGAGATCGCTGATGCGTCACCGATTTTGTGACGCAACAGCGATCTCACCACGTGTGACACATTGCGGTGAACGGGCCCCTGCTGCGATGACGCTGATCGTGCTCGAATGTCCTGGGCCATTTTTTGATTGCTGGTGTCCCGCTGGCCAGCATACATCGCTGTGTTTGACAGGGACAACGACGAACTACCTCAATACTACAGATCTAAGAGACAGGGTCCCAACGACCGTCATAACGTTCCATATCGTTGCTGCGTCGCTGGTGAGATCTGACATCTCACCAGCGACCACGTAGCAACGCACCTACTAGGTCATATTGTTGTCGGAATCGCTGGTGCATCGCCAAGTGTGATGGTACCCTTACTCCAAGGCAGCAGATTTCAGGTGCGGGAGAGAGCATGATGCCGTTTACCATGATAGATCAGGTAGGGAAGATAGGCGAGATGGAAGAAAGATGATGAGTTTTAGAAAGCGAGAGGTGGAAAAGGAGGATATGGCTGATAGACACTCCGGAATTCTGGACAGCAGAGAGGTGACATCTGGGCCAGAGAGGTAGATCTGAGTGTCGTCCGCATACAGGTGGTACTGGAAGCCATGGGTCTTTATGAGTTGTCCTAGGCCAAGGGTATAGATGGAAAAAAGTAGGGGCCCCAGGAGAGCCTTGGGGGACTCCAACAGAGAGAGGGCGGGATGAGGAGGTAGTGTGGGAGTGGGAAATGCTAAATGTGTGGTCAGAAAGGTATGAGGCAATCCAGGACAGGCAAAGGTCTTTGATGCCAAGGGAAGAAAGAATCTGTAGCAGTAGGCAGTGGTCGACTGTGTCGAAGGCTGTCTGTTAGCTTTGGCTGTAAGTCATTAGTAATTTTGGTCAGGGCAGTTTCAGTGGAGTGGTGGGGGTGGAAGCCAGATTGGAGGATGTCAAGGAGGGAGTTAGATGAGAGGTGGAAGGAAAGTTGAGCATGGACATGCTGTTCAGGGAGTTTGGAAGGAAATGGGAGCAGTGATATGGGGCGATAGCTGGGCATAGCAGTTGGGTCAAGGTTTTTTTTTGAGGATTGGTGTGATGGTGGCATGTTTGTGCCCATGTTAGCGTTTTTAAACGCTTAGAAAACCGGACTCCTTCCCAGAAACCGCTTGTTTTATTTCCACGTTTTTTGTGTGATTTTTCCACAAAAAACGCGCATTTTTGGATGCAATTTTTGCACAAAAACCGCGCATTTTTTATGCGTTTTTTCCGTGGTTTCTGGGAACATTGCAAATGGCTAAAAACGCTCAGCTATGTGGAAAATAATGAGCATGCTGCATTTTTAGTCGCTAAGCGTTTCTAAGCGTTTATAAACGCATGCATTGACACAAAAAGCCAAAAAAGCATTAAATTTAATTGGAAGCTTTTAAGCGTTTCTGCAGCGTCTGATTCGGCTCAAACGCTGTGGAAACGCTTACAAAAACGCAATGCGGGCACACAGCCTGAAGGCAGAATGGAAGGTACCATAAGATAGCGATAGGTTGAAGAGATGGGTTAGAGCTGGGATGAGCGTGTTAGTGAGGTTGGGTAGCAGGTGGGAAGGGATGGGGTCAAGTGCACAGGTGGTTAGGTGTGATTTGGAAAGGTTTGGTTTGCATATTTACATAGATATGGCTTTGGTGCTAAATTCCAAAAATGAATAGGCGCTATATACGCAAAGCCTAAAGCTCATATATTCATAAATAACTCCATATCGGAATCCTTGTCTCTATCTAGGTGAACGCGCCAGGGTTGCCCCCTCTCCCCGGCCCGCTTTCCCTTGCTATAGAAGCGTTAGCAATACATATGAGGTCCTCTCCGAGTATTAGAGGTATAAATATAGCAGATCGTCTAGACACTATTGGTTTTACACTGACGCCACGGTGGTGTTTATGGATAATACAGACGAGACGTTGCCACATGTGATTACGACCATAGATAAATTTAGAAAATACTCCGGCCTATATATCATCTGGAATAAACCCGCTCTCTTGCCCCTCTCTCATAGTCCTGCGACCCATCTTAATTCTTTGTCCTTATTGCCTATGGTGTCTAATTTTAAATATTTAGGAATTAACATCTAAAAGTAACAAACTTGACTTACAACTTAATATCATCCTATTACTGCAACTAGTCAAACTCAAATTTGCCTCTTGGAGTAAACTTCCGCTATCTGTTGCCGGCCGTATTAATCTAATTAAAATGATTCTACTTCCCAAACTTAGTTTCTCCCTCCAGCATAGTGCGGTGCTGGTTCCTAAATCCGTCTTCACCATTCTGGACTGCCTGATCACGTCTTTATATGGGGGAAATCTAGACCTAAGATTAAACTATCCACGTTACAGAGGTCTAGGCAGATGGGGGGGAGTGGCATTGCCAGATTTTTATTTATATTATCTGGCAGGACAGATTAAAGCTTTAAGTAAATGGATGCCGAATAATTACTTACCTGACTTGGAAAATCATCTTATTCATTCTGCAGAGATTGGCTATCCGTTAAGTTTATCTGTTTCTAGAAAACCTAATACCCCTCGATTGTTGCCTCTACTTTGGCGAGGTCGGTCTGGAGACAGGTCAAAAAAGTGATCCACTTTGAGGGTATGTGCACACGTATGCAGAAAATTCCTGACTGAAAACCGACTTCTTCCCAGAAAACACGCGTTTTTGCGCAAAAAACGCACGTTTTTTATGCATTTTTTTCCGGAGCATCCCCAATCTCATAGAAAATAGTTAGAAATGTGGATTTTTCCGAGAAATTAATGAGTGTGCTGCGTTTCTTACCACGATGCGTTTTTTTTCGGGGAAAAAAACACATCAATATGCACAAAAAGTGCAGAATTCATTCAAATGAATGGGATGCTTCTTGTAAGCATTTTTGCCAGTAAAAACACTTAACGCTTACGTGTGCACACACCCTGAGGGTACTATAGTTTAAATGCCACTATGGAACAATAACTTTCCCAGTGCTGTTGAACCACCCGTCCGCTGGCTTTTGGATCTCACATAATGTTTCCTTGATTAAAGACTTATACGAAGGTAATATCCTAATGTCTTTTGAACAAATCCAGTTTAAATATAATATCCTTAGATCCCAAATCTTTTGTTATCTTCAACTCCGATCACCTGTCCATTCGCATTTACGTTATTCATGTACGACCCAAACTATCTCATCTCTCCCTTTAATAGGAATTCTTAAATCCCAAGGCCCTCAGGGCTTTATACTCTTATACTCTTTATACGCACATGTTGTCTGCGGGAACTGACTCTGCTATAACGACGATTAAGGGAAAGTGGGAAGATCTCGTTCCTGATGCTCAGGCTGAGAATTGGGAGGAGATTCTTGGATCTCCACCTAAAGTATCTCCATCTATTAATAATAGAATGACTCAATTATATATCTTACACCAGTCATATCTAACTCCATCACGACTTTTCAAAATGGGTCGTTTCCAATCCTCGGAATGTTTGAGGTGTCATATAATGGACGAAAACTTTGTACATATGGTGTGGGGATGCCCCATTGTCCTTTCATACTGGTCTGAAGTAACATCGTTGTTAACATCCTGTTCCTCTCAGTCCATTAGTTTGTTTATATGGAGTGCTAGACGAGGAGACATGGGGACACTATATTAGGATTTTTTTTTTGGCTAAGAGGTGTTGGCGCTATGTTGGATGGGAGGGTCACACCCCTCTCTCAGAGCCTGGATTGACCTGGTAAACTCGGTCATTCCATATGAGCAAACACTATCAGAACAGGGGCTGTCTAGGGAAATTCGACAAAATCTGGGCGAAATTGAATTCCTCTCATCTCACTATATCGGGGAGTGGAGGCTCAGAACCACCGTGACTGTTATAGTTGAAATACATTGAGATATATTTATGGCATCACATAATTTTTAACATTGTGTAATGTACTAGGTAGCGTGTTAGGTCTAGTTGTAGTTTAATTGGATTTGTAGTGCCTTTGTGATATGTACTTTCAAAGGATATAGAGCTTAACAATGCTTCTGTTCCATCTGTTGAATAATCTACTATTTAAGCAACACATAGACGTGTGAAACTAAAATTGTATAAACAAATTAATGTGCGAATTGCTATTTTCCCATAATTATTTTGACAAAATGCACTTGTATTATTTTGGTGTATGCATATGTGTACATGTTTCTTTTTTTTCCTTGGTTAATAAATGAATTTAAAAAAAAAAAAAAAGGATATATGCATAGGATAGGTACATATAAAGATGTTAGTGTCATATACAATTAGTGCCATATACAATTAGTGCCGTGTGTGTAGCTTACGGTACATGTATTTAATTAATAAAAGATTATTTTTCTGGAAAAAATGGTGTGGGCTCCCACATACTTTTCTTAACCAGCAGAGGGAAAGTCGACGGTTGGGGGCCGATGTTGATAGCCTGAGAAGGGGGGTAATAACCATGGAGCTTCCCAAGCTATTAATATCAGCTCACAACTGTATACTTAGCCTTTACTGGCTATTAAGAAGGACCCTAAAAAGAAGAAAAAAAAAAAAGAGTAGGATTTCCCTATAATTTATAACCAGCAAAGGCTATACAGGCAGCTGCAGGTTGATATTAATAGCCTAGGAAATGGCCATGGATACTAACCCCCCCCCAAGGCTAAAAAAAATCAGCTCTCAGCCTCCCCCAGAAAAGGCGCCTCTCTAAGATGTGCCAATTCTGGCACTTTGCCTCGCTCTTCCCACTTGCCCTGTAGCCAATTCTGGCACTTGGCCTCACTCTTCCCACTTGCCCTGTAGCAGTGGCAAGTGGGGTGATGTCACCTACAGTCATGGCCAAAAGTTTAGAGAATGACACAAATATTATATTTTCACATGATCTGCTGCCCTCTGGTTTTTATGTGTTTGTCAGATTTTTTTTATCATATACAGAAATATAATTGCAATCATATTATGAGTAACCAAAGATTATATTGACAGTTAGAATGAGTTAATGCAGCAAGTCAATATTTGCAGTGTTGACCCTTCTTCTTCAGGACCTCAGCAATTCTCCCTGGCATGCTCTCAATCAACTTCTGGATCAAATCCTGACTGATAGCAGTCCATTCTTGCAAAATCAATGCTTTTATTTTGTCTGAATTTGAAAGTTTTTGTTTGTCCACCCGTCTCTTGATGATTGACCACAAGTTCTCAATGGGATTAAGATCTGGGGAGTTTCCAGGCCATGGTCCCAAAATCTCTGTTTTGTTCCCTGAGCCATTTAGTTATCACCTTTGCTTTATGGCAAGGTGCTCCATCATGTTGAAAAAGGCATTGTTGATCGCCAAACTGCTCCTGGACGGTTGGGAGAAGTTGCTCTTGGAGGACATTCTGGTACCATTCTTTATTCATGGCTGTGTTTTTAGGCAAGACTGAGAGAGAGCCCATTCCCTTGGCTGAGAAGCCACCCCACACATGAATGGCTTCAGGATGCTTGACAGTTGGCATGAGACAAGACTGGTGGTAGCGCTCACCTGGTCTTCTCCGAATAAGCCGTTTTCCAGATGTCCCAAACAATCAAAAAGGGGATTCATCAGAGAAAATGACTTTACCCCAGTCCTCAGCAGTCCACTCCCTGTACCTCTTGCAGAATATCAGTCTGTCCATGATGTATTTTCTGGAGAGAAGTGGCTTCTTTGCTGCCCTCCTTGAGACCAGGCCTTGCTCCAAGAGTCTCCGCCTCACAGTGCGTGCAGATGCACTCACACCTGCCTGCTGCCATTCCTGAGCAAGCTCTGCACTGCTGGTAGCCTGATCCCGCAGCCGAAACACTTTTAAGAGACGGTCCTGGCGCTTGCTGGTCTTTCTTGGGCGCCCTGGAGCATTTTTGGCAACAAGGGAACCTCTCTCCTTGAAGTTCTTGATGATGCGATAGATTGTTGACTGAGGTGCAATCTTTCTAGCTGCGATACTCTTCCCTGTTAGGCCATTTTTGTGCAGTGCAATGATGACTGCACGTGTTTCTTTAGAGATAACCATGGTTAACAGAAGAGAAACAATGATGCCAAGCACCAGCCTCCTTTTAAAGTGTCCAGTGGTGTCATTCTTACTTAATCATGACAGATTGATCTCCAGCCCTGTCCTTATCAACACCCACACCTGTGTTAATGGAGCAATCAATGAAACGATGTTAGCTGGTCCTTTTAAGGCAGGGCTGCAATGATGTTGAAATGTGTTTTGGGGGATAAAGTTAATTTTCTAGGCAAATATTGACTTTGCAAGTAATTGCTGTTAAGTTGATCACTCTTTATAACATTCTGGAGTATATGCAAATTGCCATTAGAAAAAATGAAGCAGTAGACTTTGTAAAAATTAATACTTGTGTCATTCTCTAAACTTTTGGCCATGACTGTATGTATTGTCCGGTGACATCAAGCCCCGAGGTTAGTAATGGAGAGGCATCAATAAGACGCCCCCATTACTAATGCCATAGTCATATCGTATAAAAAAAAAAAAACAGACACCCAGAATAAAGTATTTTAATTGAAAGAATGACACAGACTCCTTTAATAAATCCTAATTAAACCATACTTACGATCTCGCCCATTCCACTGATGCCATTGTAGTCTGCAAGAGTTTAAAAAAAAAAAAAGCACACTTGTTTAGCTAGATTTTAGACACCTTACAGAAGTGAGGCAGAAGTGACTGCCGAGTGTGTAAAAGGAGGGTTTTAAGGGCGAATATTTTCTCCACTGCAGAAAGCATTCAGTCCAAAGGGAAAAGGTCAGAAGCACAAGGATGATGAAATAGGAAAACTGCAACAAAATAATCTAGTGTAGCAGAAAATAACCGAATCCCAACTCATAGATGCATACAGCTGGAATCATAGCACATTAAATGCAATAAAAAAGTGCTTTTAACATAATTTAATAACACTGCTCACTTATGAAATGTATCATGTAGTCAGATCACTTCCCTGCTCATTCACTAGGCGAGTCATACAGGAGCTTGGAGCCTTTGCAATAGCTATTTGCGATTGAAATAATCTAATCTGGCTTTAAGTCGCTTTTTGAACTCCGGAGGGACTGACTGATGATCCTTGAAATGCTTTATTGACTCATGTGCTTCTTTGAACAGATCTGCTCCAATTGCTTCCTCCACTCTTTGCTTCCAGGCTGACAACTTGGGCTTGTCCTCAAAAACATCAATCCCAGCTGAAATTGGCTGTAAATAAAGAGTTATAATATACTAGATATTAAAGGGAACATACAATTCCTGCTGCACAAACCAAGCTATCAATGTGAGACAGGGGCCACAGGACCCACTCTACATGGCGGGATCCCACAACCCGGATGTTCAAAACCCAACTTTTGCTAGAAAGTTAAGCCCTAGGAATTGGGGTCTGTTTTGCAGACTTCTGACAATTCATCGTTAGAAAAATCATCAGTCTGGGGCTGCCCATTCTTTTTTTAATTAAAAAGGGCAGCCCATCCTTATTAATAATAATAATCTTTATTTTTATATAGCGCTAACATATTCCGCAGCGCTTAACAGTTTGCACACATTTTCATCACTGTCCCCGATGAGGCTCACAATCTAAATTCCCTATCAGTATGTCTTTGGAGTGTGGGAGGAAACCGGAGTACCCGGAGGAAACCCATGCAAACACGGGGAGAACATACAAACTCCTTGCAGATGTTGTCCTTGGTGGGATTCGAACCCAGGATTTGGATTTGGGCTAACCACTGAGCCACCGTGCTGCCCAAATAAAAATAAAATAAATTTATTTAAAAAAATAAATAAAACAAGGTAGCCCTAGATTGGCAATTGGATCGCTTTAAGCCATTCTGTATACTAACAATTGCTCAAGTTGCAGATAAAATAGGCATTAAAAAGGAATCTGTCAGTTGATTCATGCTTCTCAAACCACAAGCAACATGAAAGAGAATATGGATACAGATTGCAGCCAGGTATAATTTTCTATATAAAACAAAAGGAAAAAACAATGTGTGTATATACCCTAATGAAAATAAAGTAAACAAATCAAGTGCATTAAATAATTAACATAGGGTACTTAGTAAACACTGTTTTGATAAAAAAAAAAAAAAAAAGTATAAAAGCTGTCCCACCACAGCAAGGTGTACTCATTTGAGACAGTAACTACACCAACGGTAAAACCTACCTATTGTGAATAGTACCAGAGAGTCTCCGGGTCCCAAACTGACACCAAGCTTAAGGGGGTGTGAACACGTTGTGGATTCTGCTGCGGATCTGCCTAAATCCGCAGGTCAAAAGACCTGCGTTTTACCTGGGGATTAGCCTGCGGTTAGCCTGGTCATGGAGCAGGTGTCAAACCACTGCGGAATCCGAACAAAGAAGTGACATGCTGTGGATTTAAAACTGCAGCAAATCCGTGCGGAGAAATCTGCAGCATTTGCACTGTGTTTTGTGTTTTGCATTGATTACAATGCTACTGTACAATGCAGCAGAAACTGCTACGGATCCTCAGGGCCAAAACCGCTGTGGCTCCGGAACAGAATCCGCAACGTGTGCACACACCCTAAGAGGGACCATAAGTGAACTACACAGCTCAGTAGAATGGAGGCCACACCCATTTGTACTGAGCATAAAAATACTTAAGAAAAACAAAACTGAACTGGAGTAGACTTGAATGACAAGCATGATGTAAAAGCATGCTCACACTGGCTATAAAAGCAAACAAAACCAAGGGAATTTTCTAAATAGTTTGAAGTACTGGCTGGGGAGCATAGGCAGTCCTGTGCCATACCAGGCTGTCTTTTCCCAGGACCACTCCAGGAAATTGTCAAGTCTTTTGACTTTAAAGAGACCTGTCAATAACCTGGAGCAGTGCTGGGAAAAGCCGGATTACTTACCGGTAAAGCCCTTTTAATGAGTTCACGACAGCACCCACTGGAGGTAGAGGGATCCGCCCCATAGGAACAGGAAATCTACAGGAAAAAAAAGGGGGCGGACCGCCTCTCCTCAGTTGTATTTCAGAGTACCAGGAGGACCGCCAAATGTTAGGCATAGTTCTATCCTTTTATGTTTAACTTATTTATTTCTCTATTTAAGGAACACACTATTAATACGTGGTGTATTTATCATTATTATCTTCATGGGGGGAGTGAGCTGGTGCTGTCGTGGACTCATTAAAGGGCATTACCGGTAAGTAATCCGGCTTTTTACCCTTCGCCACGACAGCACCCACTAGAGAGATTCCAGAGACCATCACCTGGGTGGGACCACCGTGCCAAGGACAGTCCTGCCAAAGCTTAGGTCAGAAGTTGACGAGAGGTCAAGTCTATAGTGATTATAGAAAGTAGAAGGAGCTGACCAAATTGCTGCCTTTCATATGGCTTCGATTGGGACGTCTCCCTTCTCGGCCCAGGAGGATGCCATTGCTCTAGTAGAACGCGACCTGACGCCCTCCAGAGGATTTTCATTTCCCGCGGAGTAAGCTAATCGTATGGCATCTCTGCCAAACCGGGATAAGGTGCTCTTCGTGACTCCATACCCCTTTTTACAGCCCTGAAAAGATATGAACAGAGCCCTACACTGCTTCCAGCTCCTGGATCTTTCGATGTATTTTAATACGGTTCTAACATCCAGGGTGTGAAATTTCTGTTCTTCAGGAGTGGAGGGATCCCTGAAGAAAGTGGGGAGAAGTATCTCTTGTGACCTATGGAATTTTCCTGATACCTTAGGAAGGTATAAGGGGTCTGGTTTTAAAACCAACCTATCCTGAAAAATCTGTAAAAAAGGTGGATCTATGGATAGGGCTTGAATGTCGCCAACCCTCCTAGCAGATATTAGTGCTACTAAGAGGGCAGTCTTGAGTGACAAATATTTTGGAGATACAGTATCTATAGGTTCAAAGGGGGCTCCCGTTAGGGCCTCTAGGGCCAGGTTTAAGTCCCAAGGAGGGACTCTTGGTATGTGAACATGAGTCATACGTTCACAAGCTGTGGTAAATCGGGACACCCATTCGTTCCCTGCTATATTATGGCCGTAGAGGGCCCCTAATACAGATACATGGACTTTCAATGTATTTACTGACAGACCCAGTTCTTTTCCTTTTTGTAGAAGTTCCAAGATAGGCACTTTCGGAATTTCTGTGGGATGAGAGGTTGTATGGAACTGCAGGAATTTTCTCCATATTTAGGTGTAAATATGGGTGGTAGACTGCTTCCTGCTCTGTATTAGTAGCTGCCTTTCAAATTCCACGCTGTCAAGTGTAGGCTGTCCACTTGGGGGTGGAAAAAAGGGCGAGTAGGTTGGGGATCGAAGGGTGGACCCAAGGATCTGATACCGACATGGTTTGTAGCCATGAGAACCACGGTCTCTTGGGCCAAAATGGTGCTATTAGAATTGTCCTCGCCCCGTCCTCTCTGATTTTCCAAATGATCTGTGGTAGTAGGATTATCGGAGGGAAGGCATTTGCCACGTTGAATTTCCATGGGGCCTGAAGGGCGTCTAGTATGTCTGGATGATCCGCCAAGGATAGAGAGGCAAATTTCTCTACTTGTCTGTTCTTTTTCATGGCAAAGAGGTCTATTTGAGGCTGCCCTGTTATGAATCAGTCACCGAGGAGGATGGCAGGAACAGGCTAAGCCACCAGAAAACCAGAGAGGTTTGTAACTAAGCAGATTGCAGACCCCTGATCCTATCCACACAACCAGCAGTAGCCGTGGAGCGCACCTACGATGCCCTAGACGCGTCGGCACAGCCAGAGAGCTAACTAAGCCTAAAGCAAGAAAGGTGAAATCTAAACTGCCCCGGAGCAGACCCCAAAAGGAATAGATAGCCCCCAAACATATATTGTCAGCGAGACAAGATGAAACACAAACGCAGGCCGAAAAATAGACTGAGCAAATGATGGGGCCCAAACTGACTAGATAGGATAGGAAAGACACTGTCTGCAATCAAGCAAAAACCCTGAAAAATACAACACGTCTGATGTACAAAAAAACAAACCACACTGAAGTCACACAACTTCGCCCACACTATATCAGCACTCCGGTATGAACTGGAAGCAAGGCAAAAGAGACCAATATAACAGGGGACTTTACAAACTGACACAGGTTGTAACATATGGAGCGGTGGTCCAGCACAGCCCCCAGAGGAGCAAGCTGAACCCGCAACAAGCAGAGAGAGACAAAACCAAATCAGATGCAAAGGATTAGCAAATGAACCACTTAGCTGAACAATGCAGGAGACATCAGCCCTCAGAATGCACAGGAAAGCAATCACCAGCAGGGATTGCAGGAAGTATGCAGACTTAAATACTCCAATCAGTAACCTCAGATCTCCAATCGTCATCATCAGGTGGCAGACCTCTGTCAATCTGGCCAGCTCCACTACCTCCAGTAACCACCAGAGGGAGCTTCGGCTGAGAAGTCTGAGCCAGGGAATTCACAACACTGCCCCCATAGAGATACTATGTCTTTGGAGACGTGATGATTTAGGCACCACTCCCCCTGCCATAGTGTATATCGGCTAAAGAAGTCCGCTTCTTGGTTGTTTTTTCCCCTGATGTGGAGGGCAGAAAGGGACAAAAAAACAAACAAAAAAAAAAAAAAACCACACACACACACTTTTCGGCTAAGATTAAGATTTTTGCTGTGGAAGACATCAGAGTCTCTGATCGAGTACCTCCCTGTCTGTTTAAATATGCCACTGTGGTGGTGTTGTCCGATAAGATCCTGACATGTTTCCCACGGAGCTGTGGAAGAAAATGATGTAATGCATAATCTACTGCTGTCAGTTCTTTTAAGTTAGACGAATATTGTAATTCCTCTTTACTTCACCTTCCCTGACAAAAGCTATTCCCCATATGGGCTCCCCATCCGTGGGGGCTAGAGTCAGTGGTTAAAGTATGGGATGGCGATATTACCCATGGAACACCTGTGTCCAAATGGGTACTATCTAGCCACCATACTAGAGAAGTGAAGACTTTCTGGGGTAGGGTTATCTTCTTCTCGGGGTGATCGCAAAGTCGTCTGTCCTCTTTGAGAATGTGATGTTGTAGTGTGCAGATGTGATATTGGGCCCTCTGAACTGCTGGGGTACAAGAGGTGAGGGACCCCAATAGTGACATTGCTTCTCTCAGAGATATGCGTGTTCTGTCCATTGCTGCTCTTACCTTATTTTTAATGAGCAAAATTTTTACCGGAGGAAGTAGACACCTTTGGGTCGTGGAGTCTAACTGGAACACTAAAAACATCTGAAGGGAGAGTGGAATAAGTCTGGACTTCTGGAAGTTGATGATCCAGCCTAGATCCTGCAGAGATGAGACCGTATCAGCTAAATGTCTAGCACACTGGGCGGTCGAGTTCCCGATAACTAAGAAGTCATCAAGGTAAGGCACGATTAAGGTGTCTTTCTGGCGAAGATAGGCCATTACCTCCAACATCACTTTGGTGAATATTCTCGATGCTGTAGAGAGACCGAAGGGCATGGACGTATACTGGAAGTGACAGATTTCGCCTTCGAATGCTACCGCGACCCTAAGGTTTCTTTGGTATCTGTCATGGATAGGAAGATGATAGTAAGCATCTTTTAGGTCAATGCCCGCCATCATACAGTTTGGAAAAAGAAGCCTAATGGTGGACCTGATTGACTCGAATTCCATTTTAAATTTATAATTTTTGATAAACGTATTGAGCTTCTTTAGATTTATGATTGTTGTAAACGAACCATCGGGTTTGGGGACTAAAAATAAAGGAGAGTAGAATCCTCTACCCTCTTGCCCCTCTGGGACTTTCACTGACCCTCTTGGATAATAGACTCCGAATTTCCATTTCAAGGGCTTTTTATTGTATTGGTGAGCTAAGAGTTGTTATAATAAATAAGTCGTGGGGAATGCGAAGGAATTCTAATCTTTTTCCTTCTTTGATTATATTTAAAATCCACGCGCTATGTTATTTTTTCCATCATGGAAAAAAAAAAAAAAGCTTCAGTCTACCCCCTACTGGGGGAACTGGTTGTTCAGTATTTTCTTTCCGGAATCCTGAACCTCTAAACATGGTACCCTTTTGCTTTTCTTCTTTTGTGGGCCATCTGGTTGATCTGTCCGTTTGTCTACTCTTTCCAAATGGCCGCCTCTTAAAGGCTCTCCTGTAGAAAGGAATAGAAGAGCCAGGGAAGACCTTTTTCCTTTCTTTTGCTTTGGCGAGTATGTCATCAAGGGCTTTTCCAAAGAGAAACTCACCCTCACACGGGATAGCGCAGATCTTAGATTTCGACTGCATGTCCCCCTTCCAGCTTTCCATCCATAACACCACCTGGCACTATTCACAAGACTCGCAGACCTTGCTGCTAGGCGTAGTGTGTCTGCAGATGCATCGGCCATGAAGGCTGCTGCCCCTCTAATAAAGGGAATAGCGGCACGCAGTTTTTCTCTAGACAATTTCTGCTCAATCTGTTGGTCCAATTGGTCTAACCATACGAGCATTGATCTTTTGGTGCATGTGCTGGCCACTGCTGGTTTAAAAATCCCCGTAGTTGCTTCCCATGACCTTTTTAATGACTTTCTGCTTTACGTTCTAGCGGACAAGAAAGTAGGCCTGCATCTTCTACCGGAAGAGTGGACTGTTTAGAGGTGGAGGCTAGAGCTGCGTCTACCTTAGGAATCTTTGTCCATTTTAGCAGGTCGTCACTAAAGGGGTATTTCCTTTTAGAGGCCGATGGGAGGAAACTTCTCTGGTCTTGTTTCTCCCATTCTCTCTTAATCAGGCCCTTAATTGCCGGGATTACCAGAAAGGCTCTCCTTTTTCTCTCATCCAAACCCGCAAACATTATATCCTGCGTGGTTTGAGCGCCCCTTGTGTCCTCACATCCCATAGTGTTTGTTACAGATTTCACCAAATTATCTACACTATCTAGGGGAAAACATGATCGTCCCTCAATTTCTGATGATGATGATGATGTTGTTGTGAGTGAGGAGTCTGAGGCTCTCTTGTTCCTCCTCAGATTCTGAGCTGGGAATTACTTGTTTCTTGCCCTTACCCTCTTGCGGTGTATTAGCATGGGCGATAGCCTGCAATTCTTCCCTAATTATTGTCCGTATGTCTTTAGACGACACTGCAGTTCCCTAATGCATTGCTTGCAAAGTTTTTTGGGGTAGGAGTCAGGGAGAGACTGAGTACACAAGGCACATTCTTTGTGTTTTGATTTTTCCTTTTTCTTGGCCTGAAAGGGGGGAGACATGGTGAGAAAGAGAGGTGGTGTCAGCTTGATAGGCAGAGTTTTGTGCGCACTCACCCAGTGAAGCTTACGGTACTGAATCAGATGGCTGAGGTACAGTCCTGGATCTTGATTCTCCTGCGAGCAGTGTCTGTGGATCCTCTGTCAGAGCGGTCTCGGGAGGTGCCGCCACCCGGAGACTCCTCCCGGAGGATGCGCGTCTTCTAGGGATGACATGTTTCACCACCGACCGCTCTGCGGCGTTCGTTTAAATAGGGGGGGGTTTTCCTCAGTTCCCCAACCCGGAAGTTCCCTTCTAGTTCTGGGTCGATTGTGCCGCTTCGCGCCTGCGCAGTAGCGCTTGTGGGCGCCCTACACCTCTGCCATTATGCCCCGGAAGTTCACTCTTTACTTCCGGGGCTGGAGCATCTACGTCGGGCGGCGCATGCGTGGGCCCTGCTTTGTCCCCCGGCCCCGGAAAGCTGCTGGCAGCTGCATTTGTTTTTTTTGTGTCCGCACCACTGGCACTCTTAACGTTTCCACTGCGGCAGCTCCTCCGTGGTCCCACAGCCGCCGCTGAGCATATTCGGCAGCTGTCCCGGTGCTCCATGCGGCCCCCGGCCTGCTCCAGAGTGAGACAAGGCGGCCCTCCCCAGACCCGGTCATCACTCCAGGCGGCGTGCATTGGCCCAGGTATGTCTTCTGTAGGATTCTTCCTGAGGTTCCTCTAGGAACAGGAAACCAAAAACTGGAGGAGAGGCAGACTGCCCCCTTTTATTTTTTCCTGTAGGTTTCCTGTTCCTATGGGGCGGATCCCTCTACCTCCAGTGGGTGCTGTTGTGGGGAAGGGTAAAAAGACATTCTGGGCCAACCTATATTTTCTAAGAACACCAAGGAGTTTTGGATAATTTTACACCTGGCCACAATAGTTCATTCTGCCAGTGTTTGGGCAGCAGGAATTACTCACACGTTCTTTTCAAAAGGTGTTTGTCTCCTACTGGACAACTTATACTAATGTCACTTTAGGGTCCCATAAGGAGGGGGAAAAAAAAATGATGAATACTACTCTCCTACCACAGCTGCACTGTTCCAGAGATGATGATGATTGTTGTATCACGGGACTGACCGTCACATGACCTGCTGCCAATAGCAATGCCAACAAGAATGGAAGGGCACCACTTCAGGTGGTGAGTGAGCATCCACTTTTATTTTAAATGGGGCCCCGAAATGATTGAGCAGTCGTTGTCCAATAGAGATTTTAGGGGGAAAACAAAAACAGAGCAAATAGTATTTACTCACCTGCATAATCTGTACAATAGCAACCAAATCCGCAATGGAGATCTCATCCCCCGCAAAGAATTGTTTGTCCTGCAGGAATTTAGTTTCTATGGCTGTCAAAGTGCCATTAAACTCAGAAAGAGCAGAATTTACATCTTCAGGTGCGGCTTCATGACCAAGGAGATATTCAGTCATGCCCTGGAACAAAAAGGATGGAGTTCTTGCTATTTATTACAACTACATCCTACTGTAACAAATATTAATTTACATTAATTTTCAATCACAAGTTGACAGTATGCATTTCACATAAAAGGCAGGATGCCCATAGAATTACTGAAACAACCTTGCACCTCCATAACTTGCTGATTGATTAGGGGGAACCCTCCACTGGGAATCTCATTATCCTGATATTGGGGCTTTCAAGAGCTCTGCTTAAGGGGGTTTTCCCCACAAAGTTAATTTTATTCATTTTAATCAATAGATTTTGGAATAATAAATTCTACGATTGAATATAAAAAACAAACAAACAAAAAAAACACACTTTCATGTGCGGAGATAATCTTATACATGTGCCCCTGTTGTGTACTGTGTAATGGTTGTGTCTGACCGTGCAGGAACATGGTCTGATCATACCACAGCTCCTAGGCAGGGGAGGAAGCAAAAGAATATGCAGACAAGACAGCACGGTATTGCACTTTATTCTTTGTTTGAGGTAAAACATTACTTAACCCCTTTCTGACATTTGACATACTATACCGTACATGTGCCCCAGGCCCGTATGCTCATGGACAGTATAGTACTTCATCGAGATCAGCTGCGCTCACGGGGGGGGGAGCGCAGCTGATCGTGGCCGGGTGTCAGCAGATTATCACAGCTGACACCCGGCACTATGTGCCAGGAGCGGTCACGGACCGCTCCTGGCACATTAACCCTGGCACACTGCGATCAAACATGATCGCAGTGTACCGGGGGCATAGGGAAGAATCACGCAGGGACGGGGCTCCCTGCGTGCTTCCCTGTGCCCCTCGGAGCAACATGATGTGCTTGCGTTGTTCCAAGGGCCTCGTTCCTGCAGGCCCCTGGATCCAAGATGGCAGCTGGGACCTTCGAGGTCCTGCAGTGCCTGTCAGATTGATGATTTGACACAGTGCACTGGAAAGTGTCAGATCAGCGATCTGACAATATAGTAATGTCCCCCCCCGGGACAATGTAAAAAAGTAAAAGCAAAAAAAACAAAAAAACAAATGTAAAAGTAATTTAAAAATTCCTAAATAAATTAAAAAAAAAAAATTCCGTTAGAAATTTTTTTTGTAAATAAAAAATAAAGTACACATATTTAGTATCGCCGCGTCCATATCGACCCGCCCTGCAATAACACGGGATCAAAAAGACGTATATAAATAAACATGGTACCGCTGAAAACGTCATCTTGTCCCGCAAAAAAAAGAACTGCAATACAGCGTTATCAGCAAAAAAATAAAGTTATAGCTCGCAGAATAAATAATTTTTTTTATATAAGATTGTTATTGCATGAAAGCGCCAAAACATAAAAAAAATTATATAAATGAGGTATCGCTGTAATCCTACTGACCCGAAGAATAAAACCGCCTTATCAATTTTTAGGGCCACTCGTCTGGGCTCTTATTCTGTATCCTGCCTGCTACTACTGAGCACGGATGGTCTCATCCTGGTAAACCGCCTTTTTTGACTGATTCCATGCTCTGCACCTCTGGGGCCATCTTTTGGGAGCGACATTGAATTCACTCGCTCCTTGGGCTGGGGTTGTTCTTTTATTATCTATAATAATAAATGCCCTAACCAGCTTCCGGTTGTAACAACTTCCGTCCAGTTGTAACCGGTGACGTCGCCACACACACACGCACGTTAACCCTCAACACACCACACCGCCTCAACACACACTCCTCTCACCTTTCACCTCCACTCATGTCCACTCACTCTTTCACTCCACATACGTTCCTTTCTCTCACTCCGTTTCTCATACTCACACCGTCATCGTCGCTGCCCCGACATCTTCCTTCGCAGCCGCGATCCAGGATCCAGACGTTCTCCAGGCCGCCGACATGTTCTTGCGGGACGCCATCTTGGATTTCGTGAAATCCCGCGATATTTAAGATGGCGTCGCCGCAACAACATGTCGCTGGCGTGGACGACATCGGGATCCAAAAAGATGGCGTCGGCGAAATCTCGCGAGATTACGCCGACGCCATTTTGGATCCCGATGTCGCCCACGCCAGCGACATGTTTTTGCGGCGACGCCATCTTGAATATCGCGGGACTTCACGAAATCCAAGATGGCGTCCCGCAAGAACATGTCGCTGGCGTGGGCGACATCGGGATCCAAAATGGCGTCGGCGTAATCTCGCGAGATTTCGCCGACGCCATCTTTTTGGATCCCGATGTCGTCCACGCCAGCGACATGTTGTTGCGGCGACGCCATCTTAAATATCGCAGGATTTCACGAAATCCAAGATGGCGTCCCGCAAGAACATGTCGGCGGCCTGGAGAACGTCTGGATCCTGGATCGCGGCGGCGGAGGAAGATGTCGGGGCAGCGACGATGACGGTGTGAGTATGAGAAACGGAGTGAGAGAAAGGAATGTATGTGGAGTGAAAGAGTGAGTGGACATGAGTGGAGGTGAAAGGTGAGAGGAGTGTGTGTTGAGGCGGTGTGGTGTGTTAAGGGTTAACATGGCAAGAGGTGTTAACGACGTCGGCGAAATCTCGCGAGATTTCGCCGACGCCATCTTGCATTCGTGAAATTGCGTCATTTACCTCACGCCGACTTGCTGTGCGGACGCTTGGCATTGCCTGTACCACTATGACTACTGCTGCCTTGGTCCTATGCCTGTTTACTGCCGGTGTCTAATTACTGGACCAATTTGCCTGTACTGCCATAACTATTGCTACCTTGCTACTCTGCCGGTGTCTAATTACAGGGCTAATTTGCCTCTACCGCCATAACTACTGCTGCCTTGCTCCTCTGCCGGTGTCTAATTACAGGGCCAATTTGCCTCTACCGCCATAACTACTGCTGCATTGCTCCTCTGCCGGTGTCTAATTACAGGGCCAATTTGCCTCTACCGCCATAACTACTGCCTTTGTCCTCTGCCGGTGTCTAATTACAGGGCCAATTTGCCTATACTGCCATAACTACTGCTGCCTTTGTCCTCTGCCAGTGTCTAATTACAGGGCCAATTTGCCTCTATCGCCATGACTACTGCTGCTTTGGCCATCTGCCTGTTTACTGCCGGTGTCTAATTACAGGGCCAATTTGCCTCTACCGCCATAACTACTGCTGCCTTGCTCCTCTGCCGGTGTCTAATTACAGGGCTAATTTGCCTCTACCGCCATAACTACTGCTGCCTTGCTCCTCTGCCGGTGTCTAATTACAGGGCCAATTTGCCTATACTGCCATAACTACTGCTGCCTTTGTCCTCTGCCAGTGTCTAATTACAGGGCCAATTTGCCTCTATCGCCATGACTACTGCTGCTTTGGTCATCTGCCTGTTTACTGCTGGTGTCTAATTACAAGGCCAATTTGCCTCTACCGCCATAACTACTGCTGCCTTGCTCCTCTGCCGGTGTCTAATTACAGGGCTAATTTGCCTCTACCGCCATAACTACTGCTGCCTTGCTCCTCTGCCGGTGTCTAATTACAGGGCTAATTTGCCTCTACCGCCATAACTACTGCTGCCTTGCTCCTCTGCCGGTGTCTAATTACAGGGCTAATTTGCCTCTACCGCCATAACTACTGCTGCATTGCTCCTCTGCCGGTGTCTAATTACAGGGCCAATTTGCCTATACCGCCATAACTACTGCTGCCTTGCTCCTCTGCCGGTGTCTAATTACAGGGCTAATTTGCCTCTACCGCCATAACTACTGCTGCCTTGCTCCTCTGCCGGTGTCTAATTACAGGGCTAATTTGCCTCTACCGCCATAACTACTGCTGCCTTGCTCCTCTGCCAGTGTCTAATTTACAGGGCCAATTTACCTCTACCGCCATAACTACTGCTGCCTTGCTCCTCTGTCGGTGTCTAATTACAGGATCAATTTGCCTCTACCGCCATAACTACTGCTGCATTGCTCCTCTGCTGGTGTCTAATTACAGGGCCAATTTGCCAATACCGCCATAACTACTGCTGCCTTGCTCCTCTGCCGGTGTCTAATTACAGGGCCAATTTGCCTCTACCGCCATAAGTACTGCTGCCTTGCTCCTCTGACTGTCCACTGCCTGTGTCTAATTACAGGGCCAATTTGCCTCTACCGCCATAACTACTGCTGCCTTGCTCCTCTGCCGGTGTCTAATTACAGGGCCAATTTGCCTCTACCGCCATAACTACTGCTGCCTTGCTCCTCTGCCGGTGTCTAATTACAGGGCCAATTTGCCTCTACCGCCATAACTACTGCTGCCTTGCTCCTCTGCCGGTGTCTAATTACAGGATCAATTTGCCTCTACCGCCATAACTATTGCTGCATTGCTCCTCTGCCGGTGTCTAATTACAGGGCCAATTTGCCAATACCGCCATAACTACTGCTGCCTTGCTCCTCTGCCGGTGTCTAATTACAGGGCCAATTTGCCTCTACCGCCATAAGTACTGCTGCCTTGCTCCTCTGACTGTTCACTGCCTGTGTCTAATTACAGGGCCAATTTGCCTCTACCGCCATAACTACTGCTGCCTTGCTCCTCTGTCGGTGTCTAATTACAGGGCCAATTTGCCTCTACTGCCATAACTACTGCTGCCTTGCTCCTCTGCCGGTGTCTAATTACAGGGCCAATTTGCCTCTACCGCCATAACTACTGCCTCCTTGCTCCTCTGCCGGTGTCTAACTACAGGGCCAATTTGCCACTACCACTTCATAACTACTGCTGGGCAATTACAGGGTCAATTAGTATCTGTTTACTCTACAATACTCCAGGACGCCTTCTTCACTGCCAGATAACTGCCAAATAGACTCCTTTACCTGTGCCAACATGAGTCATAACAAAAAGTATGCCAATGCCAGTGAAAGGAAAGCAGCTTTAGCACTACGACAAAAACAACGCCGTGCTAATGAGACTCCTGAGGAAAAACACCATCGCCTTGAGAAGATTAAGGCTTATAAACGCCGTCGCCTCACACACGAATCCCCTAACTCTAAATCCATAAGATTGGCTGAAGAAGCCTCTGCACGCCGTCACCGCCGACAACAGACGGCCTCTTCCTCATCATTATTATTAGACTCACAACAGGATGCTTCCACATCAGCATGTGGAACAATTTACTGCTACACTTCATCCCATATGCCGTTCACTGACATAACTAATCAGCAATCTGTTTCTGCCCTATCAATACCACCATTCAATACCGATGCACAGTATGCCAATGCCAGTGAAAGGAAAGCAGCTTTAGCACTACGACAAAAACAACGCCGTGCTAATGAGACTCCTGAGGAAAAACAGCATCGACTTGACAAGATTAAGGCTTATAAACGCCGTCGTCTCACACACGAATCCCCTAACTCTAAATCTATTACATTGGCTGAAGAAGCCTCTACACGCCATCACCGCCAACAACAGACGGCTTCTTCCTCATCATTATTAGTAGACTCACAACAGGATGCTTCCACATCAGCATGTGGAACAAGTTACTACCACACTTCATCCTATATGCCGTTCACTGACATAACTAATCAGCAATCTGTTTCTGCCCTATCAATACCACCATTAGTCAATACCAACGCACAGTTTCTTCACATACAAGCTGCAGTTAGCCCGCAGAAAGTGCAACCAAGACAAATATACGTTGGTCTCAAAACTAGGCGCACCCCATCGGTTGGACATGCACTTCTACTACAACCTCACATTTTCACTAATGATGAAAATAGTATTACCGAACACAGCTGTGGTGACATGATCCATGTATGTGAGCATTGCGAAGCTTTGCATTTTGTAGCAGAGATACCTTCTGATAACTTTACGCTCTGCTGTCAGAAGGGTAAAGTCCATGTACCCATACTACAATATCCTGATGTCTTTACACGTTTGCTGAAAGGGCAAAGTGAATTTAGCAAAAATTTCATGGATAATATTCGAAGTATTAACAGTTCCTTTGCTTTTGCCTCCATGGGTGCAAATATTTCACCACCTCCTGGATATGGCCCATACTGTTTCCGCATACATGGCCAGATCTATCATAGAACTGGAACACTACATCCCTCAGATGACCAGCAACGCGCATTTGCCCAACTTTACATTCTCGATACCACTACCGCAAACGAACAACGCTTACGATGTAAAGAAAATCAAAAATGTCATCCTACATTGATGAACATTATTGCCCTTCAAATCCAAACTATTAATCCTTTTGTGGAAGCTTATCAAATGTTACGTGATGTGGAAGAACAAGAAAAAATTAAATCTCTACAAAACGGAACTGTCATGCCAAACATCACTATGGCTATTAAACAAGATCGTACTCAAGACCCTCGACGCTACAATAATCCCACTGTCAGTGAAGTAGCAGTCGTGTTTCAAAATGACAATGGTGAGCCACCTTTCAATAGAGACATATTAATTCATTTAAAACCTGATCCCCATAACCCTTTAGCTCCAAAAACACAACAAATTAGTATTCTCCATAGCAATTTGGATGCCCTCCTCTATCCAATATTTTTCCCTTATGGAGACCAAGGATGGCATGATGGACTCAAACAACAAGGCAAAAGTTCGAGGAGGATCACTCAACTCCAATACTATTGCTATATGTTATCTGTCAGAAATTACTTTAATCCACTCCTCAGTGGTGGTAAGCTAACACAGCAATATTTAGTAGATGCTTATGTCAAAATCGAAGCTAATCGCCTACATTACATCCGCAAACACCAAAAAGAGTTAAAAGTGGAGGATTACTGCCTCCTTCAAGAACATCTACTCAAAAAATCGGTTCAAAAGGGCATCCCTATTGGGAAAACCGTCATTTTACCATCTTCTTTTGAAGGCAGTCCAAGAAACATGCAGCAGCGCTACCAGGATGCTATGGCTATTGTTACAAAGTATGGTCGACCAGATCTATTTATCACCATGACATGTAATCCTAAGTGGAATGAGATTACTACACATTTAGGACCGTGGCAGCGTGTTGAACACAGACCAGACTTGGTTGCACGTGTCTTTAAAATTAAACTGGAATCCCTCTTAAAAGACATTAGCAGTGGATTATTTGGAAACGTCACTGCAATGGTCCATGTCATTGAATTTCAGAAGCGTGGTCTCCCACACGCTCATATTTTAATTATTCTTGACAGCCTGTCTAAATTACGGACTGAGGCGGACATAGACAATATAGTCTGGGCTGAAATACCTGATGAAACAATCTACCCTCAGCTCCATAACATTGTTCTTCAACACATGATTCATGGTCCCTGTGGAGAACACAATCCTAATTCTACCTGTATGGATCTTGGGAAGTGTAGCAAAGGTTTCCCAAAACAAAACCAACCATATACCATCAAAGAAAAGGATGGCTATCCCACTTACCGCAGACCCATTGGCAAAACATGAACACCATTCTAAGACGATTGACAATTCATGGGTAGTTCCATATAACCCATTTTTACACACCAAATACAAGTGCCATATTAATGTAGAAATATGTGCTTCCATTCAAAGTGTAAAATATTTATTTAAATACGATTACAAAGGACATGACAAAGCCAACCTTGAAATTTCCCAAAATAACATCCAACATGATGAAACACACCAATTTACGGATACCAGATATGTTAGTGCACCTGAGGCTGCATGGCGGATATTTGCTTTTCCTATGCATAAACAATCTCATGCCATCATTCGCCTAGCCGTACATCTGCCTAATTCTCAACCACTCTATTTTCATGAGAATGACTCTGCAGACAACATCCATCAAAAGCTCAATTCCAATTCTACACTTATGGCGTATTTCAACCTTAATAAGATCGACCACAATGCACATAACTATTTCTACCGCGAAATTCCAGAACACTACGTTTGGAAACAAGGCACATGGGAACAAAGAAAACGAGGGGGTCTCACAGTTATTGGAAGAATGTATACTGTTAGTGTGAAAGACCAAGAACGCTATTATTTACGTTTGTTGTTACTGCATGTAAAAGCTGCTACCAGTTTTGACAGCATTAAAACCGTCAATGGAGTTATGCATGAAACCTTTAAGGATGCTGCGTTAGCACTTGGATTATTATTCGATGATAGCATCTGGAGACATACTTTAACAGATGCTTGCATTCTTAACATGCCTTCCCAACTTAGAGACATGTTTGCTTATATCTGTATTTTTGGCCCCCCCAGTAATCCACTTGAATTGTGGAATGAATTTAAGGACCATTTTTTACAAGACTATTGTCATACATACCACAGCAACACTGAAGAGTGTATCGATTGTGAAGGATATGCTATGAAAGATGTCCAAGATGTCCTCATAGTCCATGGAAAAACTTTTGCTGATTATAATTTACCACGCCCAGCAAAAAATATTAAACAACTCCTTAAACAATATGATAAGGATTATGAGTTAAAAAAAGCTGCAGAGATGAAAGAAACTCTTAATCAGGAGCAACTTTTTGCCTATGATGTCATTACTGAAGCTTTACAAAATAGCAGTTTAATACCAAAGTGCTTTTTTCTCGATGGACCTGGTGGCAGTGGAAAGACCTACCTATACCATCTACTTACACATCATTTAAGAGGACAAGGAGAAATTGTGTCACCTGCAGCAACTACAGGAATAGCATCTAACTTGATACAAGGAGGCCGAACAATCCACTCTCTATATGGCATACCTATTCCGATCAACAAAACATCTGTTTCCAGGATTAAAAACGATACAAATGCAGGAAAACATTTACAGAGTACAAAACGTTTTATTATTGATGAGTGCACTATGGTCCAAAAACATGCATTGAATGTGATAGATAGACTTCTACGTGACATCATGACAACAAATGTTGCTGAAAAAAATAAAACACCATTTGGAGGTAAAGTTATTGTTCTTGGAGGAGACTTCAGACAATGTCTTCCCGTCATCGCTCATGGAACAAGAATAGACATTGTAGATTCCTGCATTAAATATTCAGAACATTGGCAACATTTTACCAGACTACCGCTAATTAACAACATGCGCTCCACAGATCCTGAATACAGCACTTGGTTGCTTAAACTTGGAAATGGTGAGCTGTCTAATGAACATAACCTTGGAGAGGATGTCATTGAAATTCCTCCAGACATGCTTTGCATTGGCTCTATAGTAACCGAGATCTTTGGAGACCATATTTGCATTGATGTTAATGACCAACAAAGCCTCAACACTGCTGCATCACATGCTATACTATGTCCGAAAAATGATGACGTCGATTTTCTGAACTGTAAAGTAATGGATCGCATTAGTGGTGATTATACTGTATATACAAGTGATGATTCTGTCGATGCTGATGAGGCAGAGGAATGTGAAAACTACCCAGTTGAATTTTTAAACTCTCTGACACCATTAGGAATGCCATCACATCTCTTAAAACTTAAAATTGGCACCATTGTGATGCTATTAAGAAACCTAAACACCAAGAAAGGTCTCTGCAATGGCACTCGCCTCATTGTCATTGCCTTACTCCGCAACATCATACAGGCTAAAGTGATTACTGGCTCAGCTGAAGGAGACATTGTGTTTATTCCACGCATCGATTTGTGTCCTTCAGAAACCGGGTTACCTTTTAAATTAAAACGTCGACAGTTTCCTCTAAAACCTGCTTTTGCTATGACCATTAACAAATCCCAAGGACAGACCCTCAATCGAGTTGGAATTTTTTTGCCCGAACCTGTATTTGCCCATGGACAATTGTATGTTGCATTCTCCCGAGTAAAGCAACGCAGCAACGTTAGGGTCAAAGTGGTGGATACACCACTTCAAGGACAATTGCTACCTAATAGCCCAAAAATCTTCACTAGAAATGTCGTTTACAAAAATGTCTTACTTTAAACTATTTAAGTTGGTCCTGGAATGGATAGATATATAGATATATAAATAATAGTTACATTCTAAATAGATATAGATAATAGACTTCTAAGACTTCTATACATAGCTTGATATATGTTATATATATAAATATTTTAAGCAGATAGATATATCTTACACTAATTATCTCTTTCACATATATGTCATAGACATATTTAAATCCATAAAAATATACATAGGTATAGGTATATATAGATTAAAAAAAAAAAGGCAAAAACAAAAAAAATTTAGGCAAACATACGTAGATTTCAACTACATAGCTAACACATACCTACATAACTTAGGTAATAATAATTAATTTTTTATTTATTAATAGAGTACTATTATTTCAATAGCACTTTACATACATCAGTAATACTGTCCTTGAGGCTCACTATGTAAATATCTTATCCACATAAAAACATAGGTGTGATACATCTATCTACTATAATAAATGCGCTAAGCAGCTTCCGGGTTGTAACAACTTCCGTCCAGTTGTAACTGGTGATGTCACAGCACACCTCTTGCCATGTTAACCCTCAACACACCACTCCTCCTCAACACACACTCCTGTCACCTTTCACTATCTCCACTAACGTCCAGTCGCAGGATCTTAGAATACTCAAGATGGCGTGGCCGCAAGAACATGTCGCCGGCGTGGACAACGTCGGGATTTAGGATGGCGCCGGTGGAAGAAGATGTCTGGGATCGTGGAGCAGCGACGATGACGGTGTGAGTATGAGAGACGGAGTGAGAGAAAGGGTCGTATGTGGAGTGAAAGAGTGAGTGGACGTGAGTGGAGATGGTGAAAGGTGAGAGGAGTGTGTGTTGAGGCGGTGTGGTGTGTTCAGGAGGAGTGTGTGTTGAGGGTTTACATGGCAAGAGATGTGTCACTATCCTCCCGATGCAATATCATCGGGCCTTAATCTACTATAATAAATGCGCTAAGCAGCTTCCAGGTTGTAACAACTTCCGTCCAGTTGTAACTGGTGACGTCACAGCACACCTCTTGCCATGTTAACCCTCAACACACCACTCCTCAACACACACTCCTCTCACCTTTCACTATCTCCACTAATGTCCACTCGCAGGATTTCAGAATACTCAAGATGGTGTGGCCGCAAGAACATGTCGCCGGTGTGGACAACGTCGGGATCAAGGATGGCGCCGGTGGAAGAAGATGTCGGGGAACGTGGAGCAGCGATGATGACGGTGTGAGTATGAGAGACGAAGTGAGAGAAAAGGTCGTATGTGGAGTGAAAGAGTGAGTGGACGTGAGTGGAGATGGTGAAAGGTGAGAGGAGTGTGTGTTGAGGCGGTGTGGTGTGTTGAGGAGGACTGTGTGTTGAGGGTTCACATGGCAAGAGGTGTGTCACTATCCTCCTGATGCGATAGCATCGGGCCTTAATCTACTATAATAAATGCGCTAAGCAGCTTCCGGGTTGTAACAACTTCCGTCCAGTTGTAACCGGTGACGTCACAGCACACCTCTTGCCATGTTAACCCTCAACACACCACTCCTCAACACACACTCCTCTCACCTTTCACTATCTCCACTAATGTCCACTCGCAGGATTTCAGAATACTCAAGATGGCATGGCCGCAAGAACATGTCGCCGGCGTGGACAACGTCGGGATCCAGGATGGCGCCGGCGGAAGAAGATGTCGGGGATCATGGAGCAGCGACGATGACAGTGTGAGTATGAGAGACGGAGTGAGAGAAAGGGTCGTATGTGGAGTGAAAGAGTGAGTGGATGTGAGTGGAGATGGTGAAAGGTGAGAGGAGTGTGTGTTGAGGAGGTGTGTGTGTATTGAGGGTTAACATGGCAAGAGGTGTGTCACTATCCTCTCGATGCGATAGCATCGGGCCTTAATCTAGTACCCTTATAATTTGCCTTATTATCTCTGTAGCCCCATATACCATCATCTATCTTTAGGGAACTATTCTTAACTGTGATGCAACTGTGATGCAACCCTTCAGTTATACTCATATGTGACTAGACACATGGTTTGTCTTATATTTATTCTACATTGTGAGCCATACACTCATATGGCCTATAGAGCTTCCCTTAATTGAGATAGGATGTGTTTTAACCCTTGCAGGAATTATTTTTTTTATTAGGTTCACCGTATGTGATATATTGCATTGGATGATGTTCATTACTTTATACTACTTGGTACATTTCACATATGTTCATCTTTCCCGTGTTTTGGCAGGTACCCAGCATTGAGTCTGTGTTATTAATTATGTTTTATCATGCACTTGTCTATATTGTGTGCCAATAAAGCTGTTGCTCATTCATGATTTCACATATTATGGTGTAGTGTGCTTGCTTACAGTAGCACTTTTCTCCTTTCTATTATCAATTTTACCACACGTGGAACAGTGTAAACGCCCCCCCACCGAAAGAAATTCATGAAACGCTGGTTTTTGCTGATCCTGCTTCCCAAAAATCGGAATAAAAAGCGATCAAAAAATATATGTCACGTGCCCGAAAATGGTACCAATAAAAAAGCCAACTTGTCCAGCAAAAAATAAGACCTGACATGACTCTGTGGGTCAATATATGGAAAAATTATAGCTCTCAAAATGTGGTGATGCAAAAACTATTTTTTGCAATAAAAAGCGTCTATTAGCGTGTGACAGCTGCCAAATATAAAAACCCGCGATAAATAGTAAATCAAACCCCCCTTTATCACCCCCTTAGTTAGGGAAAAATAATAAAACTTATAAAAAAAAGTATTCATTTCCATTTTTCCATTAGTGTTAGGGCTAGGGTTGAGATTAAGGTTAGGGGTGTGTTGGGGTTAGGGTTGGAGTTAGAATTGGGGGCGGGGGGTTTCCACTATTCAGGCACATCACTCTCCAAATGCGACATGGCATCTGATCTCAATTTCAGCCAATTCTACATTGAAAAAGTCAAAACGGTGCTCCTACCCTTTCCAAGCTCTGCCATGCACCCAAACAGTGGTTTACCCCCCCTACATATTGGGTACCAGCCTACTCAGGACAAATTGCACAACAACTTTTGGGGTCCTGTTTCCCTTCAGAAAATAAAAATTGGGGATGAAGAAATAATTTGTGGAAAAAATGATTTTTTTATTTTACGGCTGTACGTTATAAACTTATGTGAAGCCATTGGGGCTTCAAAGTTCTCACCACACATCTAGATAAGTTCCTTGGGGGGGGATGTCTAGTTTCCAAAATGGTGTCATTTGTTGGGGGGTTTCCCACTGTTTAGGCACATCAGGGGGTCTCCAAACGCGACATGGCGTCCGATCTCAATTCCAGACAATTTTGCGCTGAAAAAGTCAAAACGGCGCTCCTTCCCTTCCGAGCTCTGTAACAATGGTTACCCCCCACATATCAAGTATCAGCGTACTCAGGACAAATTGCACAATTAACTTTTGCAGTCCAATTTCTCCTGTTACCCTTGGTAAAATAAAAATAAAAAAATTGAACCTGAAGTAATTTTTTTGTGAAAAAAGTTAAATGTTCATTTTTTTTTTTTTAACATTCAAAAAATTCCTGTGAAGCACTTGAAGGGTTAATAAACTTCTTGAATGTGATTTCGAGCAGTTTTTAGAATGGTGTCACTTTTGGGTATTTTTTTTATCATATAGACCCCTCAAAGTGACTTCAAATGTGATGTGGTCCCTGAAAAAAAAAAATGGTGTAAAAATGAGAAATTGCTGGTCAACTTTTAACCCTTATAACTCCCTAACAAATAAAATTTTTTGATTCCAAAACTGCGCTGATGTAAAGTAAACATGTGGGAAATGTTACTTAAGTTTTTTGTGTGCCATATCTCTGTAATTTACCCCCTTTCTGCCATATGACGTACTATCCCGTCCATGTGTCCTTGGACTTAATTCCCAGGGACGGGATAGTACGTCATAGCGATCAGTGGCGCTCACGTAGTGAGCACCGCTGATTGAGGCCGGGTGTCAGCTGATTATCACAGCTGACACCCAGCACTATGTGTCAGGGGCGGTCACGGACCGCCCCCGACACGCTAACCGATCAAACACAATCGCAATGCACCGGGGGTTTAGGGAAGCATCGGCAGGGAAGGGGCTCCTGCCGTGCTTCCCTGAGACCCCCGCAGCAGCGCAATGTGCAGTGCTGCTGTGGGTGTCTCCTTCCCTGCAGGTCCCCGGATCCAAAATGGCGGCGGGGACCTTCAGGGGCCTGCAGGGAGCTGGCTTCTTCAGTGCCTGCAAAGCGCAGTGGTCACAGCGATCTGTCACATGACAGTTATATCCCCAATGGGACATTGTAATAAAGTAAAAAAAAAAAAAAAATTCCCTAATAAAATTCATTTTTTGGAAGAAAAAAAAAAAAATCAATAAAAGTACACATATTTAGTATCGCCGCGTCCGTAACGACCCGCCCTATAAAACTGCCCCATTAGTTAACCCCTTTATTGAACCCCTTAAAAATAAAAAACGAAGCAAAAACTAAAGCTTTATCATCATACCGCCGAACAAAACGTGCAATAATGCGCGATCAAAAAGACGGATAGAAATAAACATGGTACCGCTGAAAACGTCATCTTGTCCCGCAAAAAACGAGCTGCCATACAGCATCATCAGCGAAAAAAAATTAAAAAGTTATAGCTCGCAGAATAAAGCGATGCAAAAATAATTATTTTTTTATATAAAATTGTTTTCATTGCCTAAAAGCGCCAGAACATAAAAAAAACGACAAGTGAGGTATCGCTGTAACTGTACTGACCCGAAGAAAAAAAAAAAAGCCTTATCAATCTTACCTCACGCGAAACGGTGTAAACGCACCCCCCAAAAGAAATTCTTGAAATGCTGGTTTTTGTTCATTGTGCGTCCAAAAAAAAAAAAAAATCGGAATAAAAAGTGATCAAAAAAAGTCACGTGCCCGAAAACAGTACCAATAAAAACGTCAACTCGTCCCGCAAAAAACAAGACCTCACATGACTCGGTGGGTCAAAATACGGAAAAATTATAGCTCTCAAAATGTGGTGATGCACAAATTATTTTTACAATACGTCTTTTAGCGTGCGACAGCTGCCAAACATAAAAACCCGCCATAAATAGTAAATCAAACCCCCCGTTATCACCCCCTTAGTTAGGGAAAAATAATAAAATTAAAAAAATGTAGTTATTTCCATTTTCCCATTAGGGCTAGGGTTAGGACTAGGGCTAGGGCAGAGATTAGGGTTAGGGGTGTGTTGGAGTTAGGGTTGGAGTTACAATTGGGGGTTTCCACTGTTTGGGCACATCAGGTGCTCTCCAAACGCAACATGGCGTCTGATCTCAATGCCATCCAATTCTGCATTGAAAAAGTCAAATGGTGCTCCTTCCCTTCCAAGCTCTGCCATGTGCCCAAACAGTGTTTTACCCCCACATATGGGGTATCATCCTACTCAGGACAAATTGCAAAACAACTTTTGGGGTCCAATATCTCCTGTTACCCTTAGGAAAATAAAAAATTGGGGGCAAAAATATCATTTTTGTGGAAAAAAATATGATTTTTTTTATTTTCACGCCCAGGCGTTATAAACTTCTACGAAGTACTGGAGGGTTCAAAGTGCTCTCCACACATCTAGATAAGTTCCTTGGGGGGGGGTGTCTAGTTTCCAAAATGGGGTCATTTGTGGGGGGTTTCCACTGTTCTGGTACATCAGGGGCTTTCCAAACGCGACATTGTGTCCGATCTCAATTCCAGCCAAAAAAGTCAGATGGCGCCGCTTCCCTTCTGAGCTCTGCCATGCGCCCAATAGTTGTTTACACCCACATATGGGGTATCAGCATACTGAGGACAAATTGCACAATAACTTTTAGGGCCCTGTTACATTTGGAAAAATAAAAATTGAGGGTGAAAAGATCATTTTTGTGGAAAAAATATGATTTTTTAATTGTACCGCTGTACATTATAAACTTCTGTGAAGCCCTTGTGGGTTCAAAGTTCTCACCACATATCTAGATAAGTTCCTTGGGGGGGGGTCTAGTTTCCAAAATGGGGTTACTTGTGGGGGGTTTCCACTGTTTAGGTACATCAGGGGCTCTCCAAACGTGACATGGCGTCCGATCTGAATTCCAGCCAATTTTGCATTGAAAAAGTCAAACGGCGCTCCTTCCCTTCTGAGCTCTGCCATGCGCCGAAACAGTGGTTCCCCCCCACATATCAGGTATCAGCGTACTCAGAAGAAATTGCACGATAACTTTTGCAGTCCAATTTCTCCTGTTACCCTTGGTAAAATAAAACAAATTGGATCTGAAGTAATTTTTTTGTGAAAAAAAGTTAAATGTTCATTTTTTTTTTTAAACAGTCAAAAAATTTCTGTGAAGCACCTGAAGGGTTAATAAACTTCTTGAAGATGGTTTTGAGCACCTTGAGGGGTGCAGTTTTTAGAATAGTGTCACTTTTGGGTATTTTCTATCATATAGACTCCTCAAAGTGACTTCAAATGTGATGTGGTCCGTAAAAATAAAATGGTGTTGCAAAAACATGGATTTTTGTGAGTTCTCACCGTAAAATCCTTTTCTCCGAGACGCTCATTGGGGGACACAGAGACTGTGGGTGTGTGCTACTGCCGTCTGGAGGCCGACACTAAGTATACAAAAAACAAGTTAGCTCCTCCTCCGCCGCATACACCCTCGCCCCGATAGCAGGCGGAAACCAGTTTAGTGCAAAAGCAGTAGGAGAACATAACAATAAATTAGCCTTAACGCAGAAAATTATATGTCTGAAAAAGGACCACCCTACATTAAATAAGGAATTATACTAATTAAATAAACAAGAGCCAACTGGCTATCAGGGTGGGTGCTGTGTCCCCCAATGAGCGTCTCGGAGAAAAGGATTTTACGGTGAGTACTCACAAAAATCCATGTTTCTCCTTCGTCTCATTGGGGGACACAGAGACTGTGGGACGTCCTAAAGCAGTCCCTGGGTGGGAGCAACTCACCAATCCACACCGCATGCCCACCTGTTTAAAGGTGTGCCACCGCTGCCTGGAGAATTTTCCTACCCAGGCTCGCATCCGATGAAGCCTGAGTATGCACATTTTAATGCTTAGAGAACGTGTGCAGGCTAGACCAAGTTGCCGCCTTGCATACCTGATCTGCCGAAGCCTGATGCCGAAGCGCCCAAGAGGCGCCCACTGCCCGAGTCGAGTGCGCCCTTATTCCAGCTGGAGCCGGCGCACCTCTAATACGGTAAGCCTCCTGAATAGTAAGGCGAATCCATCTGGCTATGGTCGACCGTGAGGCTGCGAGCCCCTTCCTGCACCCTTCGGGGATCTCAAACAACGAATCTGTCTGGCGAAAAGGTGCTGTCCTCGACACATACCTTCTGAGGGCCCTTACTAGGTCCAGCGTGTGGAGCGCCTTCTCCACTCTGTGTACCTGGGCTGGACAAAACGAAGGCAAAACAATGTCCTCATTAATATGGAACGAGGACACAACCTTCGGCAGAAACGGCGGCGGTGGTCTCAGGACTACCTTATCCTTAAAAAAGGTCAGAAACGGCGCTCTACAGGATAGGGCTGCCAATTCCGAGACCCGCCTAATAGAGGTTATGGCCACCAAAAACACGACCTTCCTGGTAAGGTATGGCAATTCGACTTCCTGCAACGGCTCAAAAGGAGCTTCCTGCAGGACACCCAGAACCAAATTAAGGTCCCAGGCGTCCAAGGGAGCCCTAAAGGGGGGCACCAAATGCTCTCGACACCAGAGAAAGAAAACCTTCCAGTGTTATGATAGACCCTCGCCGAGGCCGGCTTCCGGGAGCTAACCATCGTGGCCACCACCTCAGGCCCAAACCCCGCCTGGGTCAGAACCCAGGATTCAACGGCCATGCCGTCAAACACAGGGCCCCTAAGTTCGGGTGGTAGATCAGCCCCTTGGACAGTAAGTCTGGCCGTTCCGGTAGACGCCATGGCACATCTGCGAGGAGCTGTACTAGACCCGCGTACCAAGCTCGACGGGGCCAGTCTGGAGCCAGCAGAATTGCCGGAACCCTCTCTATCTTGATCTTCCTGATAATTTTTTGAGTTAAAAAAAATATTTTTTATTTTCACGGCACTGCGTTATAAACTTTTGTGAAGCACTTGGGGGCTCTAAGTGCTCACTATGCATCTAGAAAAGTTCCTTAGGGGGTCTAGTTTCCAAAATGGGGTTATTTGTTGGGGAGCTCCAATGTTTAGGCACACAGGGGCTCTCCAAACACGACATGGTGTCCGCTAACGATTAGAGGTAATTTTAATTTCAAAAAGTCAAATGGCGCTCCTTCCCTTCTGAGCCCTGCCGTGCGCCCAAACAGTGGTTCCCCCCACATATGGGGTATCGGTGTACTCAGAACACATTGCACAACAACTTTTGTGGTCCAATTTCTCCTGTTACCCTTGCGAAAATAAAAAATAGCGTGCTAAAAAAATCATTTTTGAGGAAAAAAAATGATTTTTTATTTTCACTGCTCTGCGTTATAAACTTCTGTGAAGCACCTGGAGGTTCAAAGTGCTCACTACACATCTAGGTAAGATCCATAAGGGGTCTAGTTTCCAAAATGGGGTCACTTTTGGGGGTTTTCACTGTTTAGGCACACAGGGGCTCTCCAAACGCGACATGGTGTCCGATAACGATTGGAGCTAATTTTCCATTCAAAAAGTCAAATAGCGCTCCTTCACTTACGGACTCTGTCGTGCGCCCAAACAGTGGTTTATGACGACATATGAGGTATCGATGTATTCAGGAGAAATTGCCCAACAAACTTTAGGATCCATTTTATCCTGTTGCCCATGTGAAAATGAAAAAACTGAGGCTAAAAGAAAATTTTTATTTTTATTTATTTTTGTGAAAAAAAAGTACTTTTTTTTTTTTACCGATCAATTTGTGAAGCACCTGGGGGTTCAAAGCGATCACTATGCATGGAGATAAGTTCCTTGGGGAGTCTAGTTTCCAAAATGGGGTCACTTGTGGGGGGGCTCCAATGTTTAGGCACGCAGGGGCTCTCCAAACGCGACATGGTGTCCGCTAAATATTCCAGCATGTTTTCCATTCAAAAGTCAAATGGCGCTCCTTCCCTTCTGAGCCCTGCCGTGCGCCCAAACAGTGGTTTATGACCACATATGAGGTATCGGTGTACTCAGGAGAAATTGCCCAACAAATTTTAGGATCCATTTTATCCTGTTGCCCATGTGAAAATGAAAAAATTGATGCTAAAAGAAAATTTTTGTTGTAAAAATTAAAATGTCCATTTTTTCTTTCCACGTTGCTTTAGTTCCTGCGAAACACCTGAAGGGTTAATAATCTTCTAGAATGTAGTTTTGAGTAGCTGGAGGGGTGCAGTTTTTAGAATGGTGTCACTTTTGGGTATTTTCTGCCATATAGACCCCTCAAAGTGACTTCAAATGTGAGGTGGTCCCTAAAAAAAATGGTTTTGAAAATTTTGTTGTAAAAATGAGAAATCGCTGGTCAACTTTTAACCCTTATAACTTCCTAACAAAAAAAAAATTTGGTTCCAAAATTGCACTGATATAAAGTAGACATGTGGGAAATGTTATTTAGTAACCACTTTGTGTCACATAACTCTCTGGTTTAACAGAATAAAAATTCAAAATGTGAAAATTGCAAAATTTTCTAAATTTTTACCAAATTTCTGATTTTTTCACAAATAAACGCAAAAATTATCAACCTAAATTTACCACTAACATGAAGCCCAATATGTCACGAAAAAACAGTCTCAGAATCGCTAGGATCCGTTGAAGTGTTCCTGAGCATCCCCTCCAAGGAGCATCCCCTCCAATTGCCGTTTCTCAACTGAATCTGGAACAGGTTTTCTTTGATCGATGGGTATGTGACACCCGGACACCTGACTGAACAGCTGTTCCCAGTGTCAGTCAGAACTGCACAGCACAACTTCCCGGACTGTATAGTGGCCGTGGCCAGGTACTGCACATCCGCCTCTTATTCAAATCAAGAGCCACTATTTCGTCAGTGGGGCAGTGCTGTGCAGTCTCGCAACTGAGCAATTCCAGCCACCACCAACATGAGGAACAGTTGATTGGCGGGGGTGCCGGGTGTCACATCTCCCTCAACCAGACATTGATGATCTATTATAAGGATAGGCCATCAATGTTAACGTCTCAAATAATCCCTTTAAAAATAAAAATCTATAACTATGTTGATGCTGTGCTGTCAGAGGAGAAGTGGCCGCTCATGCATGGCTTTCTTCATTCATTTTTAGACGAGAGTTCCGAGAATTGCTGAGAACACTTGTTCGCCAACTTTTCATACCTCCCATACGGCGTCAAATTACCTTCTCCATGTTTACTAAAGCCAAGGAGACACAGGGGCAAGGCTACGGGCAAACCCAAACTGAGAGGTGTGGAGAGAGGAGGAGGGGTGAAGGATTTTCTGCATACTTGCATGCAAATGGGTGACAGGATAACCAGGCGACTATAAGGCTAGGTTCACATTGCGTTAATGCAGCCCGTTCAACACATAGCGTTGGCAGACTGCATTAACGCTACTGTCATATTGTCATTGCGTTTACCGATCATGCTAGCGCAGCTTCCCTATCTGTGCTAGCAGTGACGGAACCTCGGACGCTGCAGACCGCGTCCGAGGGTCCGTCACAGAATGACGGCACATCGCGAACTCAAGCCGATTATGACATGCGTTGGCAATGCGCTCGTCTATTGCAGTCTATGGGTGCATTAACGCATCCGTTACATAGCGTTAATGCCGCTGTGTAACGGATGCGTTAAATGCTGCCCACAAACGCAATGTCAACCCAGCCTTATTCCAGTCAGTCTCCATGTACAGTAGGACGAATGTGACGACTCCTGGAGTGGACCCTCTGGGTCATGGCACCAACCCTCCCAGGGCAAGCTGGCCTAGTGAGGACCACCCCCTATACAGGGAGTGTCAGGAGCAAGCCCCACGGGATAAAGTACCACGACTGCTGGCAACAGGCGGCCGTCTCACAGGAGACACGCGTGAGTCTGCAGGGAGGTGCAGGGTGTACTCAGGAACAAAGGGTGTGTTCACGGGAGTGCGCTAGATACAGGATAGTGCAAGACACAAGAGCACGTATGGCGAGCAGCGACTAGTACATCCGGGGTTGAGCAAAACAGGACGCGTGCATGGAGCACGTCAGAGTACTGAGTGGGGCAGCAGGTGTGCCAGGAGGTGTAACAGAGTACAGGGACAGAGTGTGTGCCAGGAGGCATAACTGAGTACAAAGCAGAGAGCGGATTCAGAGCGTGTGCCAAGAGGCACAATAGAGTCGAAGACATAGTGCAGGTTCAGAGCGAGTACACCGAGAGGCAAGGCTGAGTATAGGACAGGGCCTGAATACAGCGCACAGCCAGGCAGGGACACACCAGACCAAGCCAGGAAGCACAACAATAATCAGGCACCTCCCATAGGGAGAGGTAGTCTGATATAGCACATGACCACTAAAGCTTCCGGGTCAGTCCTTCATTACCATAGAGAGGATGGACCTGGAGAGTGAACAGACAAGAGCGCACAAGCGTATACCCAACATGGAGGAGGTGGGAGCCTGGGTACGAGAAGTGCGCATGCGCACCCGACGGGACCCCTGGAGTGACCGCGGCTCCAGAAGAGATGACGTCAGGACCAAAGTCCCGTCTCCAGATGAGCACGGCGTGACAAAGAACAGCTCTGAAGCACAAACTGCTGACCAAACAAGTCAAATGCTAATGAACGTTCATTAGTACGTGTAGGTTTAAATATTTTGTAGATGTAATTTAGGTCTACTTTAGAGGGAAACTGTTATGCTGAAAATGTCTGATCTGCAAGAGAAGAGTCCAGTGGGAGGTGCTACGCAGTGATTGACAGTCTACCCTGTATCACTGTGCATGCAGAGATGGCTGTCAAGCACTGAGCAGGACCGCCCACTGGAGTCCTTGGATTTCTGTGATTAAAATGCAAATTTTATACTGGATCTTTTCCAACAAACCTATATGTCATTCTACTCAACTTTTCCTCCTCTATATCCACAGATCGCACCTCATGTACAACATGACAGGTTCCCTTTAAAGACATCTTATGAATTTTTGTTTTTTTTTGGTGCTGAATTAATTATGTATATTATTCATCAAATGAACTGTACACTATTACTGTAGCAATGCAATGTAGTCACAAATAGTAGTTCCACTTGGCTGATTGAAATGCACTGAATGTTTTTTATACTTCTAATTATAAGTTATTTCTATAATGTCTCTTAGGACAGTTTTACATTAGTGCAAAAAAGCCCATGTTACGGTTGCAAGTACAGGTGAACCATGGGTGGAATGACACAAAATGACATCATAGATATCTATGGTGATGTCAGTTTGTGTCATTAGACTTATAGTTGGGGGAGGGGGGCTTAATTACTGTTATTACTCTTGTGTAAAACTGAGCCCTGAGATTTCAGTGCCGAGATCTCCATCTGCGCATGGGCGGCGGCCATTTTCCAGGAAGAAATCCACAGGAAAGCAGCCATGAAGCGGCAGAGACCCCCCACGATGAACGGGACAGAGCGCAGCGGTGGCGGTAACCACCGGGGGACAGAGCGCGGCGGTGGCGGTAGGAACCGGGGGACAGCTCCACGGCAGCACTGGGGGACAGCGCCGCGTCAAGTACTGGACACCCTCTGTGGCAGCACAGAAAGGTATATCCTCTTTGTAAGACGCACCCTCATTTTCTCCTCAAATTTTGGGGAAAAAAAGTGCATCTTACAAAGCGGAAAATACGGTACTTGTGTATAAGCCGAGCCGTGTATAAGCCGAACCCCCCTAATTTTGCCACAAAAACTGGGAAAACTTATTGACTCACGTATAAGCCTAGGGTGGAAAATGCAGCAGCTACTGGTAAATTTCAAAAATAAAAATAGATATCAATAAAAGTAAAATTAATTGAGACATCAGTAGGTTAAATGTTTTTGAATATCCATATTGAATCAGGAGCCCCATATAATGCTCCATACAGTTCATGATGGGCCCCATAACATGCTCCATACAAAATGCACCCCATATAATGCTGCACAAAGGTTAATAATGAACCAATAAGATTATCCATAGAATAATATGCCGCATATAATGCTCCATAAAGGTTATAGCCCCATAAGATGCTCCATAGATTATGCCCCATAAGATGCTCCATAGATTATGCCCCATAAGATGCTCCATAGATTATGCCCCCATAATATGCTCCATTTATTTTGCCCCAATAAGATGCTCCATAGATTATGCCCTCATATGCTGATCCATAGAATATGCCCCCATATGCTGCTCTATAGAATACGCCCCCATATGCTGCCCCATAGAATATGCCCCCATATGCTGCTCCATAGACTATGCCCACATATGCTGCCCCATAGACTATGCCCCCATATGCTGCCCCATAGGATATGCCCCCTATGCTGCTCCATAGAATATACCCCCATATGCTGCTCCATAGAATATGCCCCCATAAGATGCTCCATATATTATGCCCCCATATGCTGCTGCAAAAAAAAATGCGATATTCACCTCTCCAGCTCAGGACCCGGCACCTGAGATATTCACCTGTCCAGGGTCCATCGCTGACACAGGATGCAGCAGACAGCGGTGAGCAGCGATGGACCCCGGACAGTTGAATATTGCTATACTTACCCCCTCCTGGCGCGGTCTCTGCAGCCCCGCTTCTCCAAGGTCTCCCGTCATGCCTTCAGCAATCACGTAATACCGCTCATTACACTCATGAATATGTGTATATTCATGAGTTTAATGAGCGGTACCACGTGACCGCTGAAGGCAGGAAGGGAGACCGTGGAGAAGCGGGGGGGCTGCAGAGACCGCGCCAGGGGAGGTAAGTATCATCTCTGACACCCCCGCTTCCCCGCCGACCCCCAGGTATATGACTCGTGTATAAGCCGAGAGGTGGACTTTCAGACCAAAAATATGGGCTGAAAATCTCGGCTTATAAACGAGTATATACGGTATTTACCCATAAGGTTCACAAATTCCCTAATACCGGAAACAGCGCAACTCAATACAATATCACCATCAAATACTCCAAATTCAATTAAGAAAACGAGAACTTAGAGTTTTTCAAGCTAAAATAGCAAATTTTATTATGCATAATTAAAACATAAAACAAAGCATAAATACTGATAGGACACAGGGCAGAATAAATATGACCTTATAGAGCACAATTGTAGTAAATAGCACTTAATCATAAGTCTTTCAAAATAAGTATGCACTAAAATACAAAATATAAAGTGCATATGTGCTTAAGTAAACGGAAATTCCAACTATAAAATTGACCAGTATAAAGTGCAACTGATTCTACCCTAAAGAGAACACCTGGCTGTATGCCCATTCAAAAGCTGGAAGGATATTCCAATACTCTGGTGTTAAGAAAGGGAGATTAAGCTCTAAATCTTGATGTAGTATTGAGTGCACTCCAATCCAAATAATATTATAACATTAGTGCATAAAACCCAAAATAAGGGAAAGGTGCTCAGGAATATAAGGTGCCATAAAAGTGCAAACTTACATGAAATTATGTAGTAACGCTGCCCTGACCCGCCACCCCTACGTGCGTTACGCTGCAGCTTCTTCAGGAGGCTTGGTTTACTCATAATCAGGTGTTAGTATTTATAGTCAGAGCCACCAATAAGAACGGTCAACCAACAATGTGACGTATATGTCTTAGCGCATGCGCAATAGAGTTTCAAACGGAACGAATTACAGCTCCTTATGTAATGTCAATACATGAACGGCGCATGCGTGGGGAACTTCTCACTCAGTACCGGAAGATCTCATATATCGCTTCCAAAAGTGCGCGCTTTGTACATTGCGTGGATGTTCCGTCACTCTAAAATAG
Organism: Dendrobates tinctorius; assembly: GCF_039654945.1. NCBI lineage: Eukaryota > Metazoa > Chordata > Amphibia > Anura > Dendrobatidae > Dendrobates > Dendrobates tinctorius. The sequence goes on along the minus strand of NW_027361932.1, from coordinate 17,624,378 downwards.
GAAGCCCTCACTCGGCGCTCCCAGAATGCAGCAGGGCACGTTGCATAGCAACGCGCTGCTACGATCAAACTGAATAAGCACTATGTGAGAGTCTCAGGTGAAGGAAGAACCAGGCATGCGCACGCTACCAGACCCATAGAGATGAGACTAATAGATTGCTATACCAAATAAACAGCCTGGAATTCTAGACATTAAATATCAAAAGCCATAATAAAAAGTGACATATAACGTGCAATCATATTAAATAGTACATAAGGATAATACGTATAACGTATCTTTCGTTTTTTGGTCTTAGTGTTTTAATTTTTATATTTCATCTACTTTAGTTCATTATGGGACCGAGTGCCCATGATGATTTCCTTATGAAGATCTTTTACTGCAAGATATGGAATTCGGCATCCATTGAGAATTATGAAGCCTACACAAATAACTTCACATTATATTATATGTAGCAATTTATATGGAATTTAGGTTCCATTACTTCACTATGTAATTTTTATGTCTTTTATATATATAAAAAATATATTTGTTTATATGTTTTTTATCAATCAATTTTTTTGATATTTTTTTTACATCATTTTATTTACGACCCAGTTATTAAAACTTGTGTATCACTTATGTACTCTTTAATATGATTGCACGTTATATGTCACTTTTTATTATGGCTTTTGATATTTAATGTCTAGATTTCCAAGCTAATGACAAAAAAAACTGACGACACATCTAGAACTAGTCTGAATAGTTGCATACCAAAAAACAGCTTACATATCAAATAAGAAAATGGTTGCACTCAATTGCATTAAGGCATATCAAATATGAAATATATGTGCTAAGTATCTCAAATGTTTTTCTAGATTACAAAAGCCATTATGCTATTTGTATTTCACATATTTCATATTTGATATGCCTTAACGCAATTAAGTGCAACCATTTCCTTATTTGATATGTAAGCTGTTTTTTGGTATGCACCTATTCAGACTAGTTCTAGATGTGTCGTCAGTTTTTTCTGTCATTTGCATGTTAGCTTTCTGACTGAGCACTCCGCCCTTCATCAGGCTGTGATTTTAATTACATCCAATCACATTTTGGTTCCTATCTTCCTATAAATACAGGCTTTACCATGTTATTAGCCAGAGGTTAGTTCACACTAGGCAGTTAGTATAGGGACCCGGTCAATGAGATCACCTTGACGTTGGTGAATGGGCTCACATCTTTTGGCCAAATTTTGTGCTAAGTATCTCATAGGTTTTTCTAGATTACAAAAGCCATTATGCTATTCGTATTTCACACATTTCATATTTGATATGCCTTAATGCAATTGAGTGCAACCATTTTCTTATTTGATAGATTTCCAGGCTGTTTATTTGGTATAGCAATCTATTAGTCTCATCTCTATGGGTCTGGTAGCGTGCGCATGCCTGGTTCTTCCTTCACCTGAGACTCTCACAAAGTACTTATTCAGTTTGATGGTAGCAGCGCGTTGCTATGCAACGTGCCCTGCTGCATTCTGGGAGCGCCGAGTGAGGGCTTCCTATTTTAGAGTGACGGAACATCCACGCATGCGCCATTGGTCTCCTGACTTTGTATGACGAGGTGGGATCTGCAAGTGGCTTTGTGTTGCTAGGCAATGTACAAAGCGCGCCCTTTTGGAAGCGATCTATGAGAGCTTCCGAATTGAGTGAGAAGATCCCCACGCATGTGCTGTTCATCTATTGACAGTACATAAGGAGCTGTAATTCGTTCCGTTTGAGACTCTATCTCGTATGCGCTAAGACATATGCGTCACAATGTTGATTGACCGTTCCTATTGGTGGCTCTGACTATAAATACTAACACCTGATTACAAGTAAGCCATGCCTCCTGAAGAAGCTGCGGCGTAACGCACGTAGGGGCGGCGGGCCAGGGCAGCGTTACTGCATAATTTCATGTAAGTTTGCACTTTTATGGTACCTTACATTTCTGAGCACCTTTCTCTTATTTTGGATTTATGCACTAATATTATAATATTATTTGGGTGGGAGTGCACTCAATAATAAATCAAGATTTAGAGCTTAATCTCCCTTTGTTAACACCAGAGTATTGGAATATCCTTCCAGCTTTTGAATGGGCATACAGCCAGGTGTTCTCTTTAGGGTAGAATCAGTTGCACTTTATACTGGTCAATTTTATAGTTGGAATTTCTGTTTACTTAAGCACATATGCACTTTATATTTTGTATTTTAGTGCATACTTATTTTGAAAGATTTATGATAAAGTGCTGTTTGCTACAATTGTGCTCTATAAGGTCATATTTATTCTGCCCTGTGTCCCATCAGTATTTATGCTCAGTTTTATGTTTTAATTATGCATAATAAAATTTGTTATTTTAGCTTGGAAAACTCTACGTTCTCTCTTTCTTAATTGAATTGGGAGTATTTGATGGTGATACGGTATTTACCCAGTTGGTAAATATCATCATTGCTCCATGATATGGGTTGAGATTTGTGGAGTGAACAAGCTCTCACCAATCTTCTACAAATTCACACTTCCCATCAGACCCATATATTCCCCTCTTCTCAGATATTGCAGCCATGTTTAATTAATACCTGTGAGGCATTGGCAAGTGACGCTACTGCTATGGGACCGTGAGCCGGAGGGCAGTTGCCAGTGTCGGCACTGGCCCCCGCCCGTCATCTCAAGTTCAACTGTATTGTCATCCTGAATGCCATTACAGTTGAAAGAAATCACTAAGGAAGGAGCGTCAACTGACTATGGAGAGCATTATACTATATAAAGTACTATGGGGGGTGAATTATACCATATGAAGGACAATGGAGTGTAGATTATACTATATTAAAAACTATGGGGGTGCATTATATTATAAGAAGGACTATGGTGGGTGCAATATACTATTTATAGCTCTATAAGGGTGAATTGTACCATATGGAGGACTATGGGGGTAGATTATACTATATGGAAAACTATAGGAGTGCAATATACTATAAGAAGGACTATGGTGGGTACATTATACTATATGGGGGACTATCGGGGTTTATTATACTATATGGAGTACTATGGGGGTGCATTAGACTATATGGAGGAATAGGAGGGGTGCATTGTACTGTATAGTGGACTATGGGGGAGCATTATTATATACAGAGAACTATGGGGGTGCATTATACTATATGGAGAACTGTGGGGGTGCATTATACTATAAGAATGACTATGAGGGGTGCATTATACTACATAGAGGACTATGGTGGGAGCATTATGCTATATGGAGGACAAAACCACAAAAAGAAGACTTGAAAATCCTCCAATAATCTAGAAAAAACACACCAAAAAAACAGGCAAAGAAGCTTACCTGTCTAGGCCTCAAAACAAATGCACTATCAGGGTGCAGAAGACCCAAATAAAGATGACAACTACATAGGTACAGTAATACCAATGAGACAGGCAGCTACAGCCAGCCAGACACACAGCCAGATTGTAGATTCAGAGATTGGTCGTTTGGTACACCAGTGCAAACAAATACAATCTGTATGCGGCACTGTTCACACACAAAGGATGACTAGCATCTGGCTTAAAGCCAATTAATAATGCACTATTGCGGGCTGCGTTATTAATAGGCTGTAAGCCAGATGCTAGTCATCCTTTGTGTGTGAACAGTGCCGCATACAGATTGTACTTGTTTGCACTGGTATACCAAACGGCCAATCCCCGATTGTAGGTTGGCTGTCTCATCGGTATTACTGCACCTGTGTTGTCGCCACCTTTATATGGGTCCGCTGCACCCTTAGGCTGTGTTCACACACAGCGTTTTTTTAGCGGTTTTTACCCCGGTTTTCACTATAAAACCGCTAAAAATAAGCTTCCCATTCATTCCTATGCATTTTGCACTTTCTGTGCACATTGATGCTTTTTATTACCGCGAAAAAACCGCATCGCGGTAAAAACCGCAGCATGCACATTAATTTTGCGTTTTTTTCCGCGGTTTAGACTTCTCCCATGCTTTTAGAAACCGCTGCGGTAAAAAACGCATCAAAAACGCATCAAAACCGAGCAAAAAACGCACAAAAACAGCTGCGGAAAAATAGGTGCGGTTTCTGGGAAGGGATTCAGGTTTTTGTGCAGAAATTTTCTGCAACGTGTGCACTTACCCTTATAGTGCATTTGTCTTTAGGCCTAGACAGTTAAGCTTCTTTGCCTGTTTGGTGGTGTGTTTTTACCATATGGAGGACTATGGGGGTGCATTATAACGTATGGAGGACCAAAAAATTCGTAATAGAAGGAGCGTAGATACCTGGCACTTTATGCTTTTCTACAGATTCTATACTGATACTTCCCCTCATATTATTTTTTTCCTTACTAGGGATCTAGATCCTGGATGGAAAACTGAGGAATTTAGCGAGCAATGTGATTGTTTAGTATTAATCATTTAATATGTCTGTACATATTCCAAAATATATGAATAAAAAAAATGTTCAAAAAATATTAGGCACCCAAAAGCATTTAAAAAAAAAAAATCGATTTTAGTGTGGAAAAGTAGGAAAGCATTAAAAAAATTTGTATTAATCTGATATTGCTGTAATTGTTCTGACCTAAAGAATAAAGCTGTCTTATCACTTATATCGCACGGTGAATATCATGAAAAAAATAAATAAAAAGCAATTTTTATATTTATCCTGCGCTCTATGCTGAGAATGATGTGAGTTGTAGTTCCACAAAACCTGGAATGTCCATAGTTCCTGCACCTACAAAATGTGTGAAAATGTGAAACAATGGGAATAGTTTCTGTCTTAGACAATGACTCCTGCTCTTACATGTCATTTGTGTATTGTCAGATGTATCACCAGCAAAGAAACACTCAATGTTCTTGTTTTAAATGCATTTTACTTTTGGGAACTTTCCCTTACTCGCCCGGCTCCTCCAGCCTTGATGCCGACCAATGTGATCTGCCATATTATTACTACTTGCTATCAATATTAATTAACACCTATGGAGATTTCACTCATGGTCATTTGTGACATCATCAAATACAGGAGGCCATTGTTCTATATAAACGGGTGTTCAGGGGGCAAAGGCTCATTTCAGAAGATGAAGATGAGGAGAGCGGAGGATACAGGATGGAGGATACAGGTAAAAAACAAACCTTACAGGGATTTCTCAGTGAACTTACCTCCAACACGGACCCTCAGCATCTACAGACTGTGGCTGTAAGGTGCTGGATTTCTTCAGTCCTTGCCGGTAGAATCTCTACACTTGGGTGATGAAGGTTCTTTGTGAGGTCACACAGCGGAATGCTGGACACTGAAAGTTCTATGCAGAAAACATGGGGACATCAGAGAGGTCAGCACAAAGATGGCACCTCCAATGGAGACATTACAGTAGTTACTACGGTCAGTGGCTGGCACAGATTGTTGGTGGGGGTTCTGTCACTTTAATTTAAGATTATTGGGGCAAAAAGTCTACCATTATGCCCCTACCTGGGAGAGGGGTTGGTGTACATATATTGGGGAAATATATTTATTTATATACTTTCTACTTATTTATTTTACTATTTATGTTACTTCTATATAAAAGCATTTGAAGCAATTTTTTTTTCAAATCATATTTATTACACCTTTTTTAATTGCCTACATCAAAACTTAAAATTCGCAGTAAAATGATCGTGGATACCTGGCATTTTATGCTTTTCTACATGTTTTATACAGATACTTCCACTCTTTTTTTTTTGCTTATTAGGGAGAGAATCTGGATCCTGGAAGACTGAAGAATCTAAAGCGATCAATGCGATTGTGTAGTATTAATCTGTCTGTGCATACTGTACATATTTACATGCTTTAGCACTACAGAGTGCAACTTTATTTGTTTTCCAACTGTATAGGGTCCTGATAGGATATAACTGTCCTATGTCTGTATATTAAGGGGTAGTGTTTGTAGGGGGGTAGTGTTTTATTTTTTTACAGGGGAGATAACGTAGTCAGGCTATGAGCTCCAGGGTCTGATTTGACGAGGAAAGGTGAGGCGTGTTACCCGGACAAAGAAGATCTGCAATCCGGAAACGAGTCTCCATATTGAGTATCATTGCTCTATACATATCAGTTAGTTAGTTGTAGTATGGCCTTGGTCCAGGGTTCTCGAACTGATCACCTTTTCCCGGGGTCAAGAAGGAATTTTTTCCCTGTAACACACATTGGCTGAATGTGTGCAGGTTTTTTGCCTTCTTCTGGATCATTGGCTTTAGGTAGGGGAAGAGATTGTAATTAATAAAATATGTTTAAAATCAATGATCTGTGTCCTTATATCTTTATTTCATACTCAGGTATTTGTATATGTTATTTCTGATTTATGATCCATGACTATGAAGGTATACAGAAATACAAGGGTGGTAATTATGTGTCTCCTAATGCAATGTCTGTATTTATAATGCATACAAAGAGCCATAGACAAGATATCTGTGTCTGGACGCAGCGAGTACCGCAAAGCGAACCCATATGACACACGTGACACTGGATACACCGCCTCCAGTGGGGCGAATTTAAATAATAAGATGTGCAGCTGGATACGCCGCCTCCAACAGGCGAATTTAGGTATTACATGTAAATCTGGAAATCCCGCCTCCAGTAAGGCGAATTTAAATAATAAAGGGGGAACCTGGGTAACATTAACAATGGTGGGCCCTGTGATAGGGAATAGGGAAGTGGAGACCTCCTGAGTTCCCCTGAGCCAGTGTCCCTGCACTCCTAACGTTCCCAATGCCGGTTCCGCACCGGGCGCGCAACAGGAACCTAAAAACCCTAGCTCGTCCTGACCTAAACCCTCACTAGGGAATTGGTCGGTGCGGAAACTAATGCCACCACTGTACTAAAACACACATGAGGAAAGATGACAAAACAGGGGAAACACCACTTAGCTTTGCTCTGTTGCGTACGCTCCTAGCAACAGAGCCCACCACCTGTGTGCATCTTCTCCACCCGGATCCATCACCATAACTGGATCCTTCACCATAGTGCAGCCTTGGAGCAGAGTCCACCACCAGTTTGCAGCTGTCCAGTAAAAGAGTCCCAAAGATGAGTTCAGCTCCTGCCCAAAAAGTCCAGCATGCTTGAGTCCAACTCTCAGCAACCAAGTCCCGCATGCGAGTGCAACTCTCTCCATAGTCGTCACTCCACAAAGCCATGCAAGCACTTCCTGCAAACACCATAAACTGTGACTCCACCACGCCATGCCAGCCCTTCTTGCAGACCACATAGCTGCCACTCGTCTCCTCTGGCTGGGCTGCGCAGGACTCAGGTTCAGCTCCTTCTTTCACCCAGGCTTCCTTGTGAATGACTAACACAATCAATATCACCAACAGTGAATGATACACCTGACACTCATTTATACAGCATTCACACCTGTTACCTAGTCACATGCACTTAACCAAAGAACTAAAGTGCGCTACCGCTCACCACCACCGGGGAAACTTAGAATGAACGACACCACGTGTAATAATTCTAAAGGCCACCGGGGGCAATCAACCCACTTTGGCACCTAGCCAAAGAAAAAAGTTCACTTATCCATTTTACCTTGTCAGATCCAGCCTGGATCATGACAATATCTGAAGTAGCGGAAATTATTATCCTCTTAGAAAATAATTGCGGGCTTGACTCGAATATCGAGTATAATGGAAGTCAATGAGAAACTCAAGCATTTTTCGGAAAGTTCCTAACAGGAGAGCTGGTGGGGCAGGAAAATCACTGAAAAATTGATGAAAACTGTGCTCAAATGGAATGGGAACACTACAGTTGTGGCTAAAAGTATTGACACCCCTGCAATTCTGTCAGATAATACTCAGTTTCTTCCTGAAAATGATTGCAAACACAAATTCTTTGGTATTATTATCTTCATTTAATTTGTCTTAAATCAAAAAACACAAAAAGAATTGTCCTAAAGCCAAATTGGATATACTTCCACACCAAACATAAAAAAGAGGGTGGACAAAAGTATTGGCACTGTTCGAAAAATCATGCGATGCTTCTCTAATTTGTGTAATTAACAGCACCTGTAACTTACCTGTGGCACCTAACAGGTGTTGGCAATAAGTAAGTCACACTTGCAGCCAGTTGACATGGATTAAAGTTGACTCAACCTCTGTCCTGTGTCCTTGTGTGTACCACATTGAGCATGGAGAAAAGAAGAAGACCAAAGAACTGTCTGAGGACTTGAGAAACCAAATTGTGAGGAAGCATGAGCAATCTCAAGGCTACAAGTCCATCTCCAAAGACCTGAATGTTCCTGTGTCTACTGCGCGCAGTGTCATCAAGAAGTTTAAAGCCCATGGCACTGTGGCTAACCTCCCTAGATGTGGACGGAAAAGAAAAATTGACAAGAGATTTCAACGCAAGATTGTGCGGATGTTGGATAAAGAACCTCAACTAACATCCAAACAAGTTCAAGCTGCTCTGCAGTCCGAGGGTACAACAGTGTCAACCCGTACTATCCATCGGCGTCTGAATGAAAAGAGACTGTATGGTAGGAGACCCAGGAAGACCCCACTTCTTACCCCGAGACATAAAAAAGCCAGGCTAGAGTTTGCCAAAACTTACCTGAAAAAGTCTAAAACGTTTTGGAAGAATGTTCTCTGGTCAGATGAGACAAAAGTAGAGCTTTTTGGGCAAAGGCATCAACATAGAGTTTACAGGAGAAAAAAAGAGGCATTCAAAGAAAAGAACACTGTCCCTACATTCAAACATGGCGGAGGTTCCCTGATGTTTTGGGGTTACTTTGCTGCCTCTGGCACTGGACTGCTTGACCGTGTGCATGGCATTATGAAGTCTGAAGACTACCTACACATTTTGCAGCATAATGTAGGACCCAGTGTGAGAAAGCTGGATCTCCCTCAGAGGTCCAGCAGGACAATGACCCAAAACACACTTCAAAAAGCACTAGAAAATGGTTTGAGAGAAAGCACTGGAGACTTCTAAGGTGACCAGCAATGAGTCCAGACCTGAATCCCATAGAACACCTGTGGAGACATCTAAAAATGGCAGTTTGGAGAAGGCACCCTTCAAATATCAGGGACCTGGAGCAGTTTGCCAAAGAAGAATGGTCTAAAATTCCAGAAGAGCATTGTAAGAAACTCATTGATGGTTACCGGAAGCGGTTGGTCGCAGTTATTTTGGCTAAAGGTTGTGCAACCAAGTATTAGGCTGAGGGTGCCAATACTTTTGTCTGGCCCATTTTTGGAGTTTTGTGTGAAATGATCAATGTTTTGCTTTTTGCTTCATTCTCTTTTGTGTTTTTTTCATTTAAGACAAATTAAATGAAGATAATAATACCAAAGAATTTGTGTTTGCAATCATTTTCAGGAAGAAAATGAGTATTATCTGACAGAATGGCAGGGGTGTCAATACTTTTGGCCACAACTGTATGTGGAAGATTCTGGGGTTTTGCCCGTTTCTTCTGGGTTGGGGGAAGTTATGGGGGTGTTTTATAAACACCTCTCCATTACTAACCCCTGGGTTTCACCTGACATTACACAGCTGAGATCAACCTCAAAAAAATTACCCCGATTGTCTCCATTACTAACCCCTGGGCTTGACCTGACATGAATCCCCAAAAATATTACCCCAATAGCCACAACAGGGCAATTGGGAAGAGTCGGGTAAAGCGACAGAATTGGAGCATCTCATGTGATGCACAAATTCTGAGGCAGCTGCGAACTGGAGTTTCTAAGCTGGAAAGGGCTCAATGTCGATAGACCTTCCCAATCTGATAATATAAGCCTGCAAGCTGTCTGCTTTACATTGGCTGGTTACCAAAAATAAAGGGAGACCTCACATCATTTAAAAAAAATATATTTAAGATATTTGTCTGTGATGCATTTTTAGGTGCATTTTCAGCCGCAAAACATGTGGAGTGGGGACTTGAGCATGTCGCTTGAGCACCCACTATACTTGATCAAATTAAATATATATAGCTGGAAATTCGGAATAACAAAAGAACCATGTTCCTAAATTCGGGTTACTCTCCAAAATATCCAATTAGAGAATGAAGGACATTGGGAGCGTAAATCCCTAAAATACAATATATGGATTTGACATCAAGTAGATTCTAGATCTTGTTTTTGCCAAAAAAATTACACAACATATTTGATCAAAATGATACAAACAAGAAAACTCAAAAATGGGCAAATCACCATGTAGAAAAAGTAGTGACTATAAAAACATGCAGGCAACAATACAACCATGGGGCAATAAAATAGGCATACAGCGTATCAGGGAGTAAATAATGTCACTAAATATATTGGGTAATATACAGAGTAAGATTCACATTATAATATACAACCCATAGGCATGAGGTGTGAGGATTTGCATAAAATTTATTAAAATTAATAATACACAGGAGAAGTCAATGAGGTGATTGCTCACGAAAATCGACTATTTTCCATATAAGTATATATGACACATAACCCTGTTTCAGAAATCATTGTAATCACAACCTGTTATAAGGGTCAGAGGTAAAAGAGTATGTGAGCTTAAGCACAAAAACAATCATCATAGTGTGACAGGTGTCAGCAGCACAAACCAGAGAAAAATGCCTCTTACCCACATGCTGTTTAAGCCTAAGTATTTCACCGCAGCCCCGATGTGTGTTTCGCTGTGGCTTACTTTGGGGGGGGCAGTCGAGTATTGACATGTGGAGAGCACCCTTGGCCATCACTAGTACCTCTTAATAACAATCCTAATGGCATGCCCCTACTAATAACACTCCTAGTGGCACGCCCCTCCTAATAACACACCTAGTGGCACATGCATCCTAATAACCCTCCTAGTAGCAGGTCCTTCCTATTTACACTCCTAGTGGAACATTCCTCTTAATAACGCTCTCAGTGGCACATCCCTCTTAGTAAATCCACTAGTGGCAGGTCCCTCCTAATAACTCTACTAGTAGCAGGTCCCTAGTAATAACACTCTTAGGCCTGTTTCACACATCAGTTTTTTCTGTCAGTCCAAATCCGCCAAAATAGCGGAAAACGGATCAGCAGGCGGACTGACAGAAACGTGTGCCAGCGGATCGACGGATGTACGGATCTGCCGATCTTGCAAATTTAAAGGAACCGTGCCTGGTAAAAAAATGTAAAAAAAATACTGGTGATGTAGTGTTCTCCATGGCGCTGCCGAGATCTCGCGGGAGCCAGGGTGGGAGTAATGGTGCGGCTGAGATCTCGTGGGAGCCGGGACCAGGGGACATGAGCAGGTGTGATGGATCTTGGGAGGGATAACCTGGGGATTATTGCGGGATGTTAGCGCCAACCATCGCGCGATGTGGGGAGCAGACATCGCGGGAAGCGAGCGGTCATTATCGCGGGATATGTGGAACGATCGCGCAACAATCATCGCGCGATGTGGGGAGCAGGGATGCCATCATCGCAGGAAGTGCGGAGCTGCGGTGACCATGGATAAGAGAGAGAAAGAGATATTTTTCTACCAGCAGCCAGACAGAATTGGGGGTTAAGTCACTACATGGCGGATCCGCGGCCCGAAAAAACGTTGCATGGCCCATCCAGTCATGTCAGCGGACGCCAAAATCTTGGCGGATCCGTTGACATGCAGATATAACGGACGAAGATCAGTCAAAATCCGCCAATAATGCTAGTCAATGGGGGGAAAAAAAGGATCCGCCAAGAAAAATGGCGGATCCGTTTTTTCTCCAAAACGGCGGATTTTGACTGATGGTCAAAAACGGATGAGTGAAACAGGCCTTAGTGGCAGGTCACTCCTAATAACACTTCTATTGACAGGTCCCTCCAAATAACACTCCTTGAGGCACGTCCCTCCTTTAACTTTGATATTTACTTAAATGGAATCTGTCACCCCATTTTTGTCATATGACATGCGGCCACCGCCATTAGGGGCTTATATACAGCATTCTGTAATGCTGTAGATAAGCCCCTGATGTAACCTGAAAGAGAAGAAAAACACTTTAGATTATACTCACCGGAGGGGGCGGTCCGGTCCGATGGGTGTCGCGGTCTGGTCCAACTCCTCCCATCTTCATACGATGCCGTCCTCTTCTTCCCTTCCTGTAGTAGCTCCAGCGCAGGCGCACTGCTCTGCCCTGTTGATGGCAGAGCAGAATACTGCAGTGCGCAGTCACCAGACCTCTCCCGACGTCTGCTTATTGCAGGACTCTGCTCTGCCTGCAACAGGGCAGAGCAGTGCGTCTGCACTGGAGCTACTACAGGAAGGGAAGAAGAGGACGGCATCGTATGAAGATGGGAGGTGTTGGACCGGAACACGACACCCATCAGACCGGACCGCCCCCTCCGGTGAGTATAATCTAACGTGTTTTTCTTATCTTTCTGGTTACATCAGGGGCTTATCTACAGCATTACAGAATGCTGTAGATAAGCCCCTGATGTCAATGCTGGCAGCTCATAGGGAAATAAAAGGGTGACAGATTCCCTTTAAGGAAAGTGAACCCCATACGCTCAAAACTACCTCTGCCCTCATTCTCCCCTCTACTGCTCAGGTCTCCTTGTTTTGGCTCTAGCGGTGACATCAAGACAATGACACCGTTGAAGCCAAACACTGAGCTCAGCGACTGTGCTGAGATAGACGGCGTGAACCGCTGATCTGCTCAGTGATTACCTGCAGCAGGGATGCGCGTTGTTGAAGTGACATCACCCCTACAGCCTAAACACCGAGATTCAAACAATGGTGGGAAGTAGGTTCTGGTGCTGAGGATGGGGGAGTGATGGTTTTCTTTGTTATTTTTGGTATTTTAGAGACATTGGGTAGACTTTTCTGAAACTGGAAAACCCCTTTAACTATATTAACATACCTTTATAAATTATCAATAAAAAAATCATATAGTTTAAAAATTCTAGTATCAAACAGAAGATTATTCAATGGACTCTCTGGATTGCAGAACAATTTGGTCAGTAAACGCTGCGGGTTGGACGCTGCATACATTTGGATACACAAGGTTTGTGTTATACATCGTACATCCTCCTCTAAAAGCAGCAACCAAAGCTACAGCACTGTAGCTCTGATCACTGCTGTTTAACCACATGAATTTGTCATGTCGGGCACTGTTCGCACCAGGGTGTCCGGCAGACAGCGGTAATACCCCATCCTACCACTTTGTTCTCAGCGGCGCTGGTTGGTCTTCTGATCCGGCTTGGATTGGGTTAACCAGGTTGTCATTCTGGCTGAGGGCTTAGCCACGCCCTCTGTCTTTAAATTGTCCTGCGTGACTATGGGCGTCGCCGACTATAGCTCTTGCCTTGTGCTAGCGATACCGGTCTGGAGTGGTGGTCTAAGGAGCATACTGTGTCTGGTGTAGTATATTCCGTTGTTGCCATTTTGCCTCCCTGTGTTGTATTTTTTGGTTGCCCTTGCACATTATTGTATTCTCCTATGTGTACGCGGTGTGGTGCATTTCCTTTATCCCTGTCCATACTTATTTGTGGGGTCTGGTGTTTGGTCTCCTCACTGGGTGGAGGGTGGTGGGTTCAGCTTAGGGCTGGACAGGAGACAAGGACAGGGTGGAGGCCCAGGCAGGCACACCTTCAGTGTAAACCCTGGGTTGAGGGACAGACAGGGTTTCCCCTAGTCTGAGGGACACCGCAGGGGCCCCGGGGTTTTAGCCTATAGTTTCCTAGACATCCCATGACATTATAGTCGGCCCAAATTTTATTTACCATGGATCCTATAGTCTCCATAACCAAGCAGCTGGAGGCTCTGTCCATACAGGTCACTGAACTGAGGGGGCGGTCCAGCAACAAGGCCTGTCAGTTCCTGCTGTGCAAACTGAGGCAGCAGTCAGGGCAGCTGAACCCAAGTTACCTCTCCCTGAACGATTATCTGGTGATCGCTGTAAGTTCGTTGTATTTCGTGAATCCTGCAAATTGTATTTTCATATGCATCCACTCTCCTCAGGAAATGAGGCTCAGCGTGTGGGCTTGGTAATTTCCTTGCTGAGTGGTGATCCACAAGCATGGGCCTTTTCACTACCTTCTGGTTCACCTGCATTTGAGTCGGTAGACTTTTTTTTTCTGCTCTTGGTTTAATCTATGACGATCCTGACAGACTGGCGTTAGCAGAGTCTAAAATACGCTCTCTGCTCCAGGGTGAGCGACTAGCAGAGGATTAGTGTACGGAATTTCGTCGCTGGGCTGTGGACACTCAATGGAATGACCCTGCACTAAGGAGTCAATTTTTGCATGGGGTTTCTGGAAGGGTTAAACAAGCTCTGCTAATGTATGAGACTCCCGCCTCTCTGGAGGTTGCTACGGTGCTTGTAGTACGCATTGATCGCCGCTTTTGTCAGAGGTCACAGGAGACTGCCTGTGGGGGGGGCAGTTTCTGGTGAGGTTGCCTCGGGTGAATCCATGGAACCTATGCAGATCGCTGGTATATCACATACACATAATAACAAGCATAAATGTCCCTTGCCCAGAAAGCAAGGGGTCTGTTTTTTTTGTGGCAAAAAAGGACATTAATGCTTGCCACCTGGTACCTAAGAAAGACGTGCCGGCGGAAAACTGCTAGGCTCAGAGGGTTTGGAGGAGTCTAGTCGGAGCCATTGCATATCCTCCATGGTGGTCTCCCAGTGTATGCTCCCTGCCAAGGTAGTAATCGGGGGCCAAGAGCTGTCGATTACTGTATTTGTAGATAGTGGTTCAGCAGCTAATCTCATTGATGAAAAGTTTGCGCGTACAGCGGGATTTAAGGTTGAAAAGCTGCCTACTCCTTTCCGGGTGGTTACCATCAATGCCTCCCCTCTCTCACAAGGGGAGATTAAAGAGTTTGTGGCTGATGTAAAACTCCTCATTGGGGTCCTACACTCTGAGCGGGTAACATGTAAGGTGCTCAGTAATTTACCTGCTCAGGTAGTTCTGGGGTTTCCATGGTTGTCTATGCACAATCCGGTGATTGATTGGAAAACCCAGGACGTAATCCAGTGGAGCAGATACTGCCAAAAGAGTTGTCTGGCCACGTGTATCTCCGCTGTGACTCCCAGCATCCCGGAGCCACTGCTGGACTTTGCTGATGTATTTTCTGAAAGAGGTTGTTCAGAGCTGCCACCGCTCCGACCCTATGACTGTGCTATTAGGTTAAAACCGGGGGCCAAGTTACCGAAAGCCAGGATGTTTAATATCTCAGGTCCTGAGAGGCAAGCTCTCAAAGAATACATTGCAGAAAGTCTAAGCAAAGGGCACATTAGGCCTTCATCATCTCCATTGGCGGCGGGGTTCTTCTTTGTCAAGAAGAAAGATGGCGGATTACACCAGTGTCTGGATTTCAGGGAACTCAACCAGATTACGGTTCATGACCTATACCCGATGCCACTGATACCCGATTTGTTCAACCAGGTGTCTGGTGCCAAATGGTTTTCCAAGCTTGACCTCAGAGGGGCGTACAATCTCATAACAGTCCGTCAAGGGGATGAATGGAAGATGGCATTTAATACCCCTGAGGGTCATTTTGAGAATTTGGTGATGCCATTTGGGTTGACTAGCGCGCCAGCAGTATTTCAACATTTCATAAATGATGTCTTTTCTCGTCTCTTGGGGAAATTTGTTATTATATACCTTGATGTCATTCTTATTTACTCACGCGACCGTGATGCACACATAGAGCATGTTAGGCAGGTATTGCAGTTGCTCAGGGAGAACAAGCTCTATGCCAAGCTTGAGAAATGTGTATTTCTCGTCCAAGAATTACCTTTTTTGGGTTATGTAATTTCCGCCTCAGGGTTTAAAATGGACACCGCTAAGGTGCAAGCGGTGCTGCAGTGGGATTGGCCTGATAATCTCAAGGCGCTTCAGCGATTCCTGGGCTTTTCCAACTATTATAGGAAATTTATTAAGAATTTTTCTATGATTGCTAAACCGCTCACCGACATGACTAAAAAAGGTACCAATTTTTCTGTCTGGTCTGAGGCTGCTGTGCGCGCGTTTGAATTCCTCAAAATCAGTTTTGCTTCAGCTCCCATTGTGGTTCAGCCTGATGTCTCCCTACCATTTACCATGGAGGTGGATGCATCTGAGGTTGGAGTGGGGGCGGTACTGTCTCAGAGTCCATCCTTGGGCAAATTGCATCCGTGTGCCTACTTCTCCAAGAAGCTGTCACCTGCCGAGCGTAATTACGATATTGGTAACAGGGAATTGTTGGCCATCAAGTTGGCATTTGAGGAATGGCAACACTTCTTGGAGGGGGCTGTCCATCAGATTACTGTTATAACAGACCATAAAAATCTGCTTTATTTAGAGTCTGCTAAACGCCTGTCCCCCAGACAGGCTCGCTGGGCGTTATTCTTCACCCGGTTCAATTTCTTTGTGACATGCCGACCAGGTTCTAAGAATACTAAGGCGGACGCCTTGTCCAGATGTTTTCCGGGTGGAGAGCCATGTGAGGATCCGGTGCCTATTCTCCAAAAGGGAGTTGTGTTCTCGGCTCTCACGACAGAAGTTGAGGCAGAGATTGCTGAGGCTCAGGAGGAGGTACCGCCGGATCTGCCTCCTAATAAATCGTTTGTGCCACTACACCTACGCTTAAAGGTGTTAGGGGAACATCACGATACTGTCCTGGCGGGCCACCCAGGGGTTAAAGGCACTCTGGAACTTGTATCACGTCGTTTTTGGTGGCCCAAAATTCGGCAGGACGGGGCCTCATATGTGTCAGCCTGTACCACGTGCGCACGGGCCAAGACACCACGCTCCCGTCCTGCTGGCACGTTGCATCCTCTCTGTGTGCCCAGTAAGCCATGGACTGAGATTTCCATGGATTTCATTACGGATTTGCCCTCCTCGGCTGGGAACACGGTCATTCTGGTAATAGTCGATTGGTTCCCTAAAATGTCGCATTTCGTTGCTTTGCCATCTTTGCCCAAAGCGAAGACCCTTGCTCAGGTATTTATTCGCGAGGTGGTCAGACTTCATGGTGTCCCATCTGACATTGTAACTGATAGAGGTACACAATTTGTCACAAAAAGCTTTTTGTTCACGCCTAGGGATTAAATTGTCTCATTCATCGGCTTTCCATCCGCAGTCGAATGGGCAGACTGAGCGTATGAACCAAAACCTGGAACAATACTTACGCTGTTTTGTGTCTGACAATCAGGAAGAGTGGTCGGCGTTTCTTCCTCTGGCTGAATTCGCAATAAACAATCATTGTCAGGAATCGTCTCGGGAATCTCCCTTCTTTTGTGTTTATGATCAACATCCCCAATTCTGTATCTTGCGCCAAGGGTGCTCTGCGGGCATCCCTGAGGAGGACCCGTTGGGAGCACAATTGTCATCCATTTGGAGGAGAGCAAAGCAGCGCTTGCTGAATGTAGCTTCTAGGTACAAACGTGTGGCTGATAGTAGACGTGTTTCAGGTCCGGACCTGTGTGTGGGTGATTGGTTGTGGTTGTCTACAAGGAACATCAAACTCAAAATACCATCGCTTAAGTTGGGTCCCAGGTTCATTGGTCCATTTAGGATCTCCGCAATTATCAACCCTGTGGCATTTCGTTTGGAGCTACCTGCCGTATACAAGATACATAACGTGTTTCACAAGGCGTTACTTAAGAAGGTCGTTGGTGCTGTTGATGTTTCTCCCATGCCACCACCTCCCGTCTTGGTGGATGGCACGTTGGAGTTTGAGGTGTCCAAGGTGGTTGACTCTGGGGTAGTGCGTCGCCCTCTACAGTACCTGGTCCACTGGCATGGCTATGGTCCTGAGGAGAGGACTTGGGTGCCGGCTTCGGACATACATGCGGACCGATTGGTTACAGTGTTTCATCGCCGCCATTTGGACAAGCCGGGTCCTCGACATTGTGAGGTTCCTGGGGTCCCTCGTAGAAGGCGGGGTACTGTCATGTTGGACACTGTTCGCACCAGGGTGTCCGGCAGACAGTGGTAATACCCCACCCTACCACTTTGTTCTCAGTGGCGCTGGTTGGTCTTCTGATCCGGCTGAGATTGGGTTAATCAGGTTGTCATTCTGGCTGAGGGCTTAGCCACGCCTTCTGTCTTTAAATTGTCCTGCGTGACTATGGGCGTCACTGACTATAGCTCTTGCCTTGTGCTAGCGATACCGGTCTGGAGTGGTGCTCTAAGGAGCATACTGTGTCTGGTGTAGTATATTCCGTTGTTGCCATTTTGCCTCCCTGTGTTGTATTTTTTGGTTGCCCTTGCACATTATTGTATTCTCCTGTGTGTACGCGGTGTGGTGCGTTTCCTTTATCCCTGTCCATACTTATTTGTGGGGTCTGGTGTTTGGTCTCCTCACTGGGTGGAGGGTGGTGGGTTCAGCTTAGGGCTGGACAGGAGACAAGGACAGGATGGAGGCCCAGACAGGCACACCGTCAGGGTAAACCCTGGGTTGAGGGACAGACAGGGTTTCCCCTAGTCTGAGGGACATCGCAGGGGTCCCGGGGTTTTAGCCTATAGCTTCCTAGGCTTCCCATGACAGAATTCTGCTTTGAATCTCTAAAAGTGACATTTAACATTTAAAGAATGCCTTTTCAAGATCCTACAAATGCAATTGTGGGGTTCTGATTGTAACTGGTGGCCTGCTGAAAGCCTTCATGGCACTCATGTGTAGCCCAGTCACAAACTGGGATTCATAGGAGACTATTATTTTCCTATTTGCTGCAATACTATTATTAATATAATGTTCACAGGACAATTTTTCCTGTAAATCATGCTGTCAAAACTGCATGGTCTCCCACAACATAAAATGTCTAATAAAGTGAAGTAAACTCCATAATAAGAAATTAAATACTATGATATTGCAATAAATAGATTAAGTGATCTCAGGTTCAGGTCCCCTAAGGAAACTATAAAATAAAGTAAAAAAAAAGTAATAAAATAAAAAGTAATAAAATATATATATACCTTAAAATTCAAATCACCCCTTTTTCCCAATTTAAAAATGAAAAAACTAAAAGAATAAATATTGCTGTGTTTTTATTGGTACAATCTATATAAACATCAAATTATTTACAAGGCAACCTATGTACCCCAAAGTGTTGCCAATAAAAACAACTCGGCATAAAAAAAAAGCCTTCATTAACCCCTTCACGACCCATGACGCCTACATAGGCGTCATGAAAAGTCATGCCCAAACCACCCATGAAGCCCCCGTAGGCATCATGCTATAAATAGCATTCCTGCGGGTCGGGTGACCGGGGTCATTGAAAGGTCACCCGTCCCGCACACAGACACTCTATGGTTAATCCCAGGGGGCGTGGCTTAGCCCCCACGTGCCTATGATCGCTCTGATTGGCTGTTAAAAGTTAAACAGCCAATCAGAGCGATTTGTAGTATTTCACCAATGAAATTTGGTGAAATATTACAATCCAGCCATGGCCGATGGCTGGACACCGACACCTGACCCCCCCACACCGACTGGCGGGGCGATCGGCCACCGATGGACGGCAGCGATCAGTCGCCGCCATCATCATCTGCTCCCCCTCCCTTTCCTTTCGCTCCCCCCACCTTCCGATTCCCCCCAGGTACTTCCGATGTCCTGCGGTGGCTCCCGGTGTCTCGCCATCCGAATCATGGGCGCCGCCGTCTTGCAAAATGGCACGCGCAAGAGCAGTGCACCTGCCATAGTACAAGATGGCGGTGCCCATGAATTTGCCAGCTGCCCATTCATTTTTCATTTTGATCACTGTAATATACTCTCACAGTGATCAAAAAGAAAAAAAGTAAATACACCCCCCCATTTATCACCCCCTTAGCCAGGCACAAATAATAAAATAAAAAGTTTTTTTTTTCCATTTAGGGTTAGAATTAGGGTTAGGGTTGGAATTAGGGTTAGGGTTAGAAATAGGGTTAAGGTTGGAATTAGGGTTAGAATTAGGGTTAGGGTTGGAATTAGGGTGAGAGGTGGAATTAGGGTTAGGGTTGGAATTAGAGTTAGGGTTGGAATTAGGGTTAGGTCTGGAATTAGGGTTAAGATTTGGGTTAGGGGTGGGTTGGGGTTGGGATTAGGGTTAGGGGTAGAGTTGGGATTAGGTTTAGGGGTGTGTTGGGGTTACGGTTATTATTAGGGTTGGGTTAGGGGTGTGTTGGGGTTAGAGTTGGAGTTAGAATTGAGGGGTTTCGACTGTTTAGGCACATCACGGGGTCTCCGAACGCGACATGGGTGCCACGATTTATTCCAGCTAATTTTGCGTTGAAAATGTCAAACAGCGCACCCTCCATTCTGAGTCCCGACGTGTGCCCAAACAGTGGTTTACCCCCACATATGGGGTATCAGCGTACTCAGGAAAAATTGCACAACAACATTGGAGGTCTAATTTCTCCTGTTACCCTTGTGAAAATAAAAAATTGCGGCTAAAAAATGATTTTTGTGAAAAAAAATGATTTATTATTTTCACCGTTCTGCATTAAAAACTTCTGTGAAGCACTTGGGGGTTCAAAGTGCTCACCACACATCTAGATAAGTTCCTTGGGTTGTCTAGTTTCCAATGTGGTCAGTAGTGGGGGGATTCCACTGTTTAGGCACAATAGAGGCTCTGCAAACGTAACATGACGCCCACAGACCATTCCATCAAATCGGTATTTCAAAACGTCACTACTTCCATTGTGAGCCCCGACGTGTGCCAAACAGTGGTCCCTCCCCCACATATGGGGTACCAGCGTACTCAGGACAAACTGGACAACTTTTGGGGTCCAATTTCTCCTGTTACCATTGTGATAATTAAAAATAGCAGGCTAAAAAAATCATTTTTTGAGAAAAAATTTTTTTTATTTTCACAGCTCTGCGTTATACACTTCTGCAAAGCATCTGGGGGTTCAAAGTGCTCACTGTGCATCTAGATAAGTTCCTTAGGGGGTATAGTTTCCAAAATGGGGTCATTTGTGGGGGAGCTCCAAAGTGTAGGCAGACAGGGCCTCTCCAAACATGACATGGTGTCCGCTAACGATTGGAACTAATTTTCCATTCAAAAAGTCAAAAGGCGCTCCTTCCCTTCTGAGCCCTGCTGTGTGCCCAAACAGTGGTTCCCCCCCACATATGGGGTATCAGCGTACTCAGAACAAACTTAACAACAACTTTAGGGGTCCAATTTATCCTGTTACCCTTGTGAAAATAAAAAATAGCGGGCTAAAAAATCATTTTTGAGGAAAAAAAAAAGATTTTTTATTTTCATGGCTCTGCGTTTATAAACTTCTGTGAAGCACTTGGGGGTTCAAAGTGCTCACTACACATCAAGATAAGCACATTTGGGGGTCCAGTTTCCAAACTTGTGGTGGGTTTCTACTGTTTAGGCACATCAGGTGCTCAACAAATGCAACATGATGCCCACAGAACATTCCATCAGTCTGCATTCCAAAATCGCGCTCCTTCCCTTCTGAGCTCTCCCATGCGCCCAAACAGTGGTCCCCCCCCACATATGGGGTATCGGTGTACTCAGGACAAATTGCACAACAACTTTTATGGTCCAATTTCTCCTGTTAGCCTTGTGAAAATAATAAATAGCGGGCTAAAAAAATCATTTTTTATTTTCACTGCTCTGCGTTATAAACTTCTGTGAAGCACTTAGGGGTTCAAAGTGCTCACCACACATCTAGATAAGTTTCTTGTGGGGTCTAGTTTCCAAAATGGGGTCACTTGTGGGGGACCTCCAATGTTTAGGTACACAGGGGCTCTCCAAACACGACATGGTGTCCGCTAACGATTGGAGCTAATTTTCCATTCAAAAAGTGAAATGGTGCTCCTTCCCTTCTGGGCCCAAACAGTGGTTTATGACCACATATGAGGTATTGGTGTACTCAGGAGAAATTGCCCAACACATTTTAGGATACATTTTATCCTGTTGCCCATGTGAAAATGAAAAAACTGAGGCTAAAATAAAATTTTTGTGAAAAAAAGTCCTTTTTTGTTTTTACAGATCAATTTGTGAAGCACCTGGGGGTTCAAAGTGCTTACTGTCCATCTAGATACGTTCCTTGGAGGGTCTAGTTTCCAAAATGGGGTCACTTGTGGGGGAGCTCCAATGTTTAGGCACACAGGGACTCTCCAAACTCGACATGGCAACCGCTAAATATTCCAGCATAATTTCCATTCAAAAAGTCAAATGGTGCTCCTCCCTTCCGGGCCCTGCCGTGCGCCCAAACAGTGGTTTATAACCATATATGAGGTATCGGTGTACTCAGGAGAAATTTCCCATCAAATTTTAGGTTCCATTTTATCCTGTTACCCATGTGAAAATGAAAAAATTGATGCTAAAAGAAAATTTTTGTTGGAAAAATGAAAATGTCCATTTTTTCCTTCCACATTGCTTTAGTTGCTGTGAAGCACCTGAAGGTTTAATAATCATCTTGAATGTAGTTTTGAGTAGCTTGAGGGGTGCAGTTTTAAGAATGGTGTCAGTTTTGTGTATTTTCTGCCATATAGACCCCTCAAAGTGACTTCAAATGTGAGGTGGTCCCTAAAAAAATGGTTTTGTAAAATTTTGTTGTAAAAATGAGAAATCGCTGGTCAACTTTTAACTTCCTAACAAAAAAAAATGTTGTTTCCAAAATTGTGCTGATGTAAAGTAGACATGTGGAAAATGTTATTTATTAACTATTTTGTGTCACATAACTCTCTGATTTAACGGAAAAAAAAAATCAAAATGTGAAAATTGCGAAATTTTCAAAATTTTTGCCAAATTTCCGTTTTTTTACAAATAAATGCAAAAATTATCCACCTAAATTTACACTAACATGAAGCCCAATATGTCACGAAAAAACAGTCTCAGAATCACTAGGATCCGTTGACGCGTTCCTGAGTTATTACCTCATAAAGGGACACTGGTCAGAATTGCCAAAAATGGCCAGGTCATTAAAATCAAAATAGGCTGGGTCATGAAGGGGTTAAGTTATCGCTCTTTTTATCTTACAAAGTTCCGAACTTTTGTTAACCTCTAAAATAAAAATAAAAAACCTATACAAATTTGGTCATTTTGTGTTTGTGCTGCCCTGGAGAATCAGGTCATTTTTACAATGAATGCTGTGAAAGCAAACTCCCCAAAAAACAATGGCGGAATTGTGATTTTTTTCAACATTCAATGCACTTGGAATTTTTCTTTGCGTTTCTCAATGCAGTATACGGTAAAATGAATGGTGTTATTCAAAACTACAACTCATCTCATGAAACCAAGCATATCACTATTTCAAGGGAAAAATGTTAAAAATGTACAGCTCTTGGAAAAAAACAAATAATGTAAAGTTACATAGAATTATATATATTGGATCCATATACTGTAGAAACGGTACATTAACCCCTTCACCCCCAAGGGTGGTTTGCACGTTCATGACCGGGCCAATTTTTACAATTCTGACCACTGTACCTTTATGAGGTCATAACTCTGGAACGCTTCCATGGATCCCGGTGATTCTGACATTGTTTTCTCGTGACATATTGTACTTCATGTTAGTGGTAAAATTTCATTCAAATAACTTGTGCTTATTTGTGAAAAAAACGGAAATTTGGCAAAAATTTTGCAATTTTCCAACTTTGAATTTTTATGCCCTTAAATCACAGAGATACGGCACACAAAAAACTTGATAACAAACATTTCCCACATGTTTACTTTACATCAGCACAATTTTGGAACCAAAATTTTTTTTGTTAGGAAGTTATAAGGGTTAAAAGTTGACCAGCAATTTCTCATTTTTACAACACCATTTTATTTTTAGGACCACATCACATTTGAAGCCACTTTGAGGGGTCTATATGATAGAAAATACCCAAAAGTGACACCATTCTAAAACCTGCACCCCTTAAGGTGCTCAAAACCACATTCAAGAAGTTTATTAACCCTTTAGGTGCGTCACAGGAATTTTTTTCAATATTTAAAAAAAAATGAACATCTAACTTTTTTTCACAAAAAAAATACTTCAGGTTCAATTTTTTTTATTTTACCAAGGGTAACAGGAGAAATTGGACTGCAAAAGTTATTGTGCAATTTGTCCTGAGTATGCTGATACCTGATTTGTGGGGGGGAACGACTGTTTTGGCGCATGGCAGAGCTCAGAATGGAAGGAGCGCCGTTTGACTTTTTCAATGCAAAATTGGCTGGAATTCAGATCGGACGCCATGTCACGTTTGGAGAGTCCCTGATGTACCTAAACAGTGGAAACCCCCTACAAGTGACCCCATTTTTGAAACTAGACCCCCCAAGGAACTTATCTAGATATGTGGTGAGAACTTTGAACCCACAAGGGCTTTACAGAAGTTTATAACGTACAGCGGTACAATTAAAAAATCATATTTTTTCCACAAAAATGATCTTTTCACCCCAATTTTTATTTTCCCAAGGTTAACAGGACCCTAAAAGTTATTGTGCAATTTGTCCTGAGTACGCTGATACCCCACATGTGGGGGTAAACCACTATTTGGGCTCATGGCAGAGCTTGGAAGGGAAGCAGCGCCATTTGACGTTTTTGGCTGGAATTGAGATCGGACACCATGTCGCGATTGGAAAACCCCTGATGTACCTAAACAGTGGAAACCCCCCACAAATGACACCATTTTGTAAACTAGACCCCCTAAGGAACTTATCTAGATGTGAGGTGAGCACTTTGAACCCCCAAGGGCTTCACAGAAGTTTATAATGACAGGGCATGAAAATAAAAAAATCGTATTTTTTCCACAAACATGATCAATTAGTCCCCAATTTTTTTATTTTCCCAAGGGTAACAGGAGAAATTGAACTGCAAAAGTTGTTGTCCAATTTGTCCTGAGTACGCTGACACCCCCATATGTGGGAGAAAACTACTGTATGGACACACGTCAGGGCTCGGAAGGGAAGTAGTGACGTTTTGGAATGCAGACATTGATGGAATGGTCTGCGGGTGTCATGTTGCCTTTGGAGAGCCCCTAATGTACCTAAACAGTGGAAACCCCCCACAAATGACCCCATTTTGAAAACTAGACCCCCTAAGGAACTTATCTAGATGTGAGGTGAGCACTTTGAACCCCCAAGGGCTTCACAGAAGTTTATAATGCCAGGGCATGAAAATAAAAAAATCGTATTTTTTCCACAAACATGATCAATTAGTCCCCAATTTTTTTATTTTCCCAAGGGTAACAGGAGAAATTGAACCCCAAAAGTTGTTGTCCAATTTGTCCTGAGTACGCTGACACCCCATATGTGGGAGAAAACTACTGTATGGACACACGTCAGGGCTCGGAAGGGAAGTAGTGACGTTTTGGAATGCAGACATTGATGGAATGGTCTGCGGGTGTCATGTTGCCTTTGGAGAGCCCCTAATGTACCTAAACAGTGGAAACCCCCCACAAATGACCCCATTTTGAAAACTAGACCCCCTAAGGAACTTATCTAGATGTGAGGTGAGCACTTTGAACCCCCAAGGGCTTCACAGAAGTTTATAATGCCCGGGCATGAAAATAAAAAAATCGTATTTATTTTTTCCACAAAAATGATATTTTTGCCCCCAATTTTTTATTTTCCTAAGGGTGACAGGAGAAATTGGACCCCAAAAATTGTTTTGCAATTTGTCCTGAGTAGGCTGATACCCTACATGTGGGGGTAAAACACTGTTTGGGCGCATGGCAGAGCTTGGAAGGGAAGGAGCACCATTTGACTTTTTCAACTCAGAATTGGCTGGAATTGAGATCAGACGCAATGTTGCATTTGGAGAGCCCCTGATGTGCCCAAACAGTGGAAACCCCCAATTCTAACTCCAACCCGAACCCCAACACACCCCTAACCCTAATCTCAGCCCTAACCCTAACCCTAACCCTAGCCCTAGCCCTAATGGAAATAAATACATTTTTTTATTCTATTATTTTTCCCTAACTAAGGGGGTGATAACGGGGGGTTTGATTTACTATTTATGGCGGTTTTTATGTTTGGCAGCTGTCGCACGCTAAAAGACTCTTTTTATTGTAAAAATAGTTTTTGCATCACCACATATTGAGAGCTATAATTTTTCCGTATGTTGACCCATTGAGTCATGTGAGGTCTTATTCTTTGCGGGACGAGTTGACGTTTTTATTGGTACCATTTTCGGGCACGTGACATTTTTTGATCGCTTTTTATTCCGATTTTTGGGACACAGAATGAACAAAAACCAGCGTTTCATGAATTTCTTTTGGGGGAGTGCGTTTACACCATTCCGCGTGCGGTAAAATTGATAAAGCGGTTTTATTCTTCGGGTCAGTACGGTTACAGCAATACCTCATTTAGGTAGTTTTTTTATGTTTTGTCGGTTTTATGCAATGAAAACTATTTTATATAAAAAATAATTATTTTTGCATCGCTTTATTCTGCGAGCTATAACTTTTTTATTTTTTCGCTGATGATGCTGTGTTGCAGCTCATTTTTTGCGGGACAAGATGACGTTTTCAGCGGTACCATGGATATTTATATGCGTCTTTTTGATCGCGCGTTATTACACTTTTTGTTTGGCGGTATGATAATAAATCATTATTTTTTGCTTCGTTTTTTATTTTTATTTTTTAAGGGGTTTGCTAAAGGGGTTAACTAATGGGACAGTTTTATAGGGCGGGTCGTTACGGATGCGGCGATACCTAATATGTGTACTTTTATTGTTTTTTTTATTTCCAAAAAATGGATTTATTTGGGGGAATATTTTTTTTTTTTCAAATTTATTTGGCGATTTTTTTTTAATTATTTTAACACTTTTTTTATTTTTTTTTAACTTTATTAAATAGTCCCAGGTGGGACATCACTGTCCTGTGACAGATCGCTGATCTGTCACATCACAGATCACTGTGACAGATCAGCAATCTGTCACAGGCATTGAAGAAGACTTCCTCTTGCCTGCGCTTTGCAGGCACTGAGGAAGCCAGCTTCCTGCAGGCCCCCGAAGGCCCCCGTCGCCATCTTGGATTCGGGGGCCTGCAGGAAAGGAGCCCCCCGCAGCAGCGCTGCTCATTGTGCTGCCGTGGGGGGCTCAGGGAAGCACGGAGGGAGCCCCCTCCCTGCCGATGCTTCCCTTTAACTCCCGATACACCGCGATCATGTTTGATCGCGGTGTGCAAGGGGTTAACGTGTCGGGGGCGGTCCGTGACCGCCCCTGACACATTGTGCCGGGTGTCAGCTGTGATAATCAGCTGACACCCGGCCGCGATTAGCGGCGCTCAC
This sequence comes from Dendrobates tinctorius, assembly GCF_039654945.1. NCBI lineage: Eukaryota > Metazoa > Chordata > Amphibia > Anura > Dendrobatidae > Dendrobates > Dendrobates tinctorius. The sequence goes on along the minus strand of NW_027361932.1, from coordinate 17,597,282 downwards.
CACGTGGTGAGCGCCGCTGATCGCGGTAGAGGTACTATCCCGTCCATGGGCATAGGGGCCCGGGTCCCATGGATGGGATAGTACGTCTGATGTCAGAAAGGGGTTAATGATCCAAGGTAAACCATATAATGTTCATCCATACAACAACGTTGCGGTGCTTTTGTTTTACTCTTACAGAAAAATAACGCGGATAATGCGAGGGAGGCTACTCTTGAAACTGAAGGATTGAATTAAACATTTCCCTAAATGTGCCAATTCACCATCAGTGCCGTTTATGACGTCATGGATTTTATTTTTTTACCTTCATTTCAATGTGATGACGACTTCCATGTCTCAGGGTTTCTGATCTTAAGGCTGCCATACATATTAGATGAATGTCGACTAAACCAGCTAATTATGGACATACACTCCAGCTGTTTATGTATATGGTAGTTGCCCAACTTTGCTTGACATCAAAAGTCATAAGAAAGAAGTATTGGGCATGTTGGATGTCAGCATGCCCCATCTTTTTTCCTCAAGGAATATAAGCCAACACAAGAGTTCATGTGGACGGTGGGTCATCAGGAATAGGTGGCTGAAAGAATGAGAGTTCAGCTGAAAGTTATCAAAGGAGGATGACCAACACTATGAAATATTTTTCTCACTTAAATTGAAATCAGATAATAGGAGATTTTTTTTAATTCTGTGAACAGATGTCCCTTAGGATGTACCATATTTAATTTTAAGCCTGCCATATTATACCATATTTATAGCTGTTTTCCTTATAGTTATACCTTCTTTTAAAATGAATGTAAATGTAAAAGGGGTTTTTCCATCTGACATATTAAAAGGATAAACCAGAAATGTATGATGGCTACAGGCCCCACCACTGGGACTTAAAGAGAATCTATGGTGGGGCTGCGTTATTAATAGGCTGTAAGCCAGATGTTCTGCATCCTTTGTGTGTGAACAGTGCCGCATACAGATAGTGTTTGTTTGCACTGGTGTACCAAATAGCCAATCCCTGATTGTAGGTTGGCTGTCTCATCGGTATTACTGCACCTGAGTAGTCGCCACCTTTATTTGGGTCCGCTGCACCCTTATAGTGCATTTGTCTTTAGCCCTAGACAGTTAAGCTTCTTTCCCTGTTTTTTGGTGTGTTTTTACTATAAGGAAGGCTATGAGGGTGCATTATAATGTATGGAGGACCAAAAAATTCGTAATAGAAGGAGCGTAGATACCTGGCACTTTATGCTTTGCTACAGATTCTATACTGATACTTCCCCACATATTTTTTTCCTTACTAGGGATCTAGATCCTGGATGGAAGACTGAGGAATTTAGCGAGCAATGTGATTGTTTAGTATTAATTATTTAATATGTCTGTACATATTCTAAAATATATGAATAAAAAAATGTTCAAAAAATATTAGGCACCCAAAAGAATTAAAAAAAAAATCGATTTTAGTGTGGAAAAGTAGGAAAGCATTAAAAAAATTTGTATTAATCTGATATTGCTGTAATTGTTCTGACCTAAAGAATAAAGCTGTCTAATCACTTATATCGCACGGTGAATATCATGAAAAAATAAATAAAAAGCAATTTTTATATTTATCCTGCGCTCTATGCTGAGAATGATGTGAGTTGTAGTTCCACAAAACCTGGAATGTCCATAGTTCCTGCACCTACAAAATGTGTGAAAATGTGAAACAATGGGAATGGTTTCTGTCTTAGACAATGACTCCTGCTCTTACATGTCATTTGTGTATTGTCAGATGTATCACCAGCAAAGAAACACTCAATGTTCTTGTTTTAAATGCATTTTACTTTTGGGAACTTTCCCTTACTCGCCCGGCTCCTCCAGCCTTGATGCTGACCAATGTGATCTGCCATATTATTACTACTTGTTATCAATATTAATTAAGACCTGTGGAGAAATCACTCATGGTCATTTGTGACATCATCAAATACAGGAGGCCATTGTTACCTCACAGCATGATGTCACAATGACTGTGGGTCTATATAAACGGGTGTTCAGGGGGCAAAGGCTCATTTCAGAAGATGAAGATGAGGAGAGCGGAGGATACAGGATGGAGGATACAGGTAAATAACAAACCTTACAGGGATTTCTCAGTGAACTTACCTCTAACACGGACCCTCAGCATCTACAGACTGTGGCTGTAAGGTGCTGGATTTCTTCAGTCCTTGCTGGTAGAATCTCTACACTTGAAGGTGATGAAGGTTCTTTGTGAGGTCACACAGCGGAATGTTGGGCACTGAAAGTTCTATGCAGAAAACATGGGGACATCAGAGAGGTCAGCACAAAGATGGCACCTCCAATGGAGACATTACAGTAGTTACTACGGTCAGTGGCTGGCACAGATTGTTGGTGGGGGTTCTGTCACTTCAATTTTAGATTATTGGGGCAAAAAGTCTACCATTGTGCCCCTACCTGGGAGAGGGGTTGGTTTACATACATTGGGATAAATATATTTATTTACATACTTTCTATTTATTTTACTATTTTATGTTACTATTTATGTTACTGATATATAAAGGCATTTGAAGCAATTTTTTTTCAAATCATATTTATTACACCATTTTTAATTGCCTACATCAAAACTTAAAATTCGCAGTAACAGGAACGTGGATACCTGACACTTTATGCTTTTCTACAGGTTTTATACTGATACTTCCACTCATATGTTTTTTTCGTTCTAGGGAGAGAATCTGGATCCTGGAAGACTGAAGAATCTAAAGCGATCAATGCGATTGTGTAGTATTAATCATTTAATATGTCTGTGCATACTGTACATATTTACATGCCTTAGCACTATAGAGTGCAACTTTATTTGTTTTCTAACTGTATAGGGTACTGATAGGACAGTTATATGTCTGTATATTAAGGGGTAGTGTTTGTAGGGGGGTAGTGTTCTGTTTTTTTTACAGGGGAGATGAACATAGTCAGGCTATGAGCTCCAGGAAGATCTGCAATCCGGAAACGAGTCTCCATATTGAGTATCATTGCGCTATACATATCAGTTAGTTAGTTGTAGTATGGCCTTGGTCCAGGGTTCTCAAACTGATCGCCTTTTCCCGGGGTCAAGAAGGAATTTTTTCCTCATAACACATTGGCTGAATGTGTCCAGGTTTTTTGCCTTCTTCTGGATCATTGGCTTTAGGCAGGTGTAGAGATTGTAATTAATAAAATATGTTTAAAATCAATGATCTGTGTCCTTATATCTTTATTTCATACTCAGGTATTTGTATATGTTAGTTCTCATTTGTGATCCATGACTATGAAGGTATACAGAAATACAAGGGTGGTAATTATGTGTCTCCTAATGTAATGTCTGTATTTATAATGCATACAAAGAGCCATAGACAAGATATCTGAAGTAGTGAAAATATTTGCGGACTTGACTCGAATATCGAGTATAATGGAAGTCAATGAGAAGCTCAAGCATTTTTCGGAAAGTTCCTAACAGGAGAGCTGGTGGGGCAGGAAAATCACTGAAAAATCGATGAAAACTGTGCTCAAATGGAATGCGAACACCATGTGGAAGATGTCTGGATGTATCTCTAACTCCAAGATCTCTGCTGGGAACTAAATAAATAATTTAAAATGATGTGGGGGGTCCTCATCATTTTTGAAAACCAGCCAAGGCAACACAGACAGCTGAGGGCTTATATTATCAGGCTGGGAAGGCCCATGATTATTTGTCCCTTACCAGCCTAAAAGAAAACCCGCAGCCTCTCCAGGATTGTCACTTCACAGTAAAAATGTGCCAATTCTGGGGCTTGGCCCATTTTTTCTGGGTTGGGGAAGTTATGGGGGTGTTTTATAAACACCTCTCCATTACTAACCCCTGGGCTTCACCTGACATTTCACAGCTGAGATCAACCTCAAAAAAATTATCCCGATTGTCTCCATTACTAATCCCTGGGCTTGACCTGACATGAATCCCCAAAAATATTACCCCAATAGCCACAACAGGGCAACTGGGAAGAGTCGGGTAAAGCGACAGAATTGGAGCATCTCATGTGATGCACCAATTCTGAGGCAGCTGCGGACTGGAGTTTCTAAGCTGGAAAGGGCCCAATGTCTATAGACCTTCCCAATCTGATAATATAAGCCTGCAAGCTGTCTGCTTTACATTGGCTGGTTACCAAAAATAAAGGGAGACCTCACATCATTTAAAAAAAACATATTTATGATATTTGTCTGTGATGCATTTTTAGGTGAGTTTTCAGCCGCAAAACATGCGGGATGGGGACTTGAGCACGGCGCTTGAGCTCCCACTATACTTGATCAAATTAAATATATATAGCTGGAAATTCGGAATAACAAAAGAACCATGTTCCTAAATTCGGGTTACTCTCCAAAATATACAATTAGAGAATGAAGGGCATTGGGAGCGTAAATCCCTAAAATACAATATATGGATGTGACATCAAGTAGATTCTAGATCTTGTTTTTGCCAAAAAATTACACAACATATTTCATCAAAATTATACAAACAAGAAAACTCAAAAATGGACAAATCACCATGTAGAAAAAGTAGTGACTATAAAAACATGCAGGCCACAATACAACCATGGAGCAATAAAAAAGGCATACAGAGTATCAGGGAGTAAATAGCGTCACAAAAATATATCGGGTAATATACAGAGTAAGATTCATTATAATATACAACCCATAGGCATGGGGTGTGAGGATTTGCATAAAATTTATTAAAATTAATAATACACAGGAGAAGTCAATGAGGTGATTGCTCACGAAAATCGACTATTTTCCATATAAGTAAATATGACACATACCCCTGTTTCAGAAATCATTGGAATCAAAGCCTGTTATAAGGGTCAGAGGTAAAAGAGTATGTGAGCTTAAGCACAAAAACGACCATCATAGTGTGACAGGTGTCAGCAGCACAAACCAGAGAAAAATGCCTCTTACCCACATGATGTTTAAGCCTAAGGCCGGGGTCACACTGGCGAGGAATACGGGAGAGTGAGAGGCGCAAAAAGCACGCATTAGACACGGACCAATGATTTTCTATGGGGTCACTCGCACGAGGCGTATATTTCTCCTCAGTATCCTACGCTCCTTGCCACTCGCAGCATGCTGCGATTGTCAGCGTACTACGCCCGTAGTACGCCAATGCAAGTCTATGGGTGCGCAAAAAATACGGATTACACACGGACCACACAAGTGACTTGCGAGAAATACGCACCACGTGTCTTTTAGAAACCCTGTCATAGGGCTCCATTATATGTCCATTTTGCAAGCCTGCGAGAAAATCTCGCCATACGGATGCCATACGGATTGCATACGGATGCTGACATGCGCAAAATACGCGACCACACCTTGATTACGGATGACATACGGAGCACTATTTAGGGGTCTGTCATCCGTATTACGCATGTAAAATACTGACCGTATTTTGCGCAGGTTAGTGTGACTCCAGCCTAAGTGTTTCACCAGAGCCCCAATGTGTGTTTCGCTGTGGCTTACTTTGGGGGGGTGGGGCAGTCAAGTATTGACATGTGGAGAGCACCCTTGGCCATCACTAGTACCTCTTAATAACAATCCTAATGGCATGCCCCTACTAATAACACTTCTAGTGGCACATCCCTCTTAATAACACTCCTAGTGGCACATGCATCCTAATAACACTCCTAGTAGCAGGTCCTTCCTATTTACACTCCTAGTGGAACGTTCCTCTTAATAACGCTCCTAGTGGCACGTCCCGCTTAATAAATCCACTAGTGGCAGGTCCCTCCTAATAACTCTACTAGTAGCAGGTCCCTAGTAATAACACTCTTAGTGGCAGGTCACTCCTAATAACACTTCTATTGACAGGTCCCTCCAATTAACACTCCTTGTGGCACGTCCCTCCTAATAACACTCCTATAACTTTGATATATACTTAAATGGAATCTGTCACCCCATTTTTGGCATATGAGATGCGGCCACCGCCATTCGGGGTTTATCTACAGCATTCTGTAATGCTGTAGATAAGCCTCCGATGTAACCTGAAAGAGAAGAAAAACACTTTAGATTATACTCACCGGAGGGGGCGGTCCGGTCCGATGGGTGCGCGGTCCGGTCCAACGCCTCCCATCTTCATATGATGCTGTCCTCTTCTTTCCTTCTTGTAGTAGCTCCGGCGCAGGCACTCTGCTCTGCCCTGTTGCAGGCAGAGCAGAGTCCTGCAGTACGCAGAAGTCGGGAGAGGTCTGGTGCCTGCGCACTGCAGTATTCTGCTCTGCCATCAACAGGAAGGGAAGTCACTGAGCTCAGCGACTGTGCTGAGATAGACGGCGTGAGTTGCTGATCTGCTCAGTGATTACCTGCAGCAGTGATACGCGCTGTTGAAGTGACATCACCCCTATAGCTAAAACACCGAGATTCGAACAATCTTGGGAAGTAGGCTCTGGTGCCGAGGACGGGGGAGTGATGGTTTTCTTTGTTATTTTTGGTATTTTAGAGCCATTGGGTAGACTTTTCTGAAACTGGAAAACCCCTTTAACTATATTAACATACCTTTATAAATTATCAATAAAAAAATCATACAGTTTAATAATTCTAGTATCAAACAGAAGATTATTCAATGGACTCTCTGGATTGCAAAACAACCTGGTCAGTAAACGCTGGGGGTTGGACGCTGCATACATTTGGAGACACAAGGTTTGTGTTATACATCGGACATCCTCCTCTAAAAGCAGCAACCAGAGCTACAGCACTGTAGCGCTGATCACTGCTGTTTAACCACATTAATTCTGCTTTGAATCTCTAAAAGTGACATTTAACATATAAAGAATGCCTTTTCAAGATCCTACAAATGCAATTGTGGGGTTCTGATGGTAACTGGTGGCCTGCTGAAAGCCTTCATGGCACTCATGTGTAGCCCAGTCACAAACTGGGATTCATAGGAGACCATTATTTTCCTATTTGCTGCAATACTATGATATTATTAATATAATGCTCACAGGACAATTTTTCCAGTAAGTCATGCTGTCAAAACTGCATGGTCTCCCACAACATAAAATGTCTAATAAAGTGAAGTAAACTCCATAATAAGACCCTAAATACTATGACATTGCAATAAATAGATTAAGTGATCTCAGGTTCAGGTCCCCTAAGGAAACTAAAAAATAAAGTTAAAAAAAAAGTAATAAAATAAAAAGTAATAAAATATATATATACCTTAAAATTCAAATCACCCCTTTTTCCCAATTTAAAAAAGAAAAAGCTAAAACAATAAATATTGCTGTGTTTTTATTGGTACAATCTATATAAATATCAAATTATTTACAAGGCAACCTATGTACCCCAAAGTGTTGCCAATAAAAACAACTCGGCATAAAAAAACAAGCCTTCATTAACCCCTTCACGACCCATGACGCCTACATAGGCGTCATGAAAAGTCGTGCCCAAACCACCCATGAAGCCCCCGTAGGCATCATGCTATAAATAACATTCCTGCGGGTCGGGTGACCGGGGTCACTGAAAGGTCACCCGTACAGCACACAGAGGACACTCTATGGTTAATCCCAGGGGGCGTGGCTTAGCCCCCACGTGCCTATGATCGCTCTGATTGGCTGTTAAACGTTAAACAGCCAATCAGAGCAATTTGTAATATTTCACCAATGAAATTTGGTGAAATATTACAATCCAGCCATGGCCGATGGCTGGACACTGACACCTGACCCCCCCACAAGGACTGGCGGGGCGATCGGCCACCGATGGACGGCAGCGATCAGTCGCCGCCATCATCATCTGCTCCCCCTCCCCTTCCTTTCGCTCCCCCCCACCTTCCGATTCCCCCCCAGGTACCTCCAATGTCCTGCGGTGGCTCCCGGTGTCCCGCCATCCGGATCATGGGAGCCACCATCTTGCAAATGGCAGGCGCAAGAGCAGTGCACCTGCCATAGTACAAGATGGCGGTGCCCATGAATTTGCCGGCTGCCCATTCATTTTTCATTTTGATCACTGTGATAAACTCTCACAGTGATCAAAAAGAAAAAAGTAAATACACCCCCCATTTATCACCCCCATAGCCAGGCACAAATAATAAAATAAAAAGTTTTTTTTTTCCATTTAGGGTTAGAATTAGGGTTAGGGTTAGAATTAGGGTTAGAAATAGGGTTAAGGTTGGAATTAGGGTTGGAATTAGGGTGAGGGGTGGAATTAGGGTGAGGGTTGGAATTAGGGTTAGGGTTGGAATTAGGGTTAGGTCTGGAATTAGGGTTAAGATTTGGGTTAGGGGTGGGTTGGGGTTGGGATTAGCGTTAGGGGTAGAGTTGGGATTAGGTTTAGGGATGTGTTGGGGTTAGGGTTATTATTAGGGTTGGGTTAGGGTTAGGGGTGTGTTGGGGTTAGAGTTGGAGTTAGAATTGAGCGGTTTCTACTGTTTAGGCACATCACGGGGTCTCCGAACGCGACATGGAGCCACGATTTATTCCAGCTAATTTTGCGTTGAAAATGTCAAACAGCGTACCCTCCATTCTGAGCCCCGACGTGTGCCCAAACAGTGGTTTACCCCCACATATGGGGTATCAGCGTACTCAGGAAAAATTGCACAACAACATTGGAGGTCTAATTTCTCCTGTTACCCTTGTGAAAATAAAAAATTGCAGCTAAAAAAATGATTTTTGTGAAAAAAAATGATTTTTTATTTTCACCGTTCTGCATTATAAACTTCTGTGAAGCACTTGGGGGTTCAAAGTGCTCACCACACATCTAGATAAGTTCCTTGGGTTGTCTAGTTTCCAAAATGCGGTCAGTTGTAGGGGGTTTCCACTGTTTAGGCACAATAGAGGCTCTGCAAACGTAACATGACGCCCACAGACCATTCCATCAAATCGGTATTTCAAAACGTCACTACTTCCATTGCGAGCAGCGACGTGTGCCAAACAGTGGTCCCCCCCACATATGGGGTGCCAGCGTACTCAGGACAAACTGGACAACAACTTTTGGGGTCCAATTTCTCCTGTTACCATTGTGATAATAAAAAAAAGCAGGCTAAAAAATCATTTTTTGAGGAAAAAAAATTATTTTTATTTTCACGGCTCTGCGTTATACACTTCTGCAAAGCATCTGGGGGTTCAAAGTGCTCACTATGCATCTAGATAAGTTCCTTAGGGGGTCTAGTTTCCAAAATGGGGTCACTTGTGGGGGAGCTCCAAAGTGTAGGCAGACAGGGCCTCTCCAAACACGACATGGTGTCCGCTAACGATTGGAACTAATTTTCCATTCAAAAAGTCAAATGGCGCTCCTTCCCTTATGAGCCCTGCTGTGTGGTGCCCAAACAGTGGTTCACCCCCACATATGGGGTACCAGCGTACTCAGAACAAACTGAACAACAACTTTATGGGTCCAATTTATCCTGTTACCCTTGTGAAAATAAAAATAGCGGGCTAAAAAATCATTTTTGAGGAAAAAAAAATGATTTTTTATTTTCATGGTTCTGCGTTTATAAACTTCTGTGAAGCACTTGGGGGTTCAAAGTGCTCACTACACATCAAGATAAGCTCATTTGGGGGTCCAGTTTCCAAAATGGGGTCACTTGTGGGGGGGTTTCTACTGTTTAGGCACATCAGGGGCTCAACAAATGCAACATGATGCCCACAGAACATTCCATCTGTCTGCATTCCAAAATCGCGCTCCTTCCCTTCTGAGCTCTCCCATGCGCCCAAACAGTGGTCCCCCCCCACATATGGGGTATCGGTGTACTCAGGACAAATTGCACAACAACTTTTATGGTCCAATTTCTCCTGTTAGCCTTGTGAAAATAATAAATAGCGGGCTAAAAAAAAATCATTTTTTATTTTCACTGCTCTGCGTTATAAACTTCTGTGAAGCACTTAGGGGTTCAAAGTGCTCACCACACATCTAGATAAGTTTCTTGTGGGGTCTAGTTTCCAAAATGGGGTCACTTGTGGGGGACCTCCAATGTTTAGGTACACAGGGGCTCTCCAAACAGGACATGGTGTCCGCTAACGATTGGAGCTAATTTTCCATTCAAAAAGTGAAATGGTGCTCCTTCCCTTCTGGGCCCAAACAGTAGTTTATGACCACATATGAGGTATTGGTGTACTCAGGAGAAATTGCCCAACACATTTTAGGATACATTTTATCCTGTTGCCCATGTGAAAATGAAAAAACTGAGGCTAAAATAAAATTTTTGTGAAAAAAAGTCCTTTTTTATTACACATCAATTTGTGAAGCACCTGGGGGTTCAAAGTGCTTACTGTCCATCTAGATAAGTTCCTTGGAGGGTCTAGTTTCCAAAATGGGGTCACTTGTGGGGGAGTTCCAATGTTTAGGCACACAGGGACTCTCCAAACTCGACATGGCAACCGCTAAATATTCCAGCATAATTTCCATTCAAAAAGTCAAATGGTGCTCCTCCCTTCCGGGCCCTGACGTGCGGTATCGGTGTACTCAGGAGAAATTGCCCAACAAATTTTAGGTTCCATTTTATCCTGTTACCCATGTGAAAATGAAAAAATTGATGCTAAAAGAAAATTTTTGTTTTTTTTTGTTGGAAAAATGAAAATGTCCATTTTTTCCTTCCACATTGCTTTAGTTGCTGTGAAGCACCTGAAGGGTTAATAATCATCTTGAATGTAGTTTTGAGTAGCTTGAGGGGTGCAGTTTTAAGAATGGTGTCAGTTTTGGGTATTTTCTGCCGTATAGACCCCTCAAAGTGACTTCAAATGTGAGGTGGTCCCTAAAAAAATGGTTTTGTAAATTTTGTTGTAAAAATGAAAAATCGCTGGTCAATTTTTAACTTCCTAACAAAAAAAAATTTTGTTTCCAAAATTGTGCTGATGTAAAGTAGACATGTGGGAAATGTTATTTATTAACTATTTTGTGTCACATAACCCTCTGGATTAACGGAAAACAAATTAAAAATGTGAAAATTGCGAAATTTTCAAAATTTTTGCCAAATTTCCGTTTTTTTACAAATAAATGCAAAAATTATCGACCTAAATTTACACTATCATGAAGCCCAATATGTCACGAAAAAACAGTCTCAGAATCGCTAGGATCCGTTGACGCGTTCCTGAGTTATTACCTCATAAAGGGACACTGCTAAGAATTGCCAAAAATGGCCAGGTCATTAAGGTCAAAATAGGCTGGGTCATGAAGGGGTTAAGTTATCGCTCTTTTTATCTTACAAAGTTCTGAACTTTTGTTAACCTCTAAAATAAAAATAAACCTATACAAATTTGGTAGTTTTGTGTTTGTGCTGCCCTGGAGAATCAGGTCATTTTTACAATGAATGCTGTGAAAGCAAACTCCGCAAAAAACAATGGCGGAATTGTGATTTTTTCAACATTCAATGCACTTGGAATTTTTCTTTGCGTTTCTCAATGCAGTATAAGGTAAAATGAATGGTGTTATTCAAAACTACAACTCATCTCATGAAACCAAGCATATCACTATTTCAAGGGAAAAATGTTAAAAATGTACAGCTCTTGGAAAAAAACAAATAATGTAAAGTTACTCAGCATTATATATACTGGATCCATATACTGTAGAAATGGTACATTAATGATCCAAGGTAAACCATATAATGTTCATCCATACAACAACGTTACGGTGCTTTTGTTTTACAGAAAAATAACGCGGATAATGCGAGGGAGGCTACTCTTGAAACTGAAGGATTCAATTAAACATTTCCTTAAGGCTATGTGCACACGAAAACACTGCGAAAACGCTTAAAAATCATGTACAGAACGCCCCCCATGCATTCCTATGGCATTCCGCACATGCTGTGCTAATGCTGCGCTTTTTTCCGCGGCGGAATCGCATCGCGGAAAAAATCGCAGCATGCTCATTCTTTTGTGCTGAATCGCAAAGAATTGCCGCGATTCCGCACCCATAGGAATGCATGAGAATCGCTTACTTCCCGCATGTGGCTATGCCCACCATGCGGGAAGTTAAGCGTCTCATGTGCGTTTGGTACCGCATAGACGGCCTCAATAGTAAAAACCTGCTCACACTTGTCAAACACTATGTTTGACGAGTGTGACCAACCTGTCAATCACTTTCCAAGCGATGCTTCAAATCGCTTGGAAAGTGCTTGAATAACGCACGCGAAAATCGCGGTAAAATCGCGGTGAAATCGCGCGGAAAAAAACGCGATTTCTGGGAAGGAGTCCAGTTTTTAGTGAGCGTTTTAAAACGCTACGTGGGCACATAGCCTAAATGTGCCAATTCACCATCAGTGCCGTTTATGACGTCATGGATAGTGTTGAGCATTCCGATACCGCAAGTATCGGGTATCGGCCGATACTTGCTGTATCGGAATTCCGATACCGACTTCCGATATTTTTTCAATATCGGAATTCGGCATCGGAATCGGAAGTTCAGTTGATTGACGGCCTGACGTCATCATGATGCGCCGTCATTTCGGGCCTTCCGGGGGTCTCTGCCGGCCTGCCGGGGGGCTGTGCCGGCCTGCCGGGGGGCTGTGTGGACTGCCCGGGGTCTCTGCCGGCCTGCCGGGGGGCTGTGCCGGCCTGCCGGTGGTCTGTGCACCCTGTGGGGGTCTGTACCGGCCTGCCGGGGGGCTGTGCCGGCCTGCCGGGGGGCTGTGCTGATGTCCGGGGGTCTGTGCAAGCATCGTCCGATGGGACTACAAGTCCCATCGGGCGATGCCTGCTACCATGACAGTGATTGACACATTAGCCAATGATGGGACAGTAGTAGTCCCATCATCCGGCTAATGTGTTAAATGTTAAAAAAAAAAAAAAAAAAAAATACTACATACATACTACATGCATGCTACATACATACTACATGCTACATACATACTACATATATACTACATACATACTACATACATGCTACATACATACTACATGCATGCTACATACATACTACATGCTACATACATACTACATGCATGCTACATACATACTACATATATACTACATACATACTACATACATGCTACATACATACTGCATGCTACATACATACTACATACATACTACATACATACTACATGCATGCTACATACATACTACATATATACTACATGCATGCTACATACATACTACATGCTACATACATACTACATATATACTACATACATACTACATACATGCTACATACATACTGCATGCTACATACATACTACATACATACTACATACATACTACATGCATGCTACATACATACTACATGCATGCTACATACATACTACATGCATGCTACATGCATGCTACATACATACTACATGCTACATACATACCACATACATACTACATACATACTACATACTACATATATACTACATGCATGCTACATACATACTACATGCTACATACATACCACATACATACTACATACATACTACATACTACATATATACTACATGCATGCTACATACATACTACATGCTACATACATACCACATACATACTACATACATACTACATGCTACATACATACTACATATATACTACATGCATGCTACATACATACTACATGCTACATACATACCACATACATACTACATACATACTACATGCTACATACATACTACATATATACTACATGCATGCTACATACATACTACATGCTACATACATACCACATACATACTACATACATGCTACATATATACTACATGCATGCTACATACATACTACATATATACTACATGCATGCTACATACATACTACATGCTACATGCATGCTACATACATACTACATACATACTACATGCTACATACATACCACATATATACTAAATACATACAATACATTCATACAATACATACATAGACATACAGTACATATAACATAGAGTAACATACTTACCAATACTTGTCACATTGTTCCCCGAAGCCATTGTCTTTCCGGAATAAATATTAACATAACAAACCACAAAAATACTCACCCACGATCCGAAGCAGTCCACGAGTGTGTCCCACGACGATCTTGGGTAGAGAACTGCAGCATCAGATGATGCTGCCGTTCTCTACGGGCTGCAGGAATCCAATGACGGAAGGTAGGTATCCTTCCGCACTGTATTCCTCCGCCACTTAAAAAAAAAAAAGTCCCTAGTCTCACTTTATGCCATTGCTGCGTGGGAATTTCCCACACAGCAATGGCATAAAGTGAGACTAGGGACTTTTTTTTTTTTTAAGTGGCGGAGGAATACAGTGCGGAAGGATACCTACCTTCCGTCATTGGATTCCTGCAGCCCGTAGAGAACGGCAGCATCATCTGATGCTGCCGTTCTCTACCCAAGATCGTCGTGGGACACACTCGTGGACTGCTTCGGATCGTGGGTGAGTATTTTTGTGGTTTGTTATGTTAATATTTATTCCGGAAAGACAATGGCTTCGGGGAACAATGTGACAAGTATTGGTAAGTATGTTACTCTATGTTATATGTACTGTATGTCTATGTATGTATTGTATGAATGTATTGTATGTATGTAGTATATATGTGGTATGTATGTAGCATGTAGTATGTATGTAGTATGTATGTAGCATGCATGTAGCATGCAGTATGTATGTAGCATGCATGTAGTATATATGTAGTATGTATGTAGCATGTAGTATGTATGTAGCATGCATGTAGTATATATGTAGTATGTATGTAGCATGTAGTATGTATGTAGCATGCATGTAGTATATATGTAGTATGTATGTAGCATGTAGTATGTATGTAGCATGCATGTAGTATGTATGTAGCATGCATGTAGTATGTATATGGTATGTATGTAGCATGTAGTATGTATGTAGCATGCATGTAGTATATATGTGTTATGTATGTGGTATGTATGTAGCATGCATGTAGTATGCATGTAGTATGTATGTAGTATGTATGTAGTATATATGTAGTATGTATGTAGCATGTAGTATGTATGTAGTATGTATGTAGCATGCATGTAGCATGCAGTATGTATGTAGCATGCATGTAGTATATATGTAGTATGTATGTAGCATGTAGTATGTAGCATGCATGTAGTATATATGTAGTATGTAGCATGTAGTATGTATGTAGCATGCATGTAGTATATATGTGTTATGTATGTAGCATGTAGCATGCATGTAGCATGCATGTAGTATGTATGTAGTATATATGTGGTATGTATGTAGCATGCAGTATGTATGTAGCATGCATGTAGTATATATGTAGTATGTATGTTGCATGTAGTATGAATGTAGCATGTATGTAGTATGTAGTATGAATGTAGCATGTATGTAGCATGCATGTTGTATGTATGTAGCATGTAATTTTTTTTTTTTTTACATTTAACACATTAGCTGGATGATGGGACTACTACTGTCCCATCATTGGCTAATGTGTCAATCACTGTCATGGTAGCAGGCATCGCCCGATGGGACTTGTAGTCCCATCGGACGATGCCTGCACAGACCCCCGGAGCCTGCACAGACCACCGGCAGGCCGGCACAGCCCCCCGGCAGGCCGGCACAGCCCCCCGGCAGGCCGGCACAGCCCCCCGGAGCCTGCACAGCCCCCCGGCAGGCCGGCACAGCCCCCCGGCAGGCCGGCACAGCCCCCCAGAGCCTGCACAGACCACCGGCAGGCCGGCACAGACCACCGGAGCCTGCACAGACCCCCTGGCAGGCCGGCACAGCCCCCCGAAAGGCCCGTACAGACCCCAGAGAGGCTGTACAAGGGCAGGAAAGGGTTTTTCTTATTCCGATACCGGAAGTCCCATAGACTTGAATGGGACTTCCGGTATCGGAATCGGCGATACAGATACTTTTTTTAAAGATCGGCCGATACCATCCGATACGATACTTTGAAGTATCGGACGGTATCGCTCAACTCTAGTCATGGATTTTATTTTTATTTTACCTTCATTTCAATGTGATGATGACTTCCATGTCTCAGGGTTTCTGATCTTAAGGCTGCCATACATATTAGATGAATCTCGACTGAACCTGCTAATTTTGGACATACACTCCAGCTGTTTATGTATATGGTAGTGGCCCAACTTTGCTTGACATCAAAAGTCATAAGAAAGAAGTATTGGGCATGTTGGATGTCAGCATGCCCCATCTTTTTTCCACAAGGAAGATAAGCCAACACAAGAGTTCATGTGGACGGTGGGTCATCAGGAATAGGTGGCTGAAAGAATGAAGGTTCAGCTGAAAGTTAACAAAGGAGGATGACCAACACTATGAAATATTTTACTCACTTAAATAGAAATCAGATAATAGGAGATTTTTTTTAATTCTGTGAACAGATGTCCTGTAGGATGTACCATATTTAATTTTAAGCCTGCCATATTATACCATATTTATAGCTGTTTTCTTATAGTTATCCCTTCTTTTAAAATGAATGTAAATGTAAAAGGGGTTTTTCCATCTGACATATCAAAAGGATAAACCAGAAATGTATGATGGCTGCAGGCCCCACCACTGGGACTTAAAGAGAACCTATGGTGGGGCTGTGTTATTAATAGGCTGTAAGCCAGATGTTCTGCATCCTTTCTGTGTGAACAGTGCCGCATACAGATAGTGTTTGTTTGCACTGGTGTACCAAATAGCCAATCCCTGATTGTAGGCTGGCTGTCTCATCGGTATTACTGCACCTGTGTAGTCGCCACCTTTATTTGGGTCCGCTGCACCCTTATAGCGCATTTGTCTTTAACCCTAGACAGTTAAGCTTCTTTGCCTGTTTTTTGGTGTGTTTTTACTATATGGAGGGCTATGAGGGTGCATTATAATGTATGGAGGACCAAAAAATTCATAATAGAAGGAGCGTAGATACCTGGCACTTTATGCTTTTCTACAGATTCTATACTGATACTTCCCCTCATATTTTTTTCCTTACTAGGGATTTAGATCCTGGATGGAAGACTGAGGAATTTAGCGAGCAATGTGATTGTTTAGTATTAATCATTTAATATGTCTGTACATATTCCAAAATATATGAATAAAAAAATGTTCAAAAAATATTAGGCACCCAAAAGCATTTAAGAAAAAATCGATTTTAGTGTGGAAAAGTAGGAAAGCATTAAAAAAATTTGTATTAATCTGATATTGCTGTAATTGTTCTGACCTAAAGAATAAAGCTGTCTAATCACTTATATCGCACGGTGAATATCATGAAAAAAAAATAAATAAAAACCCACTTTTATATTTATCCTGCACTCTATGCTGAGAATGATGTGAGTTGTAGTTCCACAAAACCTGGAATGTCCATAGTTCCTGCACCTACAAAATGTGTGAAAATGTGAAGCAATGGGTATGGTTTCTGTCTTAGACAATGACTCCTGCTCTTACATGTCATTTGTGTATTGTTAGATGTATCACCAGCAAAGAAACACTCAATGTTCTTGTTTTAAATGCATTTTACTTTTGGGAACTTTCCCTTACTCGCCCGCCTCCTCCAGCCTTGAGGCTGACCAATGTGATCTGCCATATTATTACTACTTGTTATCAATATTAATTAACACCTATGGAGATTTCACTCATGGTCATTTGTGACATCATCAAATACAGGAGGCCATTGTTACCTCACAGCATGATGTCACAATGACTGTGGGTCTAAATAAACGGGTGTTCAGGGGGCAAAGGCTCATTTCAGAAGATGAAGACGAGGAGAGCGGAGGATACAGGATGGAGGATACAGGTAAATAACAAACCTTACACTGATTTCTCAGTGAACTTACCTCCAACACGGACCCTCAGCATCTACAGACTGTGGCTGTAAGGTGCTGGATTTCTTCAGTCCTTGCTGGTAGAATCTCTACACTTGGGTGATGAAGGTTCTTTGTGAGGTCACACAGCGGAATGTTGGGCACTGAAAGTTCTATGCAGAAAACATGGGGACATCAGAGAGGTCAGCACAAAGATGGCACCTCCAATGGAGACATTACAGTAGTTACTACGGTCAGTGGCTGGCACAGATTGTTGGTGGGGGCTCTGTCACTTTAATTTAAGATTATTAGGGCAAAAAGTCTACCATTGTGCCCCTACCTGGGAGAGAGGTTGGTGTACATACATTGGGGGAAATATATTTATTTATATACTTTCTATTTATTTTACTATTTTATTTTACTGTTTATGTTACTTATATATAAAAGCATTTGAAGCAATTTTTTTTTCAAATCATATTTATTACACCATTTTTAATTGCCTACATCAAAACTTAAAATTCGCAGTAACAGGAACGTGGATACCTGACACTTTATGCTTTTCTACAGGTTTTATACTGATACTTCCACTTATATGTTTTTTTCTTTCTAGGGAGAGAATCTGGATCCTGGAAGACTGAAGAATCTAAAGCGATCAATGGGATTGTGTAGTATTAATCATTTAATATGTCTGTGCATACTGAACATATTTACATGCCTTAGCACTATAGAGTGCAACTTTATTTGTTTTCTAACTGTATACGGTCCTGATAGGACAGTTATATGTCTGTATATTAAGGGGTAGTGTTTGTAGGGGGGTAGTGTTCTGTTTTTTTTACAGGGGAGATGAACATAGTCAGGCTATGAGCTCCAGGAAGATCTGCAATCCGGAAACGAGTCTCCATATTGAGTATCATTGCTCTATACATATCAGTTAGTTAGTTGTTGTACGGCCTTGGTCCAGGGTTCTCGAACTGATCGCCTTTTCCCGGGGTCAAGAAGGAATTTTTTCCCTGTAACACAAATGTGTGCAGGTTTTTTTGCCTTCTTCTGGATCATTGGCTTTAGGTAGGTGTAAAGATTGTAATTAATAAAATATGTTTAAAATCAATGATCTGTGTCCTTATATCTTTATTTCATACTCAGGTATTTGTATATGTTAGTTCTCATTTATGATCCATGACTATGAAGGTATACAGAAATACAAGGGTGGTAATTATGTGTCTCCTAATGTAGTGTCTGTATTTATAATGCATACAAAGAGCCATAGACAAAATATCTCAAGTAGTGGAAATTATTATCCTCATAGAAAATAATTGCGGTCTTGACTCAAATATCGAGTACAATGGAAGTCAATAAGAAACTCAAGCATTTTTCGGAAAGTTCCTAACAGGAGAGCTGGTGGGGCAAAAAATCACTGAAAAATGGATAAAAACTATGCTCAAATGGAATGGGAACACCACGTGGAAGACGCCAGGATGCATCTCTAACTCCAAGATCTCTGCTGGAAACTAAGTAAATAATTTTTAATGATGTGGGGGTCCTCATTATTTTTTAAAACCAGCCAAGGCAACGTAGACAGCTGAGGGCTCATATTATCACAATGGGAAGGCCATGATCATTTGTCACTTCCCAGCCTAAAAAACCCCTGCAGCCTCTCCAGGATTGGTACATCACAGTAAATGTGCCAATTCTAGGGCTTTGCCCATTTCCTCCGGATTGGGGGAAGTTATGGGGGTGTCTTATAAACACCAGGATGCATCTCTAACTCCAAGATTATAGAGATGAGCGACTTTGCCTTTTTTCGGGTCGAGTCGGGTTTCATGAACGAAATCGGCCAATTATCGTGAAAAGTCGAAGGCCGACTGAAACACGAAACCCAATGCAAGTCAATGGGGAAGCAAAGTCGGCAGGGAGTGGAGGACATTAAACACACTTACAGTGCCCATTTGAATGGCAAAAACATCAATTTTTATTACTGAAGCTTGTCAACCTTAATTTACTTCATAATAATAGTTACGCACTGAAAAATGGGGGTTATTTGGCTAAAGTTGTGGAGGGGTAGGGCTGGCTCCAGGTTTTCATGTGCCCTGGGCCAAAGAGCGCCCCTTTAACACATACCACAACTCATGATGCTCCGACTTGGTAGAGAAATAGCGGTATAGTACAATGAAAAATACTTCACTTTTTACATCTCATGACTGATATCGATTTTAAATTCTCCAATAGCTCCAAAAACAGACAGTATATTACTCCATACAGTATTATGGGCACCGCATAGTGCACTATACAGAGTAATGAGGCCCATATATTTCTCCATACAAAATCAATGGTCCCATATAATGTTTGAAACAGTATATGATGAGCTCCACATAATGCTACAGTATATGTTGGTCCCCATGGATGAAGCTCCACTGTCTTATGGGCCCAAATAATGCTCCATATATAATGGGCCCCATTTCTAATGCTCCAGTGTATAATGGGCCCTGTAAATGCTGCTCCAGTGTCTGATGTCCACCTTTGGAATGCTCCAGTGTATGGTGGGCCCCATCTATCATTCTCCAGAGTATAGTGCTCCCCAAAAATTGCTGTCCCAACATTGAAAACAATTAAATAAGTCTCCTCGCTAGGGAATCCCTGTACAAGTCTGGACTCCTCGTCGTCCCCATCTTCCATCTCACTGCACTTGGCTGTTTAGGCAGAGGGCGTACAGACGTGATGTCATTGCGCTCTCTGATCAGAATATCACTGTCAGGACATGCGGAAGACGTCATGGCGGTGGAGCAGGGAGAGGTAAGTATTTCAACTTTGCAAGTGCTGTGATCCGGAGAAAGCAGGGGGGCCCACTCGTTGGCGACAGCACTGGCACAGGGCCCCTCATAGTACGGCAGTGTGTCTGACGGCGGGTGGGCCCTCCCACCGGCAGAGACACTTTTGCGTACTATGAGGGGCCCTGTGCCAGCGCCGTCGCCCATGAGTATGCCCCCCACCTGCTCAAGGAACCTGAACTTTCATCTGCACCTTCCTCTTTGTCACCTTGTAAGGTGGTATAGTATGCGGGAAGGGGAACCTGAATTTCCTCAGGGTCAGATTCTGGCTGTGTAGAGTGTGAGGGGAATGTAGTGGTCTGGGTCAATGTACCAGCAGAATCATCTAGAAGTGGCTGGGCATCAGTGCACTTGTGGCGTCCCCAGGAGTACGGTCACCACAGTGGCATTACCTTCCTCCTAGGGAGTGTGATGTCATGCTTGGGAGCAACAAAGGATCTCTCTAGCAGTACAACCAACACACAACACATTTCCCACTCCAGGCCAGCAGGGAGACCTCTGAACCTGACTGCTGAGGAGCTGCTCTCTGTGGTCGGGAGGAGGTAAGTTAGGGCACTCTGTGCAGGGAAGGGGAAGTGTGTGGACGTGAGAAGGGGAGCTGGAGGATGAGTAGAGTTAAGGCTCACTCCTAGCTGGAGCGCATGGTCCGGATTCCGGTCTCCGAGTTTGTAGGGACACTGACGTTCCTGCAGCAGAAACCGGAGGAAGTAGCAGCTGTAAATGCTCTGTACCCAACTAAGCCTCAGAGGCCCCAGCATCGACGTGTGGGAGCCAGAAGGAAAAGGCTATGGCTGCCTGCCATACGAGAAAGTTCCAAAAGAGAGTCAACAGGGGGAACTTCATTGAACTCAGCACTGCGAGTACCTCAGATAAGCGCTAGAACGGAGGCCACACTAACTATCTGCAGTGAGAGAATTCAAAATTGGCTTCCAGGCTGACCAACTCCTTCTCCATCTGTACTCTGGGTCCTGGACAGCACTTACCAAGTACAGGTAAAGGAACTGCACGACTGTGTCTGTCATCTTTCTCCTGCGCCTGGCGCACGGCTCTGCTACATCCTGCACTGCACACCATCTACCAACTCTTTCATCTGCCCTGCGACTACGGCCCTACCTGGGCAGGGCTTCTACATCTTAGCTGCACCACAACATCTGTCCCAGAGAAGTGACACTGCAGCGCTGGTCAATCTAATCAGAAACCACAGGTGGCGTCACGTATCATTCACCTATAAACATAATTCACCCCTTTGCATGGACGCCCAGGGCCACGGAACGGGTCACCACCACCGTGACACATCCCTGTGAGACACTGGCCCAGTACCGAGAAACCCCACTGCCCTGGCTGGCCACCCACACTCCATGTCTGATTCATCTTGGACTTAGAGTGTTGGCTGGAGGAGGACTTCCTGGCAGAAAGGGTACAGTATCACCAGATACCAGGTATATATAGCATAGTTTAAACATTAACAATGTACTTCTATATATCAGGAGTAGTGTTGAGCCACCCCGCTAGTGTTTTGGTTCGTCGCACAGGAGGCAAGTTCGTCGAATGTTCGTCGAACGTTCGAAGAACACCGTCGAACCCCATTGAACACAAAGGCAGGCAAACACAAACACATACAAACACATAGAAAACAATTACAAAACACCTTTAAAGGTGTCCCAAAGCAGACAAAATGCTCAGAAGACAAAAATAACATATGGAAAAGGGCAACTACATTTAGAAAAGAGGTGGAGGAGTAAAAGGAGGAGGTGGAGGAGACACAGATATAGGCTTGTCATGCCCTTATGAAGTCAAGAAAGGCTGGAATAAAAATGTAAAATACAAACCAAAAAAAAAAAAAAATTCTGAAATCGAACACACGATCATATACCGTCAGACTTCCCACCAATAAATTATGCCAACTGCCGATGGGGCGGCGCTATTCCCACGAACCTCCAAACTGCGTCCATGAAGGCAAAGTGTTTGGCTTCCTTGGGCTGTATGATTGCAAATGCAAAGCTGAACCTTAAAGGATTGTCCAAAAGGGCACCACCAGGATTGGAGCCTGTGACTTAATTGGACTCCACCCGGGAAACCACAACCATACAAGCTACAGAAAAGATGGACAGATTGCAAGCTTTGTCGATTCTGTGTGTGGTGTGGTATGTCAGTTTGTAGTTGTGCTAGCGATTTCTCAGCTTTATTCCGTTAACGACCGAGACTCCGGCATGCCCCCGCGGTACGCATCAAGCTTACTAGAGGGATACGCGAGGCTCTGGCACACGAGATCGAGCAATAACAGGTCTATCATGCCCTTACATGTCCGGGGCTGCATGAGCGCTACACTGAAAGGACCAGCTTTTGTCGCTTACAGGTGCTGATAACCCACTGAACACCGTTAGTGATGGGGATCTGGGATTCCAATTATTCCCCGCGAACGATGATTTCCCAGTAAGTGCAGGTCAACCGCAATTACGGAATTAGGCCTAACCAGCATTCCTGACAAAATGAAAAAATTGCGTGTCCAAACCACAGGTGCTGTAGCTTGCTTAACAGCTCGGCAGCTGTTCTCAGGCCCAGTATGGATTCGACAACATTGTAGAAAGTTGATAAAGGGTACAGTTTCACCTGATAACACGTATATATGTAGCATAGTTTACACATTAAAAGCCTATGTCTATAGATCAGGAGGCTGGCTCAGATGGTCTCAGGCCCAGTATGGATTAGACGTGATTAGACAAAGGTGAGAAAGGGTACATTATCACTGGATAGCAGGTATTTATAGCATAGTTTAAACATTTAAAATCTTCGTGTTCTCAGTATGGATTAGACAACAATCTAAAAAGTAGAAAAAAGAAAATGTTTTTGAAGCGTACACGAGTATACACTTTTGGTGGTATTTTTAAATCTCCATATATATTTCTGTCTCAGTAAGACAGTACAGTCTCTCCGCAATAGGAAATGAGATGCATACAATTACTGACAAAGTCTAGTGATTGCGGAAATCTAGGAATTAATAATCATGGGAAAAACTTCCGTCACAATTCTCAGAGGTGATGCTGACCCTCAATTAATTTGTGTGGAGACAGCGAAAACATAACTTTGTGAAGAAAGTGTTGCTGTATCGCAGTACCATTGGGAGGTTTACAAAATGGCATATGTTGATCTGGGACATTCAGCTGCTGCTAAAGGCGAAATTGGTCAAGTCCGAGGAAGAGCAAGCCATTTTTCTGGCAACCTATATGTCATCAGGGTAAGGTGGGACAAAATCCTTGGAAACCCATGCATGGTTCATTTTAATGAAGGTTAGATCATCCACATTTTGGGTTGACAGACGTGTCCTTTTTTCTGTCAGGATTGATCCAACTGCACTGAAGACTCTTTCTGATAGCACACTTGCAGCTGGGCAAGCGAGCTCCTGTAAGGCATATTGTGCCAATTCAGGCCAGGTATCCAGTTTAGCGGCCCAATAGTCAAATGGGAATGACCAATGAGGGAGAACATCGATATGGGACGAGAAGTAGTTTGTAACCATAGTTGACAACTGCTGTCTCCTGTCACTTTCAATCGATGCAGTATTACCAGTCGTGTGAGCGGGACTTTAAAAATCAGTCCACAAAATGGTCATGAAACCGCTGGCTCCAACGCCACTTCTGATGTGTGCACCACGAACACCTCTTCCAAGCTGCCCCCGGCCCCTACGGCTCGTGTGAGAACCATCACCACTGCTGTGTGCTGGAAATGCCTCAACCAACCGGTTTACCAGAGTTGCTTGTTAGCCAATATTAGGTCAAGGTTCTCCTGTGACATTATGTTTTGGAATTTGCCTTTATAGCGTGGATCCAGGATGCTGGCCAACCAGTAGTCATCATCGTTCATTATTTTGGCAATGCGGGGGTCCCTTTTTAGGATCTGCAAGGCATAATCTGACATGTGGGCCAATGTTCCCAGTGTCAATGATGCACTGCGAGTGCTGCACGGAGGAGCACTTTCTGGCAAATCCACATCCCTCCAGTCACGCACAAACCCTGTACCAGACCTTGCCACGCCAACATTTTCTTTTGCCCCACGAGAAGCATCCTCTTCCCCTAAATAATCATCCCCATCATCATCCTCCTCCTCTTCCTCCTCCACCTCGTCCAGGACAGGTCCCGGAGCAGACAATGGCTGACTGTCATCAAGGCTTCCCTCCTACTCTTCCTCCTCATCTACCTCGGCTGCAGACGCCTGCTCCTTAATGTGCGTCAAAATTTGCATGAGCAGACGCATAAGTGGGATGTTCATGCTTTTGAAGGCATCGTCTGCGCTTACCAGCCGTGTGCATTCCTCAAAACACTGAAGGACTTTACAGAGGTCTTTCAGCTTCGACCACTGCACACCTGTCAACTCCATGTCTGCCCTCAAAGTGCCTGTCCATGTATCCTCCCACAAATGCATTATGGCCTGCCTCTGTTCGCACAGCCGCTCAACCATGTGCAGGGTGGAGTTCCACCTTGTTGCAACGTCGATAATTAGGCGGTGCTTGGGAAGGTGGAGCAATCGCTGCAGCTTCTGCATACGACTGGAGTGTACCAGCGACCGGCTTATGTGCGAGCACAGTCTTCGAACCTTATGGAGCAGGCCTGTTAACTCCGGATAATTATTGAGGAAGCACTGGTGCACCAGGTTCAAGGTGTGAGCCAAGCAAGGTATGTGTCTGAGTTTTGAAAGGGCTATGGCTGCCACAAAATTCAGGCCGTTATCACTAACTACCTTGCCTTCCTCAAGATGTAGACTGCCCAGCCATGAATCAGTTTGTCGCTGAAAGTAGTCGGCCAGTACCTCCGCGGTGTGTCTGTCGCCCAAACACATCATCTGCAACACAGCCTGCTGACACTTTCCTCTAGCTGATCGATAGGGGGACACCTCGTGTGCAACACTGGCAGCTACGGATGGAGTGCTCGTGCGACTGCGCTCTGTGGACGAGCTTTCGCTTCTGGAGGAGGAGAAGGGTGGAACGCCTACAGCTAACTGTTTCCTATACCGTGGGCTAGGCAGCACTGTCCCACCACCGCTGTCCCCTGTGGACCCTGCATCCACCACATTAACCCAGTGCGCAGTGATGGACACGTAACGGCCCTGGCCATGCCTACTGGACCATGCATCAGTTGTGAGGTGCACCTTTCCACTCACTGATTGCTTGAGTGCATGGACAATGTGGTCTTTCACATGAAGGTGGAGGGCTGGGATGGCTTTGCGAGAAAAGAAGTGGTGACTGGGTAGGTCATAGCGTGGTACTGCATAGGCCATGAGTTCGTGGAAAGCTGCACTTTCAACCAACCGGTAGGGCATCATCTCTAACGAGATTAGTTTGGCAATGTGGGCGTTCAAACCCAGTGTACGCGGATGAGAGGATGAGTACTTTCTTGTCCTACTCATAGTCTCTGGTAAGGTGAGCTGGACTTGAGAGCTGCATATGGTGGAACTAGCGGTGGACATGGCGGACTGAGAGAGGGTTGATGATGGTGATGCAGTTGGTGTTCTTTCTAATGGCCTAGATTCAGTCTTTCATTGATATAACATTGTAATTCCCTGACTGCTTTGGCCTTTTGAAAACACCTCAACATTTGCTGCTGGTGGTGTGCTAACCGGTGGGCTTACAGTGGGGGAGACAATGTAGCGTTGCTGACTACCTTCCTTGGGAGCTGTTGCACATGTGGTATGTGAGGTTTGGTAGTCCGTCCACGCTTGCAAGTGCATGGTGGTTAAATGTCTAAGCATGCAACTGGTATTCAAATTTCTCAGATTTTTCCCTCGGCTAAAGGTCTTTGCGCACTTCTTACAGATAACCTTTGCCTGATCATTAGGATTTTGTTCAAAAAAGTGCCATACTGCACTCTTCCTACTATGGAAGACATTTTGAGGCCTTGCACGCTCTGCTATTTTGACCGTATGGCCAAGCTGTCCTGCAACTCTTCTGGTTTTTGTACCCCATTTTTGGACTGTTCCAGGCCTGCCAGATAACGGCTGTTGCGATGACGATGCCTGCTGCGGATGCTCCTCCTCAACTTCTGAGCTAATGGCAGCGGCACCCTCTTCCCCAATGGATGCCAATCTGGGTCATCCATCAATATCATGTGCACCTTCCTCTGTGTCACCGTGTATGGTGGTATAGTATGCGGGAAGGGGCACCTGAGTTTCATCAGGGTCAGATTCTGGCTCAGTACACTGCGAGGACAATGTAGTGCTCTGAGTGAATGTACCAACAGATAAATCTAGCAGTGGCTGTGCATCAGTGCACTCCATGTCAGATTCATCTTGGACTGGGGAATTCACGATTTGACTTGATAACCCAGGCATGGTATGAGAAAAGAGCTCCATGGAGTAATCTGTAGTGTAGCCTGCAGCATCCTTCACTTTTGGTAGGGGTGAAGGACACAAGGAAAGGTGTTGTTCCTGACCAGGAGCCTCCACTGACAACGCAGTGCTTTTATTTTTTGAAACTTCAGAAGAGGAGGTGATAGAGATGGAGGCTGTGTCAGCAATGTAAGCCAAAACTTGTTCCTGAAGCTCCGGCTTTAAAAGCAGTTTACCTACTCCCAAAAAAGTGAGCCTACGAGGCCTTGTGGAGCCAGACAATGACGCCAGCTCACCACCTCCTGCCTTAGGTGCTATTGTGCTTTTGCCACAACCAGCAGAAGCACCACCACCAACACCACCATCAGGACCAGCTGGCAACCCCTGCCCACTTCCACAGCCTCTTCCACCATACTTCTTCATTTTTTTGAAAAAGGTACCCAAAATAACAACAGCTACATGGTACTGTAAAACAAGGTAAAGGGTCTATAGAGTATTGGTGAGAATTTGAAGCTCACTGTAAATTGGAGGACGCTGAACTATTGTCTCAGGCCCAGTAGATATTACACCGCAATGTGACAGGCAGAAATTGGCTGGTGTATGAGAAGACAGAAGCTGTATATAGTATTGGTGAGAATTTGAATCTCACTGTAGATTGGAGGAAGCTGAACTATTGTCTCAGGCCCAGTAGAGATTACACCGCAATGTGACAGGCAGAAATTGGCTGGTGTATGAGAAGACAGAAGCTGTATATAGTATTGGTGAGAATTTGAATCTCACTGTAGATTGGAGGACGCTGAACTATTGTCTCAGTCCCAGTAGAGATTACAATGCAATGTGACAGGCAGACATTGGCTGGTGTATGAGAAGGCAGAAGCTGTATATAGTATTGGTGAGAATTTGAAGCTCACTGTAGATTGGAGGACGCTGAACTATTGTCTCATGCCCAGGACAGATTACACCGCAATGTGACAGGCAGAAATTTCCTAGTGTATGACTAACTACAAGGTGTATATAGAATTGGGCAGAATTGGAACCTCCCTAGAGTGTAGGTCTGTAAGAACGGACAAACTTCTCGACTTTTTCTTACAGAGTCACACACAGAGAGCTTCAATTTGGCCGTTGTGTGAGGAGCGTACACCGCTATACGATGTGTGAAAAAATGAATGCTCTGTAACTCACCAGGACAAAACAATAAAATTTGGATTGCTTTGAAAAAAGCAGTTTGCTCAGCAGTGTGAAAACAGCAATGCAGCTATCAGGGAGCCTTAAGAGGCAGCCTAATAACCAACAGAGCTGATGCACCAAAATATAGCCTCCCCTTGCACTGCACAGTAACTGGTGTGTTGTACAAGCAAAATCGCTAGCAGCAGAAGTAGTTTTTGGTATCTTCTTCACTGCCTAACGCTCTCCCTACAGAATCAGCAGCTCTTTTATACCCCCTGTGACGCCACACATAGCAAGCCAATCACTTGCATGCGCTTCACAAACATGGTGGTAACCGCTGCCTATGTCATCACGTTGCCCAGTGTCCGTTCTTCCTCATTGACTGAAAAAGGGCGCAAAAGCATCTTTTGAAACGCGACTTTGGCGTGATGGTCGCCGACCTCGTGGCCGACTTCACACTAAGGTCGGGTTTCGTTTCATGAAACCCGACTTTGGCGAAAGTTGGAGACTTTTGAATTTTTTTGACCCGTTTCGCTCAACTCTATCCAAGATCTCTGCTGGAAACTAAGTAAATAATTTTAAATGATGTGGGGGTCCACATTATTTTTTAAAACCAGCCAAGGCAACGCAGACAGCTGAGGGCTCATATTATCACGATGGGAAGGCCATGATCATTTGTCCCTTCCCAGCCTTAAAAAACCCTGCAGCCTCTCCAGGATTGGTACATCACAGTAAATGTGCCAATTCTAGGGCTTTGCCCGTTTCTTCCAGATTGGGGGAAGTTATGGGGGTGTTTTAAAAACACCTCACCATTACTAACCCCTGGGCTTCACCTGACATTACACAGCTGAGATCAACCCCCCAAAAAATTACCCCAATTATCTCCATATTACTAACCCCTGGGCTTGTGCTGACATGAACCCCCAAAAATATTACACCAATTGCCACAACAGGGCAATCGGGAAGAGTAGGATAAAGCAACAGAATTGGAGAATCTCATGTGATTCACCAATTCTGAGGCAGCTGCGGACTGGTATTTCTAAGCTGGAAAGGGCCAAATATCGATAGACCTTCCAATCTGATAATATAAGCCTGCGAGCTGTCAGCTTTACATTGGCTGGTTACCAAAAACAAGGGAGACCTCAAGTCTTTTAAAAAATATATATTTATGATATTTGTCTGTGATGCATTTTTTAGGTGCGTTTTCAGCCGCAAAACATGCTGCGTGGGCACTTGAGCATGGCGCTTGAGCACCCACTATACTTGATCAAATTAAATATATATAGCTGGGAATTCGGAATAACAAAAGAACCAAGTTCCTAAAGTCAGGATACTCTCCAATATATACAATTAGAGAATAAAGGATATTGGGAGTGTAGATCCCTTATAATACAATATATGGATGTGACATCAAGTAGATTCTAGACCTTGTTTTTGCCAAAAATTTCACAACATATTTAATCAAAATTATACAAACAAGAAAACTCAAAAATGGACAAATCACCATGTAGAAAAAGTTGTGACTATAAAAACAATACAACCATGGGGCAATACAATAGGCATACAGCGTATCAGGGAGTAAATAGGGTCACAAAAATATATAAGGTAATATACAGAGAAAGATTCATTATAATACATGACCCATAGGCATGGGATGTGAGGATTTGCATAAAATTTATTAAAATTTATAATACACAGGAGAAGTCAATGAGGTGATTGTTCATGAAAATAGACTATTTTCCATATAAGTATATATTACATTCTACAGGATGGTGGGGAAGGAGACAGTAGGTTGAGGGTTGCAGCAGCTCCAGTGATGGTGAGGAGGCAGCGGGGATCATTGCAGGCTGTAAGCTTTCCTGAAGAGATGGTTTTTCAGGTTACATCTGAAGGATCCGATTGTGGTTGATAGTCGGACGTGTTGGGGCAAAGAATTCCAAAGGATGGGGGCTATTCGGGAGAAGTCTTGGAGGCGGTTGGGTGAGGAGCGAATAAGTGTGGAGGAGGGAAGGAGGTCTTGGGATGACTGGAGATTACATGAGGAAAGGTATCGGGAGATTAGTTCAGAGACATATGGGAGAGACAGGTTATAGATGGCCTTGTAGGTCAGTATTAGTAATTTGAATTGGATACGCTGAGGGAATGGGAGCCAGTGAAGAGATTTGCAGAGGGTAGAAGCGGAGGCATAGCGAGGAGATGAATTTGTCAGGCGGCAGAGATAGGGATGGACTAGAGAGGTGCGAGGGTGTTAACAGGGAGGCCACAGAAAAGGATGTTGCGATATTCGAGGCGGGAGATGATGAGGGCATGTACAAGCATTTTAGTAGAATGAGGGTTGAGGAAGGGATGGATTCTGGAAATATTTTTGAGCTGGAGGTGACTGGAGGTGGAGAGAGCTTGGATGTACGGTTTGAAGGACAGGGCAGAGTCAAGGGTTACTCCGAGGCAGCTGACCTCTGGTACGGGGGAAAGTGTGATGTCGTCAATTGTTATAGATAA
The DNA here is from genome assembly GCF_039654945.1 of Dendrobates tinctorius. NCBI lineage: Eukaryota > Metazoa > Chordata > Amphibia > Anura > Dendrobatidae > Dendrobates > Dendrobates tinctorius. The sequence goes on along the minus strand of NW_027361932.1, from coordinate 17,566,844 downwards.
GTCGGGTAAGGGAGATCTGTGAGATGGGGAAAGATGATCAGTTCAGATTTGTCTACATTGAGTTTGAGAAAGGAGAAGAAGGAGGATATGGCTGATAGACACTCCGGGATTCTAGACAACAGAGAGGTGACGTCTGGGCCAGAGAGGTAGATCTGAGTATCATCGGCGTAAAGGTGGTACTGGAATCCATGGGACTTTATGAGTTTCCCCAGGCCAAGTGTATAGACTGAGAAGAGTAGGGGTCCTAGAACAGCCTTGGGGGACTCCAACAGAGAGAGGGTGGGATGAGGAGGTAGTGTGGGAGATGCTGAATGTGCGGTTGGAAAGGTATGAGGAGATCCAGGATAGGGCGAGGTCTTTGATGCCAAAGGAGGAGAGGATCTGTAGTAGGAGGCATTGGTCAACTGTGTCGAAAGCAGAGGACAGGTCAAGAAGGAGGAGTATAGAGTATTCTCCGTTAGCTTTGGCTGTAAGTAGGTCTTTGGTAATTTTGGTCAGGGCTGTCTCTGTGGAATGATGGGGATGGAAACCAGATTGTAGATTGTCAAAGAGAAAGTTAGATGAGAGGTGGGAGGAAAGGTCAGCGTGGACATGCTGTTCCACGAGTTTAGAAGTGAATGGGAGCAGCGATATTGGGCGATAGCTGCACATGGCTGTTGGGTCAAGAGTTGGCTTTTTAAGGATAGGCGTGATTGTGGCATGTTTGAAAGCAGAAGGGAAAGTACCGGAAGTAAGTGATAGGTTGAAGAGGTGGGTTAGGGATGGGATAAGAGTGGTGGCAAGGCTGGGGAGGATGTGGGATGGGATGGGGTCGAGTGCACAAATGGTGAGGTGTAATTTGGGGATTAGATGAGCAAGCTCCCCTTCATTGATGTTGGATAAGGAGGTTATGGGGTTTGTGCATTGGTCTGGTATAAAAGGGGTTGTGGTGGTTGAATAATAAAGACTTGCCGTGTTTGGTCTATCTTGTTTTTGAAGTGCATGGCGAAGTCCTCAGCAGAGATTAGGGAAGTTGGAGGGGGCAGTGGTGGGCGGAGGAGGGAGTTAAGAGTATTGAACAACTGTATGAGGTTGTGGGATAAGGTACATACAAGGGATATAAAGTAGGCCCGTTTAGTAGAGGTGAGGGCAGATTTGAATGCAAGTATTGCTTGCTTGAGTGCAGTGAAGTCATCTTGGGAATGCGTTTTCTTCCAGCGCCATGCAGAAATTCTGGATGCTTGCCGAAGTTTTTTAGTGGTGTTATTGTGCCAGGGTTGTCTATTGATTTGTCGCACTCTGCTATGCATGACAGGGGTGACCGAGTCAATGGCTAATGCGAGAGTGGCATTGTAGAAACTAGTGGCAGTGTCTGTGTCGTGGAGTGAAGATATGGAGGACAATGGTAGGATAGAGTCAGAGAGTATGAGAGTGTCTACTAGATGTGCAAGGTTTCTGCGGGGGTGCGCATGTTGCTGGACATGGGTGACAGGTGAGGACTCGGAGGACAGTGATGAGAAAGAGAGTAGATGGTGGTCAGATAGAGGGAGAGGTTGTGAAGTTAGATAGGGAGCAGAGACGGGTGAAGACCAGGTCTAATGTGTGTCTGTCTGTGTGGGTGGCTGAGGAGGACCACTGAGTAAGTCCAAAAGATGAAGTAAGCGACAGGAGTTTTGCGGCTGCTGACTGGTGGGTGTCAATGGGGATGTTGAAGTCACCCATGATGATGGTGGGACTGTCAACAGAGAGAAAGTGAAGGAGGCAGGTAGAGAATTGGCGAATGAAGGCAGTGGTTGGGCCTGGAGTTCGGTATATGACAGCCACTTGGAGGTTGTAGGGAGAGTAGATGCGGACAGAGTGAACTTCAAAAGAGGGGAGGACAAGGGAGGGAAGAGATGGGATTGGGTTGAAGGTGCAATTGGAAGAAGAAGGCCACTCCTCCATCATGTCTGTTGCCAGGAGTTGTGTGGTTGAAGTGGAGGCCGCCAAAGAATAGTGCAGCAGGGGAGGCGGTGTTGTAGGGTGTCAGCCATGTTTCAGTGAGGCGAAGGAAGGAAAAATTGCGGGAGGTAAAGAGGTCGTGAATCACATGGCATTTATTGCAAATGGAGCGGGCATTCCAGAGGGATCCCGAGAGAGAGCAGGGTGGTGGGCGTCAAGGGCATAGATTTGAGGTGAGAAAGATTTTGGGTGTTTGTTTTGGCTTGGGAATGATAGAAGGGGTAATAATGGGAGCTATGAGCTGTGGGGGTCCAGGGTTGGGAGATAAGTCACCAGCAGTGAGGAGAAGCAGAGAGAGGCAGAGCAGGTGGGAGGAGAGTGGGAGATTAGTTTTGTGTGTTATTAGGAGAGATCTGAGGTTGAGGAGCAGGTCAGCGGTTGAGGTCAGGTGGGGGCAAGAGGAAAGGAGGGATTATTGCTTGGTTAGAAGGTGCTGGGTCTGTGGATAGCGAAGGAGAGTCAGGAGTAATGTAGGCAAAACCATTAGAGCATATTTCAGCATGGTAAGAGTAAGTGTGGAGCTAAGAAAATTTTTTTGTATATTTTAACAAAGGTTAGGCGTACCTTCTGGTCACTTCTGGCTCATTTCTGGCATATTTCTATTGTTATCCTTAAAAAAGACATCATTGCAAAAGACAGCCCAAGGTCTAGACAGCCCTGTGCCTCTGAATTTATGGCAACTTAACAGCACATGAAAAAGCCCAAGTGTGATCAGAAGGGAGGAGCAGAAGGAAGGCTGGACACAGACACAGGAGATGATTAATTAGAAATCAGAAGAGAAAATGCAAAAGGAGATTGATTCACATGGACAGATAAGGCCAAATTGTGTGTTAGAATCAAGGAAATAAGGTGAGAAAGGATTCAGCAGACATACCAGTAATAGAGAGATACAGGGTGATTGGAATCAGGAAAGATGGGTTATGGTATTGCAGCATTTATTTAGGTATTTTGACGAAACATACCTCCCCCTTACTACTAACCCAGAAGTGAAGTATGATCGGCGGTGAAACTCACAAACCAGGCCTGAAATCATAATATAGGTATATTAATAAGTTTAATCAATTTTAATCAAGATATTATTTTTGTTCTGGACTACCCCTTTAATGACCACCTGTCAAGAACACCGCACTACACTTGCTCATAGAGCCAGTGCGCGTGTCCTGAGTACAGAAGCAGTGCTAAGAGTTACCTGGGGAGCAGGGCAGCAGAGGTGACCAGGCGTGCTTCAACTATTAGTGTCAGGGTCCAGTCAGCGCTGGAAAGTAAAGAGGCACGGGACCTGCGGACAATGAAAATGAACAAGCTTGCACAGGACCTATGGTCATGTGACTGCAAGGGGGCGTGGCTTAGCGTCCTGCTTTCAGATATGACAGGACACCATACAACAACTCAGTCAGGCAAAACGGAGGTCACAACAGCACGGGCAAACGAGGCACAGGAGGGATAAACAGACGGGAGGTCAGACAAAGCCAAAGATCATACACAGGTTCACAGTACAGTACCAGGGATGAGACAGAGCGGATAATCAGGGCCAAGCAGAGATCTAAACCAAACAGACATATAAGGTACCAGGCAGAATCCAAAGCGATATCCAGAGAACAGACCGAGTCATACACAGAGAATCAAGTAACCAGAACACAGCACAAACACACTCAGGGGTCACCACACAATGCCAAGGGCAAAAGTATAACTGACAGGGATGGGAAAGTCCTGAGGCTATAAGAAGCCTCCCCCAGAACCAGGGAGAGGCCACAATCATAGCCCCAGGTGTGCAGGTAAGCCTGCATCGGGATCACAACCGTTAACCCGAGAAATGACAGTCATCAGCACTGGTTCCAGACATTAACCCCACGTGTGCGAGTCAAACCTGCACTGAGATCATGACAGTACCCCCCTCTCAACAGGGGGCCTCTGGACCCCCAGGCTTGCCCGGGTACTTAGCATCAACCGGGCCAGTACCCAGGACCTGTCCTCCGGTGCATACCCCTTCCAATGAACCAGGTACTGTACCGACCGCCGTACCAACCTGGAATCTACGATATGACCAACCTCGTACTCCACCTGCCCCTCGACCAAAACAGGAGAAGCAGCAGACTCGGAGTCTCCCCGGACTGCTTCAAAAGGTTTCAGTAGAGATTTGTGGAAGACGTTAGGGATTTTGAAAGAGGGTGGAAGGCACAGCCTATACACCACTGGATTGATTTTTTCCACAATCTTGTATGGGCCAATGAATTTGGGTCCTAACTTGGCTGACGGAATCTTTAACTTAATGTTTCGCGTGGAGAGCCAAACTTTCTCTCCAACCTGAAACGTGGGACCAGGTGTTCGTTTCCTGTCCGCGAAAAACTTATACCTGCCTTGAGACCTGGATATACGCCGCTGGACTTCTGCCCATGTATCTTTTAACCGCTGAACAGAGTCCTCAGCCCCGGGGCACCCCGAATCCAGACGAGAAAACTCACCAAAATGAGGACTAAACCCATAGTTAATCAAGAAAGGGGACCTACCAGTGGATTGACTCACCCGACTATTGAAGGCAAATTCAGCCAACGGCAGTGCATCGCACCAGTCACTCTGTCTAGCAGAGGTTAGACACCTGAGGATCTGTTCCAGGGACTGGTTAGTGCGCTCCGTCTACCCACTGCTCTCAGGATGGTATGCAGACGAAAAGGACAGAGACATACCTATTTTTTTGCAGAAAGCACGCCAAAACTTAGCCACAAACTGCACACCACGATCAGACACCACATTCAGGGGTACCCCATGCAACCGGATCACATGCTGCACAAACAACCTGGACAACGTCTCAGCTGACGGTAGTGTGGACAGGGGTATGAAATGAGCCTGCTTAGAAAACCTGTTCACCACTACCCATACCACTGTATTGCCCTTAGATGGAGGGAGATTGGTAACAAAATCCATGGATAAGTGAGTCCATGGCCTTTCGGGCACTGCCAAGGGTATCAGCTCCCCTGCCGGCCGGCTATGAGAGCTTTTAGAACGAGCGCAGACCCCACAACCAGCAATGAATTTTTTTATGTCCGAACGAAGGGTAGGCCACCAAAAGATCCTAGCCACCGCCAGACGTGTGGCTGAAATACCAGGGTGAGCACTCAGCTTCTATTCATGGAACTCCTGCAAGAGTTTCAGGCAAAGTTGCTCTGGGACAAACAACTTACCCTCCGGCTTGGCCGCTGAGGCCTGCGACTGGGCCCCCTGAATCTCCCGTTCCAATTTAGATGAGACCTCTGCTATCACAACCCCAGGGTGAAGAATGGAGTACGGTGGCTCAGGGGGCGACACCGGCTGAAAACTGCGTGATAAGGCGTCAGCCTTGACATTCTTAGACCCTGGACGAAATGTAATCGTAAACTGAAAACGGGAAAAAAAAAGTGACCAACGGGCTTATCTGGGCGTTAGTCTTTTAGCAGACTCAATGTACGACAAATTTTTGTGATCCGTGATCACCGTAACCAGGTGACTGGCCCCCTCCAAAAAGTGCCTCCATTCTTCAAACGCCAATTTGACCGCAAGAAGCTCTCTATTGCCTACGTCATAATTTCTTTCCGCAGTAGAGAACTTCTTGGAAAAGAAAGCACATGGCCTGAGGTTGGTTAGAGTGGCAGGCCCTTGGGACAACACCGCCCCCACCCCCACCTCAGAGGCGTCCACTTCCACGACGAATGGTTTGGACGGATCTGGCTGCACTAACACAGGAGCAGACATAAAACATTTTTTCAGCGTCGCAAAGGCCTCTTTTGCGAGCGAGGACCAATTTCTCACATCCGCACCTTTGCATGTTAGATCGATCCGCGAGAGGTTTGACCACTTGCGAAAACCCCCGGATAAATTTGCGGTAATAATTGGCGAACCCCAAGAAGCGCTGAAGACCCTTAAGATCTCGGGGTTGCACCCAATCCGCAATGGCCTGCACCTTCTTGGGGTCCATGCGAAAACCCTCACCGGATACAATTAACCCCAAAAAGGACAACTCTTGTACATAGAATACAAATTTCATCAGTTTTTCATACAAATGATTTTCTCTCAGCCTTTGGAGCACAGTTCGTACATGTTCCAAATGAGAATACTTGTCGGGGGAATATATCAAAATATCATCTAAGTAGATAACGACAAAACGACTAATGAGATCCGAGAATACCACGTTGATGAAATTCTGAAATATGGCAGGGGCGTTGGTAAGACCAAACGGCATGACTAAATTTTCAAATAGTCCCTCGGTCGTGAGGAACGCGGTTTTCCATTCATCCCCCTCTCGGACCCTTATCAAATTATATGCCCCCCGAAGGTCCAGTTTAGAAAGCCACTTTGCCCCTGATAGTTGGTTACATAATTCGGGAATCAACGGAAGGGGGTACGTATTCCGTACAGTAATTTGATTAAGCTCCCGGAAGTCGAGACAGGGACGTAACCCGCCATCTTTTTTCTTTACAAAAAAGAAACCTGCCGCCACAGGTGAGACTGAAGGACGTATGTGTCCTTTGCGCAGACTTTCAGTAATGTACTCCTTCATAGCCAAGCGCTCAGGACCGGTAAATTAAACAGACGGGCTTTGGGTAATTTAGCCCCCGGGACCAACTCAATAGCGCAGTCAAAGGGTCTATGTGGCGGTAATGTCTTGGCCTCGCTTTCGGAGAATACATCTTCGAAGTCCTTCAGGCATTCCGGAATACCTTCCAGCTCGACAGATGATACAGACACAGATTTAACAGGTTCAACCAGCAGTGCAGATTTATCACATAACTCAAAATCATTAAACCCCCATTGTACAATCTCCCCCGTTTTCCAGTTAATAACTGGGTTATGGTGTTGTAACCAGGGCATGCCCAACACCAACCCTGCAGGTAGATTGTCCAGCACAAAACAACTTATGTTCTCCACATGAGTAGCGCCCACTCTGAGCGAAAACACATCAGACATAAAGCGAATTCCTTCCTTAGTGAGGGGAGATGAGTCAACCTTGATCGGAATCTTGAGCATAACTGTCCCTATCTTGCAGTGTGTGACCAATTGGGAGTCAATAAGATTAATAGATGATCCGCAGTCCACGAAGGCTGTAGAGGAAAAAGAACTACCATCCACAAACAGTTCCACAGGCAGTACTACTTTAGAAAATGAGGAAAATGGTACCTGAGGGTCTGAGCAGCCTCCCCGTTGGCGACCCAGACCTAGTCGTTTCCCGCCGACCGGGTTTGAAGACGGGCAATTCGGGCACTCCCTTTTCCAATGTCCCATTTTACCACAGTAAAAACATAACTGCTTGTCCTTCCGGCGTTTCCTCTCCGTATCCTTCAGGGAGAGGGCGCCTACATCCATGGGCTCAGGGGCAGTCTCTTTTCCACTGGGGAATAATGGAGTATCCACCTGCATCACCCCTCTGGCCCACAGCCTGCGGTCCATCCGGACGGCCTGGGTCATGGCGTCCTCGAGAGAGTTAGGTGGGGGATGTAACGCCAAGGCATCCTGCAGCCGCTCGGACAAGCCTCTGCGAAAGAGTCCTCGGAGTGCGGCGTCGCTCCAAGAGACCTCTACCGCCCAGTGGCGGAACTCAGAACAAAACCACTCAGCTGAGTGTTTTCCCTGACAGACACTCATCAACATGTCCTCTGCCAATCGCACTCAGTCAGATTCATCATAAATGTGCCCGAGGGCCTCAAAGAATGCGTTCACTGACATACGTTCAGGAGCAGAGGAAGACAGAGAGAAAGCCCATGCTTGCGGAGCCCCCCGAAGTAGGGAAATAATGACCCCCACCCCCTGGAACTCATCCCCGGAGGAGCGGGGCCTTAGAGAAAAAAAAAGCTTGCATCCTTCTCTGAAAGACCTGAACTCCTTTTTATCCCCTGAGAAAAGGTCTGGTAATTTGACCAGAGATTCGGGGAACGCTAATGACACACTCCTACCCCCAGAACCAGAAGCCCCTGCATCGACAGCCCCCTGCACAGTAACCACCAGCTGTTGCTGGGTCTGGGCCATCGTGCGTTGTTCCATGTTGAGCTTATGGAACATTTGGGTCAGGTGCTTGACCTGATCAGACAAGGCTTGTATGGGATCCATGAGGATAACACACACTTTTTTTTTTTCTTCAGAAAAAAAAAAAACCTGAAACGGTCAGTTATAATGTCAAGAACACCGCACTACACTTGCTCATAGAGCCAGTGCGCATGTCCTGAGTACAGAAGCAGTGCTAAGAGTTACCTGGGGAGCAGGGCAGCAGAGGTGACCAGGCGTGCTTCAACTATTAGTGTCAGGGTCCAGTCATTGCTGGAAAGTAAAGAGGCACGGGACCTGCGGACAATGAAAATGAACAAGCTTGCACAGGACCTATGGTCATGTGATTGCAAGGGGGCGTGGCTTAGCGTCCTGCTTTCAGATATGACAGGACACCATACAACAACTCAGAGTCAGGCAAAATGGAGGTCACAACAGCACGGGCAAACGAGGCACAGGAGGGATAAACAGACGGGAGGTCAGACAAAGCCAAAGATCATACACAGGATCACAGTACAGTACCAGGGATGAGACAGAGCGGATAATCAGGGCCAAGCAGAGATCTAAACCAAACAGACATATAAGGTACCAGACAGAATCCAAAGCGATATCCAGAGAACAGACCGAGTCATACACAGAGAATCAAGTAACCAGAACACAGCACAAACACACTCAGGGGTCACCACACAATGCCAAGGGCGAAAGTATAACTGACAGGGATGGGAGCATCCTGAGGCTATAAGAAGCCTCCCCCAGAACCAGGGAGAGGCCGCAATCATAGCCCCAGGTGTGCATGTAAGCCTGCATCGGGATCACAACCTTTAACCCCAGAAATGCCAGTAATCAGCACTGGTTCCAGACATTAACCCCACGTGTGCGAGTCAAATCCGCACTGAGATCATGACACCACCATTGCAACTTTTTTCATTTTAACACAATTGAGGAAAAATTTTCTTGCGCGCGATGTAAGGTGAAAATGCATCAGCCATATGTCATTAGCAACAGCAGCATCTACATGGTTAACAGTGAGAGGAAGCTCCCTCTTTAACCCCATGGGCACTTGATTGTGGGGTGCTAGCTACGGTGGCCTGTTAGACACTGCTTATGGCATGGCCTAACAGGCTAAGTGTCAGTGTAAGGCTGGAGTCACACACAACGTATAAAAAAAAAAAAAATCGGTCTGTTTTTCTCGGATGAGAATCGCAGAAATATTTCATGAAGAGTGATCCGTATGTGAGCCGTGTGTAATGCGAGGATGCGATTTCCTCGCATCAAAGTATCCGTGTGACATCCATATACATACAGTCTATTTACACTAATGTTAAAAAGTTTAGGGTCACTTAGAAATTTCCTTATTTTTGAAAGAAATCAGTTTTTTTCCAATAAAGCTGACATTAAATGATTCAGAAATACACTCTATACATTGTTAATGTGGTAAATGACAAATCTAGCTGCAAACATCTGGTTTGCAATGCAATATCTTCATAGGTGTATAGAGGCCCATTTGCAACAACCATCACTCCAGTGTTCTTATGGTACTTTGTGTTTGCTAACTGTGTAAGAAGGCTAATGGATGGTTAGAATACCCTTGAAAACCATTGCGCAAGTATGTTAGCACAGCTGAAAACAGTTTGGCTGATTAGAGAAGCTATAAACCTGACTTCCTTTGAGCTAGTTGAAAATCTGGTGCATTATATTTGTTGGTTCCATTAAACTCTCAAAATGGCCAGATAAAAGAACTTTCATGGGAAACTCGACAGTCTATTCTTGTTCTTAGAAATGAAGGCTATTCCATGCGAGAAATTGCCAAGAAACTGAAGATTTCCTACAAGGGTGTGTACTACTCCCTTCAGAGGAGAGCACAAACAGGCTCTAACCAGAGTAGAAAGAGAGGTGGGAGGCCCCGCTGCACAACTGAGCAACAAGACAACTATATTAGAGTACGTAGTTTGAGAAATCGACGCCTCACAGGTCCTCAACTAGCCGCTTTATTAAATAGTACATTCAAAACGCCAGTATCAACGTCTACAGTGAAGAAGCGACTCCGGGATGCTGGCCTTCAGGGCATTGTGGCAAAGAAAAAGCCATATCTGAGACTGGCTAATAAAAAGTAAAGATTAATATGGGCAAAAGAACACAGACGTTGGACAGAGGAAAATGGGTAAAAACTGTTAAGGACAGACAAATCCAAGTTTGAGGTGTTTGGATCACTCAGAAGAACATTTGTGAGACGCAGAACAACTGAAAAGATGCTGGAAGAGTGCCTGACGCCATCTGTCAAACATGGTGGAGGTAATGTGATGGTCTGGGGTTGCTTTGGTGCTGGTAAAGTGGGAGATTTTACAAGGTAAAAGGGATTTTGAATAAGGAAGGCTATCACTCCATTTTGCAATGCTATGCCATACCATGTGGACAGTGCTTGATTGGAGCCAATTTCATCCTACAACAGGACAATGATCCAAAGCACACCTCCAAATTATGCAAGAACTATTTAGGGAAGAAACAGGCAGCTGGTATTCTATCTGTAATCGAGTGGCCAGTGCAGTCACCAGATCTCAACCCCATTGAGCTGTTGTGGGAGCAGCTTGACTGTATGGTACACAAAAAGTGCCCATCAAGCCAAACCAACTTGTGAGAGGGGCTTCTGGAAGCATGGGGTGAAATTTCTCCAGATTACTTCAGCAAATTAACTGCTAGAATGCCAAAGGTCTGCAATGCTGTAATTGCTGCAAAGAGAGCATTCTTTGACGAAAGTAAAGTTTGAAGGAGAAAATTATTATTTCAAATAAAAATCTATTTTTCGAACCTTGTCAATGTCTGGACTAGATTTTAAATTCATTGGTGGCAACTCATTTGATTAATAAAAGTAAGAGTTTCCATGGAAAACACAAAAACTGTGGACCAAACCAGTGCCGACGCGTTTCCAAGGTTCACAGACCTTCTTCGTCAGGCCTGGTGCGCACGTGTACGCTAGAACACGCTGCCACCTGCTCTCCCCAGCTCTCAGCTCCTGTGGAAGTTGCAGTGCACTTCACAGGGGGCCGCCCCCTTGGTCCTGTCACAGCACGCCTCATTACCTCCTTCAACACTGAACCACCAGCAAGTGCCATTACAACCACAAGATCCGGCATTGATTCCATCCAGGTTCAGGTCCCCTAAGGAAACTAAAAACTAAAGTAAAAAAAAAAGAGTAATAAAATAAAAGGCAATAAAATATATATAAACACCTTAAAATTCAAATCACCACTTTTTCCAAATTTAAAAATAAAAAGCTAAAAGAATAAATATTGCTGTGTTTTTATTGGTTCAATATATATAAATAGCAAATTATTTAGAAGGCAATCTATGTACCCCAAAGTGGTGACAATAAAAACAACAACTTTGCATGTAAAAAAAATCAAGCCTTCATTAAGTTATCGCTCTTTTTATTTTACAAAGGTCTGAACTTTTGCTAACCACTAAAATAAAAAATAAAAAAAACTTCACAAATTTGTTATTTTGTGATTGTGCTGAACGGAGAATCAGGTCACTTTTACAATGAATGCTGTGAAAGCAAACTCCCCAAAAAACAATGGCGGAATTGTGTTTTTTTTAACATTCAATGCACTTGGAATTTTTCTTTGCATTTCTCAATGCAGTATACGTTAAAATGAATGGTGTTATTCAAAATATAACTCATCTCATGAAACCAAGCATATCACTATTTCAAGGGAAAAATTTTAAAAATGTACGGCTCTTGGAAAAAAAAACCGCGAAGTTACATAGAATTATATATATTGGATCCATATAGAAACTGTACATTAATGATACAAGGTAAGCCATATAATGTTCATTCATACAACAACGTTACGGTGCTTTTGTTTTACTCTTACAGAAAAATAACACGGATAATGCGAGGGAGGCTACTCTTGAAACTGAAGGATTCAATTAAACATTTCCTTAAATGTGCCAATTCACCATCAGTGCCGTTTATGACGTCATGGATTTTATTTTTTTTTACCTTCATTTCAATGTGATGACGACTTCCATGTCTCAGGGTTTCTGATCTTAAGGCTGCCATACATATTAGATGAATGTCGACTGAACCTGCTAATTTTGGACATACACTCCAGCCGTTTATGTATATGGTAGTGGCCCAACTTTGCTTGACATCAAAAGTCATAAGAAAGAAGTATTGGGCATGTTGGATGTCAGCATGCCCCATCTTTTTTTCTCAAGGAAGATAAGCCAACACAAGAGTTCATGTGGACGGTGGGTCATCAGGAATAGGTGGCTGAAAGAATGAGAGTTCAGCTGAAAGTTAACAAAGGAGGATGACCAACACTATGAAATATTTTACTCACTTAAATTGAAATCAGATAGATTGTTTTTTTAATTCTGTGAACAGATGTTCCTTAGGATGTACCATATTTAATTTTAAGTTTGCCATATTATACCATATTTATAGCTGTTTTCCTTATAGTTATACCTTCTTTTAAAATGAATATAAATGTAAAAGGGGTTTTTCCATCTGACATATCAAAAGGATAAGCCATAAATGTATGATGGCTACAGGCCCCACCACTGGGAATTAAAGAGAACCTTTCACTATTTAAAAGGAGCATCCCCTCCAATTGCCGCTTCTCAACTGAATCTGGAACAGGTTTTCTTTGATCGATGGGTATGTGACACCCGGACACCTGACCGATCAGCTGTTCCCAGTGTCAGTCAGAACTGCACAGCACAACTTCCCGGACTGTATAGTGGCCGTGGCCAGGTACTGCACATCCGCCTCTTATTCAAATCAAGAGCCACTATTTCGTCAGTGGGGCAGTGCTGTGCAGTCTCGCAACTGAGCAATTCCAGCCACCACCAACATGAGGAACAGTTGATTGGCGGGGGTGCCGGGTGTCACATCTCCCTCAACCAGGCATTGATGATCTATTATAAGGATAGGCCATCAATGTTAACGTCTCAAATAATCCCTTTAAAAATAAAAATCTATAACTATGTTGATGCTCTGCTGTCAGAGGAGAAGTGGCCGATCATGCATGGCTTTCTTCATTCATTTTTATACGAGAGTTCCGAGAATTGCTGAGAACACTTGTTCGCCAACTTTTCATACCTCCCATACGGCGTCAAATTACCTTCTCCATGTTTACTAAAGCCAAGGAGACACAGGGGCAAGGCTACGGGCAAACCCAAACTGAGAGGTGTGGAGAGAGGAGGAGGGGTGAAGGATTTTCTGCATACTTGCATGCAAATGGGTGACTGGATAACCAGGCGACTATAAGGCTAGGTTCACATTGCGTTAATGCAGCCCATTCAACACATAGCATTGGCAGACTGCATTAACGCTACTGTCATATTGTCATTGCGTTTACCGATCATGCTAGCGCAGCTTCCCTATCTGTGCTAGCAGTGACGGAACCTCGGACGCTGCAGACCGCGTCCGAGGGTCCGTCACAGAATGACGGCACATCGCGAACGCAAGCCGATTATGACATGCGTTGGCAATGCGCTCGTCTATTGCAGTCTATGGGTGCGTTAATGCATCCGTTACATAGCGTTAATGATGCTATGTAACGGATGCGTTAAATGCTGCCCACAAACGCAATTTCAACCCAGCCTTATTCCAGTCAGTCTCCATGTACAGTAGGACGAATGTGACGACTCCTGGAGTGGACCCTCTGGGTCGTGGCACCAACCCTCCCAGGGCGAGCTGGCCTAGTGAGGACCACCCCCTATACAGGGAGTGTCAGGAGCAAGCCCCACGGGATAAAGTACCACGACTGCTGGCAACAGGCGGCCGTCTCACAGGAGACACGCGTGAGTCTGCAGGGAGGTGCAGGGTGTACTCAGGAACAAAGGGTGTGTACACGGGAGTGCACTAGATACAGGATAGTGCAAGACGGGTACACGAGAGCACGTATGGCGAGCAGCGACTAGTACGTCCGGGGCTGAGCAAAACAGGACGCGTGCAAGGAGCACGTCAGAGTACTGAGTGGGGCAGCAGGTGTGCCAGGAGGTGTAACAGAGTACAGGGACAGAGTGTGTGCCAGGAGGCATAACTGAGTACAAAGCAGAGAGCGGATTCAGAGCGTGTGCCAAGTGGCACAATAGAGTCGAAGACATAGTGCAGGTTCAGAGCGAGTACACCGAGAGGCACGGCTGAGTATAGGACAGGGCCTGAATACAGCGCCCAGCCAGGCAGGGACACACCAGACCAAGCCAGGAAGCACAACAATAATCAGGCACCTCCCATAGGGGGAGGTAGTCTGATATAGCACATGACCACTAAAGCTTCCGGGTCAAGTCCTCCATTACAATAGAGAGGACGGACCTGGAGAATGAACAGACAAGAGCGCGCAAGCGCATACCCAACATGGAGGAGGTGGGAGCCTGGGTACGAGAAGTGCGCGTGCGCACCCGACGGGACCCCTGGAGCGACCGCGGCTCCGGAAGAGATGACATCAGGACCAAAGTCCCGTCTCCAGATGAGCACGGCGTGACAAAGAACAGCTCTGAAGCACAAACTGCTGCCCAAACAAGTCAAATGCTAATGAACGTTCATTAGTACATGTAGGTTTAAATATTTTGGCGATGTAATTTAGGTCTACTTTAGAGGGAAACTGTTATGCTGAAAATGTCTGATCTGCAAGAGAAGAGTCCAGTGGGAGGTGCTACGCAGTGATTTACAGTCTACCCTGTATCACTGTGCATGCAGAGATGACTGTAAAGCAATGAGCAGGACCGCCCACTGGAGTCCTTGGATTTCTGAGATTAAAATTCAAATTTTATACTAGATCTTTTCCAACAAACCTATATGTCATTCTGCTCAACTTTTCCTCCTCTATATCCACAGATCGCACCTCATGTACAACATGACAGGTTCCCTTTAAAGACGTCTTATGAATTTTTGCTTTTTTTTGGTGCTGAATTAATTATGTATATTATTCATCAAATGAACTGTACACTATTACTGTAGCAATGCAATGTAGTCACAAATAGTAGTTCCACTTGGCTGATTGAAATGCACTGAATGTTTTTTATACTTCTAATTATAAGTTATTTCTATAATGTCTCTTAGGACAGTTTTACATTAGTGCAAAAAAGCCCATGTTACGGTTGCAAGTACAGGTGAACCATGGGTGGAATGACACAAAATGACATCATAGATATCTATGGTGATGTCAGTTTGTGTCATTAGACTCATAGTTGGGGGAGGGGGCTTAATTACTGTAATTACTCTTGTGTAAAACTGAGCCCTGAAATCTCATCTCCTGAGATTTCAGTGCCGAGATCTCCATCTGCGCATGGGCGGCGGCCATTTTCCAGGAAGAAATCCACAGGAAAGCAGGCATGAAGCGGCAGAGACCCCCCACGATGAACGGGACAGAGCGCGGCGGTGGCGGTAACCACCGGGGGACAGAGCGCGGCGGTGGCGGTAGGAACCGGGGGGGGACAGCGCCACGGCAGCACTGGGGACAGCACCGCAGCAAGTACTGGACACCCTCTGTGGCAGCACAGAAAGGTATATCCTCTTTGTAAGACGCACCCTCATTTTCTCCTCAAATTTGGGGGAAAAAGTGCATCTTACAAAGCGGTAAATACGGTACTTGTGTATAAGCCGAGCCGTGTATAAGCCGAACCCCCCTAATTTTGCCACAAAAACTGGGAAAACTTATTGACTCACGTATAAGCCTAGGGAGGAAAATGCAGCAGCTACTGGTAAATTTCAAAAATAAAAATAGATATCAATAAAAGTAAAATTAATTGAGACATCAGTAGGTTAAATGTTTTTGAATATCCATATTGAATCAGGAGCCCCATATAATGCTCCATACAGTTCATGATGGGCCCCATAACATGCTCCATACAAAATGCACCCCATATAATGCTGCACAAAGCTTAATAATGCCCCAATAAGATTATCCATAGAATAATATGCTGCATATAATGCTCCATAAAGGTTATAGCCCCATAAGATGCTCCATAGATTATGCCCCATAAGATGCTCCATAGATTATGCCCCCATAATATGCTCCATTTATTTTGCCCCAATAAGATGCTCCATAGATTATGCCCTCATATGCTGATCCATAGAATATGCCCCCATATGCTGCTCTATAGAATACGCCCCCATATGCTGCCCCATAGAATATGCCCCCATATGCTGCTCCATAGACTATGCCCACATATGCTGCCCCATAGACTATGCCCCCATATGCTGCCCCATAGGATATGCCCCCTATGCTGCTCCATAGAATATACCCCCATATGCTGCTCCCTATATTATGCCCCCATATGCTGCTGCAAAAAAAAAAAAAATGCCATATTCACCTCTCCAGCTCAGGACCCGGCACCTGAGATATTCACCTGTCCAGGGTCCATCGCTGACACAGGATGCAGCAGACAGCGGTGAGCAGCGATGGACTCCGGACAGTTGAATATTGCTATACTTACCCCCTCCTGGCGCGGTCTCTGCAGCCCCGCTTCTCCAAGGTCTCCCGTCATGCCTTCAGCGGTCACGTAATACCGCTCATTACACTCATGAATATGCGTATATTCATGAGTTTAATGAGCGGTACCACGTGACCGCTGAAGGCAGGAAGGGAGACCGTGGAGAAGCGGGGGGGCTGCAGAGACCGCGCCAGGGGCGGTAAGTATCATCTCTGACACCCCCGCTCCCCCGCCAACCCCCAGGTATATGACTCGTGTATAAGCCGAGAGGTGGACTTTCAGACCATAAATATGGGCTGAAAATCTCGGCTTATAAACGAGTATATACGGTATTTACCCATAAGGTTCACAAATTCCCTAATACCGGAAACAGCGCAACTCAATACAATATCACCATCAAATACTCCAAATTCAATTAAGAAATAGAGAACTTAGAGTTTTTCAAGCTAAAATAACAAATTGTATTATGCATAATTAAAACATAAAACAAAGCATAAATACTGATAGGACACAGGGCAGAATAAATATGACCTTATGACCTTATAGAGCACAATTGTAGTAAATAGCACTTAATCATAAGTCTTTCAAAATAAGTATGCACTAAAATACAAAATATAAAGTGCATATGTGCTTAAGTAAACAGAAATTCCAACTATAAAATTGACCAGTATAAAGTGCAACTGATTCTACCCTAAAGAGAACACCTGGCTGTATGCCCATTCAAAAGCTGGAAGGATATTCCAATACTCTGGTGTTAAGAAAGGGAGATTAAGCTCTAAATCTTGATGTAGTATTGAGTGCACTCCCAACCAAATAATATTATAACATTAGTGCATAAAACCCAAAATAAGGGAAAGGTGCTCAGGAATATAAGGTGCCATAAAAGTGCAAACTTACATGAAATTATGCAGTAACGCTGCCCTGACCCGCCACCCCTACGTGCGTTACGCTGCAGCTTCTTCAGGAGGCTTGGTTTACTCATAATCAGGTGTTAGTATTTATAGTCAGAGCCACCAATAAGAACGGTCAACCAACAATGTGACGTATATGTCTTAGCGCATGCGCAATAGAGTTTCCAACGGAACGAATTACAGCTCCTTATGTAATGTCAATAGATGAACAGCGCATGCGTGGGGATCTTCTCACTCAGTACCGGAAGCTCTCATAGATCGCTTCCAAAAGTGCGCGCTTTTTACATTGCGTGGATGTTCCGTCACTCTAAAATAGGAAGCCCTCACTAGGCGCTCCCAGAATGCAGCAGGGCACGTTGCATAGCAACGCGCTGCTACGATCAAACTGAATAAGCACTTTGTGAGAGTCTCAGGTGAAGGAAGAACCAGGCATGCGCACGCTACCAGACCCATAGAGATGAGACTAATTGATTGCTATACCAAATAAACAGCCTGGAATTCTAGACATTAAATATCAAAAGCCATAATAAAAAGTGACATATAACGTGCAATCATATTAAATAGTACATAAGTATAATACGTATAACATATCTTTCGTTTTTTGGTCTTAGTGTTTTAATTTTTATTTTTATATTTCATCTACTTTAGTTCATTATGGGACCGAGTGCCCATGATGATTTCCTTATGAAGATCTTTTACTGCAAGATATGGAATTCGGCATCCATTGAGAATTATGAAGCCTACACAAATAACTTCACATTATATTATATGTAGCAATTTATATGGAATTTAGGTTCCATTACTTCACTATGTAATTTTTATGTCTTTTATATATATAAAAAATATATTTGTTTATATGTTTTTTATCAATCAATTTTTTTGATATTTTTTTTACATCATTTTATTTACGACCCAGTTATTAAAACTTGTGTATCACTTATGTACTCTTTAATATGATTGCACGTTATATGTCACTTTTTAATATGGCTTTTGATATTTAATGTCTAGATTTCCAAGCTAATGACAAAAAAAACTGACGACACATCTAGAACTAGTCTGAATAGGTGCATACCAAAAAACAGCTTACATATCAAATAAGAAAATGGTTGCACTCAATTGCATTAAGGCATATTAAGCCCTTCATCAGGCTGTGATTTTAATTACATCCAATCACATTTTGGTTCCTGTCTTCCTATAAATACAGGCTTTACCATGTTATTAGCCAGAGGTTAGTTCACACTAGGCAGTTAGTATAGGGACCCGTTCAATGAGATCACCTTGACGTTGGTGAATGGGCTCACATCTTTTGGCCAAATTTTGTGCTAAGTATCTCATATGTTTTTCTAGATTACAAAAGCCATTATGCTATTCGTATTTCACACATTTCATATTTGATATGCCTTAATGCAATTGAATGCAACCATTTTCTTATTTGATAGATTTCCAGGCTGTTTATTTGGTATAGCAATCTATTAGTCTCATCTCTATGGGTCTGGTAGCGTGCGCATGCCTGGTTCTTCCTTCACCTGAGACTCTCACAAAGTACTTATTCAGTTTGATGGTAGCAGCGCGTTGCTATGCAACGTGCCCTGCTGCATTCTGGGAGCGTCGAGTGAGGGCTTCCTATTTTAGAGTGACGGAACATCCACGCATGCGCCGTTGGTCTCCTGATTTTGTATGACGAGGTGGGATCTGCAAGCGGCTTTGTGTTGCTAGGCAATGTACAAAGCGCGCCCTTTTGGAAGCGATCTATGAGAGTTTCCGAATTGAGTGAGAAGATCCCCACGCATGTGCTGTTCATCTATTGACAGTACATAAGGAGCTGTAATTCGTTCCGTTTGAGACTCTACCGCGTATGCGCTAAGACATATGCGTCACAATGTTGATTGACTGTTCCTATTGGTGGCTCTGACTATAAATACTAACACCTGATTACAAGTAAACCATGCCTCCTGAAGAAGCTGCGGTGTAACGCACGTAGGGGCGGCGGGCCAGGGCAGCATTACTGCATAATTTCATGTAAGTTTGCACTTTTATGGTACCTTACATTTCTGAGCACCTTTCCCTTATTTTGGGTTTATGCACTAATATTATAATATTATTTGGGTGGGAGTGCACTCAATAATAAATCAAGATTTAGAGCTTAATCTCCCTTTCTTAACACCAGAGTATTGGAATATCCTTCAAGCTTTTGAATGGGCATACAGCCAGGTATTCTCTTTAGGGTAGAATCAGTTGCACTTTATACTGGTCAATTTTATAGTTGGAATTTCTGTTTACTTAAGCACATATGCACTTTATATTTTGTATTTTAGTGCATACTTATTTTTGAAAGACTTATGATTAAGTGCTGTTTACTACAATTGTGCTCTATAAGGTCATATTTATTCTGCCCTGTGTCCCATCAGTATTTATGCTCAGTTTTATGTTTTAATTATGCATAATAAAATTTGTTATTTTAGCTTGGAAAACTCTACGTTCTCTCTTTCTTAATTGAATTGGGAGTATTTGATGGTGATACGGTATTTACCCAGTTGGTAAATATCATCATTGCTCCATGATATGGGTTGAGATTTGTGGAGTGAACAAGCTCTCACCAATCTTCTACAAATTCACACTTCCCATCAGACCCATATATGCCCCTCTTCTCAGATATTGCAGCCATGTTTAATTAATACCTGTGAGGCAGTGGCAAGTGACGTTACTGCTATGGGACCGTGAGCCGGAGGGCAGTTGCCAGTGTCGGCACTGGCCCCCGCCCGTCATCTCAAGTTCAACTGTATTGTCATCCTGAATGCCATTACAGTTGAAAGAAATCACTAAGGAAGGAGCGTCAGCTGACTATGGAGAGCATTATACTATATAAAGGACTATGGGGGGTGAATTATACCATATGAAGGACAATGGTGTGTAGATTATACTATATTAAAAACTATGGGAGTGCATTATATTATAAGAAGGACTATGGTGGGTGCAATATACTATTTATAGCACTATAGGGGTGAATTGTACCATATGGAGGACTATGGGGGTAGATTATACTATATGGAAAACTATAGGAGTGCAATATACTATAAGAAGGACTATGGTGGGTACATTATACTATATGGGGGACTATCGGGGTTTATTATACTATATGGAGTACTATGGGGGTACATTAGACTATATGGAGGAATAGGAGGGGTGCATTGTACTGTATAGTGGACTATGGGGGGAGCATTATTATATACAGAGAACTATGGGGGTGCATTATACTATATGGAGAACTGTGGGGGTGCATTATACTATAAGAATGACTATGAGGGGTGCATTATACTACATAGAGGACTATGGTGGGAGCATTATGCTATATGGAGGACAAAACCACAAAAAGAAGACTTGAAAATCCTCCAATAATCTAGAAAAAACACACCAAAAAAACAGGCAAAGAAGCTTACCTGTCTAGGCCTCAAGACAAATGCACTATCAGGGTGCAGCAGACCCAAATAAAGATGACAACTACACAGGTGCAGTAATACCGATGAGACAGTCAGCCAGACACACAGCCAGATTGTAGATTCAGAGATTGGTCGTTTGGTACACCAGTGCAAACAAATACAATCTGTATGCGGCACTGTTCACACACAAAGGATGACTAGCATCTGGCTTAAAGCCAATTAATAATGCCCTATTGCGGGCTGCGTTATTAATAGGCTGTAAGCCAGATGCTCTTCATCCTTTGTGTGTGAACAGTGCCGCATACAGATTGTATTTGTTTGCACTGGTGTACCAAACGGCCAATCCCTGATTGTAGGTTGGCTGTCTCATCGGTATTACTGCACCTGTGTAGTCGCCACCTTTATTTGGGTCCGCTGCACCCTTATAGTGCATTTGTCTTTAGGCCTAGACAGTTAAGCTTCTTTCCCTGTTTTTTGGTGTGTTTTTACCATATGGAGGACTATGGGGGTGCATTATAACGTATGGAGGACCAAAAATTTCATAATAGAAGGAGTGTAGATACCTGGCACTTTATGCTTTTCTACAGATTCTATACTGATACTTCCCCTCATATTATTTTTTTCCTTACTAGGGATCTAGATCCTGGATGGAAGACTGAGGAATTTAGCGAGCAATGTGATTGTTTAGTATTAATCATTTAATATGTCTGTACATATTCCAAAATATATGAATAAAAAAAATGTTCAAAAAATATTAGGCACCCAAAAGCATTTAAAAAAAATCGATTTTAGTGTGGAAAAGTAAGAAAGCATTAAAAAAATTTGTATTAATCTGATATTGCTGTAATTGTTCTGACCTAAAGAATAAAGCTGTCTAATCACTTATATCGCACGGTGAATATCATGAAAAAAATAAATAAAAAGCAATTTTTATATTTATCCTGCGCTCTATGCTGAGAATGATGTGAGTTGTAGTTCCACAAAACCTGGAATGTCCATAGTTCCTGCACCTACAAAATGTGTGAAAATGTGAAACAATGGGAATAGTTTCTGTCTTAGACAATGACTCCTGCTCTTACATGTCATTTGTGTATTGTCAGATGTATCACCAGCAAAGAAACACTCAATGTTCTTGTTTTAAATGCATTTTACTTTTGGGAACTTTCCCTTACTTGCCCGGCTCCTCCAGCCTTGATGCTGACTAATGTGATCTGCCATATTATTATTATTATTATTATTATTATTATTATTTATTGTTCTAGCGCCATTTATTCCATGGCGCTTTACATGTGAGGAGCGGTATACATAAAAACAAGTACAATAATCTTAAACAATACAAGTCATAACTGGTACAGGAGGAGAGAGGACCCTGCCCGCGAGGGCTCACAATCTTCAAGGGATGGGTGATAATACAGTAGGCGAGGGTAGAGCTGGTCGTGCAGCGGTTTGGTCGATCGGTGGTTACTGCAGGTTATAGGCTTGTCGGAAGAGGTGGGTCTTCAGGCTCTTTTTGAAGGTTTCGATGGTAGGTGAGAGTCTGATATGTTGTGGTAGAGAGTTCCAGAGTAGGGGTGATGCGCGAGAGAAATCTTGTATGCGATTGTGGGAAGAGGAGATAAGACGGGAGTAGAGAAGGAGATCTTGTGAGGATCGGAGGTTGCGTGCAGGAAAGTACCGGGAGACGAGGTCACAGATGTATGGAGGAGACAAGTTGTGGATGGCTTTGTATGTCATGGTTAGGGTTTTGTAATGGAGTCTCTGGGCAATTGGGAGCCAGTGAAGGGATTGACAGAGGGGAGAAGCTGGGGAATAGCGGGGGGACAGGTGGATTAGTCGGGCAGCAGAGTTTAGAATAGATTGGAGGGGTGCGAGAGTGTTTGAGGGGAGGTCACAGAGCATGAGGTTGCAGTAGTCAAGGCGAGAGATGATGAGGGCATGGACTAGGGTTTTTGCAGATTCTTGGGTGAGGAATGAACGGATGCGTGAAATATTTTTGAGTTGAAGTCGGCAGGAAGTGGAAAGGGTTTGGATATGTGGTTTGAAGGAGAGATCAGTGTCAAGGATTACTCCGAGGCAGCGAGCTTGTGGGACTGGGGAGAGTGGGCAGTCATTTACTGTAATTGATAGGTTCGTAGGGGGGGTCACGTGAGATGGGGGAAAGATGATGAATTCTGTTTTGTCCATGTTGAGTTTCAGATATCTAGTGGAGAAGAAGGATGAAATAGTGGACAGACATAGAGGGATTCTGGTTAGTAGGGAGGTGATATCTGGTCCAGAGATGTAGATCTGTGTGTCATCAGCATAAAGATGATACTGAAAGCCATGAGATTCTATGAGCTGTCCCAGGCCAAAGGTGTAAATAGAGAACAGCAGGGGCCCAAGGACTGAACCTTGTGGGACTCCGACAGATAGGGGGCGAGGTGAGGAGGTGGTGTGTGAGTGGGAGACGCTGAATGTCCGGTCTGTTAGGTATGATGAGATCCAGGAGAGGGCCAAGTCTGTGATGCCGAGGGATGAGAGGGTCTGTAATAATAGGGAATGGTCCACTGTGTCAAAGGCAGCCGACAGGTCCAGGAGGAGGAGGACAGAGTAGTGTCGCTTGCTCTTGGCAGTTAAGAGGTCATTGGTGACCTTAGTAAGGGCAGTTTCAGTGGAGTGGTGTGACCGGAAGCCAGATTGTAAGCGGTCGAAGAGGGAGCAAGAAGAGAGATGGGAGGACAGTTCAAGGTAGACGTGTTGTTCCAGTAGCTTGGAGGCGTATTATTATTACTACTTGTTATCAATATTAATTAACACCTATGGAGATTTCACTCATGGTCATTTGTGACATCATCAAATACAGGAGGCCATTGTTACCTCACAGCATGATGTCACAATGACTGTGGGTCTAAATAAACGGGTGTTCAGGGGGCAAAGGCTCATTTCAGAAGATGAAGACGAGGAGAGCGGAGGATACAGGATGGAGGATACAGGTAAAAAACAAACCTTACAGGGATTTCTCAGTGAACTTACCTCCAATATGGACCCTCAGCATCTACAGACTGTGGCTGTAAGGTGCTGGATTTCTTCAGTCCTTGCCGGCAGAATCTCTACACTTGGGTGATGAAGGTTCTTTGTGAGGTCACACAGCGGAATGTTGGACACTGAAAGTTCTATGCAGAAAACATGGGGACATCAGAGAGGTCAGCACAAAGATGGCACCTCCAATGGAGACATTACAGTAGTTACTACGGTCAGTGGCTGGCACAGATTGTTGGTGGGGGTTCTGTCACTTTAATTTAAGATTATTGGGGCAAAAAGTCTACCATTATGCCCCTACCTGGGAGAGGGGTTGGTGTACATATATTGGGGAAATATATTTATTTATATACTTTCTACTTATTTATTTTACTATTTATGTTACTTCTATATAAAAGCATTTGAAGCAATTTTTTTTTCAAATCATATTTATTACACCTTTTTTAATTGCCTACATCAAAACTTAAAATTCGCAGTAAAATGATCGTGGATACCTGGCATTTTATGCTTTTCTACATGTTTTATACAGATACTTCCACTCTTTTTTTTTTGCATATTAGGGAGAGAATCTGGATCCTGGAAGACTGAAGAATCTAAAGCGATCAATGCGATTGTGTAGTATTAATCTGTCTGTGCATACTGTACATATTTACATGCTTTAGCACTACAGAGTGCAACTTTATTTGTTTTCCAACTGTATAGGGTCCTGATAGGATATAACTGTGCTATGTCTGTATATTAAGGGGTAGTGTTTGTAGGGGGGTAGTGTTTTATTTTTTTACAGGGGAGATGAACGTAGTCAGGCTATGAGCTCCAGGGTCTGATTTGATGAGGAAAGGTAAGGCGTGTTACCCAGACAAAGAAGATCTGCAATCCGGAAACGAGTCTCCATATTGAGTATCATTGTTCTATGCATATCAGTTAGTTAGTTGTAGTACGGCCTTGGTCCAGGGTTCTCGAACTGATCGCCTTTTCCCGGGGTCAAGAAGGTATTTTTTCCCTGTAACACACATTGGCTGAATGTGTGCAGGTTTTTTGCCTTCTTCTGGATCATTGGCTTTAGGTAGGGGAAGAGATTGTAATTAATAAAATATGTTTAAAATCCATGATCTGTGTCCTTATATCTTTATTTCATACTCAGGTATTTGTATATGTTAGTTCTCATTTATGATCCATGACTATGAAGGTATACAGAAATACAAGGGTGGTAATTATGTGTCTCCTAATGCAATGTCTGTATTTATAATGCATACAAAGAGCCATAGACAAGATATCTGTGTCTGGACGCAGCGAGTACCGCAAAGCGAACCCATATGACACACGTGACACTGGATACACCGCCTCCAGTGGGGCGAATTTAAATAATAAGACGTGCAGCTGGATACGCCACCTCCAACAGGCGAATTTAGGTATTACATGTAAATCTGGAAATCCCGCCTCCAGTAAGGCGAATTTAAATAATAAAGGGGGAACCTGGGTAACATTAACAATGGTGGGCCCTGTGATAGGGAATAGGGAAGTGGAGACATCCTGAGCTCCCCTGAGCCAGTGTCCCTGCACTCCTAACTAGAGTTGAGCGACTTTTGGTTTTTTAGGGTCACGTTTCGTGTCGTGAAACCCGACTTTTCCAAAAGTCGGGTCGAGCAAGATCGTCCGATTATAGGGAAAAGTCGGGGTCGTCCCGAAACACGAAACCCAATGTAAGTCAATGGGGAATAAAAGTCGGCAGTGAGAGGAGGACAGGAAACACACCTACAGTGCCCATTTGAATGCCAAAAGCATCAATTCTTCTTACTTAAGCTTGTCAACCTTAATTAACTTCATAATATAAGTTACGCACTGAAAAATGGGGGTTATTTGGCTAAAGTTGTGGGGGGGGAGGGCTGGCTGCAGGTTTTCATGTGCCCTGGGCGAAAGAGCGCCCCTTTAACACATACCACAACTCATCATGCTCCGATACGGCAGATAAATAGCGGTATAGTACAATGAAAAATACCTCACTTTTTACATCTCATGACGAGGCCCATCTATTTCTCCATACAGAATCATTGGTCCCATATAATGTTTGAAACAGTATATGATGAGCTCCACATAATGCTACAGTATATGTTGGTCCCCATGGACGAAGCTCCACTGTCTTATGGGCCCAAATAATGCTCCAAACATAATGGGCCCCATTTCTAATGCTCTAGTGTATAATGGGCCCTGTAAATGCTGCTCCAGTGTCTGATGTCCACCTTTGGAATGTTCCAGTGTATGGTGGGCCCCATCTATCATTCTCCAGAGTATAGTGCTCCCCAAAAATTGCTGTCCCAACATTGAAAACAATCAAATAAGTCTCCTCGCTAGGGAATCCCTGTACTTGTCTGGACAGGTGCTGTAGCTTGCTTAACAGCTCGCCAGCCGTTCTCACGCCCAGTATGGATTGCACGTGATTGCACAAAGGTTAGAAAGGGTACCGTATCCCTGGATAACATGTATGGATAGCGTACACATTCAAAATATATGTCTATACAGCATGAGGCAGGCTCAGACGGTGTTAGGCCCAGTATGGATTGCACGTGATTGCACAAAGGTTAGAAAGGGTACCGTATCCCCGGATAACATGTATGGATAGCGTACACATTCAAAATATATGTCTATACAGCATGAGGCAGGCTCAGACGGTGTTAGGCCCAGTATGGATTGCACGTGATTGCACAAAGGTTAGAAAGGGTACCGTATCCCCGGATAACATGTATGGATAGCGTACACATTCAAAATATATGTCTATACAGCATGAGGCAGGCTCAGACGGTGTTAGGCCCAGTATGGATTGCACGTGATTGCACAAAGGTTAGAAAGGGTACCGTATCCCTGGATAACATGTATGGATAGCGTACACATTCAAAATATATGTCTATACAGCATGAGGCAGGCTCAGACGGTGTTAGGCCCAGTATGGATTGCACGTGATTGCACAAAGGTTAGAAAGGGTACCGTATCCCTGGATAACATGTATGGATAGCGTACACATTCAAAATATATGTCTATACAGCATGAGGCAGGCTCAGACGGTGTTAGGCCCAGTATGGATTGCACGTGATTGCACAAAGGTTAGAAAGGGTACCGTATCCCTGGATAACATGTATGGATAGCGTACACATTCAAAATATATGTCTATACAGCATGAGGCAGGCTCAGACGGTGTTAGGCCCAGTATGGATTGCACGTCATTGCACAAAGGTTAGAAAGGGTACCGTATCCCTGGATAACATGTATGGATAGCGTACACATTCAAAATATATGTCTATACAGCATGAGGCAGGCTCAGACGGTGTTAGGCCCAGTATGGATTGCACGTCATTGCACAAAGGTTAGAAAGGGTACCGTATCCCTGGATAACATGTATGGATAGCGTACACATTCAAAATATATGTCTCAGGAGGCAGGCTCAGACGGTGTCAGGCACAGTATGGATTTGACGGCCCAGATTACACAGCGGAGGAGCAGGGAGAGGTAAAGATTGCAAATGCTGGGGCCCTGCCCAAGCAAGGGGGGCCCACTCGTGGGCGTCGGTACTGGCACTGGGCCCCTCATAGTACAGCGGTGTGTCTGACGGCGGGTGTGCACCACCACCGTCAGAGACACTTGATTGCACTATGAGGGACCCTGTGCCAGTGCCCGCGCCCAAGAGTCGGCCTACCCACCTGTCCAGGGCAACGGCACTCGCACGGTGTTGTGCGCTAGGTGGTTACCCCGGCCATGGGGGGGAGGCAGCACAGTTAGGGAGTTTTAGAAAGTGGCATATGTTGATGTTGGACATTCAGCTGATGCAAAAGGCGAAATAGGCGAAGTACCAGGAAGAGGTGGACCAAAGCAAGCCATTTTTCTGTCACCCTATGTGTCATCAGGGGAAGGTGGGACAAAATCCTTGGAAACCCATGCGTGGTTCATTTTAATGAAGGTTAGATCATCCACATTTTGGGTTGACAGACGGGTCCTTTTTTCTGTCAGGATTGATCCAGCTGCACTGAAGACTCTTTCCGATAGCACACTTGCAGCTGGGCAAGCGAGCTCCTGTAAGGCATATTGGGCCAATTCAGGCCAGGTGTCCAGTTTAGCGGCCCAATAGTCAAAGGGGAATGACCTGTGTGGGAGAACATCGATATGGGAGGAAAAGTAGTTTGTAACCATAGTTGACAACTGCTGTCTCCTGTCACTTTCCATCGATGCAGTATTACCAGTTGTGTGAGCGGTATTTGAAAAATCAGTCCACAACATTGTCATGAAACCCCTGTCTCCAACGCCACTTCTGCTGTGTGCACCACGAACACCTCTGCCAAGCTGCCCCTGGCCCGTACGGCTCGTGTGATAACCATCACCGCTGCTGTGTGCTGGGAATGCCTCAAGCAACCGATTTACCAGAGTTGCTTGTTTATTAGCCAATATTAGGTCAAGGTTCTCCTGTGGCATGATGTTTTGTAATTTGCCTTTATAGCGTGGATCCAGGATGCTGGCCAACCAGTAGTCGTCATCGTTCATCATTTTGGCAATGCGGGGGTCCCTTTTTAGGATCCGCAAGGCATAATCTGACATGTGGGCCAATGTTCCCGGTGTCAATGATGCACTGCGAGTGCTGGGTGGAGGAGCACTTTCTGGCAAATCCACATCCCTCCAGTCACGCACAAACCCTGTACCAGACCTTGCCACGCCAACATTTTCACTTGCCCCACGAGATGCATCCTCCTCCCCTAAGTAATCATCCCCATCATCCTCCTCCTCCTCCTCCTCTTCTTCCTCCACCTCGTCCAGTAGAGGTCCCTGAGCAGACAATGGCTGAATGTCATCAAGGATTCCCTCCTCCTCTTCCTCCTCATCAACATTGGCTGCAGACGCCTGCTCCTTAAGGTGCGTCAAAGTTTGCATGAGCAGACGCATAAGTGGGATGCTCATGCTTAGGATGGCGTCGTCTGTGCTTACCAGCCGTGTGCATTCCTCAAAACACTGAAGGACTTTACAAAGGTCTTTCAGCTTCGACCACTGCACGCCTGTCAACTCCATGTCTGCTCTCAAAGTGCCTGGCCGTGTATCCTCCCACAAATGCATTATGGCCTGCCTCTGCTCGCACAGCCGCTCCACCATGTGCAGGGTGGAGTTCCACCTTGTTGCAATGTCGATAATGAGGCGGTGGTTGGGAAGGTGGAGCAATCGCTGCAGCTTCTGCATACGAACGGAGTGTACAGGCGACCGGCGGATGTGCGCGCACAGTCTTCGCACCTTCTGGAGCAGGGCTGTTAACTCCAGATAATTTTTGAGGAAGCACTGCACCACCAGGTTCAAGGTGTGAGCCAAGCAAGGTATGTGGCTGAGTTTTGAAAGGGCTATGGCTGCCACAAAATTACGGCCGTTATCACTAACTACCTTGCCTGCCTCAAGATGTACACTGCCCAGCCATGACTCAGTTTGTCGCTTCAAGTACTCGGCCAGCACCTCGGCGGTGTGTTTGTCGCCCAAACACATCATCTGCAACACAGCCTGCTGACGCTTTCCACTAGCTGCTCGATAGGGGGACACATCGTGTGCAACAGTGGCAGCTGCAGATGGAGTGCTCGTACGACTGCGCTCTGTGGACGAGCTTTCGCTTCTGGAGGAGGAGGAGGAGGAGGAGGAGGGTCGAACGCCTACAGCCAACTGTTTCCTATACCGTGGTCTAGGCAGCACTGTCCCACCACCGCTGTCCCCTGTGGACCCTGCATCCACCACATTAACCCAGTGCGCAGTGATGGACACGTAACGGCCCTGGCCATGCCGACTGGACCATGCATCAGTTGTGAGGTGCACCTTTCCGCTCACTGACTGCTTGAGTGCATGGACAATGCGGTCTTTCACATGATGGTGGAGGGCTGGGATGGCTTTGCGAGAGAAGAAGTGGCGACTGGGTAGGTCATAGCGTGGTACTGCATAGGCCATGAGTTCGCGGAAAGCTGTGCTTTCCACCAACCGAAAGGGCATCATCTCAAACGAGATTAGTTTGGCAATGTGGGCGTTCAAACCCAGTGTACGCGGATGAGAGACTGAGTACTTTCTTGACCTACTCATAGTGTCTGGGAGGGTGAGCTGGACTTGAGAGCTGCATATGGTGGAAGTAGCGGTGGACAGGGCGGACTGAGAGAGGGTTGATGATGGTGATGGAGTTGGTGTTCTTTCTGATGGCCTAGAATCAGTCTTTCGTTGATATAACAGTGGGATTCCCTGACTGCTGTGGCCTTGCAACGACACCTCAACATTTGCTGCTGTGCTAACCGGTGGGCTTACAGTGGGGGAAACAATGTAGCGTTGCTGACTACCTTCGTTGTGATCAGTTGCACATGTGGCACTTGAGGTTTGGTGTTGTGTCCACGCTTGCAAGTGCATGCTGGTTAAATGTCTAAGCATGCAACTGGTATTCAAATTTTTCAGATTTTTCCCTCGGCTAAAGGTCTTTGCGCTCTTCTTACAGATAACCTTGGCCTGATCATGAGGATTTTGTTCAAAAAAGTGCCACACTGCACTCTTCCTACTTTGGCAGACATTTTGCGGCCTAGCACGCTGTGATCTTTTGACCCTCTGGACAAGCTGTCCAGCAACTCTTTTAATGTTTGGAACCTGTCTTTGGAGTGCTCCGGGCCTGCCAGATAACAGCTGTTGCGATGTCGATGTCTGCTGTGGATGCTCCTCATCTGAGCTATTGGAAGCAGCACCCTCTTCCCCCAATGGATGCCAATCTGGGTCAACAACTGGGTCATCCATCACCTCCTCTTCTATGTCATGTGCACCTTTCTCTGTGTCACCGTGTATGGTGGTATAGTGTGTGGGAAGGGGCACCTGAGTCTCATCAGGGTCAAAATCTGGCTCTGTACACTGCGAGGACAATGTAGTGCTCTGAGTGAATGTACCAGCAGAATCATCCATCAGCGGCTGTGCATCAGTGCACTCCATGTCAGATTCATCTTGGCCTGGGTAATTCACCATTTGACTTGATAATCCAGGCATGGTATGTGAAAACAGCTCCATGGAGTAATCAGTAGTATGGCCTGCGTCATCCTTCAATCTTGGTTGGGGTGAAGGACACAAGGAAAGGTGTGGTTCATGAACATGAGCCTCCAATGACGACTCAGTGCTTTTACTTTTTACAACTGAAGAAGAGGAGGCGATAGAGCTGGAGGCTGAGTCAGCAATGTAAGACAAAACTTTTTCCTGATGCTCTGCCTTTAAAAGCGGTTTGCCAACTCCTAGAAAACTAAGCGTTCGAGGCCTTATGTAGCCAGACGATGACGCAGGGTCAGCACCTCCTGCATTTGGTCCTATTTTGCTCTTGCCACTACCATCAGATCCACCACCAACACCATCATTACCAGCTGCCAACCCCCGCCCAATTCCACGGCCTCTTCCACCAGCCTTCCTCATTTTTGGTAGAAATGTAGACAAAATCCAACAAACTATATAGTAATGTAAAACAAGGTACAAGGTGTCTATAGGACAGGGGAGATTTAGAATTTCTGCACACACTTGTGGACAGTGGACACTTTTGGATTGTGTGAGGCCCACTGATATCTGAGCGCTATGTGACACACTCGATGGCACAGCTGCCTGTGACCAAAGTGACGAGAGGATAATGGAGATTTTGAATCTCTGCGTACACTTTTGGACACTGGACACTTGTGGATTGTGTGAGGCCCACTGATATCTGAGCGCTATGTGACACGCTCGATGGCACAGCTGCCTGTGACCAAAGTGACGAGAGGATAATGGAGATTTTGAATCTCTGCGTACACTTTTGGACACTGGACACTTGTGGATTGTGTGAGGCCCACTGATATCTGAGCGCTATGTGACACGCTCGATGGCACAGCTGCCTGTGACCAAAGTGACGAGAGGATAATGGAGATTTTGAATCTCTGCGTACACTTTTGGACACTGGACACTTGTGGATTGTGTGAGGCCCACTGATATCTGAGCGCTATGTGACACGCTCGATGGCACAGCTGCCTGTGACCAAAGTGACGAGAGGATAATGGAGATTTTGAATCTCTGCGTACACTTTTGGACACTGGACACTTGTGGATTGTGTGAGGCCCACTGATATCTGAGCGCTATGTGACACGCTCGATGGCACAGCTGCCTGTGACCAAAGTGACGAGAG
The DNA here is from genome assembly GCF_039654945.1 of Dendrobates tinctorius. Lineage (NCBI taxonomy): Eukaryota > Metazoa > Chordata > Amphibia > Anura > Dendrobatidae > Dendrobates > Dendrobates tinctorius. The sequence goes on along the minus strand of NW_027361932.1, from coordinate 17,534,883 downwards.
GATAATGGAGATTTTGAATCTCTGCGTACACTTTTGGACACTGGACACTTGTGGATTGTGTGAGGCCCACTGATATCTGAGCGCTATGTGACACGCTCGATGGCACAGCTGCCTGTGACCAAAGTGACGAGAGGATAATGGAGATTTTGAATCTCTGCGTACACTTTTGGACACTGGACATTTGTGGATTGTGTGAGGCCCACTGATATCTGAGCGCTATGTGACACGCTCGATGGCACAGCTGCCTGTGACCAAAGTGACGAGAGGATAATGGAGATTTTGAATCTCTGCGTACACTTTTGGACACTGGACACTTGTGGATTGTGTGAGGCCCACTGATATCTGAGCGCTTTGTGACACGCTCGATGGCACAGCTGCCTGTGACCAAAGTGACGAGAGGATAATGGAGATTTTGAATCTCTGAGTACACTTTTGGACACTGGACACTTGTGGATTGTGTGAGGCCCACTGATATCTGAGCGCTATGTGACACGCTCGATGGCACAGCTGTGACAAAAGTGACTAGAGGATAAGGGAGATTGGATTGCTTTTAAAAAAGCAGTTTGCGGAGCAGTGGGTAAACAGCAATGCCAGCGTGTCAGGAAGCCTTAAAAGGCAGCCCAACAACCAACACCACTGATACACCACAATATAGCCTCCCCTTGCACTGCACACACAGTGACTTGTGTGTTGTGCAGGCCAAATCGCTAGCAGCAGAAGCAGTTTTTTTGTCTTCTTCCCTGCCTAACGCTCTCCCTACAGAATCAGCAGCAACCTCTCCCTATACTAAGATCGGCAGAAGTAAGATGGCGGTCGGCGTGCACGCCCTTTTATACCCCCTGTGACGCCCACCAAAGCAAGCCAATCACTTGCATGCCCTTCTGAAAGATGGTGGGGACCCGTGCCTAGGTCATCACGTTGCCCACAGTGTCCGTGGATCCTGATTGGCTGAAAAAGAGCGCAAAACAAACTTTTGAAACGCGACTTTGGCGCGTAAGTCGCCGACCTCGTGGCCGACCTCATCCTAGGGTCGGGTTTCGTTTCATGAAACCCGACTTTGCCAAAAGTCGGCGACTTTTGAATTTTTTCGACCCGTTTCGCTCAACTCTACTCCTAACATTCCCAATGCCGGTTCCACACCGGGCGCGCAACAGGAACCTAAAAACCCTAGCTCGTCCTGACCTAAACCCTCACTAGGGAATTGGTCGGTGCGGAAACTAATCCCACCACTGCACTAAAACACACATGAGGAAAGATGACAAAACAGGGGAAACACCACATAGCTTTGCTCTGTTGCGTACGCTCCTAGCAACAGAGCCCACCACCTGTGTGCATCTTCTCCTCCACCCGGATCCATCACCATAACTGGATCCTTCACCATAGTGCAGCCTTGGAGCAGAGTCCACCACCAGTTTGCAGCTGTCCAGTAAAAGAGTCCCAAAGATGAGTTCAGCTCCTGCCCAAAAAGTCCAGCATGCTTGAGTCCAGCTCTCAGCAACCAAGTCCCGCATGCGAGTGCAACTCTCTCCATAGTCGTCACTCCACAAAGCCATGCAAGCACTTCCTGCAAACACCATAAACTGTGACCCCACCACGCCATGCCAGCCCTTCTTGCAGACCACATAGCTGCCACTCGTCTCCTCTGGCTGGGCTGCGCAGGACTCAGGTTCAGCTCCTTCTTTCACCCAGGCTTCCTTGTGAATGACTAACACAATCAATATCACCAACAGTGAATGATACACCTGACACTCATTTATAGAGCATTCACACCTGTTACCTAATCACATGCACTTAACCAAAGAACTAAAGTGCGCTACCGCTCACCACAACCGGGGAAACTTAGAATGAACGACACCACGTGTAATAATTCTAATGGCCACCGGGGGCAATCAACCCACTTTGGCACCTAGCCAAAGAAAAAAAGTTCACTTATCCATTTTACCTTGTCAGATCCAGCCTGGATCATGACAATATCTGAAGTAGCGGAAATTATTATCCTCTTAGAAAATAATTGCGGGCTGACTTGAATATCGAGTATAATGGAAGTCAATGAGAAACTCAAGCATTTTTCGGAAAGTTCCTAACAGGAGAGCTGGTGGGGCAGGAAAATCACTGAAAAATTGATGAAAACTGTGCTCAAATGGAATGGGAACACTACAGTATGTGGAAGATGTCTGGATGCATCTCTAACTCCAAGATCTCTGCTGGGAACTAAATAAATAATTTTAAATGATGTGGGGGTCCTCATCATTTTTTAAAACCAGCCAAGGCAACACAGACAGCTGAGGGCTTATATTATCAGGCTGTGAAGGCCCATGATTATTTGTCCCTTACCAGCCTAAAAGAAAACCCGCCGCCTCTCCAGGATTGTTACATCACAGTAAATGTGCCAATTCTGGGGTTTTGCCCGTTTCTTCTGGGTTGGGGGAAGTTATGGGGGTGTTTTATAAACACCTCTCCATTACTAACCCCTGGGCTTCACCTGACATTACACAGCTGAGATCAACCTCAAAAAAATTACCCCGATTGTCTCCATTACTAACCCCTGGGATTGACCTGACATGAATCCCCAAAAATATTACCCCAATAGCCACAACAGGGCAATCGGGAAGAGTCGGGTAAAGCGACAGAATTGGAGCATCTCATGTGATGCACAAATTCTGAGGCAGCTGCGGACTGGAGTTTCTAAGCTGGAAAGGGCTCAATGTCGATAGACCTTCCCAATCTGATAATATAAGCCTGCAAGCTGTCTGCTTTACATTGGCTGGTTACCAAAAATAAAGGGAGACCTCACATAATTTAAAAAAAATATATTTAAGATATTTGTCTGTGATGCATTTTTAGGTGCATTTTCAGCCGCAAAACATGCAGAGTGGGGACTTGAGCATGTCACTTGAGCACCCACTATACTTGATCAAATTAAATATATATAGCTGGAAATTCAGAATAACAAAAGAACCATGTTCCTAAATTTGGGTTACTCTCCAAAATATCCAATTAGAGAATGAAGGACATTGGGAGCGTAAATCCCTAAAATACAATATATGGATTTGACATCAAGTATATTCTAGATCTTGTTTTTGCCAAAAAAATTACACAACATATTTGATCAAAATGATACAAACAAGAAAACTCAAAAATGGACAAATCACCATGTAGAAAAAGTAGTGACTATAAAAACATGCAGGCAACAATACAACCATGGGGCAATAAAATAGGCATACAGCGTATCAGGGAGTAAATAATGTCACGAAAATATATCGGGTAATATACAGAGTAAGTGTCATGTCGGACGCTGTTCACACCACAGCGTCCGGCAGGCAGCGGTAGTTCCATCTCCGTCCACTATAGCCTCAGTGGCGCCGGCTTGATTTTACTCAGGTTATCTGGGGTTAATCTAGCTGGAAATCAGGTGGGATGTTTGGTCACGCCCACGATCTTTAAATAGTCGTGCTGACCTGTGGGCGTCGCCGATTATAGCTTGTGTTTTGTGCCAAGTGGTTCCGGTCTGGAGTGGAGGTGTTGGAGAGAGAAATTCATATCTGGTGTCGTATGATCCGTTGTTACCTTTTCGCCTTCCTATATTTGTGCTTTGTTTTGCCCTGTTCACATTATAGTATTGTCCTGTGTGGTTGCGGCGCGGTGTGGTTTGAGTTCTCCCTGTCTGTCATTACTGTGTGGGTTTTGGTGGTTTTACAACTCACTGGGTGGAGGGTGGAGGGTTCAGCTTAGGGCTGAGCAGGAGATAAGGAGAGGCTGGAGGCTCAGGCATTTGCACCTTTAGCAAAAACCCTGGGTTGAGGGTCAGACAGGGTTTTCCCTAGTTTGAGGGACTCCGCAGGGGCCCGGGTTTGTCAGCCTCCTTTGACCTAAGTCCCGCATAACATTATAATCGGCCCAACATTTTTCCATGGATTCCATGACTTCCATAAACCGCCAGTTGGCGGCGCTGTCCGTACAGGTCACCGAGTTGAAGGGGGCAGTTCAGCAGCAGGGCCTGGTTGTAGCTAATGTGCAAGCGGCTTCTGCAGGTGCAGGTGCAGAGCCTAAGATTCCGCTGCCTGAACGATTTTCTGGGGAACGCAGCAAATTTGTCATCTTTCGGGAGGCCTGCAAGTTATACTTCCGCATGCGCCCGGTCTCCTCAGGAAATGAGGCTCAGCGGGTGGGTCTGGTGTTATCTTTACTGAGTGGGGACCCCCAAGCATGGGCGTTTTCCTTACCAGCCGACTCTGCTACGTTTCATTCGGTTGAGAATGTTTTTTCAGCACTCGGGCTCATTTATGATGACCCCGACAGATTGGCTTTGGCGGAATCTAAAATCCGCGCCCTCCGTCAGGGGGAACGTATGGCGGAAGACTATTGTTCAGAATTTCGCCGTTGGGCAGTAGACACACAGTGGAACGACCCAGCGCTGCGGAGTCAGTTTATTCATGGGGTCTCAGAAAGAGTTAAACAGGCCCTCCTGATGTATGAGACTCCGGCATCGTTGGAGTCTGCCATGAGTTTGGTTATTCGTATTGATCGCCGTTTGCGTCAAGGGGCGCAGGAGACGCTGCCTCTGGGGGAAAGCAGGGGTGCCAGTGTGGTTGCTGCAGGTGACCCCACGGAACCTATGCAAATCGCGGGGGTATCGCATGTGCAGCGCCGCGTTCCTGGGTTCAGGAAGCATGGAGCATGTTTTTACTGTGGTAAAAGAGATCATTATGTAAATGCTTGTCCTGTGCTACCAAAGAAAGTCGCACCGGCGGAAAACTGGTAAGCTCAGAGGGTATGGAGGAGGCCCAACTGAGCGTATGCATATCCTCCATGATGGTATCTCAATGTATGCTCCCTGCCAGGGTTATTATTGCGGGCAGAGAGCTACCAATATCAGTGTTTGTGGATAGCGGTTCAGCCACCAATCTCATGGATGAGGAGTTTGCACGCATGGCAGGTTTCAAGATCGAAAAACTCCCTCATCCTATTCGCGTGGTTACCATTAATGCCGCTCCCCTCCCACAGGGGGAGATTACTGAGTTTGTAGCTGAGGTTAAACTCCACATTGGGGTCCTACATTCTGAGTGGGTTACTTGTAAGGTACTCAATAATCTCCCAGCACAAATAGTCCTGGGTTTCCCATGGTTGTCTAAGCACAACCCGGTGATTGACTGGAGAACCCAGGACATAGTCCAGTGGAGCAGTTTCTGCCAGGAAAATTGCTTGGCCACATGTGTGTCCGCCGTGAAGTCCAGCCTTCCGGAGGCATTGCTGGATTTTGCGGACGTATTCTCTGAGAGGGGTTGCTCAGAACTACCTCCACATCGAGCCTATGACTGTCAGATTAGGTTAAAACCCAGGGCTAAATTGCCAAAGGCGAGGATGTTTAGTATTTCAGGTCCGGAGAGACAAGCTCTTAAGGATTACATTGCGGAGAGTTTAAGTAAAGGGCACATCCGGCCTTCATCCTCACCTGTAGCAGCGGGGTTTTTCTTCATTAAGAAAAAAGATGGGGGGTTACGCCCGTGTCTGGATTTCCGGGAGTTAAACCAGATTACGGTCCGTGATCCCTACCCGATGCCTCTGATCCCTGATTTGTTCAACCAGGTGGCGGGTGCGAAGTGGTTTTCCAAACTTGACCTCAGGGGGGCATATAACCTCATAAGGGTCCGTCACGGGGATGAGTGGAAGACGGCATTTAATACCCCTGAGGGTCATTTTGAAAGCCTAGTTATGCCATTTGGGTTGACAACCGCGCCGGCTGTGTTCCAACATTTCATAAATGATGTATTTGCTCATGTGCTGGGGAAATTTGAGATTGTGTACCTGGATGATATCCTCATTTATTCGAGCGACCAGGACACTCATTTAGAGCATGTCAGGCAGGTGTTACAGCTGCTCCGTGAGAATAAGCTCTATGCTAAGCTCGGAAAATGCATGTTTTTTGTTCAAGAGTTGCCTTTTTTGGGATATATTGTGTCCGCCGCAGGGTTTAAAATGGATGCTGCGAAGGTGCAAGCGGTGCTGCGATGGGAACGGCCTGGTAATCTAAAAGCGCTCCAGCGGTTCCTTGGGTTTGCTAACTATTATAGGAAGTTTATTAAGAATTTCTCTACTATAGCCAAACCGCTCACGGACATGACGAAAAAAGGTACCAATCTCGCTATCTGGTCTAAGGATGCGGTGCGGTGCGTGCATTTGAGCTTCTGAAGAACTGTTTTGCTTCAGCCCCCATTCTGGTGCAACCGGACGTATCTAAACCTTTTACGGTGGAGGTCGATGCGTCAGAGGTGGGAGTGGGGGCAGTACTGTCACAGGGCTCGTCCTTGAGCAATTTGCGTCCATGCGCCTACTTCTCCAAGAAACTATCGCCGGCCGAACGGAATTACGACATCGGCAACAGGGAGTTGTTGGCCATCAAACTGGCTTTTGAGGAATGGCGACACTTCTTGGAGGGGGCGGCCCACCAGGTCACAGTCATCACCGACCATAAAAACCTGCTCTATCTGGAGTCGGCCAAGCGTCTGTCTCCCAGGCAGGCTCGCTGGGCATTGTTTTTTACACGTTTTAACTTTCTGGTGACTTACCGTCCTGGGGCGAAAAACACCAAGGCGGATGCCTTGTCCAGGTGTTTTCCGGGGGGAGAACCTCGGGAAGATCCGGTACCCATCCTCCAGGAAGGTGTAGTGGTTTCGGCTCTCACGACTGAGGTAGAGGCGGAGATTGCCGAGGCCCAGGAGGAGGTACCACCAGGACTTCCCGCTAATAAGTCGTTCGTACCCCTTCATCTTCGTCTTAAGGTGTTGGGGGAACACCACGACTCGGTCCTGGCCGGTCATCCAGGGGTTAGGGGCACCTTGGAACTGGTATCGTGCCGCTTCTGGTGGCCAAAAATCCGTCAGGACGTGGTTTCGTACGTGACAGCTTGCATCACGTGCGCCAGGACCAAGTCGCCCAGAACCCGTCCTGCTGGCACTCTACAGCCGCTGGGGATACCTAGTAGGCCATGGACAGAAATGTCCATGGACTTTATCACAGATTTGCCTGCCTCGGCGGGGAACACGGTCATCCTGGTGGTGGTTGATCGATTTTCGAAGATGGCGCATTTTGTGTCGTTGCCTTCCTTGCCCAACGTGAAGACGTTGGCTCAGGTCTTTGTGCAGGAGGTGGTCAGACTGCACGGAGTTCCGTCGGACATAGTGTCTGATAGGGGTACCCAGTTTGTGGCGAAGTTTTGGAAAGCTTTTTGCTCACGATTGGGGATCAAGTTGTCTCATTCGTCGGCGTTTCATCCGCAGTCAAATGGTCAAACTGAGCGCATGAACCAAAATCTGGAGCAGTATTTGCGATGTTTTGTGTCTGACAACCAAGAGGAGTGGTCGACGTTCCTTCCCTTGGCCGAGTTCGCATTAAATAATCACCGCCAAGAATCATCGGGAGAGTCTCCGTTCTTTTGTGTTTATGGGCACCATCCTCAATTTTGTACCTTGCGTCAGGGGGTCTCTGGGGGCGTCCCAGAGGAGGACCGGTTAGGAGTTCAACTATCATCGGTCTGGAGGAGTGTGAAACAGCGATTGCTGAGCATGAGTGCAAGATACAAACGTGTGGCTGACTCTAGACGCGTGCCAGGTCCGGACCTGTGTGTGGGTGATTGGGTGTGGTTAGCTACTAAAAACATAAAACTCAAAATTCCATCATTGAAATTGGGTCCAAGATTTATTGGCCCTTTTAAGATTGCTGCCATCATTAACCCGGTCGCTTATCGGTTGGAGCTTCCTGCGGTATACAAGATACACAACGTGTTTCACAGGTCTTTATTGAAAAAGGTGGTAGGCTCTGTGGACACGACGCCAATGCCACCTCCAGTCATGGTGGATGGCGATTTAGAGTTTGAAGTCTCCAAGGTGGTGGACTCTCGAGTACTGCGCCGTACTCTTCAGTATTTGGTGCACTGGCGGGGGTATGGTTCGGAGGAGAGGTCTTGGGTACCAGCCTCGGACATACACGCGGATCGACTGGTCAGTTCCTTTCACCGCCGCCATCCGGACAAGCCGGGTCCTATGAGTCTTGAGGGCCCTGGGGTCCCTCGTAGAAGACGGGGTACTGTCATATCGGATGCTGTTCACACCACAGCGTCCGGCAGGCAGCGGTAGTTCCATCTCCGTCCACTATAGCCTCAGTGGCGCCGGCTTGATTTTACTCAGGTTATCTGGGGTTAATCTAGCTGGAAATCAGGTGGGAAGTTTGGTCACGCCCACGGTCTTTAAATAGTCGTGCTGGCCTGTGGGCGTCGCCAATTATAGCTTGTGTTTTGTGCCAAGTGGTTCCGGTCTGGAGTGGAGGTGTTGGAGAGAGAAATTCATATCTGGTGTCGTATGATCCCTTGTTACCTTTTCGCCTTCCTATATTTGTGCTTTGTTTTGCCCTGTTCACATTATAGTATTGTCCTGTGTGGTTGCGGCGCGGTGTGGTTTGAGTTCTCCCTGTCTGTCATTACTGTGTGGGTTTTGGTGGTTTTACAACTCACTGGGTGGAGGGTGGAGGGTTCAGCTTAGGGCTGAGCAGGAGATAAGGAGAGGCTGGAGGCTCAGGCATTTGCACCTTTAGCAAAAACCCTGGGTTGAGGGTCAGACAGGGTTTTCCCTAGTTTGAGGGACTCCGCAGGGGCCCGGGTTTGTCAGCCTCCTTTGACCTAAGTCCCGCATAACAGTAAGATTCACATTATAATATACAACCCATAGGCATGAGGTGTGAGGATTTGCATAACATTTATTAGAATTAATAATACACAGGAGAAGTCAATGAGGTGATTGCTCACGAAAATCGACTATTTTCCATAAAAGTAAATATGACACATACCCCTGTTTCAGAAATCATTGTAATCACAACCTGTTATAAGGGTCAGAGGTAAAAGAGTATGTGAGCTTAAGCACAAAAACAATCATCATAGTGTGACAGGTGTCAGCAGCACAAACCAGAGAAAAATGCCTCTTACCAACATGCTGTTTAAGCCTAAGTATTTCACCGGAGCCCCGATGTGTGTTTCGCTGTGGCTTACTTTGGGGGGGGCAGTCGAGTATTGACATGTGGAGAGCACCCTTGGCCATCACTAGTACCTCTTAATAACAATCCTAATGGCATGCCCCTACTAATAACACTCCTAGTGGCACGCCCCTCCTAATAACACACCTAGTGGCACATGCATCCTAATAACCCTCCTAGTAGCAGGTCCTTCCTATTTACACTCCTAGTGGAACGTTCCTCTTAATAACGCTCTCAGTGGCACATCCCTCTTAGTAAATCCACTAGTGGCAGGTCCCTCCTAATAACTCTACTAGTAGCAGGTCCCTAGTAATAACACTCTTAGGCCTGTTTCACACATCAGTTTTTTCTGTCAGTCCAAATCCACCAAAATAGCGGAAAACGGATCAGCAGGCGGACTGACAGAAACGTGTGCCAGCGGATCGACGGATGTACGGATCTGCCGATCTTGCAAATTTAAAGGAACCGTGCCTGGTTAAAAAATGTAAAAAAAATACCGGTGATGTAGTGTTCTCCATGGCGCTGCCGAGATCTCGCGGGAGCCAGGGTGGGAGTAATGGTGCGGCTGAGATCTTGCGGGAGCCGGGACCAGGGGACATGAGCAGGTGTGATGGATCGTGGGAGGGATAACCTGGGGATTATTGCGGGATGTTAGCGCCAACCATCGCGCGATGTGGGGAGCAGACATCGCGGGAAGTGAGCGGTCATGATCGCGGGATGAGTGGAGCAATCGCACGCTGTGAGTAACAATCATCGCGCGATGTGGGGAGCAGGGATGCCATCATCGCAGGAAGTGCGGAGCTGCGGTGACCATGGATGAGAGAGAGAGAGAAAGAGATATTTTTCTACCAGCAGCCAGACAGAATTGGGGGCTAAATCACTACATGGCGGATCCGCGGCCCGAAAAAACGTTGCATGGCCCATCCGGTCATGTTAGCGGACACCAAAATCTTGGCGGATCCGTTGACATGCGGATGTAACGGACAAAGATCAGTCAAAATCCGCCAATAATGCTAGTCAATGGGGGAAAAAAAGGATCCGCCAAGAAAAATGGCGGATCCGTTTTTTCTCCAAAACGGCGGATCCGTTTTTTCTCCAAAACGGCGGATTTTGACTGATGGTCAAAAACGGTTGAGTGAAACAGGCCTTAGTGGCAGGTCACTCCTAATAACACTTCTATTGACAGGTCCCTCCAAATAACACTCCTTGAGGCACGTCCCTCCTAATAACACTCCTTTAACTTTGATATTTACTTAAATGGAATCTGTCACCCCATTTTTGTCATATGAGATGCGGCCACCGCCATTAGGGGCTTTTCTACAGCATTCTGTAATGCTGTAGATAAGCCCCTGATGTAACCTGAAAGAGAAGAAAAACACTTTAGATTATACTCACCGGAGGGGGCGGTCCGGTCCGATGGGTGTCGCGGTCTGGTCCAACTCCTCCCATCTTCATACGATGCCGTCCTCTTCTTCCCTTCCTGTAGTAGCTCCAGCGCAGTCACCAGACCTCTCCCGACGTCTGCTTACTGCAGGACTCTGCTCTGCCTGCAACAGGGCAGAGCAGTGCGCCTGCACTGGAGCTACTACAGGAAGGGAAGAAGAGGACGGCATCGTATGAAGATGGGAGGTGTTGGACCGGAACGCGACACCCATCAGACCGGACCGCCCCCTCCGGTGAGTATAATCTAACGTGTTTTTCTTATCTTTCTGGTTACATCAGGGGCTTATCTACAGCATTACAGAATGCTGTAGATAAGCCCCTGATGTCAATGCTGGCAGCTCATAGGGAAATAAAAGGGTGACAGATTCCCTTTAAGGAAAGTGAACCCCATACGCTCAAAACTACCTCTGCCCTCATTCTCCCCTCTACTGCTCAGGTCTCCTTGTTTTGGCTCTAGCGGTGACATCAAGACAATGACACCGTTGAAGCCAAACACTGAGCTCAGCGACTGTGCTGAGACAGACGGCGTGAACCGCTGATCTGCTCAGTGATTACCTGCAGCAGGGATGTGCGTTGTTGAAGTGACATCACCCCTACAGCCTAAACACCGAGATTCAAACAATGGTGGGAAGTAGGTTCTGGTGCCGAGGATGGGGGAGTGATGGTTTTCTTTGTTATTTTTGGTATTTTAGAGCCATTGGGTAGACTTTTCTGAAACTGGAAAACCCCTTTAACTATATTAACATACCTTTATAAATTATCAATAAAAAAAATCATATAGTTTAAAAATTCTAGTATCAAACAGAAGATTATTCAATGGACTCTCTGGATTGCAGAACAATTTGGTCAGTAAACGCTGCGGGTTGGACGCTGCATACATTTGGATACACAAGGTTTGTGTTATACATCGTACATCCTCCTCTAAAAGCAGCAACCAAAGCTACAGCACTGTAGCTCTGATCACTGCTGTTTAACCACATGAATTTGTCATGTCGGCACTGTTCGCACCAGGGTGTCCGGCAGACAGCGGTAATACCCCATCCTACCACTTTGTTCTCAGCGGCGCTGGTTGGTCTTCTGATCTGGCTTGGATTGGGTTAACCAGGTTGTCATTCTGGCTGAGGGCTTAGCCACGCCCTCTGTCTTTGAATTGTCCTGCGTGACTATGGGCGTCGCCGACTATAGCTCTTGCCTTGTGCTAGCGATACCGGTCTGGAGTGGTGGTCTAAGGAGCATACTGTGTCTGGTGTAGTATATTCCGTTGTTGCCATTTTGCCTCCCTGTGTTGTATTTTTTGGTTGCCCTTGCACATTATTGTATTCTCCTATGTGTACGCGGTGTGGTGCATTTCCTTTATCCCTGTCCATACTTATTTGTGGGGTCTGGTGTTTGGTCTCCTCACTGGGTGGAGGGTGGTGGGTTCAGCTTAGGGCTGGACAGGAGACAAGGACAGGGTGGAGGCCCATGCAGGCACACCTTCAGTGTAAACCCTGGGTTGAGGGACAGACAGGGTTTCCCCTAGTCTGAGGGACACCGCAGGGGCCCCAGGGTTTTAGCCTATAGTTTCCTAGACATCCCATGACATTATAGTCGGCCCAAATTTTATTTACCATGGATCCTATAGTCTCCATAACCAAGCAGCTGGAGGCTCTGTCCATACAGGTCACTGAACTGAGGGGGCGGTCCAGCAACAAGGCCTGTCAGTTCTTGCTGTGCAAACTGAGGCAGCAGTCAGGGCAGCTGAACCCAAGTTACCTCTCCCTGAATGATTTTCTGGTGATCGCTGTAAGTTCGTTGTATTTCGTGAATCCTGCAAATTGTATTTTCGTATGCATCCACTCTCCTCAGGAAATGAGGCTCAGCGTGTGGGCTTGGTAATTTCCTTGCTGAGTGGTGATCCACAAGCATGGGCCTTTTCACTACCTTCTGGTTCACCTGCATTTGAGTCCGTAGACTTTTTTTTTTTTCTGCTCTTGGTTTAATCTATGACGATCCTGACAGACTGGCGTTAGCAGAGTCTAAAATACGCTCTTTGCTCCAGGGTGAGCGACTGGCGGAGGATTAGTGTACGGAATTTCGTCGCTGGGCTGTGGACACTCAATGGAATGACCCTGCAATAAGGAGTCATTTTTTGCATGGGGTTTCTGAAAGGGTTAAACAAGCTCTGCTAATGTATGAGACTCCCGCCTCTCTGGAGGCTGCTACGGTGCTTGTAGTACGCATTGATCGCCGCTTTTGTCAGAGGTCACAGGAGACATTGCCTGTGGGGGGGGCAGTTTCTGGTGAGGTTGCCTCGGGTGAATCCATGGAACCTATGCAGATCGCTGGTATATCACATACACATAATAACAAGCATAAATGTCCCTTGCCCAGAAAGCAAGGGGTCTGTTTTTTTTTGTGGCAAAAAAGGACATTAATGCTTCCCCCTGGTACCTAAGAAAGACGTGCCGGCAGAAAACTGCTAGACTCAGAGGGTTTGGAGGAGTCTAGTCGGAGCCTTTGCATATCCTCCATGGTGGTCTCCCAGTGTATGCTCCCTGCCAAGGTAGTAATCGGGGGCCAAGAGCTGTCGATTACTGTATTTGTAGATAGTGGTTCAGCAGCTAATCTCATTGATGAAAAGTTTGCGAGTACAGCGGGATTTAAGGTTGAAAAGCTGCCTACTCCTTTCCAGGTGGTTACCATCAATGCCTCCCCTCTCTCACAAGGGGAGATTAAAGAGTTTGTGGCTGATGTAAAACTCCACATTGGGGTCCTACACTCTGAGCGGGTAACATGTAAGGTGCTCAGTAATTTACCTGCTCAGGTAGTTCTGGGGTTTCCATGGTTGTCTATGCACAATCCGGTGATTGATTGGAAAACCCAGGACATAATCCAGTGGAGCAGATATTGCCAGGAGAGTTCTCTGGCCACGTGTATCTCCGCTGTGACTCCCAGCATCCCGGAGCCACTGCTGGACTTTGCTGATGTATTTTCTGAAAGAGGTTGTTCAGAGCTGCCACCGCACCAACCCTATGACTGTGCTATTAGGTTAAAACCGGGGGCCAAGTTACCAAAAGCCAGGATGTTTAATATCTCAGGTCCTGAGAGGCAAGCTCTCAAAGAATACATTGCAGAAAGTCTAAGCAAAGGGCACATCAGGCCTTCATCATCTCCATTGGTGGCGGGGTTCTTCTTTGTCAAGAAGAAAGATGGCAGATTACACCAGTGTCTGGATTTCAGGGAACTCAACCAGATTACGGTTCATGACCTATACCCGATGCCACTGATACCCGATTTTTTCAACCAGGTGTCTGGTGCCAAATGGTTTTCCAAGCTTGACCTCAGAGGGGCGTACAATCTCATAAGAGTCCGTCAAGGGGATGAATGGAAGACGGCATTTAATACCCCTGAGGGTCATTTTGAGAATTTGGTGATGCCATTTGGGTTAACTAGCGCGTCAGCAGTATTTCAACATTTCATAAATGATGTCTTTTCTCGTCTCTTGGGGAAATTTGTTATTATATACCTTGATGTCATTCTTATTTACTCACGCGACCGTGATGCACACATAGAGCATGTTAGGCAGATATTGCAGTTGCTCAGGGAGAACAAGCTCTATGCCAAGCTTGAGAAATGTGTATTTGTCGTCCAAGAATTACCTTTTTTGGGTTATGTAATTTCCGCCTCAGGGTTTAAAATGGACACCGCTAAGGTGCAAGCGGTGCTGCAGTGGGATTGGCCTGATAATCTCATGGCGCTTCAGCGATTCATGGGCTTTTCCAACTATTATAGGAAAATTATTAAGAATTTTTCTATGATTGCTAAACCGCTCACCGACATGACTAAAAAAGGTACCAATTTTTCTGTCTGGTCTGAGGCTGCTGTGAGCGCGTTTGAATTCCTCAAAAACAGTTTTGCTTCAGCTCCCATCCTGGTTCAGCCTGATGTCTCCCTACCATTTACCATGGAGGTGGATGCATCTGAGGTTGGAGTGGGGGCGGTACTGTCTCAGAGTCCATCCTTGGGCAAATTGCATCCGTGTGCCTACTTCTCCAAGAAGCTGTCACCTGCCGAGCGTAATTACGATATTGGTAACAGGGAATTGTTGGCCATCAAGTTGGCATTTGAGGAATGGCAACACTTCTTGGAGGGGGCTGTCCATCAGATTACTGTTATAAGAGACCATAAAAATCTGCTTTATTTAGAGTCTGCTAAACGCCTGTCCCCCAGACAGGCTCGCTGGGCGTTATTCTTCACCCGGTTCAATTTTTTTGTGACATACCTACCAGGTTCTAAGAATACTAAGGCGGACGCCTTGTCCAGATGTTTTCCAGGTGGAGAGCCATGTGAGGATCCGGTGCCTATTCTCCAAAAGGGAGTTGTGTTCTCGGCTCTCACGACAGAAGTTGAGGCAGAGATTGCTGAGGCTCAGGAGGAGGTACCGCCGGATCTGCCTCCTAATAAATTGTTTGTGCCACTACACCTACGCTTAAAGGTGTTAGGGGAACATCACGATACTGTCCTGGCGGGCCACCCAGGGGTTAAGGGCACTCTGGAACTTGTATCACGTCGTTTTTGGTGGCCCAAAATCCGGCAGGACGGGGCCTCATATGTGTCAGCCTGTACCACGTGCGCACGGGCCAAGACACCACGCTCCCGTCCTGCTGGCACGTTGCATCATCTCTGTGTGCCCAGTAAGCCATGGACTGAGATTTCCATGGATTTCATTACGGATTTGCCCTCTTCGGCTGGGAACACGGTCATTCTGGTAATAGTTGATCGGTTCCCTAAAATGTCGCATTTCGTTGCTTTGCCATCTTTGCCCAATGCGAAGACCCTTGCTCAGGTATTTAATCGCGAGGTGGTCAGACTTCATGGTGTCCCATCTGACATTGTATCTGATAGAGGTACACAATTTGTGGCAAAATTTTGGAGAGCTTTTTGTTCACACCTAGGGATTAAATTGTCTCATTCATCGGCTTTCCATCCGCAGTCGAATGGGCAGACTGAGCGTATGAACCAAAACCTGGAACAATACTTACGCTGTTTTGTGTCTGACAATCAGGAAGAGTGGTCGGCGTTTCTTCCTCTGGCTGAATTCGCGATAAACAATCATTGTCAGGAATCGTCTCGGGAATCTCCCTTCTTTTGTGTTTATGGTCAACATCCCCAATTCTGTATCTTGCGCCAAGGGTGTTCTGCGGGCGTCCCTGAGGAGGACCCGTTGGGAGCACAATTGTCATCCATTTGGAGGAGAGCAAAGAAGCGCTTGCTGAATGTAGCTTCTAGGTACAAACGTGTGGCTGACAGTAGACGTGTGCCAGGTCAGGACCTGTGTGTGGGTGATTGGGTGTGGTTGTCTACAAGGAACATCAAACTCAAAATACCATCGCTTAAGTTGGGTCCCAGGTTCATTGGTCCATTTAGGATCTCCGCAATTATCAACTTTGTGGCATTTCGTTTGGAGCTACCTGCCGTATACAAGATACATAATGTGTTTCACAAGGCATTACTTAAGAAGGTCGTTGGTGCTGTTGATGTTTCTCCCGTGCCACCACCTCCCGTCTTGGTGGATGGCACGTTGGAGTTTGAGGTGTCCAAGATGGTTGACTCTCGGGTAGTGCGTCGCACTCTACAGTACCTGGTCCACTGGCGTGGCTATGGTCCTGAGGAGAGGACTTGGGTGCCGGCTTCGGACATACATGCGGACCGATTGGTTACAGTGTTTCATCGCCGCCATCTGGACAAGCCGGGTCCTCGACATTGTGAGGCTCCTGGGGTCCCTCGTAGAAGGCGGGGTACTGTCATGTCGGACACTGTTCGCACCAGGGTGTCCGGCAGACTGTGGTAATACCCCATCCTACCACTTTGTTCTCAGCGGCGCTGGTTGGTCTTCTGATCCGGCTTGGATTGGGTTAACCAGGTTGTCATTCTGGCTGAGGGCTTAGCCACGCCCTCTGTCTTTAAATTGTACTGCGTGACTATGGGCGTCACTGACTATAGCTCTTGCCTTGTGCTAGCGATACCGGTCTGGAGTGATGCTCTAAGGAGCTTTCTGTGTCTGGTGTAGTATATTCCGTTGTTGCCATTTTGCCTCCCTGTGTTGTATTTTTTGGTTGCCCTTGCACATTATTGTATTCTCCTGTGTGTACGCGGTGTGGTGCGTTTCCTTTATCCCTGTCCATACTTATTTGTGGGGTCTGGTGTTTGGTCTCCTCACTGGGTGGAGGGTGGTGGGTTCAGCTTAGGGCTGGACAGGAGACAAGGACAGGATGGAGGCCCAGGCAGGCACACCGTCAGGGTAAACCCTGGGTTGAGGGACAGACAGGGTTTCCCCTAGTCTGAGGGACATCGCAGGGGTCCCGGGGTTTTAGCCTATAGCTTCCTAGGCTTCCCATGACAGAATTCTGCTTTGAATCTCTAAAAGTGACATTTAACATTTAAAGAATGCCTTTTCAAGATCCTACAAATGCAATTGTGGGGTTCTGATGGTAACTGGTGGCCTGCTGAAAAGCCTTCATGGCACTCATGTGTAGCCCAGTCACAAACTGGGATTCATAGGAGACTCTTATTTTCCTATTTGCTGCAATACTATTATTAATATAATGTTCACAGGACAATTTTTCCTGTAAATCATGCTGTCAAAACTGCATGGTCTCCCACAACATAAAATGTCTAATAAAGTGAAGTAAACTCCATAATAAGAAATTAAATACTATGATATTGCAATAAATAGATTAAGTGATCTCAGGTTCAGGTCCCCTAAGGAAACTAAAAAATAAAGTAAAAAAAAAGTAATAAAATAAAAAGTAATAAAATATAGATATACCTTAAAATTCAAATCACCCCTTTTTCCCAATTTAAAAATGAAAAAACTAAAAGAATAAATATTGCTGTGTTTTTATTGGTACAATCTATATAAACATCAAATTATTTACAAGGCAACCTATGTACCGCAAAGTGTTGCCAATAAAAACAACTTGGCATAAAAAAAGCCTTCATTAACCCCTTCACGACCCATGACGCCTACATAGGCGTCATGAAAAGTCATGCCCAAACCACCCATGAAGCCCCCGTAGGCATCATGCTATAAATAACATTCCTGCGGGTTGGGTGACCGGGGTCACTGAAAGGTCACCCGTCCCGCACACAGAGGACACTCTATGGTTAATCCCAGGGGGCGTGGCTTAGCCCCCACGTGCCTATGATCGCTCTGATTGGCTGTTAAAAGTTAAACAGCCAATCAGAGCGATTTGTAGTATTTCACCAATGAAATTTGGTGAAATATTACAATCCAGCCATGGCCGATGGCTGGACACAGACACCTGACCCCCCCACACCGACTGGCGGGGCGATCGGCCACCGATGGACGGCAGCGATCAGTCGCCGCCATCATCATCTGCTCCCCTTCCTCTTCCTTTCGCTCCCCCCCACCTTCCGATTCCCCCCCAGGTACCTCCGATGTCCTGCTGTGGCTTCCGGTGTCCCGCCATCCGAATCATGGGCGCCGCCGTCTTGCAAAATGGCAGGCGCAAGAGCAGTGCACCTGCCATAGTACAAGATGGCGGTGTCCATGAATTTGCCGGCTGCCCATTCATTTTTCATTTTGATCACTGTAATAAACTCTCACAGTGATCAAAAAGAAAAAAAGTAAATACACCCCCCATTTATCACCCCCATAGCCAGGCACAAATAATAAAATAAAAAGGTTTTTTTTTCCATTTAGGGTCAGAATTAGGGTTAGGGTTGGAATTAGGGTTATAGATAGGGTTAAGGTTAGGGTTAGAAATAGGGTTAGGGTTAGAATTAGGGTTAGAAATAGGGTTAAGGTTGGAATTAGGGTTAGAATTAGGGTGAGGGTTGGAATTAGGGTGAGGGGTGGAATTAGGGTTAGGGTTGGAATTAGAGTTAGGGTTGGAATTAGGGTTAAGATTTGGGTTAGGGGTGGGTTGGGGTTGGGATTAGGGTTAGGGGTAGAGTTGGGATTAGGTTTAGGGGTGTGTTGGGGTTACGGTTATTATTAGGGTTGGGTTAGGGTTAGGGGTGTGTTGGGGTTAGAGTTGGAGTTAGAATTGAGGGGTTTCGACTGTTTAGGCACATCACGGGGTCTCCGAACGCGACATGGCACCACGATTTATTCCAGCTAATTTTGCGTTGAAAATGTCAAACAGCGCACCCTCCATTCTGAGCCCCGACGTGTGCCCAAACAGTGGTTTACCCCCACATATGGGGTATCAGCGTACTCAGGAAAAATTGCACAACAACATTGGAGGTCTAATTTCTCCTGTTACCCTTGTGAAAATAAAAAATTGCGGCTAAAATATGATTTTTGTGAAAAAAAATGATTTTTTATTTTCACCGTTCTGCATTATAAACTTCTGTGAAGCACTTGGGGGTTCAAAGTGCTCACCACACATCTAGATAAGTTCCTTGGGGTGTCTAGTTTCCAAAATGCGGTCAGTTGTGGGGGGTTTCCACTGTTTAGACACAATAGAGGCTCTGCAAACGTAACATGACGCCCACAGACCATTCCATCAAATCGGTATTTCAAAACGTCACTACTTCCATTGCGAGCCCACTGCGTGTGCCAAACAGTGGTACACGCCCACATATGGGGTACTAGCGTACTCAGGACAAACTGGACAACAACTTTTGGGGTCCAATTTCTCCTGTTACCATTGTGATAATTAAAAATAGCAGGCTAAAAACTCATTTTTTGAGGAAAAATTTTTTTTATTTTCACGGTACTGCGTTATACACTTCTGCAAAGCATCTGGGGGTTCAAAGTGCTCACTATGCATCTAGATAAGTTCCTTAGGGGGTCTAGTTTCCAAAATGGGGTCATTTGTGGGGGAGCTCCAAAGTGTAGGCAGACAGGGCCTCTCCAAACACGACATGGTGTCCGCTAACGATTGGAACTAATTTTCCATTCAAAAAGTCAAAAGGCGCTCCTTCCCTTCTGAGCCCTGCTGTGTGCCCAAACAGTGGTTCCCCCCACATATGGGGTATCAGCGTACTCAGAACAAATTGAACAACAACTTTAGGCCGGTTTCACATTAGCGCTTTTTAAGCGCACGCACGGCCGGGGGTAGCTCCGTCCCCGAGCCGGCTCTCTGCCCGGTGTGCCCGCCCCTTGCTTATAGCGCCGCCTCCTAGCGGACAGCGGCGCCTGCGATCGGCGCACCCTATCTTTAGCATAGGGTGCGCAGATCGTGCGCAGGCCGTGCGCTAGTTGCGCTTTGACCTGCGCTGCGCACTTTTGACGGTGCGCCGTGCGCACCAAAATCGAACTTTTCGGATTTTGGCGCGCACAGCGCACCGTCAGAAGTGCGCAGCGCAGGTCAAAGCGCAACTAGCGCACGGCCTGCGCACGATCTGCGCACCCTATGCTAAAGATAGGGTGCGCCGATCGCAGGCGCCGCTGTCCGCTAGGAGGCGGCGCTATAAGCAAGGGGCGGGCACGCCGGGCAGAGAGCCGGCTCGGGGGCGGAGCTACCCCCGGCCGTGCGTGCACTTAAAAAGCGCTAATGTGAAACCGGCCTTAGGAGTCCAATTTATCCTGTTACCCTTGTGAAAATAAAAAATAGCGGGCTAAAAAATCATTTTTGAGGAAAAAAAAATGATTTTTTATTTTCATGGCTCTGCGTTTATAAACTTCTGTGAAGCACTTGGGGGTTCAAAGTGCTCACTACACATCAAGATAAGCACATTTGGGGGTCCAGTTTCCAAAATGGGGTCACTTGTGGGGGGTTTCTACTGTTTAGGCACATCAGGGGCTCAACAAATGCAACATGATGCCCACAGAACATTCCATCAGTCTGCATTCCAAAATCATGCTCCTTCCCTTCTGAGCTCTCCCATGCGCCCAAACAGTGGTTCCCCCCCACATATGGGGTATAAGTGTACTCAGGACAAATTGCACAACTTTTATGGTCCAATTTCTCCTGTTAGCCTTGTGAAAATAATAAATAGCGGGCTAAAAAAATCATTTTTTATTTTCACTGCTCTGCGTTATAAACTTCTGTGAAGCACTTAGGGGTTCAAAGTGCTCACCACACATCTAGATAAGTTTCTTGTGGGGTCTAGTTTCCAAAATGGGGTCACTTGTGGGGGACCTCCAATGTTTAGGTACACAGGGGCTCTCCAAACACGACATGGTGTCCGCTAACGATTGGAGCTAATTTTCCATTCAAAAAGTGAAATGGTGCTCCTTCCCTTCTGGGCCCAAACAGTGGTTTATGACCACATATGAGGTATTGGTGTACTCAGGAGAAATTGCCCAACACATTTTAGGATACATTTTATCCTGTTGCCCATGTGAAAATGAAAAAAACTGAGGCTAAAATAAAATTTTTGTGAAAAAAAGTCCTTTTTTTTATTACAGATCAATTTGTGAAGCACCTGGGGGTTCAAAGTGCTTACTGTCCATCTAGATAAGTTCCTTGGAGGGTCTAGTTTCCAAAATGGGGTCACTTGTGGGGGAGCTCCAATGTTTAGGCACACAGGGACTCTCCAAACTCGACATGGCAACCACTAAATATTCCAGCATAATTTCCATTCAAAAACTCAAATGGTGCTCCTCCCTTCCGGGCCCTGACGTGCGCCCAAACAGTGGTTTATAACCATATATGAGGTATTGGTGTACTCAGGAGAAATTGCCCAACAAATTTTATGTTCCATTTTATCCTGTTACCCATGTGAAAATGAAAAAATTGATGCTAAAAGAAAATTTTTGTTTTTATTTGTTGGAAAAATGAAAATGTCCATTTTTTCCTTCCACATTGCTTTAGTTGCTGTGAAGCACCTGAAGGGTTAATAATCATCTTGAATGTAGTTTTGAGTAGCTTGAGGGGTGCAGTTTTAAGAATGGTGTCAGTTTTGGGTATTTTCTGCCGTATAGACCCCTCAAAGTGACTTCAAATGTGAGGTGGTCCCTAAAAAAATGGTTTTGTAAATTTTGTTGTAAAAATGAAAAATCGCTGGTCAACTTTTAACTTCCTAACAAAAAAAAATTTTGTTTCCAAAATTGTGCTGATGTAAAGTAGACATGTGGGAAATGTTATTTATTAACTATTTTGTGTGACATAACCCTCTGGTTTAACGGAAAAAAAATTCAAAATGTGAAAATTGCGAAATTTTCAAAATTTTTGCCAAATTTCCGTTTTTTTACAAATAAACTCAAAAATTATCGACCTAAATTTACACTATCATGAAGCCCAATATGTCACGAAAAATCTCAAAATCGCTAGGATCTGTTGACGCGTTCCTGAGTTATTACCTCATAAAGGGACACTGGTCAGAATTGCCAAAAATGGCCAGGTCATTAAGGTAAAAATAGGCTGGGTCATGAAGGGGTTAAGTTATCGCTCTTTTTATCTTACAAAGTTCTGAACTTTTGTTAACCTCTAAAATAAAAATAAACCTATACAAATTTGGTAGTTTTGTGTTTGTGCTGCCCTGGAGAATCAGGTCATTTTTACAATGAATGCTGTGAAAGCAAACTCCCCAAAAAACAATGGCGGAATTGTGATTTTTTCAACATTCAATGCACTTGGAATTTTTCTTTGCGTTTCTCAATGCAGTATACGGTAAAATGAATGGTGTTATTCAAAACTACAACTCATCTCATGAAACCAAGCATATCACTATTTCAAGGGAAAAATGTTAAAAATGTACAGCTCTTGGAAAAAAACAAATAATGTAAAGTTACTCAGCATTATATATACTGGATCCATATACTGTAGAAACGGTACATTAATGATCCAAGGTAAACCACATAATGTTCATCCATACAACAACGTTACGGTACTTTTGTTTTACAGAAAAATAACGCGGATAATGCGAGGGAGGCTACTCTTGAAACTGAAGGATTCAATTAAACATTTCCTTAAATGTGCCAATTCACCATCAGTGCCGTTTATGACGTCATGAATTTTATTTTTTTTTACCTTTATTTCAATGTGATGACGACTTCCATGTCTCAGGGTTTCTGATCTTAAGGCTGCCATACATATTAGATGAATCTCGACTGAACCTGCTAATTTTGGACATACACTCCAGCCGTTTATGTATATGGTAGTGGCCCAACTTTGCTTGACATCAAAAGTCATAAGAAAGAAGTATTGGGCATGTTGGATGTCAGCATGCCCCATCTTTTTTCCTCAAGGAAGATAAGCCAACACAAGAGTTCATGTGGACGGTGGGTCATCAGGAATAGGTGGCTGAAAGAATGAGAGTTCAGCTGAAAGTTATCAAAGGAGGATGACCAACACTATGAAACATTTTACTCACTTAAATAGAAATCAGATAATAGGAGATTTTTTTTAATTCTGTGAACAGATGTCCTGTAGGATGTACCATATTTAATTTTAAGCCTGCCATATTATACCATATTTATAGCTGTTTTCTTATAGTTATCCCTTCTTTTAAAATGAATGTAAATGTAAAAGGGGTTTTTCCATCTGACATATCAAAAGGATAAACCAGAAATGTATGATGGCTGCAGGCCCCACCACTGGGACTTAAAGAGAACCTATGGTGGGGCTGCGTTATTAATAGGCTGTAAGCCAGATGTTCTGCATCCTTTGTGTGTGAACAGTGCCGCATACAGATAGTGTTTGTTTGCACTGGTGTACCAAATAGCCAATCCCTGATTGTAGGCTGGCTGTCTCATCGGTATTACTGCACCTGTGTAGTCGCCACCTTTATTTGGGTCCGCTGCACCCTTATAGTGCATTTGTCTTTAGGCCTAGACAGTTAAGCTTCTTTGTCTGTTTTTTGGTGTGTTTTTACTATAAGGAAGGCTATGAGGGTGCATGTATGGAGGACCAAAAAATTCGTAATAGAAGGAGCGTAGATACCTGGCACTTTATGCTTTTCTACAGATTCTATACTGATACTTCCCCTCATATTATTTTTTTTCTTACTAGGGATCTAGATCCTGGATGGAAGACTGAGGAATTTAGCGAGCAATGTGATTGTTTAGTATTAATCATTTAATATGTCTGTACATATTCTAAAATATATGAATAAAAAAATGTTCAAAAAATATTAGGCACCCAAAAGCATTTAAGAAAAAATCGATTTTTAGTGTGGAAAAGTAGGAAAGCATTAAAAAAATTTGTATTAATCTGATATTGCTGTAATTGTTCTGACCTAAGGAATAAAGCTGTCTTATCACTTATATCGCACAGTGAATATCATGAAAAAAAATAAATAAAAGCCAACTTTTATATTTATCCTGCGCTCTATGCTGAGAATGATGTGAGTTGTAGTTCCACAAAACCTGGAATGTCCATAGTTCCTGCACCTACAAAATGTGTGAAAATGTGAAGCAATGGGAATGGTTTCTCTCACAGACAATGACTCCTGCTCTTACATGTCATTTGTGTATTGTCAGATGTATCACCAGCAAAGAAACACTCAATGTTCTTGTTTTAAATGCATTTTACTTTTGGGAACTTTCCCTTACTCGCCCGGATCCTCCAGCCTTGAGGCTGACCAATGTGATCTGCCAGATTATTACTACTTGTTATCAATATTAATTAACACCTATGGAGATTTCACTCATGGTAATTTGTGACATCATCAAATACAGGAGGCCATTGTTACCTCACAGCATGATGTCACAATGACTGTGGGTCTAAATATACGGTTGTTCAGGGGCAAAGGCTAATTTCAGAAGATGAAGACGAGGAGAGCGGAGGATACAGGATGGAGGATACAGGTAAAAAACAAACCTTACAGGGATTTCTCAGTGAACTTACCTCCAACATGGACCCTCAGCATCTACAGACTGTGGCTGTAAGGTGCTGGATTTCTTCAGTCCTTGCTGGTAGAATCTCTACACTTGGGTGATGAAGGTTCTTTGTGAGGTCACACAGCGGAATGTTGGGCACTGAAAGTTCTATGCAGAAAACATGGGGACATCAGAGAGGTCGGCACAAAGATGGCACCTCCAATGGAGACATTACAGTAGTTACTACGGTGAGTGGCTGGCACAGATTGTTGGTGGGGGTTCTGTCACTTTAATTTAAGATTAAAAGTCTACCATTGTGCCCCTACCTGGGAGAGAGGTTGGTGTACATACATTGGGGGAAATATATTTATTTATACACTTTCTATTTATTTTACTATTTTATTTTACTGTTTATGTTACTTATATATAAAAGCATTTGAAGCAATTTTTTTTTCAAATCATATTTATTACACCATTTTTAATTGCCTACATCAAAACTTAAAATTCGCAGTAACAGGAACGTGGATACCTGACACTTTATGCTTTTCTACAGGTTTTATACTGATACTTCCACTTATATGTTTTTTTTCTTTCTAGGGAGAGAATCTGGATCCTGGAAGACTGAAGAATCTAAAGCGATCAATGCGATTGTGTAGTATTAATCATTTAATATGTCTGTGCATACTGTACATATTTACATGCCTTAGCACTGTAGAGTGCAACTTTATTTGTTTTCTAACTGTATACGGTCCTGATAGGACTGTTATATGTCTGTATATTAAGGGGTAGTGTTTGTAGGGGGGTAGTGTTCTGTTTTTTTTACAGGGGAGATGAACATAGTCAGGCTATGAGCTCCAGGAAGATCTGCAATCCGGAAACGAGTCTCCATATTGAGTATCATTGCTCTATACATATCAGTTAGGCTACTTTCACACATCAGTTTTTTGCCGTCAGGCAGGATCCGGCTATTTTTAGAAAAAACGGATCCGGCATAAATTTTGGAGAACTGTAGAAACGGATCCGTTTTTCTGCTGGATCCGTCTAGCAGGTTATATCTGTTTCCTGGGGGCTGGCCAATTGGATCTGAGCATGCGCAGACTTAAAAAAAACGGATCCGGTGGCTGGATCCGTCTTTTTCTGGATCCGGCGCAGTCCGGCGCCCATAGACTTTCATTGTGGCAAAAAGCCGGAAGCGTCGGATCCGGCGCTTCCAGCTTTTTCGCCGGAGACGAAAAACGTTACAGTAGCCGTTTTTTCCAGATGCCGGAATGAGACAAGTAGCCGGATCCGGCAAAAAACGGATGAAACGCAATGCCATCCGGCGCGATCCGCGCTAATGCAAGTCAATGGGGAAAAACTGGATCCGGCATTGCATTTCGCCGGATCCGGTTTTGCAAAAAAAAGCCGGATCGCGCCTGACGGCAAAAAACTGATGTGTGAAAGAGGCCTATGTTAGTTGTTGTATGGCCTTGGTCCAGGGTTCTCGAACTGATCGCCTTTTCCCGTGGTCAAGAAGGAATTTTTTTCCCTGTAACACAAATGTGTGCAGGTTTTTTGCCTTCTTCTGGATCATTGGCCTTAGGTAGGTGTAAAGATTGTAATTAATAAAATATGTTTAAAATCAATGATCTGTGTCCTTATATCTTTATTTCATACTCAGGTATTTGTATATGTTAGTTCTCATTTATGATCCATGACTATGAAGGTATACAGAAATACAAAGGTGGTAATTATGTGTCTCCTAATGTAATGTCTGTATTTATAATGCATGCAAAGAGCCATAGACAAAATATCTCAAGTAGTGGAAATTATTATCCTCATAGAAAATAATTGCGGTCTTGACTCAAATATCGAGTATAATGGAAGTCAATAAGAAACTCAAGCATTTTTCGGAAAGTTCCTAACAGGAGAGCTGGTGGGGCAGGAAAATCACTGAAAAATGGATAAAAACTATGCTCAAATGGAATGGGAACACCACGTGGAAGACGCCAGGATGCATCTCTAACTCCAAGATCTCTGCTGGAAACTAAGTAAATAATTTTTAATGATGTGGGGGTCCTCATTATTTTTTAAAACCAGCCAAGGCAACGTAGACAGCTGAGGGCTCATATTATCACAATGGGAAGGCCATGATCATTTGTCACTTCCCAGCCTCAAAAAAAAACCTGCAGCCTCTCCAGGATTGGTACATCACAGTAAATGTGCCAATTCTAGGGCTTTGCCCATTTCCTCCGGATTGGGGGAAGTTATGGGGGTGTCTTATAAACACCAGGATGCATCTCTAACTCCAAGATTAGAGATGAGCGACTTTGCCTTTTTTCGGGTCGAGTCAGGTTTCATGAACGAAATCGGCCGATTATCGTGAAAAGTCGAAGGCCGACTGAAACACGAAACCCAATGCAAGTCAATGGGGAAGCAAAGTCGGCAGGGAGTGGAGGACATTAAACACACTTACAGTGCCCATTTGAATAGCAAAAACATCAATTTTTATTACTGAAGCTTGTCAACCTTAATTTACTTCATAATAATAGTTACGCACTGAAAAATGGGGGTTATTTGGCTAAAGTTGTGGAGGGGTAGGGCTGGCTCCAGGTTTTCATGTGCCCTGGGCCAAAGAGCGCCCCTTTAACACACACCACAACTCATGATGCTCCGATTCGGTAGAAAAATAGCGGTATAGTACAATGAAAAATACTTCACTTTTTACATCTCATGACTGATATCGATTTTAAATTCTCCAATAGCTCCAAAAACGGACAGTATATTACTCCATACAGTATTATGGGCACCGCATAGTGCGCTATACAGAGTAATGAGGCCCATATATTTCTCCATACAAAATCATTGGTCCCATATAATGTTTGAAACAGTATATGATGAGCTCCACATAATGCTACAGTATATGTTGGTCCCCATGGATGAAGCTCCACTGTCTTATGGGCCCAAATAATGCTCCATATATAATGGGGCCCATTTCTAATGCTCCAGTGTATAATGGGCCCTGTAAATGCTGCTCCAGTGTCTGATGTCCACCTTTGGAATGCTCCAGTGTATGGTGGGCCCCATCTATCATTCTCCAGAGTATAGTGCTCCCCAAAAATTGCTGTCCCAACATTGAAAACAATTAAATAAGTCTCCTCGCTAGGGAATCCCTGTACAAGTCTGGACTCCTCGTCGTCCCCATCTTCCATCTCACTGCACTTGGCTGTTTAGGCAGAGGGCGTACAGACGTGATGTCATTGCGCTCTCTGATCAGAATATCACTGTCAGGGCACGCGGAAGATGTCATGGCGGTGGAGCAGGGAGAGGTAAGTATTTCAACTTTGCAAGTGCTGTTATCCGGAGCAAGCAGGGGGGCCCACTCGTTGGCGACGGCACTGGCACAGGGCCCCTCATAGTACGGCGGTGTGTCTGACGGCGGGTGGGCCCTCCCACCGGCAGAGACACTTTTGCGCCCTCCCACCGGCAGAGACACTTTTGCGTACTATGAGGGGCCCTGTGCCAGCGCTGTCGCCCATGAGTATGCCCCCCCACCTGCTCAAGGAACCTGAACTTTCATCTGCACCTTCCTCTTTGTCACCTTGTAAGGTGGTATAGTATGCGGGAAGGGGAACCTGAATTTCCTCAGGGTCAGATTCTGGCTGTGTAGAGTGTTACGCTGCGGACGCAGGTGGCAAGAGTGGACCCACTGGGCCGTGACGCTGAGCACTCCCCGAGCGAGCGCACCAAGTGGACCGACCCCTATACAGGGACCGTTAGGGAACAGACTCGGGAAGTTCGAGCGCCACGGCAGCCAGGACCAGGGGTCGGCTCAGGAGGGTGAACCGATGATGAGGAACAGAGGAAGATACGGAGGGGAACCAGGATGACCAGGGTCCAGAGGCTGAGGAAGAAGGAGAAGGACGGAGGAGAATGGCGGGAACCCAGAAAGAGGCGAACTGAACAGGGAAGGAGATACAGGGGTTAGCAGGAGGCACAGGCCGAGTATCAGAGGAACACTGGGGACACAGGCGGGAGACACAGGGGTTAGCAGGAGGCACAGGCCGGAGTATCAGAGGAACACTGGGGACACAGATGGGAGACACGGGTTAGCAGGAGGCACAAGGTACAAGGGGTTAACTAGCGCGCAGCTTGCAAGGGGACAGCAGCAGAGAGCACGGCCTAGACAACAGAGAGGTAACTCAAT
Source organism: Dendrobates tinctorius (assembly GCF_039654945.1). Lineage (NCBI taxonomy): Eukaryota > Metazoa > Chordata > Amphibia > Anura > Dendrobatidae > Dendrobates > Dendrobates tinctorius. The sequence goes on along the minus strand of NW_027361932.1, from coordinate 17,506,513 downwards.
AGTCAGGCGCCTCCACTAAGGGAGGGCGGCCTGAAATACCTGGTGGTGGCCTCTGATAGGTCGAGAGGCCGGTCCGGGGCAGGTGGCTGACGGCAGAGGCGACACGGGGAGCGGTGCTAACAGTAACCCCTCTCTTACACTCCTCTCCACTGCGTCTGGCTAAAAACCTCTTAAGAATGCGTGGGGCATTGATATTCTCCTGGGGCTCCCAAGATCTCTCCTCGGGACCAAAACCTTTCCAGTCGACCAAAAAAAAGGTTTTACCCCTAACTTTTTTCGAGGCCAGAATGTCTTTTACTTCAAAGATGTAATCAGACGTGACTGGAGAGGAGAAAGGTTCGGGGCCGGGTGAAACCGATTCAGGACAACAGGCTTAAGGAGAGAGACGTGGAAGGAGTTGGGAACCCGAAGCGACGCAGGCAACTCCAGTTTGTAAGATACGTTGTTAAGACGTTGGAGAATCTTGAAAGGCCCAATGTAGCGCGGTCCCAGCTTGTAAGAAGGGAGCTTTAGCCTAATGTACTTGGCCGAAAGCCAAACTTGTTGACCTGGGAGGTAGGTTGGGGTATCCAAGCGTCTTTTGTCAGCGTGCCTCTTCATGCGCTCCCCAGACCTCCGGAGGGCCTCCTTAGTTTCGGACCAGATCCTAGAGAACTCTTGGGTCAGGGAATCGGCTGCAGGCACACCGGAGGAACCGGACAAAGGTAGAGGGACACCAGGGTACCTGCCAAAGACCACGAAGAATGGAGACATGGCTGATGACTCGCTGGGATGGTTATTGTAGGAGAATTCTGCCCAGGGAAGTAGATGGACCCAGTTGTCTTGATGAGCGTTAGAGAACTGCCTTAAGTAGGACGCTAGCACCTGATTGACGCGTTCAACCTGACCATTGGACTGGGGATGGTACGCGGATGAAAAGTCCAGTCTTACCTCCAGAAGTTTACACAAGGCCCTCCAAAATCGAGAGGTGAACTGTACACCTCGATCGGAAACAATATGCTGTGGAAAGCCGTGGAGGCGGAAGATGTGCTGGATAAAAATCTTTGCCAACTCTGGAGCGGAGGGCAGCGCAGGAAGAGGAACAAAATGGGCCATCTTGGAGAAGCGGTCGACCGCTACCAGGATAGTCGTAGATCCGGAAGAGTTAGGCAGATCCGTGATGAAATCCAAACCTATATGTTGCCATGGAACCGAGGGAATCGGGAGAGGAAGCAGAAGGCCGGCGGGTGGTCGTCTAGGAATCTTGACCTTGGCGCAAGAGGGTCAGGAGACCGTGAAGTCTGTCACATCCTGGCGGAGTGAGGGCCACCAATAAAAACGAGCGATGAGCTCAAATGTCTTCTTGACTCCGACATGTCCGGAAATTTTAGAGGAATGTCCCCAATGCAGTACCTTTTTTCTTTCAGAGTCAGGGACGTAGTTCTTGCCGGGAGGAGGAGTAATCAGTCTCACCGGGGCCACAGTGATGATCTTAGCGGGATCGATAATGTGAGTTGGTTCCTCCATCAGATCAGGAGACTGCAGAGACCGGGACAATGCGTCCGCCTTGATGTTCTTTGGCCCGGGACGGAAACGTAATTCAAAATCGAACCGTCCAAAGAAGAGGGACCACCTGGCCTGCCGAGGGTTAAGTCTCTGGGCTGACTGGAGATATGCAAGGTTTTTGTGGTCGGTAAAGATGGTAAACGGATGGACCGACCCTTCAAGAAGGTAACGCCACTCCTTCAGTGCCAACTTTATGGCCAACAGCTCGCAATCCCCGATGGCATAGTTACACTCAGCCGGCGAAAAGGCCTTTGAAAAGAACCCGCAGGTAATCAGTCGGCCGGACGGGGACCTCTGTGAGAGCACTGCACCTGCTCCGGTGGAAGAGGCGTCTACCTCCAGGATGAATGGCTTATTAGCCTCGGGTCGGTGTAGGACAGGTGCAGTCGCGAAGGCTTGCTTCAAGCAGGAAAAGGCCTCTTCAGCCTCCGGGGGCCAGGACGAGGAGTTGACGCTCTTGCGAGTGAGACTGGAGATGGGTCTGATGATGGACGAAAAATGTGGCACAAATTGACGGTAATAGTTGGCGAAGCCGAGGAACCTTTGAATCGCCTTGACCCCCACTGGGCGGGGCCATCGAAGAATAGCCGACAGTTTCTCAGGATCCATCTCCAGCCCAGAATCTGACACGATGTAGCCCAAGAAGGGCAAGGAAGACTGCTCAAAGAGACACTTCTCAAGCTTCGCGTAGAGGCGATTCTCCTGCAGACGTTGTAGGACCAGACGAACACTCCTCCTATGGGACGCCAGATCCGGGGAAAAAATAAGGATGTCGTCCAGATACACCACCACGCAGGAGTATAACAAGTCTCGGAAGATATCATTGACGAACTCCTGAAAGACCGCGGGAGCGTTGCAGAGACCGAAGGGCATAACCAGGTATTCGTAATGCCCGTCCCGGGTGTTAAAGGCGGTCTTCCATTCGTCACCAGGGCGAATGCAGATGAGGTTGTAAGCCCCGCGTAGATCCAACTTCGAGAAGATGCGGGCTCCCCGCAGCCGGTCAAAGAGTTCAGGAATGAGAGGCAACGGATACTTGTTCTTCACAGTAATGTCGTTCAGGCCCCGGAAATCAATACAAGGACGGAGAGAACCGTCTTTCTTCTCTACAAAGAAAAACCCAGCTCCGGCTGGGGAGGAAGATTTCCGTATGAACCCTCGAGCTAAATTCTCACGAATATACTCGGACATGGCCGTAGTCTCTGCAGGGGACAAGGGATAAATTCGCCCTCGGGGTGGGGTGGTCCCGGGTCGCAGGTCAATAGGGCAGTCATACGGGCGATGCGGGGGAAGAACCTCTGCCTCCTTCTTATCAAACACGCCAGAGAATGCCCAGTATGCGGCTGGTAGAGCCTCGGGACCCGGGGAGGCTGGTGGAGGTTTGACCGGGCGGACAGACCCCAGGCACTTCTCTTGGCAGGGATGCCCCCAGCGGAGGACCTCACCGGAATGCCAATCCAAGATAGGTTCATGTGTCCTAAGCCATGGAAGACCTAGCAGCACAGCATGGGAAAGGTTGGGAAGAACGTAGAAAGCGATCCGCTCCTGGTGCAAGGCCCCAATTTGCAGGCACACCTCCTCCGTAACCAGGAACACAGATTCTTGTAGGGGTCTTCCATCTACTGAGGCGATGACACGTGGAGTCTTCAGGGAGATCACGGGAATCTGATACTTCTTCACCTCCTTCAACCTAATGAAGTTCCCTGCCGCGCCCGAGTCCACATAGGCCACCTCCGAACCATGTCTCTGACCCAAAACCAACTGAACCGAAAGGGTAAGGGGATGAGAGGAGTGATACACACCTAGATCGGCCTCTCTTACCTGCCCTAGGTGGAGGAGTTTCCCGGTCTCTCAGGACAGGAGCGTAGGAAGTGAGATGCGCTGCCGCAATACATGCACAGACCCTCCATCAGTCTCTCCTTACGGCGCCGTTCTGCCAACTTGACCCGATCCACCTGCATCGGCTCTGGCGCCGGACTGGAGCATGCCCCAGGGGGACGTGGGCTGGACGGCCTGTGAAAAGAAGCAGATGGTCTAAGCGGTCTCCTATCCCTAGCAGTCTCCCTAGCGCGTTCCTGGAACTGGAGGTCGATGCGTGTGGCCAACGAAATTAAATCCTCCAAGGAGGTCGGGGTATCTCGCCCTGCCAGCTCATCTTTAATTTTGCCAGAGAGACCACGCCAGAAGGCCCTAACCAAAGCATCGTTATTCCACCCCACCCCAGAGGCCAAGGTACGGAACTGGATGGCGTATTGTCCGACCATAAGAGTGCCCTGGGTGAGGCAAAAAAGAGACTCCGTGGCGGAAGCCAACAGTCCGGGCTCGTCAAAGACCCTACGGAAAGTGTCAGTGAAGGTCTGGAGGCGGGAGACTATGGGATCGTCCAGCTCCCACAGGGGGTTTACCCAGGAGAGTGCCTCTCCCTCCAAATGGGAGACAATGAAGGCAACTTTGGCCTTTGGCCCGGTCGGTGGGGTACTGTTGGGGCAGGAGTTCGAAGTGCAACCTGCACTGATTTAAGAAGCCTCTGCACAACTTGGGGTGGCCGCCATACCGAGGCGGTCTACCAAGCCTGGGAGGCGGGGAGGGTCCGGGATCAGAACTGCGGGACGAATCGCGTCCGGCAGCCGACTGAAGGGAAAGCAGCCGATCGTCGACCGAAGCCATGTACGAAAGAATATGGGACTGGGTGTCCCGTTGTTGAACCAGCTCCTGCTGGAGGCTGGCCAGTTGGGAGGCGTTACCAGGGTCAGCGGCCTGCAAGGCCGACAAGCGGGAATCCATGGTCTTCATGAAAGACATAATACGGGTCTGGTTCTCCCTGAGGAAAACCAACTCCTTTTGGGCAGCGGCCCCGGCGGGGTCCATGTCCTGACTATACTGTTATGCTGCGGACGCAGGTGGCAAGAGTGGACCCACTGGGCCGTGACGCCGAGCACTCCCCGAGCGAGCGCACCAAGTGGACCGACCCCTATACAGGGACCGTTAGGGAACAGACTCGGGAAGTTCGAGCGCCACGGCAGCCAGGACCAGGGGTCGGCTCAGGAGGGTGAACCGATGATGAGGAACAGAGGAAGATCCGGAGGGGAACCAGGATGACCAGGGTCCAGAGGCTGAGGAAGAAGGAGAAGGACGGAGGAGAATGGCGGGAACCCAGAAAGAGGCGAACTGAACAGGGAAGGAGATAAAGGGGTTAGCAGGAGGCACAGGCCGAGTATCAGAGGAACACTGGGGACACAGGCGGGAGACACAGGGGTTAGCAGGAGGCACAGGCCGGAGTATCAGAGGAACACTGGGGACACAGGCGGGAGACACAGGGGTTAGCAGGAGGCACAAGGTACAAGGGGTTAACTAGCGCGCAGCTTGCAAGGGGACAGCAGCAGAGAGCGCGGCCTAGACAACAGAGAGGTAACTCAATAGTCAGGCGCCTCCACTAAGGGAGGGCGGCCTGAAATACCTGGTGGTGGCCTCTGAAAGGTCGAGAGGCCGGTCCGGGGCAGGTCACGCCAGGCAGGTGGATGACAGCAGAGGCATGCGGCTAAGGCTACTTTCACACATCGGTTTTTTGCCGTCAGGCAGGATCCGGCTTTTTTTAGAAAAAACGGATCCGGCATAAATTTTGGAGAACTGTAGAAACGGATCCGGTTTTTTGCTGGATCCGTCTCTGTTCCTGGCGGCTGGCCAATTGGATCTGAGCATGCGCAGACTTAAAAAAACCGGATCCGGTGGCTGGATCCGTCTTTTTCTGGATCCGGCGCATTCCGGCGCCCATAGACTTTCATTGTAGCAAAAAGCTACGTTACAGTAGCCGTTTTTTTCCAGACGCCGGAATGAGACAAGTTGCCGGATCCGGCAAAAAACGGATGAAACGCAATGCCATCCGGCACGATCCGGCGCTAATGCAAGTCAATGGGGAAAAACCGGATCCGGCATTGCATTTTGCCGGATCCGGTTTTACAAAAAAAAGCCGGATCGCGCCTGAAGGCAAAAAACTGATGTGTGAAAGAGGCCTTATCCCTCCGGCGCGTGCGCAGAGGCACAGTGCGAGCGGCCGAGGGAAGTGGAGGAGAGCATCGGGACGCCGGCCGCCGGAAAGCGAGTGGAGCGGAGGCGCGCGTCCAGGACGCGTCAGAGGAGCGAGTCAGGCCAGAAGCGGAAGCGGTGAGTATGGCAGCGGGAGCGGGATTGGCGACACGGGGAGCGGTGCTAACAGAGTGTGAGGGGAATGTAGTGGTCTGGGTCAATGTACCAGCAGAATCATCTAGCAGTGGCTGGGCATCAATGCACTTGTGGCGTCCACAGGAGTACGGTCACCACAGTGGCATTACCTTCCTCCTAGGGAGTGTGATGTCATGCTTGGGAGCAATGAAGGATCTCTCTAGCAGTACAACCAACACACAACACATTTCCCACTCCAGGCCAGCAGGGAGACCTCTGAATCTGACTGCTGAGGAGCTGCTCTCTGTGGTCGGGAGGAGGTAAGTTAGGGCACTCTGTGCAGGGAAGGGGAAGTGTGTGGACGTGAGAAGGGGAGCTGGAGGATGAGTAGAGTTAAGGCTCACTCCTAGCTGGAGTGCATGGTCCGGATTCCGGTCTCCGAGTTTGTAGGGACACTGACGTTCCTGCAGCAGAAACCGGAGGAAGTAGCAGCTGTAAATGCTCTGTACCCAACTAAGCCTCAGAGGCCCCAGCATCGACATGTGGGAGCCAGAAGGAAAAGGCTATGGCTGCCTGCCATATGAGAAAGTTCCAAAAGAGAGTCAACAGGGGGAACTTCATTGAACTCAGCACTGCGAGTACCTCAGATAAGCGCTAGAACGGAGGCCACACTACCTATCTGCAGAGAGAGAATTCGAAATTGGCTTCAAGGCTGACCAACTCCTTCTCCATCTGTACTCTGGGTCCTGGACAGCACTTACCAAGTACAGGTAAAGGAACTGCACGACTGCGTCTGTCATCTTTCTCCTGTGCCTGGCGCACGGCTCTGCTACATCCTGCACTGCACACCATCTACCAACTCTTTCATCTGCCCTGCGACTACGGCCCTACCTGGGCAGGGCTTCTACATCTTAGCTGCACCACAACATCTGTCCCAGAGAAGTGACACTGCAGCGCTGGTCAATCTAATCAGAAACCACAGGTGACGTCACGTATCATTCACCTATAAACATAATTCACCCCTTTGCATGGACGCCCAGGGCCACGGAACGGGTCACCACCACCGTGACACATCCCTGTGAGACACCGGCCCAGTACCGATAAACCCCACTGCCCTGGCTGGCCACCCACACTCCATGTCTGATTCATCTTGGACTTGGGAATTCATGATTTGACTTGATAACCCAGGCATGGTATGATAGAAAGAGCTACATGGACTAATGTGAAGTGTTGCCTGCTGCATCATTCACTTTTGGTGGGGGTGAAGGACACAAGGAAAGGGGTTCTTCCTGACCAGGAGCCAGCACTTGACGACAGGAGTAACTCATAGACACTCACACACTCAGGATGGATCACACCACAATATAACAAGAAGATCCGTAAGAAATAATCACACATATGGGACAATGTTCCAGGTGTCAATGATACACTTAGAGTGTTGGCTGGAGGAGGACTTCCTGGCAGAAAGGGTACAGTATCACCAGATACCAGGTATATATAGCATAGTTTAAACATTAACAATGTACTTCTATATATCAGGAGTAGTGTTGAGCCACCCCGCTAGTGTTTTGGTTCGTCGCACAGGAGGCAAGTTCGTCGAATGTTCGTCGAACGTTCGAAGAACACCGTCGAACCCCATTGAAAACAATGGCAGGCAAACACAAACACATACAAACACATAGAAAACAATTACAAAACACCTTTAAAGGTGTCCCAAAGCAGACAAAATGCTCAGAAGACAAAAATAACATATGGAAAAGGGCAACTACATTTAGAAAAGAGGTGGAGGAGTAAAAGGAGGAGGTGGAGGAGACACAGATATAGGCTTGTCATGCCCTTATGAAGTCAAGAAAGGCTGGAATAAAAATAAAATACAAACCAAAAAAAAAAAAAATTCTGAAATCGAACACACGATCATATACCGTCAGACTTCCCACCAATAAATTATGCCAACTGCCGATGGGGCGGCGCTATTCCCACGAACCTCCAAACTGCGTCCATGAAGGCAAAGTGTTTGGCTTCCTTGGGCTGTATGATTGCAAATGCAAAGCTGAACCTTAAAGGATTGTCCAAAAGGGCACCACCAGGAGTGGAGCCTGTGACTTAATTGGACTCCACCCGGGAAACCACAACCATACAAGCTACAGAAAAGATGGACAGATTGCAAGCTTTGTCGATTCTGTGTGTGGTGTGGTATGTCAGTTTGTAGTTGTGCTAGCGATTTCTCAGCTTTATTCCGTTAACGACCGAGACTCCGGCATGCCCCCGCGGTACGCATCAAGCTTACTAGAGGGATACGCGAGGCTCTGGCACACGAGATCGAGCAATAACAGGTCTATCATGCCCTTACATGTCCGGGGCTGCATGCGCGCTACACTGAAAGGACCAGCTTTTGTCGCTTACAGGTGCTGATAACCCACTGAACACCGTTAGTGATGGGGATCTGGGATTCCAATTATTCCCCGCGAACGATGATTTCCCAGTAAGTGCAGGTCAACCGCAATTACGGAATTAGGCCTAACCAGCATTCCTGACAAAATGAAAAAATTGCGTGTCCAAACCACAGGTGCTGTAGCTTGCTTAACAGCTCGGCAGCTGTTCTCAGGCCCAGTATGGATTCGACAACATTGTAGAAAGTTGATAAAGGGTACAGTTTCACCTGATAACACGTATATATGTAGCATAGTTTACACATTAAAAGCCTATGTCTATAGATCAGGAGGCTGGCTCAGATGGTCTCAGGCCCAGTATGAATTAGACGTGATTAGACAAGGGTGAGAAAGGGTTCTCAGTATGGATTAGACAACAATCTAAAAAGTAGAAGAAAGAAAATGTTTTTGAAGCGTACACCAGTATACACTTTTGGTGGTATTTTTAAATCTTCATATATATTTCTGTCTCAGTAAGACAGTACAGTCTCTCCGCAATAGGAAATGAGATGCATACAATTACTGACAAAGTCTAGTGATTGTGGAAATCTAGGAATTAATAATCATGGGAAAAACTTCCGTCACAATTCTCAGAGGCGATGCTGACCCTCAATTAATTTGTGTGGAGACAGCGAAAACATAACTTTGTGAAGAAAGTGTTGCTGTATCGCAGTACCGTTGGGAGGTTTACAAAATGGCATATGTTCATCTGGGACATTCAGCTGCTGCTAAAGGCGAAATTGGTCAAGTCCGAGGAAGAGGAGGACCAAAGCAAGCCATTTTTCTGGCAACCTATGTGTCATCAGGGTAAGGTGGGACAAAATCCTTGGAAACCCATGCATGGTTCATTTTAATGAAGGTTAGATCATCCACATTTTGGGTTGACAGACATGTCCTTTTTTCTGTCAGGATTGATCCAACTGCACTGAAGACTCTTTCTGATAGCACACTTGCAGCTGGGCAAGCGAGCTCCTGTAAGGCATATTGTGCCAATTCAGGCCAGGTATCCAGTTTAGCGGCCCAATAGTCAAATAGGAATGACCAATGAGGGAGAACATCGATATGGGACGAGAAGTAGTTTGTAACCATAGTTGACAACTGCTGTCTCCTGTCACTTTCAATCGATGCAGTATTACCAGTCGTGTGAGCGGGACTTGAAAAATCAGTCCACAACATGGTCATGAAACCCCTGTCTCCAACGCCACTTCTGATGTGTGCACCACGAACACCTCTTCCAAGCTGCCCCCGGCCCCTACGGCTCGTGTGAGAACCATCACCGCTGCTGTGTGCTGGGAATTCTTCAACCAACTGGTTTACCAGAGTTGCTTGTTAGCCAATATTAGGTCAAGGTTCTCCTGTGGCATAATGTTTTGGAATTTGCCTTTATAGCGTGGATCCAGGATGCTGGCCAACCAGTAGTCGTCATCGTTCATTATTTTGGCAATGCGGGGGTCCCTTCTTAGGATCTGCAAGGCATAATCTGACATGTGGGCCAATGTTCCCGGTGTCAATGATGCACTGCGAGTGCTGCGTGGAGGAGCACTTTCTGGCAAATCCACATCCCTCCAGTCACGCACAAACCCTGTACCAGACCTTGCCACGCCAACATTTTCTTTTGCCCCACGAGAAGCATCCTCTTCCCCTAAATAATCATCCCCATCATCATCCTCCTCCTCTTCCTCCTCCACCTCGTCCAGGAGAGGTCCCGGAGCAGACTGTCATCAATGGCTTCCCTCCTACTCTTCCTCCTCATCTACCTCGGCTGCAGACGCCTGCTCCTTAATGTGCGTCAAAATTTGCATGAGCAGACGCATAAGTGGGATGTTCATGCTTATGATGGCATCGTCTGCGCTTACCAGCCGTGTGCATTCCTCAAAACACTGAAGGACTTTACAGAGGTCTTTCAGCTTCGACCACTGCACACCTGTCAACTCCATGTCTGCCCTCAAAGTGCCTGTCCGTGTATCCTCCCACAAATGCATTATGGCCTGCCTCTGTTCGCACAGCCGCTCAACCATGTGCAGGGTGTAGTTCCACCTTGTTGCAACGTCGATAATTAGGCGGTGCTTGGGAAGGTGGAGCAATCGCTGCAGCTTCTGCATACGACTGGAGTGTACCAGCGACCGGCTTATGTGTGCGCAAAGTCTTCGAACCTTATGGAGCAGGCCTGTTAACTCCGGATAATTATTGAGGAAGCACTGGTGCACCAGGTTCAAGGTGTGAGCCAAGCAAGGTATGTGTCTGAGTTTTGAAAGGGCTATGGCTGCCACAAAATTCTGGCCGTTATCACTAACTACCTTGCCTTCCTCAAGATGTAGACTGCCCAGCCATGAATCAGTTTGTCGCTGAAAGTAGTCGGCCAGTACCTCCGCGGTGTGTCTGTCGCCCAAACACATCATCTGCAACACAGCCTGCTGATGCTTTCCTCTAGCTGATCGATAGGGGGACACCTCGTGTGCAACACTGGCAGCTGCGGATGGAGTGCTCGTGCGACTGCGCTCTATGGACGAGCTTTCGCTTCTGGAGGAGGAGGGTGGAACGCCTACAGCTAACTGTTTCCTATACCGTGGGCTAGGCAGCACTGTCCCACCACCGCTGTCCCCTGTGGACCCTGCATCCACCACATTAACCCAGTGCGCAGTGATGGACACGTAACGGCCCTGGCCATGCCTACTGGACCATGCATCAGTTGTGAGGTGCACCTTTCCACTCACTGATTGCTTGAGTGCATGGACAATGTGGTCTTTCACATGAAGGTGGAGGGCTGGGATGGCTTTGCGAGAAAAGAAGTGGTGACTGGGTAGGTCATAGCGTGGTACTGCATAGGCCATGAGTTCGTGGAAAGCTGCACTTTCAACCAACCGGTAGGGCATCATCTCTAACGAGATTAGTTTGGCAATGTGGGCGTTCAAACCCAGTGTACGCGGATGAGAGGATGAGTACTTTCTTGTCCTACTCATTGTCTCTGGTAAGGTGAGCTGGACTTGAGAGCTGCATATGGTGGAACTAGCGGTGGACATGGCGGACTGAGAGAGGGTTGATGATGGTGATGTAGTTGGTGTTCTTTCTGATGGCCTAGATTCAGTCTTTCGTTGATATAACATTGTGATTCCCTGACTGCTTTGGCCTTTTGACAACACCTCAACATTTGCTGCTGGTGGTGTGCTAACCGGTGGGCTTACAGTGGGGGAAACAATGTAGCGTTGCTGACTACCTTCCTTGGGAGCTGTTGCACATGTGGTATGTGAGGTTTGGTAGTCCGTTCACGCTTGCAAGTGCATGGTGGTTAAATGTCTAAGCATGCAACTGGTATTCAAATTTCTCAGATTTTTCCCTCGGCTAAAGGTTTTTGCGCACTTCTTACAGATAACCTTTGCCTGATCATTAGGATTTTTTTCAAAAAAGTGCCATACTGCACTCTTCCTACTATGGAAGACATTTTGAGGCCTTGCACGCTCTGCTATTTTGACCGTCTGGCCAAGCTGTCCTGCAACTCTTTTGGTTTTTGTACCCCATTTTTGGACTGCTCCAGGCCTGCCAGATAACGGCTGTTGCGATGACGATGCCTGCTGCGGATGCTCCTCCTCAACTTCTGAGCTAATGGCAGCGGCACCCTCTTCCCCATTGGATGCCAATCTGGGTCATCCATCAATATCATGTGCACCTTCTTCTGTGTCACCGTGTATGGTGGTATAGTATGCGGGAAGGGGCACCTGAGTTTCATCAGGGTCAGATTCTGGCTCAGTACACTGCGAGGACAATGTAGTGCTCTGAGTGAATGTACCAACAGATAAATCTAGCAGTGGCTGTGCATCAGTGCACTCCATGTCAGATTCATCTTGGACTGGGGAATTCACGATTTGACTTGATAACCCAGGCATGGTATGAGAAAAGAGCTCCATGGAGTAATCTGTAGTGTAGCCTGCAGCATCCTTCACTTTTGGTAGGGGTGAAGGACACAAGGAAAGGTGTTGCTCCTGACCAGGAGCCTCCACTGACGACGCAGTGCTTTTATTTTTTGAAACTTCAGAAGAGGAGGTGATAGAGCTGGAGGCTGTGTCAGCAATGTAAGCCAAAACTTGTTCCTGAAGCTCCGGCTTTAAAAGCAGTTTACCTACTCCCAAAAAAGTGAGCCTACGAGGCCTTGTGGAGCCAGACAATGACGCCGGCTCACCACCTCCTGCCTTAGGTGCTATTGTGCTTTTGCCACAACCAGCAGAAGCACCACCACCAACACCACCATCAGGACCAGCTGGCAACCCCTGCCCACTTCCACGGCCTCTTTCACCATACTTCTTCATTTTTTTGAAAAAGGTACCCAAAATAACAACAGCTACATGGTACTGTAAAACAAGGTAAAGGGTCTATAGAGTATTGGTGAGAATTTGAAGCTCACTGTAAATTGGAGGACGCTGAACTATTGCCTCAGGCCCAGTAGATATTACACCGCAATGTGACAGGCAGAAATTGGCTGGTGTAAGAGAAGACAGAAGCTGTATATAGTATTGGTGACAATTTGAATCTCACTGTAAATTGGAGGAAGCTGAACTATTGTCTCAGGCCCAGTAGAGATTACACCGCAATATGACAGGCAGAAATTGGCTGATGTATGAGATGACAGAAGCTGTATATAGAATTGGTGAGAATTTGAATCTCACTGTAGATTGGAGGACGCTGAACTATTTTCTCAGTCCCAGTAGAGATTACACCGCAATGTGACAGGAAGAAATTGGCTGGTGTATGAAAAGGCAGAAGCTGTATATAGTATTGGTGAGAATTTGAAGCTCACTGTAGATTGGAGGACGCTGAACTATTGTCTCAGGCCCAGTAGAGATTACACTGCAATGTGACAGGCAGACATTGGCTGATGTATGAGAAGGCAGAAGCTGTATATAGTATTGGTGAGAATTTGAAGCTCACTGTAGATTGGAGGACGCTGAACTATTGTCTCATGCCCAGGACAGATTACACCGCAATGTGACAGGCAGAAATTGCCTAGTGTATGACTAACTACAAGGTGTATATAGAATTGGGCAGAATTGGAACCTCCCTAGAGTGTAGTTCTGTAAGAACGGACAAACTTCTCGACTTTTTCTTACAGAGTCACACACAGATAGCTTCAATTTGGCTGCTGAACTATTGTCTCTGGCCCAGAACAGATTACACCGCAATGTGACAGGCAGAAATTGCCTAGTGTATGACTAACTACAAGGTGTATATAGAATTGGGCAGAATTGGAATCTCCCTAGAGTGTAGGTCTGTAAGAACGGACAAACTCCTCGGCTTTTTCTTACAGAGTCACACATAGAGAGCTTCAATTTGGCCGTGATACCAGCCGGTATACGGTACTGTGTGAGGAGCGTACACCGCTGTACGGTGTGTGAAAAAATGAATGCTCAGTAACTCACCAGGACAAAACAATAAAATTTGGATTGCTTTGAAAAAAGCAGTTTGCTCAGCAGTGTGAAATAGCAATGCAGCGATCAGGGAGCCTTAAGAGGCAGCCTAATAACCAACAGAGCTGAAGCACCAAAATATAGCCTCCCCTTGCACTGCACAGTAACTGGTGTGTTGTACAGGCAAAATCGCTAGCAGCAGAAGTAGTTTTTGGTATCTTCTTCACTGCCTAACGCTCTCCCTACAGAATCAGCAGCTCTTTTATACCCCCTGTGACGCCACACATAGCAAGCCAATCACTTGCATGCGCTTCACAAACATGGTGGTAAAAGCTGCCTATGTCATCACGTTGCCCACAGTGTCCGTTCTTCCTCATTGACGGAAAAAGGGTGCAAAAGCATCTTTTGAAACACGACTTTGGCGCGATGGTCGCCGACCTTGTGGCTGACTTCACGCTAAGGTCGGGTTTCGTTTCATGAAACCCGACTTTGGCGAAAGTTGGAGACTTTTGAATTTTTTTGACCCGTTTCGCTCAACTCTATCCAAGATCTCTGCTGGAAACTAAGTAAATAATTTTAAATGATGTGGGGGTCCACATTATTTTTTAAAACCAGCCAAGGCAACGCAGACAGCTGAGGGCTCATATTATCACGATGGGAAGGCCATGATCATTTGTCCCTTCCCAGCCTTAAAAAACCATGCAGCCTCTCCAGGATTGGTACATCACAGTAAATGTGCCAATTCTAGGGCTTTGCCCGTTTCTTCCAGATTGGGGGAAGTTATGGGGGTGTTTTATAAACACCTCACCATTACTAACCCCTGGGCTTCACCTGACATTACACAGCTGAGATCAACCCCCCAAAAAATTACCCCAATTATCTCCATTACTAACCCCTGGGCTTGTGCTGACATGAACCTCCAAAAATATTACACCAATTGCCACAACAGGGCAATCGGGAAGAGTAGGATAAAGCAACAGAATTGGAGACTCTCATCTGATTCACCAATTCTGAGGCACCTGCTGACTGGTATTTCTAAGCTGGAAAGGGCCAAATATCGATAGACCTTCCCAATCTGATAATATAAGCCTGCGAGCTGTCAGCTTTACATTGGCTGGTTACCAAAAAAAGGGAGACCTCAAGTCTTTTAAAAAATATATATTTATGATATTTGTCTGTGATGCATTTTTTAGGTGCGTTTTCAGCCGCAAAACATGCGGCGTGGGCACTTGAGCATGGCGCTTGAGCACCCACTATACTTGATCAAATTATATATAGCTGGGAATTCGGAATAACAAAAGAACCAAGTTCCTAAAGTCAGGATACTCTCCAATATATACAATTAGAGAATAAAGGATATTGGGAGTGTAGACCCCTTATAATACAATATATGGATGTGACATCAAGTAGATTCTAGACCTTGTTTTTGCCAAAAATTACACAACATATTTAATCAAAATTATACAAACAAGAAAACTCAAAAATGGACAAATCACCATGTAGAAAAAGTTGTGACTATAAAAACAATACAACCATGGGGCAATACAATAGGCATACAGCGTATCAGGGAGTAAATAGGGTCACAAAAATATATAAGGTAATATACAGAGTAACATTCATTATAATACATGACCCATAGGCATGGGATGTGAGGATTTGCATAAAATTTATTAAAATTTATAATACACAGGAGAAGTCAATGAGGTGATTGTTCACGAAAATAGACTATTTTCCATATAAGTATATATTACATTCTACAGGATGGTGGGGAAGGAGACAGTAGGTTGAGGGTTGCAGCAGCTCCAGTGATGGTGAGGAGGCAGCGGGGATCATTGCAGGCTGTAAGCTTTCCTGAAGAGATGGTTTTTCAGGTTACATCTGAAGGATCCGATTGTGGTTGATAGTCGAACGTGTTGGGGCAAAGAATTCCAAAGGATGGGGGCTATTCGGGAGAAGTCTTGGAGGCGGTTGGGTGAGGAGCGAATAAGTGTGGAGGAGGGAAGGAGGTCTTGGGATGAATGGAGATTACATGAGGAAAGGTATCGGGAGATAAGTTCAGAGACATATGGGAGAGACAGGTTTTAGATGGCCTTGTAGGTCAGTATTAGTAATTTGAATTGGATACGCTGAGGGAATGGGAGCCAGTGAAGAGATTTGCAGAGGGTAGAAGCGGAGGCGTAGCGAGGAGATGAATTAGTCAGGCGGCAGAGTTAAGGATGGACTGGAGAGGTGCGAGGGTGTTAACAGGGAGGCCACAGAAAAGGATGTTGCAATATTCGAGGTGGGAGATGATGAGGGCATGTACAAGCATTTTAGTAGAATGAGGGTTGAGGAAGGGATGGATTCTGGAAATATTTTTGAGCTGGAGGTGACTGGAGGTGGAGAGAGCTTGGATGTACGGTTTGAAGGACAGGGTAGAGTCAAGGGTTACTCCGAGGCACCTGACCTCTGGTACGGGGGAAAGTGTGATGTCGTCAATTGTTATAGATATGTCGGGTAAGGGAGATCTGTGAGATGGGGAAAGATGATCAGTTCAGATTTGTCTACATTGAGTTTGAGAAAGTGAGAGGAGAAGAAGGAGGATATGGCTGATAGACACTCCGGGATTCTAGACAACAGAGAGGTGACGTCTGGGCCAGAGAGGTAGATCTGAGTATCATCGGCGTAAAGGTGGTACTGGAATCCATGGGACTTTATGAGTTTCCCCAGGCCAAGTGTATAGACTGAGAAGAGTAGGGGTCCTAGAACAGCCTTGGGGGACTCCAACAGAGAGAGGGTGGGATGAGGAGGTAGTGTGGGAGATGCTGAATGTGCGGTTGGAAAGGTATGAGGAGATCCAGGATAGGGCGAGGTCTTTGATGCCAAAGGAGGAGAGGATCTGTAGTAGGAGGCATTGGTCAACTGTGTCGAAAGCAGAGGACAGGTCAAGAAGGAGGAGTATAGAGTATTGTCCGTTAGCTTTGGCTGTAAGTAGGTCTTTGATAATTTTGGTCAGGGCTGTCTCTGTGGAATGATGGGGATGGAAACCAGATTGTAGATTTTCAAAGAGAAAGTTAGATGAGAGGTGGGAGGAAAGGTCAGCGTGGACATGCTGTTCCACGAGTTTAGAAGTGAATGGGAGCAGCGATATTGGGCGATAGCTGGACATGGCTGTTGGGTCGAAAGTTGGCTTTTTAAGGATAGGCGTGATTGTGGCATGTTTGAAAGCAGAAGCGAAAGTACCGGAAGTAAGTGATAGGTTGAAGAGGTGGGTTAGGGATGGGATAAGAGTGGTGGCAAGGTTGGGGAGGATGTGGGATGGGATGGGGTCGAGTGCACAAATGGTGAGGTGTAATTTGGGGATTAGATGAGCAAGCTCCCCTTCATTGATGCCGGATAAGGTTATGGGGTTTGGGCATTGGTCTGGTATACAAAGGGGTTGTGGTGGTTGAATAATAAAGACTTGCCGTGTTTGGTCTATCTTGTTTTTGAAGTGCATGGCGAAGCCCTCAGCAGAAATTAGGGAAGTTGGAGGGAGCAGTGGTGGGCGGAGGAGGGAGTTAAGAGTATTGAACAACTGTATGAGGTTGTGGGATAAGGTACATACAAGGGATATAAAGTAGGCCTGTTTAGTAGAGGTGAGGGCAGATTTGAATGCAAGTATTGCTTGCTTGAGTGCAGTGAAGTCATCTTGGGAATGCGTTTTCTTCCAGCGCCATGCAGAAATTCTGGATGCTTGCCGAAGTTTTTTAGTGGTGTTATTGTGCCAGGGTTGTCTATTGATTTGTCGCACTCTGCTATGCATGACAGGGGCGACCGAGTCAATGGCTAATGCGAGAGTGGCATTGTAGAAACTAGTGGCAGTGTCTGTGTCGTGAAGTGAAGATATGGAGGACAATGGTAGGATAGAGTCAGAGAGTATGTGAGTGTCTAGATGTGCAAGGTTTCTGCGGGGGTGCGCATGTTGCTGGACATGGGTGACAGGTGAGGACTCGGAGGACAGTGATGAGAAAGAGAGTAGATGGTGGTCAGATAGAGGGAGAGGTTGTGAAGTTAGATAGGGAGCAGAGACGGGTGAAGACCAGGTCTAATGTGTGTCTGTCTGTGTGGGTGGCTGAGGAGGACCACTGAGTAAGTCCAAAAGATGAAGTAAGCGACAGGAGTTTTGCGGCTGCTGACTGGTGGGTGTCAATGGGGATGATGAAGTCACCCATGATGATGGTGGGAATGTCAACAGAGAGAAAGTGAAGGAGGCAGGTAGAGAATTGGTGAATGAAGGCAGTGGTTGGGCCTGGAGTTCGGTATATGACAGCCACTTGGAGGTTGTATGGAGAGTAGATGCGGACAGAGTGGACTTCAAAAGAGGGGAGGACAAGGGAGGGAAGAGGTGGGATTGGGTTGAAGGTGCAATTGGAAGAAGAAGGCCCACTCCTCCATCATGTCTGTTGCCAGGAGGAGTGTGGTTGAAGTGGAGGCCGCCAAAGAATAGTGCAGCAGGGGAGGCGGTGTTGTAGCGTGTCAGCCATGTTTCAGTGAGGCCAAGGAAGGAAAAATTGCGGGAGGTAAAGATGTCGTGAATCACATGGCGTTTATTGCAAATGGAGCGGGCATTCCAGAGGGATCCCGAGAGAGAGCAGGGTGGTGGGCGTCAAGGGCATAGATTTGAGGTGAGAAAGATTTCGGGTGTTTGTTTTGGCTTGGGAATGATAGAAGGGGTAATAATGGGAGCTATGAGCTGTGGGGGTCCAGGGTTGGGAGATAAGTCACCAGCAGTGAGGAGAAGCAGAGAGAGGCAGAGCAGGTGGGAGGAGAGTGGGAGATTAGTTTTGTGTGTTATTAGGAGAGATCTGAGGTTGAGGAGCAGGTCAGCGGTTGAGGTCAGGTGGGGGCAAGAGGAAAGGAGGGAATATTGCTTGGTTAGAAGGTGCTGGGTCTGTGGATAGCGAAGGAGAGTCAGGAGTAATGTAGGCAAAACCATTAGAGCATATTTCAGCATGGTAAGATTAAGTGTGGAGCTAACAGAAAATTTTTTTGTATATTTTAACAAAGGTTAGGCGTACCTTCTGGTCACTTCTGGCATATTTCTATTGTTATCCTTAAAAAAGACATCATTGCAAAAGACAGCCCAAGGTCTAGACAGCCCTGTGCCTCTGAATTTATGGCAACTTAACAGCACATGAAAAAGCCCAAGTGTGATCAGAAGGGAGGAGCAGAAGGAAGGCTGGACACAGACACAGGAGATGATTAATTAGAAGTCAGAAGAGAAAATGCAAAAGGAGATTGATTCACATGGACAGATAAGGCCAAATTGTCTGTTAGAATCAAGGAAATAAGGTGAGAAAGAAGTCAGCAGACATACCAGTAATAGAGAGATACAGGGTGATTGGAATCAGGAAAGATGGGTTA
Organism: Dendrobates tinctorius; assembly: GCF_039654945.1. Classification (NCBI taxonomy): domain Eukaryota; kingdom Metazoa; phylum Chordata; class Amphibia; order Anura; family Dendrobatidae; genus Dendrobates; species Dendrobates tinctorius. Next base: position 17,487,600 of record NW_027361932.1, on the reverse strand, counting down.
TGGTATTGCAGCATTTATTTAGGTATTTTGACGAAACATACCTCCCCCTTACTACTAACCCAGAAGTGAAGTATGATCGGCGGTGAAACTCACAAACCAGGCCTGAAATCATAATATAGGTATATTAATAAGTTTAATCAATTTTAATCAAGATATTATTTTTGTTCTGGACTACCCCTTTAATGACCACCTGTCAAGAGTACCGCACTACACTTGCTCATAGAGCCAGTGCGCGTGTCCTGAGTACAGAAGCAGTGCTTAGAGTTACCTGGGGAGCAGGGCAGCAGAGGTGACCAGGCGTGCTTCAACTATTAGTGTCAGGGTCCAGTCAGCGCTGGAAAGTAAAGAGGCACGGGACCTGCGGACAATCAAAATGAACAAGCTTGCACAGGACCTATGGTCATGTGACTGCATGGGGGTGTGGCTTAGCGTCCTGCTTTCAGATATGACAGGACACCATACAACAACTCAGAGTCAGGCAAAACGGAGGTCACAACAGCTCGGGCAAACGAGGCACAGGAGGGATAAACAGACGGGAGGTCAGACAAAGCCAAAGATCATACACAGGTTCACAGTACAGTACCAGGGATGAGACAGAGCGGATAATCAGGGCCAAGCAGAGATCTAAACCAAACAGACATATAAGGTACCAGGCAGAATCCAAAGCGATATCCAGAGAACAGACCGAGTCATACACAGAGAATCAAGTAACCAGAACACAGCACAAACACACTCAGGGGTCACCACACAATGCCAAGGGCGAAAGTATAACTGACAGGGATGGGAGCGTCCTGAGGCTATAAGAAGCCTCCCCCAGAACCAGGGAGAGGCCACAATCATAGCCCCAGGTGCGCAGGTAAGCCTGCATCGGGATCACAACCTTTAACCCCAGAAATGCCAGTCATCAGCACTGGTTCCAAACATTAACCCCACGTGTGCGAGTCAAACCCGCACTGAGATCATGACAGTACCCCCCTCTCAAAAGGGGCCTCTGGACCCCCAGGCTTGCCCGGGTACTTAGCATCAACCGGGCCGGTACCCAGGACCTGTCCTCCGGTGCATACCCCTTCCAATGAACCAGGTACTGTACCGACCGCCGTACCAACCTGGAATCTACGATATGACCAACCTCGTACTCCACCTGCCCCTCGACCAAAACAGGAGAAGCAGCAGACTCGGAGTCTCCCCGGACTGCTTCAAAAGGTTTCAGTAGAGATTTGTGGAAGACGTTAGGGATCTTGAAAGAGGGTGGAAGGCACAGCCTATACGCCACTGGATTGATTTTTTCCACAATCTTGTACGGGCCAATGAATTTGGGTCCTAACTTGGCTGACGGAATCTTTAACTTAATGTTTCGCGTGGAGAGCCAAACTTTCTCTGCAACCTGAAACGTGGGACCAGGTGTTCGTTTCCTGTCCGCGAAAAACTTATACCTGCCTTGAGACCTGCATATACGCCGCTGGACTTCTGCCCATGTATCTTTTAACCGCTGAACAGAGTACTCAGCCCCGGGGCACCCCGAATCCAGACGAGAAAACTCACCAAAATGAGGACTAAACCCATAGTTAATCAAGAAAGGGGACCTACCAGTGGATTGACTCACCCGACTATTGAAGGCAAATTCAGCCAGTCACTCTGTCTAGCAGAGGTTAGACACCTGAGGATCTGTTCCAGGGACTGGTTAGTGCGCTCAGTCTGCCCATTGCTCTCAGGATGGTATGCAGACGAAAAGGACAGAGACATACCTATTTTTTTGAAGAAAGCACGCCAAAACTTAGCCACAAACTGCACACCACGATCAGACACCACATTCAGGGGTACCCCATGCAACTGGATCACATGCTGCACAAACAACCTGGACAACGTCTCAGCTGACGGTAGTGCGGATAGGGGTACGAAATGAGCCTGCTTAGAAAACCTGTCCACCACTACCCATACCACTGTATTACCCTTAGATGGAGGGAGATTGGTAACAAAATCCATGGATAAGTGAGTCCATGGCCTTTCGGGCACTGCCAAGGGTATCAGCTCCCCTGCCGGTCGGCTATGAGAGCTTTGAGAACGAGCGCAGACCCCACAACCAGCAATGAATTTTTTTATGTCCGAACCAAGGGTAGGCCACCAAAAGATCCTAGCCACCGCCAGACGTGTGGCTGAAATACCAGGGTGAGCACTCAGCTTGGATTCATGGAACTCCTGCAAGAGTTTCAGGCGAAGTTGCTCTGGGACAAACAACTTACCCTCCGGCTTGGCCGCTGAGGCCTGCGACTGGGCCCCCTGAATCTCCCGTTCCAATTCAGATGAGACCTCTGCTATCACAACCCCAGGGTGAAGAATGGAGGACGGTGGCTCAGGGGGCGACACCGGCTGAAAACTGCGTGATAAGGCGTCAGCCTTGACATTCTTAGACCCTGGACGAAATGTAATCGTAAACTGAAAACGGGAAAAAAAAAGTGACCAACGGGCTTATCTGGGCGTTAGTCTTTTAGCAGACTCAATGTACGACAAATTTTTGTGATCCGTGATCACCGTAACCAGGTGACTGGCCCCCTCCAAAAAGTGCCTCCATTCTTCAAACGCCAATTTGACCGCAAGAAGCTCTCTATTGCCTACGTCATAATTTCTTTCCGCAGTAGAGAACTTCTTGGAAAAGAAAGCACTTGGCCTGAGGTTGGTTAGAGTGGCAGGCCCTTGGGACAACACCGCCCCCACCCCCACCTCAGAGGCGTCCACTTCCACGACGAATGGCTTGGACGGATCTGGCTGCACTAACACAGGAGCAGACATAAAACATTTTTTCAGCGTCGCAAAGGCCTCTTTTGCGAGCGAGGACCAATTTCTCACATCCGCACCTTTGCATGTTAGATCCGTGAGAGGTTTGACCACTTGCGAAAACCCCAGGATAAATTTGCGGTAATAATTGGCGAACCCCAAGAAGTGCTGAAGACCCTTAAGATCTCGGGGTTGCACCCAATCCGCAATGGCCTGCACCTTCTTGGGGTCCATGCGAAAACCCTCACCGGATAAAATTAACCCCAAAAAGGACAACTCTTGTACACAGAATACACATTTCTCCAATTTGGCATACAAATGATTTTCTCTCAGCCTTTGGAGCACAGTTCGTACATGTTCCAAATGAGAATACTTGTCGGGGGAATATATCAAAATATCATCTAAGTAGATAACGACAAAACGACTAATGAGATCCGAGAATACCACGTTGATGAAATTCTGAAATATGGCAGGGGCGTTGGTAAGACCAAACGGCATGACTAAATTTTCAAATAGTCCCTCGGTCGTGAGGAACGCGGTTTTCCATTCATCCCCCTCTCGGACCCTTATCAAATTATATGCCCCCCGAAGGTCCAGTTTAGAAAACCACTTTGCCCCTGATAGTTGGTTACATAAATCGGGAATCAACGGAAGGGGGTACGTATTCCGTACAGTAATTTGATTAAGCTCCCGGAAGTAGAGACAGGGACGTAACCCGCCATCTTTTTTCTTTACAAAAAAGAAACCTGCCGCCACAGGTGAGACTGAAGGACGTATGTGTCCTTTGCGCAGACTTTCAGTAATGTACTCCTTCATAGCCAAGCGCTCAGGACCGGACAAATTAAACAGACGGGCTTTGGGTAATTTAGCCCCCGGGACAAGCTCAATAGCGCAGTCAAAGGGTCTATGTAGCGGTAACGTCTCGGCCTCGCTTTCGGAGAATATATCTTCGAAGTCCTTCAGGCATTCCGGAATACCTTCCAGCTCGACAGATGATACAGACACAGATTTAACAGGTTCAACCAGCAGTGCAGATTTATCACATAACTCAAAATCATTAAACCCCCATTGTACAATCTCCCCCGTTTTCCAGTTAATAACTGGGTTATGGTGTTGTAACCAGGGCATGCCCAACACCAACCCTGCAGGTAGATTGTCCAGCACAAAGGAACTTATGTTTTCCACATGAGTAGCGCCCACTCTGAGCGAAAACACATCAGACATAAAGCGAATTCCCTCCTTAGTGAGGGGAGATGAGTCAATGGCCATCACCTTGATCGGAATCTTGAGCATAACTGTCCTTATCTTGCAGTGTGTGACCAATTGGGAGTCAATAAGATTAATAGATGATCCGCAGTCCACGAAGGCTGTAGAGGAAAAAGAACTACCATCCACAAACAGTTCCACAGGCAGTACTACTTTAGAAAACGAGGAAAATGGTACCTGAGGGTCTGAGCAGCCTCCCCGTTGGCTACCCAGACCTAGTCGTTTCCCGCCGACCGGGTTTGTCCTTCCGGTGTTTCCTCTCCGTATCCTTCAGGGAGAGGGCGCCTACATCCATGGGCTCAGGGGCAGTCTCTTTTCCACTGGGGAATAATGGAGTATCCACCTGCATCACCCCTCTGGCCCGCAGCCTGCGGTCCATCCGGACGGCCTGGGTCATGGCGTCCTCGAGAGAGTTAGGTGGGGGATGTAACGCCAAGGCATCCTGCAGCCGCTCGGACAAGCCTCTGCGAAAGAGTCCTCGGAGTGCGGCGTCGCTCCAAGAGACCTCTGCCACCCAGTGGCGGAACTCAGAACAAAACCACTCAGCTGAGTGTTTCCCCTGACAGACACTCATCAACATGTCCTCTGCCAATCGCACTCGGTCAGGTTCATCATAAATGTGCCCGAGGGCCTCAAAGAATGCGTTCACTGACATACGTTCAGGAGCAGAGGAAGACAGAGAGAAAGCCCATGCTTTCGGAGCCCCCCCGAAGTAGGGAAATAATGACCCCCACCCTCTGGAACTCATCCCCGGAGGAGCGGGGCCTTAGAGAAAAAAAAAGCTTGCATCCTTCTCTGAAAGACCTGAACTCCTTTTTATCCCCTGAGAAAAGGTCTGGTAATTTGACCGGAGATTCGGGGGATGCTAATGACACATTCCTACCCCCAGAACCAGAAGCCCCTGCATCGACAGCCCCCTGCACAGTAACCACCAGCTGTTGCTGGGTCTGGGCCATCGTGCGTTGTTCCATGTTGAGCTTATGGAACATTTGGGTCAGGTGCTTGACCTGATCAGACAAGGCTTGTATGGGATCCATGAGAATAACACACACTTTTTTTTTTTTTTTTTTCCTTTCAGAGAAAAAAAAAACTGAAACGGTCAGTTATAATGTCAAGAACACCGCACTACACTTGCTCATAGAGCCAGTGCGTGTGTCCTGAGTACAGAAGCAGTGCTTAGAGTTACCTGGGGAGCAGGGCAGCAGAGGTGACCAGGCGTGCTTCAACTATTAGTGTCAGGGTCCAGTCAGCGCTGGAAAGTAAAGAGGCACGGGACCTGCGGACAATGAAAATAAACAAGCTTGCACAGGACCTATGGTCATGTGACTGCAAGGGGGCGTGGCTTAGCGTCCTGCTTTCAGATATGACAGGACACCATACAACAACTCAGAGTCAGGCAAAACGGAGGTCACAACAGCACGGGCAAACGAGGCACAGGAGGGATAAACAGACGGGAGGTCAGACAAAGCCAAAGATCATACACAGGATCACAGTGCAGTACCAGGGATGAGACAGAGCGGATAATCAGGGCCAAGCAGAGATCTAAACCAAACAGACATATAAGGTACCAGACAGAATCCAAAGCGATATCCAGAGAACAGACCGAGTCATACACAGAGAATCAAGTAACCAGAACACAGCACAAACACACTCAGGGGTCACCACACAATGCCAAGGGCGAAAGTATAACTGACAGGGATGGGAGCATCCTGAGGCTATAAGAAGCCTCCCCCAGAACCAGGGAGAGGCCACAATCATAGCCCCAGGTGTGCAGGTAAGCCTGCATCGGGATCACAACCTTTAACCCCAGAAATGCCAGTCATCAGCACTGGTTCCAGACATTAACCCCACGTGTGTGAGTCAAACCCGCACTGAGATCATGACACCACCATTGCAACTTTTTTCATTTTAACACAATTGAGGAAAAATTTTCTTGCGCGCGATGTAAGGTGAAAATGCATCAGCCATATGTCATTAGCAACAGCAGCATCTACATGGTTAACAGTGAGAGGAAGCTCCCTCTTTAACCCCATTGGCACTTGATTGTGGGGTACTAGCTACGGTGGCCTGTTAGACACTACTTATGGCATGGCCTAACAGGCTAAGTGTCAGTGTAAGGCTGGAGTCACACACAACGTATAAAAAAAAAATAAAAATCGGTCTGTTTTTCTCGGATGAGAATCGCAAAAATGTTTCATGAAGAGTGATCCGTATGTGAGCCGTGTGTAATGCGAGGATGCGATTTCCTCGCATCAAAGTATCCGTGTGACAACCATAAACATACAGTCTATTTACACTAATGTTAAAAAGTTTAGGGTCACTTAGAAATTTCCTTATTTTTGAAAGAAATCAGTTTTTTTCCAATAAAGCTGACATTAAATGATTCAGAAATACACTCTATACATTGTTAATGTGGTAAATGACAAATCTAGCTGCAAACATCTGGTTTGCAATGCAATATCTTCATAGGTGTATAGAGGCCCATTTGCAACAACCATCACTCCAGTGTTCTTATGGTACTTTGTGTTTGCTAACTGTGTAAGGAGGCTAATGGATGGTTAGAATACCCTTGAAAACCCTTGCGCAAGTATGTTAGCACAGCTGAAAACAGTTTGGCTGATTAGAGAAGCTATAAACCTGACTTCCTTTGAGCTAGTTGAAAATCTGGTGCATTATATTTGTTGGTTCCATTAAACTCTCAAAATGGCCAGATAAAAGAACTTTCATGGGAAACTCGACAGTCTATTCTTGTTCTTAGAAATGAAGGCTATTCCATGCTAGAAATTGCCAAGAAACTGAAGATTTCCTACAAGGGTGTGTACTACTCCCTTCAGAGGAGAGCACAAACAGGCTCTAACCAGAGTAGAAAGAGAGGTGGGAGGCCCCGCTGCACAACTGAGCAACAAGACAACTATATTAGAGTACGTAGTTTGAGAAATCGACGCCTCACAGGTCCTCAACTAGCCGCTTTATTAAATAGTACATGCAAAACGCCAGTGTCAACGTCTACAGTGAAGAGGCAACTCCGGGATGCTGACCTTCAGGGCATTGTGGCAAAGAAAAAGCCATATCTGAGACTGGCTAATAAAAAGTAAAGATTAATATGGGCAAAAGAACACAGATGTTGGACAGAGGAAAATGAGTAAAAACTGTTAAGGACAGACAAATCCAAGTTTGAGGTGTTTGGATCACTCAGAAGAACATTTGTGAGACGCAGAACAACTGAAAAGATGCTGGAAGAGTGCCTGACGCCATCTGTCAAACATGGTGGAGGTAATGTGATGGTCTGGGGTTGCTTTGGTGCTGGTAAAGTGGGAGATTTTACAAGGTAAAAGGGATTTTGAATAAGGAAGGCTATCACTCCATTTTGCAATGCTATGCCATACCCTGTGGACAGTGCTTGATTGGAGCCAATTTCATCCTACAACAGGACAATGATCCAAAGCACACCTCCAAATTATGCAAGAACTATTTAGGGAAGAAGCAGGCAGCTGGTATTCTATCTGTAATGGAGTGGCCAGTGCAGTCACCAGATCTCAACCCCATTGAGCTGTTGTGGGAGCAGCTTGACTGTATGGTACACAAAAAGTGCCCATCAAGCCAAACCAACTTGTGAGAGGGGCTTCTGGAAGCATGGGGTGAAATTTCTCCAGATTACTACAGCAAATTAACTGCTAGAAAGCCAAAGGTCTGCAATGCTGTAATTGCTGCAAAGAGAGCATTCTTTGACGAAAGTAAAGTTTGAAGGAGAAAATTATTATTTCAAATAAAAATCTATTTTTCGAACCTTTGCAATGTCTGGACTAGATTGTAAATTCATTGGTAGCAACTAATTTGATTAATAAAAGTATGAGTTTTCATGGAAAACACAAAAATGTCTGGATGACCCCAAACTTTTGAACGGTAGTGTATATATATATATATATATATATATGTGTGTCAGTGAGACACATATATATATTTATATTTCATAAAGATTTAGATAGCAGAATAGGTTAGTATTCAATTATCAGCATCCGTAAAATCATTACAGAACCGAACAGGATATGAGACATGGTTTACATATAGTAATCCATTGCATATCCCTCACTAATAATGTTAGTAGTGTATGTGTGTTAAATTTTGGAGCTGTAGGTGTTAAATTAAAGGATTCATTCACGAAAAAAACTGGCGTGGGCTTCCGCCCAATTTTGTCCGCCAGAGAGGGCAAACCAGTGACTGAGGGCAGATATTAATAGCTAAGAGAGGGTCCCCCTGGCTAAAATAATCTCCCCCAGCCACCCCAGAAAAGACGCATCTATAAGATGTGCCAATTCTGGCACTTACCCGCTCTCTTCCCATTGCCCTGTAGCGGGTGGCATATGGGGTAATAAGGGGTTGCTATTGTAAGGTGACATTAATCCCTGGTTAACAGTGGAGAGGTGTCAATAAGACACCTATCCATTATTAATCCACTAGTCTGAAAGGGGTTATAAAACACACACACATTAAAAAAAAGACTTTTAATGAAACAAACACACATTTTATCCATCTTTAATACACTGCCAATCTACTTGAAGCCATCATTCTCCTGTAAAAAAATCCAAAATAAAAAAGCAACATTATCACATACTGTACAGTCTAGGCCGAGATACGGTGGAAATTGCAGCATACTGCGATTTTTCTCTCACGTATAATACGGGCGAGAAAAAAGCGGATGATGGGAGCTGCCCCATAAATTAACACTGGTTCAAGAGCCATGCGATTTTTTCTCGCATAGCACTCGTCCGTATTTCTCTCTAGTGTGACTCTGGCCTAACCGTGATCTGCAGTACAGCAATACGGAAGTAGTATTGCAGAAGGACTAAGAAAAAAGTCAATACATTTTATAACAAATTAAAAAAAACAGGTAAACATTGTGGAAAAATTTGTGCTTATTTATTATTTTTTTACTTACTTATATAGCGATATTGATTTCCCCAGGGCTTTATCGACATCAAATGTGTAAAGATGTTTATATAAAGAGTTTAAAGACAGAAATAACAAAAAAAACAAACAATCATGCACAAAATTGGTATCGCCTCGTTTGTAACAATGCAAGATCGGAAACTGTTACATTATTTGCTTTGTGTTGTAAATACCATTTTCATGATACGAACATGAAAAAAAAAAAGAGAACAAAAAAGCAATCAAATACATGTATGTTGAAAAAGTATAGTATCACTGGAAACATCAATGTGTCCCGTAAAAAGAAAGCCTCGTACAGTTCTGTTGGAGGAAACATGAAACGTTATAGACTTTAGAATACAAAGCTGAAAAACAAATTATTTTTCAGCAAAAAATGTTTTACTTTAACCCCTTCACAACTTGCGCTGTACATGTACTGCGCATGTCGTGTCTCTCCCTTTGATGTGGGCTCCGGCGCTGAGCTCACATCTTTCCCAACACATGTCATCTGTTTTGAACAGCTGACATGTGCTCCCAACAGCCGCAGGTGGAATCGTGATCCATCCACGGCTGTTAAACTGTTAAATGCCACTGTTGTAGTCAATCTCTGATAGTGGCATTTAGTGTGATCGTGCCAGAAGCGCATCACTAATCCTACCCATCGGCACCTGTGTCACATGACCGCAGGTCGCCAATGGGTTGACATGACAACCCGTGGTCTGCAGGAGATCCCTGTGGTTGTCATTGATGGACTGCTGTGAGCAGCGGTCGGTGATTATAGCAAGTGAGCATTTCTGTTACATACAGGTGATCTGATTATCGCCTGTGTGTAGCAGAGGCAATCGAATTACTAAAGCTTCTAGTATGCCCTGGAGACTATTGAAGCAAGCAAAAGAAGAAAAAAATGTTTTTTTATTAACAAATAAAAAAATATAAAAATTTAAACCACCCTCCACTTAACCCATTCAAAATAAAACTATAAAAAAATACACATATTTGGCATCGCCACGTTCAGAATCGCCCAGTCTATCAAGATATAGAAATAATTAATCCGATTGGTAAACGGCGCAGCGAAAAGAAAATTAAAAACGCCAGATTTATGTTTTTTTGGTCCAGCAACACTGCATTAAAATGCATACTGACAGAAAAATAAAAAAAGTTATGGCTCTGGGAAGAAGGGGAGCAAAAAACAGAAACGCAAAAACGAAGAAGGGCTGCGGCATGAATGGGTTAAGTTTTCAAATGAGCAAAATATAAAAGCCTAAATAAATCTAGCATCACCACGATCATACTGACTGCAAGATAAAGCTGACATATCCCTCCAAAATATATGAATAAAAATGGTCAAAAAATATTTTGCACTGAAAAAATGTAAAAAAAAAATCAATTTTAGTGTGCAAAAGTAGGAAAACATTAAAAAAAAATCTTGTATTACCCTGGTATTGCTGCAATTGTTCTGACCTAAAGAAAAAAACTGTCTTATCACTTATACCGCACGGTGAATATCATAAGAAAATGAATAAAAAGATACTTTTTTATATGTATATATCAGACACCTGCGCTAACTGCCTGTAAAGACGGTTAATAGAAGTGGGGTTTTTGCACAAGAGGAGATTCAATTGTGTAGTTAAACAGGTACAATCAATGGTAAAGATGAAACCAAACAAATGATACTCCATGGTGCTCAATGAATAGATTATGCTCAGTGGTTAATACCACTAGTCCTTATTATGCCCACAAAAAAAAACTTAAGCAATGTTGAACTTTCTCTGATAAGAGGCTTAGATGGAATCAATGCCGGAACTTGTGGTTGTAATGGCACATGCTGGTGGTTCAGTGTTGAAAGAGGTAATGAGGTGTTCTGTGACAGCTCAAGTGGGCGTCCCCCCTATCAGGTGCACTACAACTTCCACAGGAGCTTGGAGCTGGGGAGAGCAGGCGGCGGTAGCGTGTTCCAGTGTACACGTGCGCACCAGGCCTGACGAAGAAGGTCCGTGAACCTTGGAAATGCGTCGGCACTAGTTTGGTCCTCCTGCGCTCCCATCCCCATTTGCGGTGATGTCACCCGCCCCCTCACCCCAACACTGTTTTGGCGCTGGTGCGCACGTGTACGCTAGAACACGCTGCCGCCTGCTCTCCCCAGCTCTCAGCTCCTGTGGAAGTTGCAGTGCACGTCACAGGGGGCCGCCCCCTTGGTCCTGTCACAGCACGCCTCATTACCTCCTTCAACACTGAACCACCAGCATGTGCCATTACAACCACAAGATCCGGCATTGATTCCATCCATGTTCAGGTCCCCTAAGGAAACTAAAAACTAAAGTAAAAAAAAAAAGAGTAATAAAATAAAAGGCAATAAAATATATATATACCTTAAAATTCAAATCACCACTTTTTCCAAATTTAAAAATAAAGAGCTAAAAGAATAAATATTGCTGTGTTTTTATTGGTTCAATATATATAAATAGCAAATTATTTAGAAGGCAATCTATGTACCCCAAAGTGGTGACAATAAAAACAACAACTTGGCATATAAAAAAAATCAAGCCTTCATTAAGTTATCGCTCTTTTTATTTTACAAAGGTCTGAACTTTTGCTAACCACTAAAATAAAAAATAAAAAAACTTTACAAATTTGTTATTTTGTGATTGTGCTGAACGGAGAATCAGGTCACTTTTACAATGAATGCTGTGAAAGCAAACTCCCCAAAAAACAATGGCGGAATTGTGTTTTTTTTAACATTCAATGCACTTGGAATTTTTCTTTGCATTTCTCAATGCAGTATACAGTAAAATGAATGGTGTTATTCAAAACTACAACTCATCTCATGAAACCAAGCATATCACTATTTCAAGGGAAAAATTTTAAAAAAAAAAACGCAAAGTTACATAGAATTATATATATTGGATCCATATAGAAACTGTACATTAATGATACAAGGTAAACGATATAATGTTCATCCATACAACAACGCTACGGTGCTTTTGTTTTACAGAAAAATAATGCGGATAATGCGAGGGAGGATACTCTTGAAACTGAAGGATTCAATTAAACATTTCCTTAAATGTGCCAATTCACCATCAGTGCCGTTTATGACGTCATGGATTTTATTTCTTTTTACCTTCATTTCAATGTGATGACGACTTCCATGTCTCAGGGTTTCTGATCTTAAGGCTGCCATACATATTAGATGAATGTCGACTGAACCTGCTAATTTTGGACATACACTCCAGCTGTTTATGTATATGGTAGTGGCCCAACTTTGCTTGACATCAAAAGTCATAAGAAAGAAGTATTGGGCATGTTGGATGTCAGCATGCCCCATCTTTTTTCCTCAAGGAAGATAAGCCAACACAAGAGTTCATGTGGACGGTGGGTCATCAGGAATAGGTGGCTGAAAGAATGAGAGTTCAGCTGAAAGTTAACAAAGGAGGATGACCAACACTATGAAATATTTTACTCACTTAAATTGAAATCAGATAATAGGAGATTTTTTTTAATTCTGTGAACAGATGTCCTGTAGGATGTACCATATTTAATTTTAAGCCTGCCATATTATACCATATTTATAGCTGTTTTCTTATAGTTATCCCTTCTTTTAAAATGAATGTAAATGTAAAAGGGGTTTTTCCATCTGACATATCAAAAGGATAAGCCATAAATGTATGATGGCTACAGGCCCCACCACTGGGAATTAACCCCTTCACGACCTTTGACGCCACGTAGGCGTCATGAAAAGTCGTGCCAGAACGACCCATGACGCCTATGTGGCGTCATGACTTTAAAGCCCCTCTGCGGGTCGGGTGACCTAGGTCACTGAAAGGTCACCCGACCTGCAGATACAGGTGGCTTTGTTCTTCACCACAGAGGGCGTGTCGCCCCCACGTGGCTACGATCGCTCTGATTGGCTGTTTCACTTCACTTTTAACAGCCAATCAGAGCGATAGTAATATTTCATCAATGAAAATTGATGAAATATTACAATCCAGCCATGGCCGATGCTGCAGTAGCATCGGACATGGCTGGAGACTGTGATCCGACCCCCCCACCGGCTCACGGGGCCGATCGGCCCCCGATACCGACTGACGGCGGCAATGTGCCGCCGCCATCATCATCGGCTCCCCTCCCCCTTCTCTGTGCTTCCCCCACCTTCCGACCCCCCCGGTACCTCCGATGTCCCTTTCCACCTCCCGGTGTCCCGCGGTCATGGACCATGGGCGCCGCCATCTTGAAAATGGCGGGCGCATGCGCAGTCCGCCCGCCAGCTGCAATTTCCCTTCATTCTATTATGATCACTGTGAAAAACTCTCACAGTGATCAAAATAGAATGAAAAGTAAATAAACCCCCCGTTGATCACCCCCATAGACAGGATCAACTGATAAAATAAAGAAATTATTTTTATTTTTCCATTAGGGTTAGGGTTGGAAAGAAGGTTAGGGTTGGAAAGAGGGTTAGGGTTAGGGTTGGAAAGAGGGTTAGGGTTGGAAAGAGGGTTAGGGTTGGAAAGAGGGTTAGGGTTGGAATTAGGGTTAGGGATGGAATTAGGGTTAGGGATGGAATTAGGGTTAGGGTTGGAATTAGGGTTAGAACTAGGGTTAGGGTTGGAATTAGGGTTAGGGTTGGAATGAGGGTTACGGATAGGGTTAGGGGTGTGTTGGGATTATGGTTATGGTTAGGGTTGGGATTAGGGTTAGGGATGTGTTGGGGTTAGGATTGTGGTTTGGGGTGTGTTGGGGTTAGGGTTGGAGTTAGAACTATGGGGTTTCCACTGTTTAGGCACATCAGGGGGTCTCTAAACTCGACATGGTGCAACCATTGATACCAGCCAATTTTGCGTTCAAAAAGTCAAACGGTGCTCACTCCTTTCCAAGCCCCGACGGGTCCCCACCCACATATGGGGTATCAGCGTACTCAGGACAAACTGGACAACAACTTTTGGGGTCCAATTTCTCCTGTTACCCTTGTGGGAAAAAAAATTGCTGGCTAAAAATCATTTTTTTAGCAAAAAAAATGATTTTTTGTTTTCACGGCTCTGCATTATAAACTTCTGTGAAGCACTTGAGGGTTCAAAGTGCTCACCACACATCTAGATAAGTTCCTTGGGGGGTCTAGTTTCCAAAATGGGGTCATTTGTGGGGAGTTTCCACAGTTTAGGTACATCAGGGGCTCTGCAAATGTAACAAGATGCCTGCAGACCATTCCATCAAAGTCTGCATTCCAAAACGTCACTACTTCTCTTCCGAGCCCCGACGTGTGCCCAAACAGTGGCCCCCACCCACATATGGGGTACCAGCGTACTCAGGACAAACTGGACAACAACTTTTGGGGTCCAGTTTCTCCTGGTACCCTTGTGAAAATAAAAAACTGTGCACTAAAAAATAATTTTTTGAGTTAAAAAAAAATATTTTTTATTTTCACGGCACTGCGTTATAAACTATTGTGAAGCGCTTGGGGGTTCTAAGTGCTCACTATGCATCTAGAAAAGTTCCATAAGGGGTCTAGTTTCCAAAATGGGGTCACTTGTGGGGGTTTTCACTGTTTAGGCACACAGGGGCTCTCCAAACGCGACATGGTGTCCGATAACGATTGGAGCTAATTTTCCATTCAAAAAGTCAAATAGCGCTCCTTCACTTACGGACTCTGTCGTGCGCCCAAACAGTGGTTCATGACGACATATGAGGTATCGATGTATTCAGGAGAAATTGCCCAACAAATTTTAGGATCCATTTTATCCTGTTGCCCATGTGAAAATGAAAAAACTGAGGCTAAAAGAAAATTTTTGTGAAAAAAAAGTACTTTTTTTTACCGATCAATTTGTGAAGCACCTGGGGGTTCAAAGCGATCACTATGCATGTAGATAAGTTCCTTGGGGAGTCTAGTTTCCAAAATGGGGTCACTTGTGGGGGAGCTCCAATGTTTAGGCACGCAGAGGCTCTCCAAACGCGACATGGTGTCCTCTAAATATTCCAGCATGTTTTCCATTCAAAAGTCAAATGGCGCTCCTTCCCTTCTGAGCCCTGCCGTGCACCCAAACAGTGGTTTATAACCACATATGAGGTATCGGTGTACTCAGGAGAAATTGCCCAACAAATTTTAGGATCCATTTTATCCTGTTGCCCATGTGAAAATGAAAAAATTGATGCTAATAGAAAATTTTTGTTGTAAAAATTAAAATGTCCATTTTTTCTTTCCACGTTGCTTTAGTTCCTGCGAAACACCTGAAGGGTTAATAATCTTCTAGAATGTAGTTTTGAGTAGCTGGAGGGGTGCAGTTTTAGAATGGTGTCACTTTTGGGCATTTTCTGCCATATAGACCCCTCAAAGTGACTTCAAATGTGAGGTGGTCCCTAAAAAAAATGGTTTTGAAAATTTTGTTGTAAAAATGAGAAATCGCTGGTCAACTTTTAACCCTTATAACTTCCTAACAAAAAAAATTTGGTTCCAAAATTGCGCTGATATAAAGTAGACATGTGGGAAGTGTTATTTAGTAACCACTTTGTGTCACATAACTCTCTGGTTTAACAGAATAAAAATTCAAAATGTGAAAATTGCGAAATTTTCTAAATTTTTACCAAATTTCTGATTTTTTCACAAATAAACACAAAAATTATCAACCTAAATTTACCACTAACATGAAGCCCAATATGTCACGAAAAAACAGTCTCAGAATCGCTAGGATCCGTTGAAGTGTTCCTGAGTTATTACCTCATAAAGGGACAATGGTCAGAATTGCAAAAAATGGCCAGGTCATTAAGGTCAAAATAGGCTGGGTCATGAAGGGGTTAAAGAGAACCTTTCACTATTTAAAAGGAGCATCCCCTCCAATTGCCGCTTCTCAACGGAATCTGGAACAGGTTTTCTTTGATCGATGGGTATGTGACACCCGGACACCTGACCGATCAGCTGTTCCCAGTGTCAGTCAGAACTGCACAGCACAACTTCCCAGACTGTATAGTGGCCGTGGCCAGGTACTGCACATCCGCCTCTTATTCAAATCAAGAGCCACTATTTCGTCAGTGGGGCAGTGCTGTGCAGTCTCGCAACTGAGCAATTCCAGCCACCACCAACATAAGGAACAGTTGATTGGCGGGGGTGCCGGGTGTCACATCTCCCTCAACCAGACATTGATGATCTATTATAAGGATAGGCCATCAATGTTAACGCCTCAAATAATCCCATTAAAAATAAAAATCTATAACTATGTTGATGCTCTGCTGTCAGAGGAGAAGTGGCCGATCATGCATGGCTTTCTTCATTCATTTTTATACGAGAGTTCCGAGAATTGCTGAGAACACTTGTTCGCCAACTTTTCATACCTCCCATACGGCGTCAAATTACCTTCTCCATATTTACTAAAGCCAAGGAGACACAGGGGCAAGGCTACGGGCAAACCCAAACTGAGAGGTGTGGAGAGAGGAGGAGGGGTGAAGGATTTTCTGCATACTTGCATGCAAATGGGTGACTGGATAACGAGGCGACTATAAGGCTAGGTTCACATTGCGTTAATGCAGCCCGTTCAACACATAGCGTTGGCAGACTGCATTAACGCTACTGTCATATTGTCATTGCGATTACCGATCATGCTAGCGCAGCTTCCCTATCTGTGCTAGGAGTGACGGAACCTCGGACGCTGCAGACCGCGTCCGAGGGTCCGTCACAGAATGACGGCACATCGCGAACGCAAGCCGATTATGACATGCGTTGGCAATGCGCTCGTCTACTGCAGTCTATGGGTGCGTTAACGCATCCGTTACATAGCGTTAACGCCGCTCTGTAATGGATGCGTTAAATGCTGCCCACAAACGCAATGTCAACCCAGCCTTATTCTAGTCAGTCTCCATGTACAGTAGGACGAATGTGACGACTACTGGAGTGGACCCTCTGGGTCGTGGCACCAACCCTCCCAGGGCGAGCTGGCCTAGTGAGGACCACCTCCTATACAGGGAGTGTCAGGAGCAAGCCCCACGGGATAAAGTACCACGACTGCTGGCAACAGGTGGCCGTCTCACAGGAGACACGCGTGAGTCTGCAGAGAGGTGCAGGGTGTACTCAGGAACAAAGGGTGTGTACACGGGAGTGCGCTAGATACAGGATAGTGCAAGACTGGTACACGAGAGCACGTATGGCGAGCAGCGACTAGTACGTCCGGGGCTGAGCAAAACAGGACGCGTGCAAGGAGCACGTCAGAGTACTGAGTGGGGCAGCAGGTGTGCCAGGAGGTGTAACAGAGTACAGGGACAGAGTGTGTGCCAGGAGGCATAACTGAGTACAAAGCAGAGAGCGGATTCAGAGCATGTGCCAAGAGACACAATAGAGTCGAAGACATAGTGCAGGTTCAGCGCGAGTACACCGAGAGGCACGGCTGAGTATAGGACAGGGCCTGAATACAGAGCACAGCCAGGCAGGGACACACCAGACCAAGCCAGGAAGCACAACAATAATCAGGCACCTCCCATAGGGGGAGGTAGTCTGATATAGCACATGACCACTAAAGCTTCCGGGTCAAGTCCTCCATTGCCATAGAGAGCACGGACCTGGAGAATGAACAGACAAGAGCGCGCAAGCGCATACCCAACATGGAGGAGGTGGGAGCCTGGGTACGAGAAGTGCGCGTGCGCACCTGAAGGGACCCCTGGAGCGACTGCGGCTCCGAAAGAGATGACGTCAGGACCAAAGTCCCGTCTCCAGATGAGCACGGCGTGACAAAGAACATCTCTGAAGCACAAACTGCTGCCCAAACAAGTCAAATGCTAATGAACGTTCATTAGTAAGTGTAGGTTTCAATATTTTGGAGATGTAATTTAGGTCTAATTTAGAGGGAAACTGTTATGCTGAAAATGTCTGATCTGCAAGAGAAGAGTCCAGTGGGAGGTGCTACGCAGTGATTGACAGTCTACCCTGTATCACTGTGCATGCAGAGATGGCTGTCAAGCACTGAGCAGGACCGCCCACTGGAGTCCTTGGATTTCTGTGATTAAAATGCAAATTTTATACTGGATCTTTTCCAACAAACCTATATGTCATTCTGCTCAACTTTTCCTCCTCTATATCCACAGATCGCACCTCATGTACAACATGACAGGTTCCCTTTAAAGACGTCTTATGAATTTTTGTTTTTTTTTGGTGCTGAATTAATTATGTATATTATTCATCAAATGAACTGTACACTATTACTGTAGCAATGCAATGTAGTCACAAATAGTAGTTCTACTTGGTTGATTGAAATGCACTGAATGTTTTTTATACTTCTAATTATAAGTTATTTCTATAATGTCTCTTAGGACAGTTTTACATTAGTGCAAAAAAGCCCATGTTACGGTTGCAAGTACAGGTGAACCATGGGTGGAATGACACAAAATGACATCATAGATATCTATGGTGATGTCAGTTTGTGTCATTAGACTTATAGTTGGGGGAGGGGGGCTTAATTACTGTAATTACTCTTGTGTAAAACTGAACCCTGAAATCTCATCTCCTGAGATTTCAGTGCCGAGATCTCCATCTGCGCATGGGCGGCGGCCATTTTCCAGGAAGAAATCCACAGGAAAGCAGGCTTGAAGCGGCAGAGACCCCCCACGATGAACGGGACAGAGTGCGGCGGTGGCGGTAACCACCGGGGGACAGAGCGCGGCGGTGGCGGTAGGAACCGGGGGACAGCGCCACGGCAGCACTGGGGGACAGCACCACGGCAAGTACTGGACACCCTCTGCGGCAGCACAGAAAGGTATATCCTCTTTGTAAGACGCACCCTCATTTTCTCCTCAAATTTGGGGGAAAAAAGTGCATCTTACAAAGCGGAAAATACGGTACTTGTGTATAAGCCAAGCCGTGTATAAGCCGAACCCCCCTAATTTTGCCACAAAAACTGGGAAAACTTATTGACTCACGTATAAGCCTAGGGTGGAAAATGCAGCAGCTACTGGTAAATTTCAAAAATAAAAATAGATATCAATAAAAGTAAAATTAATTGAGACATCAGTAGGTTAAATGTTTTTGAATATCCATATTGAATCAGGAGCCCCATATAATGTTCCATACAGTTCATGATGGGCCCCATAACATGCTCCATACAAAATGCACCCCATATAATGCTGCACAAAGGTTAATAATGCCCCAATAAGATTATCCATAGAATAATATGCCGCATATAATAGTCCATAAAGGTTATAGCCCCATAAGATGCTCCATAGATTATGCCCCATAAGATGCTCCATAGATTATGCCCCCATAATATGCTCCATTTATTTTGCCCCAATAAGATGCTCCATAGATTATGCCTTCATATGCTGATCCATAGAATATGCCCCCATATGCTGCTCTATAGAATATGCCCCCATATGCTGCCCCATAGAATATGCCCCATATGCTGCTCCATAGACTATGCCCACATATGCTGCCCCATAGACTATGCCCCCATATGCTGCCCCATAGGATATGCCCCCTATGCTTCTCCATAGAATATACACCCATATGCTGCTCCATAGAATATGCCCCCATAAGATGCTCCATATATTATGCCCCCATATGCTGCTGCTGCAAAAAAAATGCCATATTCACCTTTCCAGCTCAGGACCCGGCACCTGAGATATTCACCTGTCCAGGGTCCATCGCTGACACAGGATGCAGCAGACAGCGGTGAGCAGCGATGGACCCCGGACAGTTGAATATTGCTATACTTACCCCCTCCTGGCGCGGTCTCTGCTGCCCCGCTTCTCCAAGGTCTCCCGTCATGCCTTCAGCGGTCACGTAATACCGCTCATTACACTCATGAATATGCGTATATTCATGAGTTTAATGAGCGGTACCACGTGACCGCTGAAGGCAGGAAGGGAGACCGTGGAGAAGCAGGGGGGCTGCAGAGACCGTGCCAGGGGAGGTAAGTATCATCTCTGACACCCCCGCTCCCCCGCCGACCCCCAGGTATATGACTCGTGTATAAGCCAAGAGGTGGACTTTCAGACCAAAAATATGGGCTGAAAATCTCGGCTTATAAACGAGTATATACGGAATTTACCCATAAGGTTCACAAATTCCCTAATACCGGAAACAGCGCAACTCAATACAATATCACCATCAAATACTCCAAATTCAATTAAGAAAAAGAAAACTTAGAGTTTTTCAAGCTAAAATAACAAATTTTATTATGCATAATTAAAACATAAAACTGAGCATAAATACTGATAGGACACAGGGCAGAATAAATATGACCTTATAGAGCACAATTGTAGTAAATAGCACTTAATCATAAGCCTTTCAAAATAAGTATGCACTAAAATACAAAATATAAAGTGCATATGTGCTTAAGTAAGCAGAAATTCCAACTATAAAATTGACCAGTATAAAGTGCAACTGATTCTACCCTAAAGAGAACACCTGGCTGCATGCCCATTCAATAGCTGGAAGGATATTCCAATACTCTGGTGTTAAGAAAGGGAGATTAAGCTCTAAATCTTGATGTAGTATTGAGTGCACTCCCACCCAAATAATATTATAACATTAGTGCATAAAACCCAAAATAAGGGAAAGGTGCTCAGGAATATAAGGTGCCATAAAAGTGCAAACTTACATGAAATTATGCAGTAACGCTGCCCTGACCCGCCACCCCTACGTGCGTTACGCTGCAGCTTCTTCAGGAGGCTTGGTTTACTCATAATCAGGTGTTAGTATTTATAGTCAGAGCCACCAATAAGAACGGTCAACCAACAATGTGACGTATATGTCTTAGCGCATGCGCAATAGAGTTTCAAACGGAACGAATTACAGCTCCTTATGTAATGTCAATAGATGAACAGCGCATGCGTGGGGATCTTCTCACTCCGTACCGGAAGCTCTCATAGATCGCTTCCAAAAGTGCGCGCTTTGTACATTGCGTGGATGTTCCGTCACTCTAAAATAGGAAGCCCTCACTCGGCGCTCCCAGAATGCAGCAGGGCACGTTGCATAGCAACGCGCTGCTACGATCAAACTGAATAAGCACTTTGTGAGAGTCTCAGGTGAAGGAAGAACCAGGCATGCGCACGCTACCAGACTCATAGAGATGAGACTAATAGATTGCTATACCAAATAAACAGCCTGGAATTCTAGACATTAAATATCAAAAGCCATAATAAAAAGTGACATATAACGTGCAATCATATTAAATAGTACATAAGTATAATACGTATAACGTATCTTTCGTTTTTTAGTCTTAGTGTTTTAATTTTTATTTTTATATTTCATCTACTTTAGTTCATTATGGGACCGAGTGCCCATGATGATTTCCTTATGAAGATCTTTTACTGCAAGATATGGAATTCGGCATCCATTGAGAATTATGAAGCCTACACAAATAACTTCACATTACATTATATGTAGCACTTTATATGGAATTTAGGTTCCATTACTTCACTATGTAATTTTTATGTCTTTTATATATATAAAAAATATATTTGTTTATATGTTTTTTATCAATTAATTTTTTTGATATATTTTTTTACATCATTTTATTTACGACCCAGTTATTAAAACTTGTGTATCACTTATGTACTATTTAATATGATTGCATGTTATATGTCACTTTTTATTATGGCTTTTGATATTTAATGTCTACATTTCCAAGCTAATGACAAAAAAACTGACGACACATCTAGAACTAGTCTGAATAGGTGCATACCAAAAAACAGCTTACATATCAAATAAGAAAATGGTTGCACTCAATTGCATTAAGGCATATCAAATATGAAATATGTGAAATACGAATAGCATAATGGCTTTTGTAATCTAGAAAAACATATGAGATACTTAGCACAAAATTTGGCCAAAAGATGTGAGCCCATTCACCAACGTCAAGGTGATCTCATTGAACGGGTCCCTATACTAACTGCCTAGTGTGAACTAACCTCTGGCTAATAACATGGTAAAGCCTGTATTTATTTGAAGATAGGAACCAAAATGTGATTGGATGTAGTTAGAATCACATTAAGGCATATCAAATATGAAATATATGTGCTAAGTATCTCAAATGTTTTTCTAGATTACAAAAGCCATTATGCTATTTGTATTTCACATATTTCATATTTGATAGGCCTTAACGCAATTAAGTGCAACCATTTCCTTATTTGATATGTAAGTTGTTTTTTGGTATGCACCTATTCAGACTAGTTCTAGATGTGCCGTCAGTTTTTTCTGTCATTTGTATGTTAGCTTTCTGACTGAGCACTCCGCCCTTCATCAGGCTGTGATTTTAATTACATCCAATCACATTTTGGTTCCTGTCTTCCTATAAATACAGGCTTTACCATGTTATTAGCCAGAGGTTAGTTCACACTAGGCAGTTAGTATAGGGACCCGGTCAATGAGATCACCTTGATGTTGGTGAATGGGCTCACATCTTTTGGCCAAATTTTGTGCTAAGTATCTCATAGGTTTTTCTAGATTACAAAAGCCATTATGCTATTCGTATTTCACACATTTCATATTTGATATGCCTTAACGCAATTGAGTGCAACCATTTTCTTATTTGATAGATTTCCAGGCTGTTTATTTGGTATAGCAATCTATTAGTCTCATCTCTATGGGTCTGGTAGCGTGCGCATGCCTGGTTCTTCCTTCACCTGAGACTCTCACAAAGTACTTATTCAGTTTGATGGTAGCAGCGCGTTGCTATGCAACGTGCCCTGCTGCATTCTGGGAGCGTCGAGTGAGGGCTTCCTATTTTAGAGTGACGGAACATCCACGCATGCGCCGTTGGTCTCCTGACTTTGTATGACGAGGTGGGATCTGCAAGCGGCTTTGTGTTGCTAGGCAATGTACAAAGCGCGCCCTTTTGGAAGCGATCTATGAGAGCTTCCGGTATTGAGTGAGAAGATCCCCACGCATGTGCTGTTCATCTATTGACAGTACATAAGGAGCTGTAATTCGTTCCGTTTGAGACTCTATCGCGTATGCGCTAAGACATATGCGTCACAATGTTGATTGACTGTTCCTATTGGTGGCTCTGACTATAAATACTAACAACTGATTACAAGTAAACCATGCCTCCTGAAGAAGCTGCGGCGTAACGCACGTAGGGGCGGCGGGCCAGGGCAGCATTACTGCATAATTTCATGTAAGTTTGCACTTTTATGGTACCTTACATTTCTGAGCACCTTTCCCTTATTTTGGGTTTATGCACTAATATTATAATATTATTTGGGTGGGAGTGCACTCAATAATAAATCAAGATTTAGAGCTTAATCTCCCTTTCTTAACACCAGAGGATTGGAATATCCTTCCAGGTTTTGAATGGACATACAGCCAGGTGTTCTCTTTAGGGTAGGATCAGTTGCACTTTATACTGGTCAATTTTATAGTTGGAATTTCTGTTTACTTAAGCACATATGCACTTTATATTTTGTATTTTAGTGCATACTTATTTTGAAAGACTTATGATTAAGTGCTGTTTACTACAATTGTGCTCTATAAGGTCATATTTATTCTGCCCTGTGTCCCATCAGTATTTATGCTCAGTTTTATGTTTTAATTATGCATAATAAAATTTGTTATTTTTGCTTGGAAAACTCTACGTTCTCTCTTTCTTAATTGAATTGGGAGTATTTGATGGTGATACGGTATTTACCCAGTTGGTAAATATCATCATTGCTCCATGATATGGGTTGAGATTTGTGGAGTGAACAAGCTCTCACCAATCTTCTACAAATTCACACTTCCCATCAGACCCATATATGCCCCTCTTCTCAGATATTGCAGCCATGTTTAATTAATACCTGTGAGGCAGTGGCAAGTGACGCAACTGCTATGGGACCGTGAGCCGGAGGGCAGTTGCCAGTGTCGGCACTGGCCCCCGCCCGTCATCTCAAATTCAACTGTATTGTCATCCTGAATGCCATTACAGTTGAAAGAAATCACTTTGGAAGGAGCGGCAGCTGACTATGGAGAGCATTATACTATATAAAGGACTATGGGGGGGTGAATTATACCATATGAAGGACAATGGAGTGTAGATTATACTATATTAAAAACTATGGGGGTGCATTATATTATAAGAAGGACTATGGTGGGTGCAATATACTATTTATAGCACTATAGGGGTGAATTGTACCATATGGAGGACTATGGGGGTAGATTATACTATATGGAAAACTATAGGAGTGCAATATACTATAAAAAGGACTATGGTGGGTACATTATACTATATGGGGGACTATCGGGGTTTATTCTACTATGTGGAGGACTATGGGGGTGCATTAGACTGTATGGAGGAATAGGAGGGGTGCATTGTACTGTATAGTGGACTATGGGGGAGCATTATTATATACAGAGAACTATGGGGGTGCATTATACTATATGGAGAACTGTGGGGGTGCATTATACTATAAGAATGACTATGAGGGGTGCATTATACTACATAGAGGACTATGGTGGGAGCATTATGCTATATGGAGGACAAAACCACAAAAAGAAGACTTGAAAATCCTCCAATAATCTAGAAAAAACACACCAAAAAAACAGGCAAAGAAGCTTACCTGTCTAGGCCTCAAGACAAATGCACTATCAGGGTGCAGCAGACCCAAATAAAGATGACAACTACACAGGTGCAGTAATACCGATGAGACAGCCAGCTACAGCCAGCCAGACACACAGCCAGATTGTAGATTCAGAGATTGGTCGTTTGGTACACCAGTGCAAACAAATACAATCTGTATGCGGCACTGTTCACACACAAAGGATGACTAGCATCTGGCTTAAAGCCATTTAATAATGCACTATTGCGGGCTGCGTTATTAAGAGGCTGTAAGCCAGATGCTCTTCATCCTTTGTGTGTGAACAGTGCCGCATACAGATTGTATTTGTTTGCACTGGTGTACCAAACGGCCAATCCCTGATTGTAGGTTGGCTGTCTCATCGGTATTACTGCACCTGTGTAGTCGCCACCTTTATTTGGGTCCGCTGCACCCTTATAGTGCATTTGTCTTTAGACCTAGACAGTTAAGCTTCTTTGCCTGTTTGTTGGTGTATTTTTACCATATGGAGGACTATGGGGGTGCATTATAACGTATGGAGGACCAAAAAATTTGAAATAGAAGGAGCGTAGATACCTGGCACTTTATGCTTTTTTACAGATTCTATACTGATACTTCCCCTCATATTATTTTTTTCCTTACTAGGGATCTAGATCCTGGATGGAAGACTGAGGAATTTAGCGAGCAATGTGATTGTTTAGTATTAATCATTTAATATGTCTGTACATATTCCAAAATATATGAATAAAAAAAATGTTCAAAAAATATTAGGCACCCAAAAGCATTTAAAAAAAAAATCGATTTTAGTGTGGAAAAGTAGGAAAGCATTAAAAAAATTTGTATTAATCTGATATTGCTGTAATTGTTCTGACCTAAAGAATAAAGCTGTCTTATCACTTATATCGCACGGTGAATATCATGAAAAAAATAAATAAAAAGCAATTTTTATATTTATCCTGCGCTCTATGCTGAGAATGATGTGAGTTGTAGTTCCACAAAACCTGGAATGTCCATAGTTCCTGCACCTACAAAATGTGTGAAAATGTGAAGCAATGGGAATGGTTTCTGTCTTAGACAATGACTCCTGCTCTTACATGTCATTTGTGTATTGTCAGATGTATCACCAGCAAAGAAACACTCAATGTTCTTGTTTTAAATGCATTTTACTTTTGGGAACTTTCCCTTACTCGCCCGCCTCCTCCAGCCTTGATGCTGACCAATGTGATCTGCCAGATTATTACTACTTGTTATCAATATTAATTAACACCTATGGAGATTTCACTCATGGTCATTTGTGACATCATCAAATACAGGAGGCCATTGTTACCTCACAGCATGATGTCACAATGACTGTGGGTCTAAATATACGGTTGTTCAGGGGGCAAAGGCTCATTTCAGAAGATGAAGACGAGGAGAGCGGAGGATACAGGATGGAGGATACAGGTAAAAAATAAACCTTACAGGGATTTCTCAGTGAACTTACCTCCAACATGGACCCTCAGCATCTACAGACTGTGGCTGTAAGGTGCTGGATTTCTTCAGTCCTTGCCGGTAGAATCTCTACACTTGGGTGATGAAGGTTCTTTGTGAGGTCACACAGCGGAATGTTGGACACTGAAAGTTCTATGCAGAAAACATGGGGACATCAGAGAGGTCAGCACAAAGATGGCACCTCCAATGGAGACATTACAGTAGTTACTACGGTCAGTGGCTGGCACAGATTGTTGGTGGGGGTTCTGTCACTTTAATTTAAGATTATTGGGGCAAAAAGTCTACCATTGTGCCCCTACCTGGGAGAGGGGTTGGTGTACATACATTGGGATAAATATATTTATTTATATACTTTCTACTTATTTATTTTACTATTTATGTTACTTCTATATAAAAGCATTTGAAGCAATTTTTTTTTCAAATCATATTTATTACACCTTTTTTAATTGTCTACATCAAAACTTAAAATTCGCAGTAAAATGATCGTGGATACCTGGCATTTTATGCTTTTCTACATGTTTTATACAGATACTTCCACTCTTTTTTTTTGCTTATTAGGGAGAGAATCTGGATCCTGGAAGACTGAAGAATCTAAAGCGATCAATGCGATTGTGTAGTATTAATCTGTCTGTGCATACTGTACATATTTACATGCTTTAGCACTACAGAGTGCAACTTTATTTGTTTTCCAACTGTATAGGGTCCTGATATGATATAGCTGTCCTATGTCTGTATATTAAGGGGTAGTGTTTGTAGGGGGGTAGTGTTTTATTTTTTTACAGGGGAGATGAACGTAGTCAGGCTATGAGCTCCAGGGTCTGATTTGACGAGGAAAGGTGAGGCGTGTTACCCAGACAAAGAAGATCTGCAATCCGGAAACGAGTCTCCATATTGAGTATCATTGCTCTATACATATCAGTTAGTTAGTTGTAGTACGGCCTTGGTCCAGGGTTCTCGAACTGATCGCCTTTTCCCGGGGTCAAGAAGGAATTTTTTCCCTGTAACACACATTGGCTGAATGTGTGCAGGTTTTTTGCCTTCTTCTGGATCATTGGCTTTAGGTAGGGGAAGAGATTGTAATTAATAAAATATGTTTAAAATCAATGATCTGTGTCCTTATATCTTTATTTCATACTCAGCTATTTGTATATGTTAGTTCTCATTGATGATCCATGACTATGAAGGTATACAGAAATACAAGGGTGGTAATTATGTGTCTCCTAATGCAATGTCTGTATTTATAATGCATACAAAGAGCCATAGACAAGATATCTGTGTCTGGACGCAGCGAGTACCGCAAAGCGAACCCGTATGACACACGTGACACTGGATACACCGCCTCCAGTGGGGCGAATTTAAATAATAAGACGTGCAGCTGGATACGCCGCCTCCAACAGGCGAATTTAGGTATTACACGTAAATCTGGAAATCCCGCCTCTAGTAAGGCGAATTTAAATAATAAAGGGGGAACCTGGGTAACATTAACAATGGTGTGCCCTGTGATAGGGAATAGGGAAGTGGAGACCTCCTGAGGTCCCCTGAGCCAGTGTCCCTGCACTCCTAACGTTCCCAATGCCGGTTCCGCACCGGGCGCGCAACAGGAACCTTAAAAACCCTAGCTCGTCCTGACCTAAACCTCACTAGGGA